>NC_141318.1:3142500-3812500 GCF_037954325.1 Fistularia commersonii
TTTGTATTGTTATAGCGCCTTTTTGTGCTTTCTTTGTGCTCTGAAAAAAAGTTGAAAATGCTTGTGCTTTTTGTATTAAGAAGTTAAGAATGACAGATGATCTGAGGAAGGCTAAACGTTAGCGCGGTGTTAGCGACATGGCTAAGTCAACCATCTGTGCAATCCTGACGGACAAAAATTAGCTAAAGATGGCTGCCGTGGCTAAAGGGGCAAATACGTAAACGAAACATAGGTCTCAAGCCCTAGAAGAAGTAGAAAAGTAATTGTTAGTTTGGATTCATGAGGGACAGGTTGAGGGAGATAGACGTTAGCATTAGCATTAGTAAGGGTCTCATATGTGAGAAAACTTTACTTTTGCATTCTGATTTGGTGTTGGTGTTTGGCTTTGTTTGAATTCAAGGCAAGCAGAGGACAGCATGAGAAATATGATTGAAGAAAATTGACCCAACATTTTTGGAAAATTCTCCAACAAAGAACAACATATCACTGGATTTTTTTTCTTGCTCGAGGAGCGCCCATCTGACCAGAGACCAGAATACGCCTCACTGTTTGTGTCATACTAGAATGTGTTGTTTAAAAAAGCATAATGAATAGTTAATTCTTTAAAAATTGCAATTTAGAACACATATTTTAAAACCCAGGGATACCACCGTTGTTTTGTCTAGCGCGATGCATGCTTTCTGCTAGCATTAGCTTTGGCTCGGTACAGTATATACGCTGATTGTGCCACATTGTGCTATTTTTGTGCATGTCAAGAGAACCAAAGGGACTGATGCTAGGCTACAAAGCTTTCCAAGGAAGAAGAAGAGAGGAAAAGAGTGTGAAATTGCTTGTGGACTGAACGACTTTCTCAGGATCCCGACGCTTTTCGCGACGAGCTAAGCTTCGGAAAGAGCTCACGCTCTTGTTTTAAACGGAGGCTAAAGCCAAACGCCCTGCATCCAGTTTTCTTCCACAAACAGGAGATGCTGGAGGTTGTCCTGCGTGGAGGAAAAAAAACTGCTTTTGCAGAAGTGGCATTTGATGAAAGACTGGGAACTAATGCGATCATGGCCCTGATGTCTGCAGTGAACAGCCGATGGCAAAAGCAGGAGCTCCTCACAAAAGGAAATAGCAACGTTCTGCTGGAATAGCAACGCAGTTGGTACACGCACATCCGCAGCTTTTGCTGACTCTTGCGTCTTTGTGACTCTTTCATCTCGTTGTGTCACTACGTAGATGACATTTGCAACGTAAACAACAATGGCGGCCTACGTGAGAAGTCATTTATTTTAAGATTTCATACAAACTAAGATATGCTGGGGAATTTTGTTATCGTTCAAGTAGGACAATGACGTATGCAGGGATTGTGAATCCCTTTCGGTATTTTAGCTCTAAATAACCCACACGTTTGCAAAGAGTTCAGTTTGTTTTTTGGTGCTGGAGAACAGATCGCTGGGATTTACATTGATTTCAAAAGGAAAAGCGGATGGAAGAACGAATTCAACCCGAGGTTCCGTTGTTTAAATATTATCCAACGCATCCAGTCCCTTCCTGTTTCTCTGAAAGCCATTCCATCCGTGACCTCTGCTGACGGCGAAACCACTTCTCCAAAGCAGAAGATAGAAGATGTCTCGATCAAATCTTTTTTTTTTTCGCCAATGCAGACGCCGGGGCTCCTCACATGTCAATAATGAAAGTTGGAAACTCCTGAGTTTCAGTCTCCGACATGAAGCCTGCTGTTCCTGTTGCTTTTTTTTTTTCCACTGTTACAAGTCGTGTTTGAACCTGTGCAACTGACAGCGTGGAGTTTTGTCTATTTGTTTTGTCTTTGCTGGGGCGCTGACGTGATGCCTGGCCTGCATCCGGATCAAAAAGGGGACTTTCGTTTAGCTCGACAGAAATAGGCGCCTCGTGCGCAGCGCAACAGCCATTTTGCTGAAGTTTGTTTATGATCTGCGTTATTACAGTGTAAAAACACATGTAGTTTGAAAACTTAGCAAAACCTACATGACAGATTTTGCAGATTTTGGGGGAAACACAGGGAGAATCCAGGCGTGCACGGGGGGGGGGGAACGATACGGCGGGGGAACACCGAGACGCCGGATCGGAAGAACCCACAGGAAGTGAACCAGGAAGCATTTTGCTGCCATAAGAGCTAAACCACTGATCCATGTGGGAAAATATGCATGTAAATCTATGTAAATAAATTAGCATAGTAACATACTATATGTATATTGCTCTCAAAATACATTTCCAATATTACATTATAGCCGAAACACTCAAGGGCGTTTGTTGCAAAAAACAAATATATACATTAGATATATTGTGTGTATAAATATACATATATATAAGAGCATATAAATATACATACATATATATGCAAAAAACATTTATATACCTTTTTTCATTTATTTTTTGCAACAAACAACCTTGAGTCAACTAATTCAAATATGGTTACAACTACATTACAATGAGTTGAATTTAAATTTAAATTTAGTTTATTTCATTCTGATTAAAAACATAAACAATCAGAAATCACCACCCCCCTGCCCATCCGAAACCTTCACACACACAAACACACACATTTCGTTTTCCATTGCAGCGGTGTACGCATTCGCAACTGGGGAAGTTTCCGAGCGCTTGACTGCAGGGCGGGTGTGTGTGTGTGTGTGTGTGAGTAAAAGTGTGTGTTGTGGGGGGTGGGGGGGGGAGGGTGCAGAGGGAAACCCATGACTTCCGCGCTTTTCCTCCGCCCGCAGTGCATAAAAGCAGGCGTCACACCACGGTCACGCCACTTAACCTGATTAACGGACACCGACGGAACACACACACACACACACACACGCACACACACCGAACCCTGGACCGGGAACCCAAAACTCGGACGTCAGGTTGCTGATGGCGGACGGGCTCCAGGAGCCGGACGCAGAGGCTGCGCAGAAGGACGCCGGCGGCCGCAGCTCCAGACGCAGCCTGCTGCTCTTCCTCGCCGTGACCAACGTGCTGCTGCTGGTGGCGCTCTCCGCCGCGGCGGCGGGTTGCGGCGCGCTGCTGGCGACGCGCTCCGGCCCGCAGACCCCGTTACCGACCGTCGACGCCAGTAAGACCGGGCAGAGCGCGGCAAACACCGGGGACAAGGTAAAAGTGGACTTCATTCTTTAAAAACAAATCAAAAAAATGTACACATGTGCTGACATCCCTTCCTTCTGTATTTTCCTTCAGATACCGCAATTCGTCTTCCTTACGGCCCAAAACAGTAAGTCATCAACCTTTTTTTTAATTTAAGTTAATTTATTTTTAACCTCCTGTCAAAGTGATTTGATTAGAGTTACCCCACTGCGCATGCGCACCATTAATGGTTTACTAGCCACACGACCAGTGGAAGTCAATGAGTAAATATTATTGATACATAAAAACAAAATGATAATAATGTAAAAATGGTGACTTTTTGTGTTTTTAAGATATCTATTTTTTATTGATTAAGATCGATTATTCATTATTATTTTTTATTAAAACAAACAAATGAAAAGCCGTTTTTCCGGCTTTTTGTATATTTTTTTATTTTAAAAAACACACCGATAGTCACATGATTTGCCTCCTTCCACAGGCATGGTGCGGAACGCCACGATGGTGTGGACCCAGCGCAGCGTGAGGAGCGACATTGATTTCGAGCCCGTGCATAACTACCTGGTGCTGCGACGTCAGGGCAACTACTACCTGTCCGTCAACCTCCACCTGTCGTGCACTAAGATGCCGTGCCGGGCCGGCCGAGTGACCCTGCACGTGAAAGGGCCCAAAGGCAGCGTGCTCACCTGCCACGTGGATCTGGGCAACGATGAGAAAGAAAAGAAGGAGAGCTGCTGGGCGGAGGTCCCGATGGAGACGGGCGTCCGGCTGCTCGCCGAGATGACGGTAACGGAAGTATTGGAGAACTGGAAGCTGGAGATGATGAACTCCAACCTTCTGATGTTCCTCTTGGACCAGCCTGGAACCTGACTGAGATACCCCCTCCTCCAAAACAAAACATAACAAAAACAACCTGAAGGTTGACATCACAGAACTTCTGACGGGGTTGGGGTGGAGGAGAGACTGACGTCAGTGTGAGACTCCATATTTATTAATCAACGCTACTATTTATATAAGAAAACATTGTTGCTGTATTTCATTTTATTGAAAAGCTTGTTTCCATAGAAACACACTACATTAGTGTCTAAGTGAAAAGACGAAAGGTTTTTAACTACAACTGTATTATGGACAGTGCTCATCAGGCCTTTCACATGTTTGCTTATTTATTTTTTATTATTACTATCATTATTTGCTTTGTGGGTCTTGGAAATGTTATATATTTATTTTTTGATGGAAAAAATGTAAAAAAAATGAAAGATTAATCAAGCAAATTAAAAAAAAATGTAAATACTTTTTTTATTTATTGATACATTAAAACATAATAATAATAATTTAAAAATGGGTTGACTTTTGTGTTTTTAAGATATCTATTTTTTATTGATTAAGATTGATTATTCGATTCTATATTTTTTCTATTGGCAGAAAGTTTGGATTTTTGTAAAGGCCAAGACAAATTTTTGTAAAAGACAAAAGCTTATATTTTGTTTGTACTTTTGTTTTTTAACTTTACAAAAACACCAAGACAATTGGACTACAAAGTGCCAGGAAGCTTCTCGGGTCGTGGGTTGTGTTAGTATTTGTTCTGGTCTTTTCTTCTCTGCTGTCGGTGACGCTGGCGTTCAAATCAGTCAGACAGGTTTCAGGTGCTGATGTAAAAGCACTCTGACAGTGTGTGTATGTGTGTGTGTGTGTGTGTGGGGGGGGGGGGGGGGTCTGACTGAGGCTACTGCAAAGCGCCGTCGTTGCCATGGTGAAGGCATTGTAAACAAAAACACCTCTCCGTAATGTAGTACTATACGTCCTGTGGACGAAATACCGGCCGAGGAATGTTTTGGGGTTTTTTTTTTGGTCTAAATGAAAGCTGAACATCTCATTCATGTCTGACGACAAGGTCATTTGCTTTATTTGAATATATCTTTTTTTTAATTATCAGTGGAAGGAAAGTTCCCTCCGTTCTGGCAACCTCTACCAGGAACTAGAAACAAACCACTTCCTGTTTGTTTTCCAGAAGCGAGGGGTGGAAAGAAAAAACTGCGATATGGGTCATCGACATAAAAAACGAAGCCACTGAGACATTCTTGAAATTAGTTGGTCGGATTCCGGCTCTTGGTAAATATGGAAGAGGAAGAAGAGGAGGAGGAGGTCCGTTCTCCTCTGCCGGCTAGGAGGGGAATAACATCGTGATCATTTTGAAGAACGAGAGGGTGATCGGTTTCAAACCGGAAAACAGAAACAAGTGAACCAAATGGGTGAATGAACGAGTGAGTGGATGATTTCAGAACTCAGGCGATGATGAGGATGAATCTAATAACACTGGGTTTAAAATGAAACCAAAATTATATGGATTATGAATTAGTATCTGAAAAAGGGACTCAAAACGGAAGAATAAATAAACAAACAAGTGAAATACATATGAATATTTTTTTTTTTCATTTGATGATTTAAAATCAATTTTATAAATAAATGGACAAGCGAATGAATGGTGGCACAAAATGTGTGAATGAATGAATGGATGATGAAATTAACCCTCTTATTATGTTAAGGGTCAATTTGACCCATTTCACCCATTGACCCAATGGGTCAAATTGACCCTTAACATAATAAGAGGGTTAACAAATAGAAAATAGAAAAATAGATGGATGAATAGATGATTTAATGAATGAAAAAAAACATAAAATAGATAAGTGAATAATATTAATATTAATTTAGCCCTTGGCCCCAATGGAGTCCCCTATTAGCTCTACAAGAGCTGCTTCAAGGTGCTAGCACTGCTATGCTACCTGGTTAGAACTGCCTGGAAGAAACAATTATCCCACTGGAATGGCAAAGAGCAGTAGCGTCTTCACCCCCAAGGAGTTAACATGTGACAATATAAGGCAATTCAGAAACATCATGTAGCTAAACATAGAAGGAAGGATCTTCTCTGTAGTGGCTCGAAGGATGGCCACCTGTCTCCTACAGAATGGCTACAACAACACTAACTGCCAGAAAGCACAGTTCCCAGGTTTCCCAGGCTACATAGAGCACGCCACAATGATCCGGGACCAGATCCAGAAGGCCAACCTGGAGAAGACTGACCTCCATGACATGTGGTTGGACCTTGCCAATGCATATGGACTAGTCCCACACCTGCTGATTACGGCTTACTTCAGTGACCTGCAGATGCGCCATGTCCCCAAAGACTTCACCACAGGGTGGCAGCAGGTAGGTATTGCAGTGCCATCTTGCCAATCTTGTTTGTGGCAACCTTTGAGGTAATGCTCATTGAAGCAAGACAAATGGTTGGATCTGGTCAGCGGCTTCCCCGTTTGAAGAGCTACATGGACAACATCACAAGCCTCCTCCTTGTACAGCTTGACTCCTAAAAAGGACGGATGAGTTGATGGCTTGGGCAATAATGAAGATCAAGTCACAAAGCCTGTCACTCAGAAACGACTTCAGCACTTCTGTTGTGGTGGAACAATCTATCAGAAGCCTGAGGAGGCAGCATACCGCCAAGCTGTCTGACAAACAGATGGGTAAAACTGTCATGAAGCAGCCAACAGACAGCCTGGCAAGGACTGACCAAAGCCAACTCCTAGGAAAGTACAAGGTCCGGTGTTAGCAGTTCAGCCTCTACAGGAGGGTAATGTGGCCGCTGAAGACGAGCGAGATTGCCTCATCCACCGCAAGGAAGATGGACGGAAAAGCCAAAGCGTTCATCCGAAAGTGGGCGAGGCTGCCACGGTGACTGTCCGAAACAGGACTCTTTGGGAAGAGCGCACTCCAACTGCCATTGCGATCCATCAGTAAGAGAAGACCGAGCTGGTCCTCAGGCTGAAGGAGTCCACCGATCAGGCAGTAAGGAGTGCAAACACCAGGGTTCCCACGGGCTGGAAGTGGAATGCCCAAACAGAAGTCGAACAGGCAACTTCAAGAGGTCGTCGGCAGAGTCCAGGTAGGTAGAGCAGGAATAGAATAGGGGGAGGCGCCTCACCTCTGGTCCAAAGCTAACTGCAAAGAGAGGAAGGAGATGGTGGTGGTGAAGATGGAGGAAGAACTCTTAAAGAGCTGTGGCGCAGAGCCGGCTAGGAAGCTGGGAGGGAGTTGCTGCCTGGAACATCAGTTGGTCAGACTTGTGGAAGATGCCGCAAGCAAGGATTTGCTTTACACTTCCCTACCCTGGTAACCCCCACTAGTTTTTTGGGAGTGAGGAATACTGCGATGCCTTCTCTCCGGGGCGCTACAGATGGCTCCACGACTGGGACCTGAGAAAGTTAGCTGAGGTGCTGAAGAAGTGTCAACAAGATACCAAAAAGTCGCCACCAGCAGAGAGCAGCACCAACTTTGTTTCAGAAGGCGGAGATCAAGGGGATCAAGGCTGCTTTCGAGTACAAAAAGGCTAAATATTTGTTTGCTGAGGGTCGGGAAGCTGGTTGGAAGACCATCCAGCCAGTTGAGCTGGGATGCCGAGGTTTTGAAGGGTTGCCAACCATGTACCTCTTGAGGGACGCAGGAGTGACTGGAGGCAGGTTGGAGAAAGCAGTCAAAGAGGAAGCAGTGAAAGTCAGCTCCTCTGGCTGAGGAGGAAAATCGGGTGCCGGAGAAAGAACAGCGAACTCCAACAGCACCGATCAGCTGCAGGGAGTGATGGGGAGACGTCCCTGTGGCCGCCCTGTAGGCACTGGAGGAGGTGATGCCAGCAGGAGCTTCCATCTACCTGTATGCTTGCTGATGAGTGAATAGAGTAATGAATTAGTATATACATGAAAATGAGCAAATGCAAAAAAAATAAAGAACAATTATAGATTTTGGATCAATCAATGAATTAGTGAGTTAATAAAAAAAATATGTAAAAAAAAAAACAAAACACGGGTGAATTAAATCAACAACCTAATGTATGAATGAGGTAATAAAGAATTAACAAATGTACTTATATGCCTGTTCTGATTGTATAAAACAAATATATATTTGTAAACATTATTTATCTTTTTTAATTGCTTCTAATTTTTTTTTAATGTGTCTTTGCATTTATGAATGTGTGTATTTGTGAACAATATATATATATATATATATATATATGTATATATGTATATGGTAAATGTATATACATAAGAAATATGTTACAATATTTTAATGTATGTATAGGCACATAGGAAATATATATTTAAACATTTGGTATGAGATTACTTGATAAATTAATTACATTGTATTTAATGAATGATGAATAATGAATGCTTCTTTGAGAAAAACAAAATATCCACAGATGTTTTTCTGCAACTATTTTTAATTTTTATTTTCAAATGTATCTTTGTTTGTACGAATAAAAGTTCATGTATGTATGTATGTATGTTTGTTTGTGTGTATGTGTAGATCTGTCTGTATCTATGCTTATTTTTTGTTTATGATAAAAATTAATTTCTTTTTCATTTAGGCTACATGTATTCATGTATGCATATATGTTTTTCATTTTCTATATAATGCCTTAAATCTTAATACCCTCTCAAATATATCTATGGGCATATGAATGTGTGTATATTTCTATCATTGTTTATATGAAGTATATTATCAACATTTTTTTTTTATTCCAGAGAATCATTTTTTTTATTTTCAAAAACATTTATACATATACAAGGCTACTTGAATTTATTATTACATTAGTTATGATTATTATTATTATTATTGTTGTTGTTGCTGTTATTGTGGATGATTCAGGTGCTACATTTTTGATACGATTAGTTGTGTATATATCTATGTGCAGACATATACAATTTTTTCTTCTAAAATATTTTCAGGGTTTATATCTTCTCAAATATGTTTACGTGCATATGAATGTATGTATATATCAAAATATGTTTATATCAAATATAACATAATATCATATATATAATAATCAACCTTTTTTATTTCATAAAAACCTCTTTTCATTTATTTTCAACACATTTATGGATCTATATTTGTAATATATATATATATGTATATGTATATATATATATATATACATATACATATATATATATATACATACACACACACACACACATATATATATTAGACATATCTATGTATCTATGTAAAGTCATGTATGTTTGTTTTGGTTTATATGTGCTTGTAGGTCTATCTGTATATATGTATTATTTGTTTGTTGATTGTTTGTTTGATTAAATTTTTTTTAATTCTAATTTTAATTTTAATTAGTTTGTTTAAAATTTTTGATAGAATTATTTTTTTTATTTTGGCCACATGTATGTATGCATGTTCATATATGTTTCAAAGTTATGAATCTATATATATATAAGTGAGTATTTTATTTTTTTATTATACAAAACCCTTTTTTCATTTATTTTCAGCACACTTCCTTAAATGTTGAAACATATTTATGTCTGCTTGAATGTATTTTAACATACATTTTTATATGCAAAACAGAATATTTAGACATTTAAAAAATCTTTGTGTAATACTAAATCTTTAGACATATCTACGTATGTTTATATGAAATATATTATCACATTTTTTTGTTTACAAAACCCTTTTTCATCGACCTCCCTCACAATGTTTTATATGAAAAACAGACTATTTACACTTTTTTTTAACATTAAAAATTTTCACATGATCATTTTTTTTACACATATCCATAAATGCCTTTGTTTTGTTTAATTTTTTTGTTGTCCATCTGTATTTTTTCCAACTCATTCCTTTGTTTATTTTCTTATTTGTCTCTTTATTTATCCCCCTTCCGTTGTCATGATAGCGACCGCCTCTTCCGTCTCCATGAGTCTCATCGCTCCTTTTCCATTTCACAACTCCAGTGTCGAACAAAATTTCCCCGTTGATGCTCTGAAGACGAGCTTAGTCATGCATCTTCCTCCCTGCTTCCCCTTCCACCCACCTCCCCTCTGCAACCTTCACCCCCACCATCTTTTACTCACCTCCTCTGCCACATCCTGTTCGTCACACACTTCTACCGGCCTCGCAGGTATTTTTTTTTTGTTTACACCATTATATACTTTGTGCGTCTGCAGTGTGTGTGTTGGCGTGGGAACGGTACACATCTGTGTAGCAAAAAAATAAAAAACAAATCAAATTTAAATCAAACAGGTTTTTTCAATTCACATCAAAATGACTAAAAAAAGATGGAACAATCAATAGATAAGTAAGAATAAATGAGTGAGTAAAAAGTAAATAAATTGAAAAATAAATGTTTGAAAACAAGTAAATAGATACACAACGATGGCACAAATAAGAGTGAATAAGAAAATACAAATATGCAATTAAAAAACAAATGATGCATGACAATGCATGACAAAAAAGATAAGTAAATACATAAATGTATTGTAAAATTAGTAAATAAGTGGTGAATTAGAATATCAACATGGCAAAGTGCAGATAAATAGGTGCATACATGTATGTAGTTCATACATAAATGAATAAAATAAAGATTCACTGTTTATATGTCCATTCTGGAGATGTGTTTCCCTGCAGGGTGAATTTCAAAAACAACAAATAATAAATGTGTGATTGCAACGAGAGGTAAACAGTGCAGAGCAACGTAAATGGTATTAACAGGATGTGCGAGTTGAAAAGAAAGAGTGCAAATTGAAATGTAAGGACGGGATGTGCGAGTGCAGACTGACATCTTAAAAGTGATGTGCAGCTTTGAGCGTGCAAACTCACCAAGCGCAGGTCGAATGCAAACAGACGGATCAGCAATTGACAGAAATGAGAAGTTGAGCGTCGCACTGGGCCGGATGTAAAGTGCAGAGAAGAAAACAATAGGGTGCATTTATCAATAGATATCAAAATCCAGTAAAGTGTTTAGTTCAAGTTTTGTGTGTTTGTTTATTCAAAATATTTTCCTTTCTCATAATGTAAAATCTTGGAAAAGTAATAGATGAATCTATAATAAATCGGTGGGTGAATGCAACCAAATAAATGAGTCAATCTGTTGGACTGAAAAATTAGTGAATACATTATCAAATAAATATACATAAAAATGGAGAAGTAAAATGAGTCATTTAAAACTTAACAAAAAATGACTAAATACATGAACATGTGAATAAATGAACAATGGATGAATAAATCAGTTACTGAAAAAATGGACAGAAAAGGGGAAAAGTAGTAAGATAATGAAAGTAAAATGAATGAAAGTAAGATAATGAAAAATAATATAATAAAAATGAGAAAAGAAAACATAAAAAAATGGGTAAAGACATAAATGTGTGAAGAAGTATGCAAGTAAATTAATGAATGGATGAAGTGAAGAGTCACTGAATAAATGGACGGAAAAGCAGAAAGGTAAAAACCAAAAAAATGAATTGAATAAAAATGAGAAAAAAATAAATATGAGTAAATACATAAAAATGTGAAAATATACACAAGCAGTTGGTGAAAAACAGGAAATGGATAGGCAAAATCAAATGAAGAAAAAAACAAGAAAAAAAGAAATACATCTACTTGTGAATAAGGGAACAAGTAAATCAATGAATGGATGAATAAGGAGTTACTGAATAAATGGATAAGTAAAAACAAATAAGTGAATGAAATTAAACAAAAGAACAAAAGAGAAAAAGCATGTGTAAACATGAATAAGTAAATATAAGAATAAGTGAACCAATTAATAAATGAGCGAATGAATGAAGAAATGATAAGCAAAAACAAACGAGTGAATAAAAAATAAAAATCAATCGATGAATAAATCAGTATGTGAATAAGAGAAGGAGTGAGTGAGAAGAAAAAAATTCCTCACTGTCACTCGGAACCTCTGCTGTTTGTTTGAAAAAGTACTTTATTCACAGGATACAATATACAAAATAAACAGCAGTAGTCACAGGGATTCTGAATATCAGATACTTCGGGGGGGGGGGGGGGCAGAGTTTATGAGTTCTTGGTTTCCCTGGAGCCCAGGTAGAGGGCCGGCTGGGGCCAGATCATGTAGGCCCCCATGAAGTTCTCGGTGGTTCCCGGGCGCAGACGGTCCAAGTTGTCCAGTGTGACGAAGACCTTGTCGCCCTGCTGCAGGTAGAAGATCCCGCCCAGGTAGTTGTCCCAAAGCTGGCTCTCCAGCTGGCGCCCCTTGGGATGCACGCAGTGGAAGCTGGGGACATATGAATAAAATAAATATGAATAAAATAATATTTAAAAAATAATAATAAATGAACATCAATAAATGAATGCAGGAATTTCAAATAAGTAAGTTAGGAGTAGAAAAAAATAAATAGATGAATGAAATGAATATATTCCTAATTATCATTAAATAAATCAAAATAAAGAATATAATATGAAAGGAGTAGATATTCCTAATTATCACAAAATAAGCCAAAATAAAGAATATAATATAAAATGAATAAAACTTCCTAATTTTTAAATAAAAATAAAGAATAAAATATAAAATCAATACATTTTCCTAATTATCACTGAATAACTTCAAATAAAGAATATAATATAAAATGGATAAAACTTACTAATTATCACAAAATAAATCAAAATAAAGAATGTATTGTCAAATTAATAAATATTCCTAATTATCACAAAATAATCAAAATAAATAATATAATATCAAATGAATAAAACATCCTAATTACTGTATCACCAAATAAATCAAAATAAAGAATAAAACATAACATGAATACATATTCCTAATTATCACTGAATACATCAAAATAAAGAATATAATATAATAATAAATAGTAATAAATACATATACACATAAATGAATAGAAGATTAATTACATTAATAAATAAATAATTCCAATAAATAAGTAAAAATAAATGAATCAAAGACTGATTACTGAAGTATTGGAAAATACATGATATAATAACAAATTAATTGGATTGAAGAATAAAAATCGATATGAATGAAAATAGAAATAGAGCAAAAGAAATCATGTAAATAAACAGAAATAAGAAGGTGAACACACACTAACAGGTAAGGACAACTAAATTGGTAAATGAGTGAATGACTGCATATGAATATATAAATAACAATAAAGCTGAAAAAAAAAATTAAGTCTAAAATAGATAAAAATATAAAGATAAATTAGCATAAATAAATAAATGCAAAATAAAAAATAAATAAAATTAAATAATCAAAATAATAAATATTCATAGATACAATTAAATAAATTAAAAAAAAGAACAACATAAATTAATAGTAAATAGTATATCTACTATTTGCTATTGATGGCAATAGTAAATGAATAGATTAATAAAGAGATAATAAAATAAATATAGAAGAAAAAAATTACGCCAATAAATAAATTATTAACAAATAAAGTAAAGAAATAGAATTAAGGAAAGAATGATTTTAGAATAATAAAAGAAATGAATGTACAGAATAGAATATATATAAATGAAAATAAACAAATATGAATAAAGTAAATAAATACAAATATCATATTATTGATAAGATGGGGGAAAAAATGGATAGATGAATAAATAACAAGTATAGAAATTAATAACAAAATACATTGAATAAATGTACGTACATCTATGGAAAAATAAATAGATAAAAATAAAATAAAAATTAACAAAGAAATGAAATGAAGAAATAAGTGAGTGTGAATGAATAAATGTCTTCCTTGAGACCTCTTGCCTGGCAGCTCCAATTCCAGCATCCGTCTACCAATATATTCACCATCTCTTCTCTGTACATGACCGAACCATCTCAGTCTGGCTTCTCTGACCTTCTCTCCAAAACATCTAACATGTGCTGTTGATCTGATGGACTCATTCCTGATCCTCTCCATCCTGGTCACTCCCAAAGAGAACCTCAACATCTTCATCTCTGCAACCTCTAGTTCTGCCTGCTGTCTTTTGGTCATTGTAACAGTTTCTAGTCCAAACATCATCGCTGGTCTCACCACTGTCTTGTACACCTTTCCTTTTATTCTGGCTGAAAATCTTCTATCACATAGAACCCCTGACACTTTTCTCCACCCATTCCAACCTGCTTGGACCTGTCTCTTCACCTCTTTTCCACACTGTCCGTTGCTCTGGACTGTTGACCCTAAGTAGCTGAAATCCTCCAGCTTCTTGATCTCCACTCCCTGTAGCCTCACCGCTCCACCCGAGTTCCTCTCATTCACACACATATATTCTGTCTTGCTGCGACTAACTTTCATTCCTCTCCTTTCCAGAGCATACCTCCACCTCTCTAGATTTTCCTCTACCTGTTCTCTGCTCTCACTACAGATCACAATGTCATCCGCAAACATCATGGTCCATGGGGATTCCTGTCTAACCTCATCTGTCAGCCTATCCATCACCATTGCGAACAAGAAGGGGCTCAGAGCTGATCCCTGATGGAGCCCCACCTCCACCTTGAACTTCTCGGTTACCCCTACAGCACACCGTACCAGTGTCTCACAGCTAGCATACATGTCTTGCACCAGTCTAACATACTTCTCTGCCACTCCAGACTTCCTCATACAATACCAGAGCTCCTCTCTTGGCACCCTGTCATATGCTTTTTCTAGGTCTACAAAAACGCAATGCAACTCCCTCTGGCCTTCTCTGTACTTTTCTATCAGCATTCTCAACGCAAATACTGCATCTGTAGTACTCTTCCTAGGCATGAGGCCATACTGCTGTTCACAAATGCTGACTTCTGCTCGATGGGGTGAATAAAACAAAGATAATTTAAAAAAATAGATGTGTAAATAAATGATAGATTGTAAGTTACGGTGATCGATGCGTAAATGAATTAATGAATAAAATGAAGAAAAAAACATGTGTTTTAGAAAAAAAAAAACAATCACAAAATGAATGAACGCGTACGTCAATAAGTGAGTGAATAATAAAAAATAATGAAATAATACATGCAAAGATATACGATGAAAGACGCAAATAAATATATGAATGAGTGAGTAAATGAATGAATGAATTAAAAAAAAAAATGTTTTTTTTTTTCAAAGTTTTGCTCATTGAAATGATTAGGCCCTTCAAAATAAGCAGTGCGGGCTGCGGCTGCGGCGGCGGAGCTGACCTGTTTGATTTCATCAGCAGGATGGAGTTGTCGTAGGCCGGGGTTTCCTTCATCACCTTGTGCTGCAGCTGCGAGCACGCCACAATGTTGGTGTGGACTTTGGAGTACAGATAGTAGTAGCCCGACCGCTCCACCAAGAGGCGGCCATTGCTGTAGCCCATGTGCCGGGTGATGGCGTCGCCGCCGGTGCTCACCCACTGCACCACGTTCGCCTCGCCCTGGGGGCTGCTGGAGCCTGGCGTGGAGAGCGCTACACGTTTATTTGAGCAGAAACGGCGAGGACGAGGGGATTCACTTGGGGTTGGTTTTCCAGGATCTGGGGTGTTCTTACACATCAGGTGGGCGAAGGGTCTCTCCTGGGTCTGGGCTGGGTCGGACCCGGCCACGAGAGCCTGGATGGAGCCTGTCCCCGGAGAGACGGTGCAGCCCGATCAATCAATCGGTTTAGCGGAAAAGAAATTATTTATGGTTCCCCCAGACCCCAAAAAAAAGGTGTCGAGACCAAAAACTTACCTCCGTGTTTGCCCCCGTGCCTTCCTCCACCACCCTGGAGAATAAACAAAATACATTAAGAGGGTATTCCCCAGGTTCAGTGATGTGCATAAAAACATAGGCCTGGGGTGACACACTCACCTGTTGGGTCTGGCAACACTTCTGTGGAAGGAGACAACAGAGAAATTCTTTTTAAAATAGTTTCGCATGGATCGTACATGTCGTAGGCGCCGCCTGCAGCTGCAGACAGGAGCTTTCCTTACATGTGTGCATTCTCCTGCAATGTCTTTTGGGCAAAACAAGGTGTGTTTGTGCGTCGGAGCGCCGACGATGACGTGAGCTCATTTTGTGGGTTTGTAGCTCTGGGTTGGGAGGGACAAAAGGGAAGCGAGACTACAGGAAGGGCCCTACCAATATGCCTGTCACTATTGTGAAAATAAAAAAGACCCATGTAGAAATGCGGCTTCTGAGCAGCTGACATCACCAAAAAAAAAAGGGAAATTCTCAGGGAGCGGTGTGTGTTTTTCAGACATCACTCTCACCTCCATTCTCAGGTGGAGCTTGTAGATGAAAAGGCCCTCCACGACAACCGCCAGCAGGGCCAGCAGGGCCAGCCCGGCTAGCGAGGCCAGCAGCCACCGGCTCGGCTGAGCCCACCTGCCGGCCCTGGGCCGAGGGTCGTCGTCGACCGTGAACGCCTGCGGGAGGCCGGGGGAGCCGCCCTCGGCCATGCTCCGCCTGGGGGCGCAGGTGGGTGGGGGTGGGCTTGGTGAAACTCAGCCCAAACTACACACTGCGTGCACAAACACACACACACACACACAGAGTTGCGACAACAAGAGGTTGCTGTAAATCACCGCACACGGAGCTTGCAGGTGGTTTTTCCAGGAAGAAAAAAAGGTAATTTACCTGGGATCCGAACCAGCAGCAGATGTCTCCTTGCAGCCCTGACTATAATAGTAATAGTAATAAAAAACTCAAACTCCAACAGGGTACACCATCAAAAAAAAAAAAAAAAACTATGAAAATATGAGTGGATGTGAGTCCATCTATGCGCCGCACCTTCGCAGCCCCGGCGTCTACTGACGGCACGCTTTGACAAATATTGCTGTTTTATGCAGTCTGGGGAGGAAATGCGCTGACATGGGGAAGAGGAGCACATAAGAACGAATAGCGGTGTTGGTGCATGTGGGACACTCCCCTGTGAGTAGGGGAGCGCGCACACACACACACACACACACACACACACACACACACACACACACACACACACACTGACGCTCAGCCGACAACTTCCTTTTTTGTCTCTTCAATTTCTCACAAGCTGTCTCGCTCGCTGTTATTCTGTCATCTCCCACGCTCACAAACACACACACACACACACACACACACATATGTTGCTCTCTTCTAAGAAACGTCCTGGTTCTTTGTCACCTTGTAGTTTTGACTGACCCGGGGTCAAACCTGAAGGTCAGTTAACAGTAGAGAACCATCAACATGTGACGCATGACATCATTACATGTTCCTACATCCCCAACAAAAAAATCCACTCAATGGATTTTGGCGCAACCTATGAGTAAGGGTGACTGTGTCGGAATATGCAACCACTTTCTGTTTACCCACAGAATATCCAGTTCCCTGATGCCGGAGGCGAGCCGCACTGATGTGACACACTCCATATGCTGAAAACACTTCACCACACACCCTCTCCGTTCTGTGCACACACACACACACACGTATATATATATATATATAAGAGTGTTTGCCGGAGATAAAGCTGCAGGGGAGGACAGGCGGAAGCTCTAAAATTGTGCCGGGCCTGAACGGGTGTAAAAGCTCCACGTTAAGAGCAGGAGATGGACCATACCCCGTCCAGTGTGAAACGCCCTGTGTCGTGCAAATGCATTTGTATCTTGTGAAAATAAAAATGAAACTTAGAAAACTTGTTCGGGCCTGACATCTGCCAGGAGCCCAAGTGCGGCTCTCATTTCCCATTTTTGCAAAACATCTCAACCCCCACATGTTTGGAATTCACCACCAGCCTTTCAGTGACGAGTCAGATCGAGATGGGGGGATAGGTCCCGAAACAATCAGTGAGTGTTTTAGTTTTTTAAACCTGATGACTAACTCACAACCAGGTCACGGTATATATAAGAAAGTGTTCTGGCGATCAGCGATAAAATAGTTCTTATGCTGGCTCCGCGTTTGTCCGATAACAAACTGGAAATCAGAATCTTCTGAGCTGATTTGTAAATAAACAGAAAAACAAAACATACGAATAGTGTTTCACCGACTTTCAGCTGTTGCTATGAAATCATGTTTGCACATTTCAAATCATGAAATTAAAAGAGAATATAGCTGTTCGGCCTTTTTTTTTACTTGTATACAATTAAATTTTAATTATCTAACGGTTATTTGTATTTCTCACAAATCAAATTTGTTGGAACAAGTTCAGGCCTTGTCAGTGCGCACGGAGGACTCACCTCCTATTGGTGGACGAGGGCTACTCTTCCTCCTCTGATTGGTCAAAGCCGCGATCCTCGCGCGCGGGCTACCTACCAATCACGACGCGGCAAAGTTCTGGTTGCGGAAGAGAGGTGTCTGGAAGGGAAAAATGTCCGGGCTTAGATAGAGACGCCTTCTAGAATATCCCCCGCCATGGTCCTTTTCCAGGGGAAAGAGGGCTGCGGAGGCCGGCTGCTCGTTCTCGCCGTCTTCCTGGGATGGTGTTCGGTGTCGGTGAGCGGCTTCGGGGAGAATCTTGACAGCGAGCTGACGGTTCTTCTGCAAGCCGGAAGGATCGAGTGTTTCTATCAGACAGCGCTTAAGGATGGTTCGATGGAGGTCGAGTATCAGGTAACGACGAGCGAGTGGTCTTTGGATTTAAAATCCACGGGTAGAACCTTCACGGGTAGAACCTACATGGGTAGAACCTCACCGGGCAGAACCTCCACGGGTAGACCTTCCACAGGTAGAACATCCACAGGTAGAACCTCCTGTCGTGTCAACGTATCGACGGCTCACCATTATTAGCGTAAGTTCTCAAGCTAGCTGGCATGTCGGTTACGTTACTCGTGAGCTTTTTATGATTATTTTTTTGAAAATTATAATACATTTAAACGTCAGATCTTTGTAATTGACTTTCCCTGGAAACGGTGAACCTGCCCGTTTTTTCCTGGTCCAAGTCAAACAAGGGCTGATTAACTTCTGATTAACGCTACACATCGGAATATAACCCAAATAGAAGACCAAACCATGTGTTTTACAGGGGGGTATCAGTGCAATTGACAAATTAATTAATCGGATTCTGCAAAAAATATGAGAATATCTCATTATTAAAGTTATTTAAAATGGCACGTAACTTGCCCTACTTGAGCTAATATCGTTAATATTGATTATTCAAAAATAAACATGGTCCCTGAATATTAAGATACCCCCCCACACACACACACGCTCACGAAAACAACTTCCCAAACCCCACAGATATAATCCAATTAAAATCAATTCATTTTGGCAATATAATTCATGAATAATAATAATAATGAAATAATAATGAATATTAATTCATGATTATTTGTAATCGGAAAATGTCTTCTGAATTTTTTTCACTCATCACATATCTGCACACTCTGTGGCAGTGGTGTGTGTTCAGCAGGTGAAGCCCAGTGTGATGTTAACTGTGTGCGTATGTCTGTGTGATATCCAGGTGGTGTCTGGCGCCGGCCTGAACGTGGACTTCAGCATCATCTCCCCGGCGGGTGTCAAGCTCATCTCGGACAGCGACAGCTCGGATGGGGTACATGTGTACGTGCCACCCGAGATCCCGTCTAGTGAAGTGTTTGACCTAAAACCCCACCTCACACACAAACGCGCACCTGTTGTTTACCCATGACGTGTCCTTTTGTGTCTTCAGGGTGGATCCCACAGAGGACGGGGACTACCAGCTGTGCTTCGACAACAGCTTCAGCCGCTTTGCCGACAAGATGGTGTTCTTTGAGATCATCATCGAGGCCCAAGAAGGCGACACCACGGGAGACGAGCAGTGGAACCGGATGGAGGACCCGGACGTGGATCTGCTGGAGTACAAGCTGGATGATATCCGGGTGAGCCGCCGCTCCTTGTAGCCTCGTGTCCCAGGTCAATTATGCAATTACGCATTACACCATTGCTTCTCAAATAGTGGCACGCATGTGACCCTGGGGATCGTTGCTGTATTAGAATAAAGTGTAATTGCACATCCACAGTAGGTGGCAGCGGCAATCTCGTCACAGTGTTTGCACCGAGCACGCACACACACAGCACAGGGCAGGAGATACGAAGTGCGGTGAACAAACCCTCAATATACACCAAGGGAAAATATTTAACAGGAATGATAAGAAAGGCAGGGAAAGACGGATATAGGGAGACAAACAAAAGTCAGACGAAGGCTAAGATGAGGAAATGTGACGAAGCACATGTAGCGCTCGGCTTCACTGTGGCTATGGTGGGTAAGGAGGAAAGACCAGTGTGTTTACTGTGAGCTGAGAGTTGCGGTATCACGCTTCAAACCCCGCTTCTAAAAAAGCTGCAAATTGCAAATCGTAGCCATTAATCTTTACTTCATCATTTTGATTTAAAAAAAAAAAAAAATCAGCACAAATTGTTTTATTCATTTTTGTTTTGCAGTTTAAAGTGTTTTCTATATTGCGGTCCTGAGTAAATGTTGCCGATCGTTTTTAAATTTAGTATCATTTATTTATTTTATCTTATTTTTCAATCTCAAATGGTTCAGTCGATTGAAAAAAAAAAGTTTATCATTTAAATAAGGATTTCATTTTTTTTTTTTAAATTCAGGCAAAATTGATGCACTTTAAATCTTTTCTATTACAAACTAAAAAACAATGTTAATAGAGTTATTCTTTATTGCAAGTTGATCTATGCGGAGATGTAAATATAATTATTTTATAGATAAAGGATGCTATTTAGAGTTGTGGTGGAAAATAGGGGGGCATAAAAATGTTTTCTTCCTCCCTGGGGAGGGACATAATAGAAAATAAAAATAAAAACACTGCATAACACGCATATGCAATGCTGTCATGATGCTAAAGCTAAAGCACTCCTGCACTTCGACTCCACAGGATGACAGGTTGAAGATGCTTTACACACATCCACATGGCCCCCCCGGACTAGTTTTTCCTGTCAGTCTTGCTTTTTCTTTCACATTCCTTTCAAACTGGATATAGAAGAGCAAGGTCAACCCCCCCCCGCCTGTGTTTAAAGCTTTGTTTTCATGTCATCCGTCCATTCATCCCCCCCCGCCCAGGACTCCATGGACTCTCTGGGGAGGCGCCTGGATCGCAGCCGCCACATGCAGGCGGTGCTGCGGGCCTTCGAGGCGCGGGACCGCAACCTCCAGGAGGATAACCTCTGGCGCGTCTCCTTCTGGTCCTTCGCCAGCATGCTGGTGATGCTGTGCGTGGCCTTCACCCAGGTAGCGCAGCGCGTCGTTCCATTCACAGAACCGCGGGGGGCCGACGACGACCGGTAGCTTTAAGACTCATTCAAGCCTCACGTTTATGTCGTTGCAGGTCTACACCGTCCGCAAACTGTTTGACGACAGGACGAGGGTGTGCACGTAAAGTCACGGTTGCACGTGCTCTGGAGGAACCTTACGAGTTCACGTCGCTGCCGGGACGCTATTTTTTTTTTTCACTTATTTTTCCAAACTGACCTCAGTGGGAGACTAGCAATAATAATAATAATAATAATAATAATAATAATATTATCATGCAACTATGACGGGGAGCGAGAGCCCGGCGTTTTGTGGAACCAGAGGCGGGAGATAGTGAACGTTTACTGGTGCTGCGTGTCTGACACGTGCACACACACCGAAATCCTGTGTCGCAGTCCACGCCGAGGGTGAACGTTGATTGTTTGATTTCCTTTCGTGCCTTTAGCTTACTGGTGGGTGGTAGGGGGCCGGGACCACTGGCATGGAAAAGTGTGTTACTGTTTTTTTGTTGTATTTCCTGAAATGTAAAGGTCAGTTAAATGTCACAAATTGGGGAACTTGGGGGTTTGTTTACAAATGAGGAAGATGTGCAATAAGTGCAATAACCCCCCCCCGGACTCTTCAGATCCTGCAATCTCTGCACAGCGTTCTTTTCCTTTCTATTTTTTGTCTCCTCGTACCGATTCAGCATCGTCACGGTAACAAGGAGGGAGCCTCCGGTTGTGTCTTCCATGCGTCGTTTTCACAATCATCGTAATAAATTGCATTTTTTTTTTGTCCCCCTCCCCCCTAAATAATGGATTCTGTTTCTGCCTCTTTGTGGAAAGTGGCTCCGCACACAAGCCGATCACGGGAACGGAACGACACACAATTCTGCGATTCGAGAACATTGAAGCTTTAACGTCTCAAAACAATATCGGGACATTTTCTTCTCTGCGTGGCGCAGAGAGAAAAAAATAATAACAAGTCAGACAGAAATAGCAGACACTGTTTTACACCCCGGGATTATTTTCTGTGTTTGCAGGGAAAACATCCGCTTCCATCGAGCACACCATAAAAAAACAAAAAACATACCTTTTGAAACAGCTCATTAACTCTTTCTACGCGAGAAGCAGGAAAGTCTTCTACGCCCAAGACAAGCCAGGATTCTGGGGTTCAATTTTGTTTGTGTTGTGCTTTTTTTTTTCTTTTTTTACGGAGTCGCCCCAAACTCCCCCGGCGGGGAGCTGCAGTCTGCGCTTCCTGTCCTTCACCAGTGGTGGGGGCGGGAGGGGACTTGCGGAGGTCGCCTGCGTGGAGAGACCGTGATGACATCGGTTACCATGGTAGCCACGAGCCCCGTCGATCTGTCAGTCAGGAAAGTCGAAACGGCTCGCTGGTTGTTTATTACAGCGTAATAACAGTGTAACAACTGTGTACTTGAGCCAGGAACACCAACTAATTTTCTTTCTTTTTTTTATTCTTTACTAATCCTTTATTCAGTTTATATACCTTCTCCGCAGCAGGAGCATAATCCCTTTTAATCCCATTATGGCTTTTGCCGGGCGATCACATACAACAAAAGGTATTTATAAAATGTGTTTTTCTGGATACATTTGATCGCCCTGCTGCAGAAGGTTACAGGACAATCCTTTGTTTAATTTACTATTTTTCCAAAATAAAGGATGGTTTTAATCGGCTCCGCGGAAGGTGATTAAATTTTTTTTTAGGACAAAATAATAACAGTAATAACCGTGAGGTGCTTAGTGTGTAAAAAAAACATTAGCAAGTTTCAACTCATGAAAAAAAAAAAAAAAAACTTTCTCGACATACGAAAGGTTATTTCCTCAAAATGATCGGAAAGTCTGATATAAAAAAAAAAAAAAAGTAATAATCATCCCTTTATATTAAGGCAAACAGATGAATTAAATGCGGGACCTCTTAAACATTTTTCCCGAGAACGGATTGAAATATAAAAAAAATAAAATAAAAAAAAGAATTTTTGCATAGCTGTGCGCGTTTCTAGTCAAGCAGGGAGGGCTCTGAAGGACGAATGACAGTGGGTCGGTTGGGGGCAGCCGGGGGTCTTCTGCTGCAGGAAGAGAAAAGAAGAGGGGGGGGATCGGGTGGGGGGGGGGGGGGGTACATGCAGGAGAGGGTGGAGATCATCATGAGACATGCACGCACCACCAGAAGCCAGGACAGCCTCCACCAAACCGCTAGGATGCACCGAGGAACCGGGGGGGGGGGGTGTTTTTGTCTGGAGGCCGATGTTACCTGGGGATCCCCGGTGGCAGCGCCGGGGGGACGCGCGCCGGCCTGGACGGGATGAGGGGCGCGTTTCCCGAGGCGGGGTCGCCGGCGTAGGCCGTCTGGGTTTGCGGGGGGCCCGGCCGGGACGGCACGGGGGGCGCGGCGAAGGCCGGGGAAGGGTTCGAGGGGGGGCCGGGCGCCGCGGGGCCCCGTGCAGACGGGGGGCGGTTCGGGGGCGGAGCCCCTGCGGCGGCGGTGGCGGGGCGGGAAGCTGGGGGGAGACTGAGAAAAAAAAAACTTTTTACAAAAAGAGCATTTTATAGCGCACAAGGGTTGAAATGTCCAGAGGCGGGGCTTAACCCGGCCGCCGCCGACAGTCCCCTCACCCGGATTCCTTGGCCATCCAGGTGTCGTCGACGGGCGGCGGCATCGGGGTGGAGACGGTGGTGGTGCTGATGTCGCCGATGATAACCAGGGCCTCCTTGAGGGCGTGGTACATCCTCAGCATCTCGTCCCGCCGCTGCGCCTGCTCGGCGGACTCCTCCATCAGGCTGCCCTGGTCGCCGGCCGAGTACAGGTACGCCAGAAGCTCCGAGTGGATGAAGTCCTTGGCCTGCGGAGGCGGGGAAACCGTGAGACCTTCTCGAGCTCCGGCGTCCCGACCGAGGAGGGCGTGACTTACGCTGTTGATCATGAGGTGCATGATGGTTTTGGGCATCAGGTCGCGGATGGACTTGTTGACGATGCCGATGTAGGAGTCCACCAGGTTTCGGATGGTCTCCACCTGCCGCTCCAGCTGGGGGTCCATGGACACCGTGTCGCTGGGGTTCATGGCGTCCTCGCTCTCGGGCTGAAGACCGAACAGGTATCACGGACATTAACGGTGTGTAATAAACACTTGGAAACCCGTTATTACAACACTTTTTTAAATATTTTTTCAGCTCGCCTGGTCCTTCTCGGGGTAAACGCCGGCCCTGAGGAACGAGGCCTTCCAGCTGTCCACGTCCTCCTGGGTGTCGCACGCCAGCTCAATCTGCCGCAGGTCCTTGTACACGTTCCTGCGTCAGGTTAAATCCAGTGAGTTAAAATAAAAAGCCGCGACGAAGACGTATCTTTCTCCGGAGCGCCACTTCGCCCACCTTTGCTCCGTGTTGAAGATGGCGAAGACGTGTTTGCTGGACATGAAGCCCTTCTCCACGTCGCGCAGCTTCAGGTTGTCCAGGGGGAGCATGTACTTCTTCTCCTTTTCCTGACACACACACACCGAGTTAAATCTCAGAGGGTACAACATGACCTAGCAAAGATGTAATTACTACCCCAAGTACTAGTAGAAACCAAAAAAGCCGTAAGAACTGCAGTTTTTGAGGAACCGCCAGAAGTATTACCTCCTCGTCTTTGTACCAGGAGAGAGATTCGGCCGTCAGGACGAACCAGTAGTCCTTGGAGCCTCCTTTCATGATGCTGATGTTGATGGTCAGCCAGCCACGGCGGATCACCTGCAGGCAGCAGCCAGGACATGCAGTACAGCCGTCCAAGTTAGTGTACTATGAAGAATACTACCTCAAAGTATCATATTGCATGTCAAAGCAGATAAAACCACAGTATATTGCAGTGCAGCATTTATCTTATCAACAGTACAAAGTAGTACAATGGAGACAAATATATCCATTAATACACTTGTCAGGGTGAATGTTCAACATATAATACCACTTCTTCTTTTCCTTTGGGGTTTCCCCTTCAGGGGCCACCACAGCGAATCAACCTTCTCCATCTCACTATATTCCTTGTCTCACACCAACTAATTTCATATCCTCTTTAACTACGTCCATAAATCTTCTCTTTGGTCTTCCTCAAGACCTCTTGCCTGGCAGCTGCAATTCCAGCATCCGTCTACCAATATATTCACTATCCCTCCTCTGTACATGACCCAACCATCTCAGTCTGGCTTCTCTGACCTTCTCTCCAAAACATCTAACATGTGCTGTTGATCTGATGGACTCATTCCTGATCCTCTCCATCCTGGTCACTCCCAAAGAGAACCTCAACATCTTCATCTCTGCAACCTCTAGTTCTGCCTGCTGTCTTTTGGTCATTGTAACAGTTTCTAGTCCAAACATCATCGCTGGTCTCACCAATGTCTTGTACACCTTTCCTTTTATTCTGGCTGAAAGTCTTCTATCACATAGTACCCCTGACGCTTTTCTCCACCCATTCCAACCTGCTTGGACCCGTCTCTCCACCTCTTTTCCACACTGTCCGTTGCGCTGGTCTGTTGACCCTAAGTACCTGAAATCCTCCAGCTTCTTGATCTCCACTCCCTGTAGCCTCACCGCTCCACCCGAGTTCCTCTCATTCACACACATATATTCTGTCTTGCTGTGACTAACCTTCATTCTTCTCCTTTCCAGAGCATACCTCCACCTCTCTAGATTTTCCTCAACCTGTTCTCTGCTCTCACTACAGATCACAATGTCATCTGCAAACATCATGGTCCATGGGGATTCCTGTCTAACCTCATCTGTCAGCCTATCCATCACCACTGCGAACAAGAAGGGGCTCAGAGCTGATCCCTGATGGAGTCCCACCTCCACCTTGAACTTCTGTTACCCCTAAAGCACACCGCAATACCGTCTCACAGCGAGCATACATGTCCTGCGCCAGTCTAACATCTCTGCCACTCCAGACTTCTTCATACAATACCAGAGCTCCTCTTCTCGATCTACAAAAACACAATGCAGCTCCCTCTGGCCTTCTCTGTACTTTTCTATTAGCATTCTCAATGCAAATACTGCATCTGTAGTACTCTTCCTAGGCATGAAGCCATACTGCTGTTGACAAATGCTGACTTCTGATCTCACTCTAGTTTCCACTACTCTTTCCCATAACTTAATTGTATGGCTCATCAACTTTATCCCTCTACAGATGCCGCAATTCTGCACATCCCCCTTAATCTTAAAAATAGGCACCATCACACTTTATCCCCATTCTTCAGGCATCTTCTCACTCTCTAAGATCCTGTTGAATAATCTAGTCAGAAAATCTACTGCTGCCTCTCCTAAACACTTCCACAACTCAACAGGTATATCATCAGGACCTACTGCCTTTCCACTCTTCAAATCACATTATATAAGGATTTTTTAATCCTTTTAACATAAGGATTTAATAATCATCACACGTATATTGTAATGTTACGTTCATTTTAATTTGATAATCATCAAAAGTTTATTTTAAGGTTACGTGCATTCATTTTAGTTTAATAATCATAAGTTTATTGTACCGTTAATTTTAATCTAATAAACATCATAAGTTTGGTGTAATGTTACGTTCATGTAAATTTAATAATCATCATAAGTTTATTATGATGTTAATTGTAAGTGTACATTTTTTACAATAACCATGATTTGTTGTCTGTTACTTTACATGAGGAAAATTCATTTAAGATCCAAAAAAAAAAAAAAAATAGGAACCCAATTCTGGAACAAATTCAATTTGTGTGCGAAGGTCCCACTTCACCGTCATCTGGGTAAAAGTACTTTTTATGACATACAAAGTTGTGGGTGGACTCGG
The DNA here is from genome assembly GCF_037954325.1 of Fistularia commersonii. Lineage (NCBI taxonomy): Eukaryota > Metazoa > Chordata > Actinopteri > Syngnathiformes > Fistulariidae > Fistularia > Fistularia commersonii. The sequence continues at coordinate 3,169,353 of NC_141318.1, forward strand.
GTGGGTTCTTCTTCCCGTTCTTTAACAGAACCAGGAACTTTTACAAGAATGTCCGTTAAAGTTTCCACTCCCGCCGCCACTCCCACTCCCACTCCCACTCCCACACCTCCACCATCACTTCCCCTTTTGCCCCGGCGGGTGCGGGGGGACTGCCGAGAATCACCCACTGCCGTTTGAAAAAGGAAGAGCGGTGGAGGAGAAAGGAGAAGTGGACGAACCGGGGGAAAATAGAAGACGGGGGTGGACAGGAAGGAGGACGGGGAGGGATGGAGAGATGGACAGGATAGAGGGATGGATAGAGGGAGGGGATGGAGGGATGGAGGGATGACAGAAAGGCGTGGAGGGATGGACTGAAAGACAGGAAGGGATGGAGGGATGACATAGGAACAGGATAGAGGGATGGAGGGATGTAAAGAGGGACAGGATAGAGGGATGGAGGGATGACAGGATCGAGGTGGAGGGATGTAAAGAGGGACAGGATAGAGGGATAACAATGGGACAGGATTAAGGGATGGACAGATAGACAGGAAGGGATGGAGGGATGGACAGATTGATAGAGTGATGGAGGGACAGATGGAGTGCAAGATAAGACAGAAAGAGGGAGGAGAGCAGCAGAGGAGAATGAAAAGAAGAAGAAGAAGAGGAAGAGGAAGAAGGTCACCCACCTGGTTGGGCATCACCCTCTTCTTGGTGGCGTTGGCAGCCGTTCTCTGCTGGGCGCTGCAGGGAGACGGAGGGAAAAAAACAATAAAAACACTGCAGTTCTCCAAAATCCCGAGTCCCCCGAACGCACCTTTAGCTCTGCTAACTGGCTAAAACAAGAGGAACAAAAACACGGTTCTCACTTGGCGAAGCCGATGAAGTCCTCGTGGTTGGTGTTGATGTAGGAGAGCTCGATGTCGATCAGCAGCAGCACCTGACGGGTGACACGGCGAGGCCAAAAGATAAATAACATCTATCGCACCTGTCTGCATTCAAAACAACAGCTTAATATTAACGCGCCGCTCGCTATGACATCATTCTGGCGTTCTCGGGCGCAGCCAATCACGGCCGACGCTGGGCCGGGGGGCGGGGCTTAACCCGGGACGGCTCAGCTGTCAATCATACGGCCGTTCACCCTCTCATTCCCACCTATTGGAATTTAGAGCGGATCTTGGCATTTAACCAAAGTATTTTCTTTGCATATTTTAATAAGTATTTTCAATCAATATTGAATTTAGAAACTCCTTATTTTTTCCTTTTGTTTAATTTTGTCAGGATACAGAAGAATGTTGGTGCATTTATATGATCATGAATTATTTTAAAGTTGAAATATGCCAAAATGCCAAAAAATTTAAAGACATAAATTCATTTTGCTTAATTTAAATGATACCTAGTTGGCCCGCGCATGAAAATTATATTATATTAATATTAATTATATTATATCCCCAGACTGTGAATATAGCATGTATATTCATTAATTTATTTTTTAACCCTGTGACTGGAAAGAGCAAATTAAATGGCACTACACACACAAACACACACACACACACACACACACACACACACACACACACACACACACACACACACACACACACACACACACACACACACACACACACCTGGTCTTTGGTCTTGCTGTCTCTCTCTCTGATGTAGGTGGTGACGATTCTCTCGGTTTCCTCTCTCAGTCGTGGATACGATCCAAGCTGCGAACACACACATGCACGCACACACAAAAACACACAAAAACACACACACACACACACACACAGTGCTGCAGCCACTGTAGTGACAGGACATGCACACTGTAAACCGCACCCACCCACCTGCTGCAAGGACCGAAATGCAAGCGAAGAGGTGTAAGTTTGCGAGGCGGAGGGTGGGGGACGGGCGTGCACGTGACGTGCTCCTCGCTATCAGCTCCAGCTAGCCGGCTAGCCAGCTAGCCAGCTAGCCAGCTAGCCGACGCCGGGCTGGTAGCGAGTCTCGGGAGGACGGGCAGGGACAGGAATCAAATCACAGGAAAAAAAAAAAAGTGAGAAACAGGGTGTTTAGTGTGTGTGTGTGTGTGTGTGTGTGTGTGTGAGTGAGAGGGGTGCGGGTGTGATTAGGAAGGCAGGGGTGGTGTGCGGGGTCGGGGTGGTGGTTGGATGGTCATCAAATCACCAACCTGGCGGGGTCACGGGGTCGGGGTTTGGGGTCACAACACGGGACGGGCGATGGGTCAGAGGGGGAAGAATAAGGTAAGTATGGGGGGGTGAAGCCTTCAAAGCGTGGGGGTGGGGGGGCAGCGGGTGGAGGGGGGATTTAAACAAAAGCAACAATTAATTCTTATTATTTTAACATCTTTCTTCTTCACCCCATTATTTTTTAACACACTGCGCCCCCTAGTGGCTGAAACTAGAATTACATGCACTGATTTAACTAGTTTTACTACAGTACTCAATGTAGTACCTGGTTAATTACGCGGTAGTACTTAAATCACATCATAATCATATGTTGATATTTAATTAAAAAAAAATGACAAAAATAAGCTGATCTGGTCTCCCTGAGTAGTTTAAAATGTTATATGTTTAAACTGCCACAATTAAATGACCAAATAACGGCATTTAAATCACCTGAGAATCATCAATAATTACAAGAACCCCATGACAAAAATGATTGAAAATAATTGACATATACAGGTACAATTATTAAAATAAAAAATAATGCTAATTAAAAAAAAATTATTTGCCAAGAATTTTTTTTCTTATGTTTTTAAATCCATAGCTCAGATAGTGACAACCCCCTCCACATGTGGACGTCTGCGTTTGCCGCAGCGCCGACCCCGCATCGCCCCGCCGGCGCCGTTTACCTTCTCGGTGCACTTCCTGATCAGGGCCACGAGCTCGGTGACGACCAGGTCGACACATTTCAGACAGGGGTCTTTCAGCTTAATGACCTGCTTTTTCACTATGGCCTCAAACGCCAGGTCTGGGGTGAAGAGGCCCGTCCTGCGGTGGAGGTTTAACGCCAGGTTAATGAGGCAGTGTGTGTGTGTGTGTATGTGTGTGTGTTGGCGGCAAAAAAAAAAACAAAAAGTGGGAAAAAGGTGAGCGTTGAGGGGAAACAACAGGAAATAGAGGCATTTTGTTCCTGCGGCTTCGTGTTCAGGCCCAAAACAAGCAGCTGGGCCAGGTGGGGGCGAGAAGATACTGATGGCCTTCAAACCAGCAGGAGATCAGAGAGGGACCTGACGAAAATCAGCCCACTGCCTATTACATGATTATTATCGTGTTATTACACATGTATTAACGCGTCGTGGCCGTTTCCTCACACGCAGTTGTCGCGGAAACCAGTTTTCCGCAACAATTTGCATTTCAAGGGTACAGCGGGTTTTGTCATGAGCCTGCACACGAAGATGAGCCTTGACCGCCGGCGACCCCGCCGGACAGAGCCCGACCGGCGTGCGGACGTCGCAGACCGGGAAAAACGGGAACGGTTAAAAATCCGACTGGTTTTATGAATATCGGGAAACGACAGGTAAATTCCAGGCAGCTGTTAGCGGTCGAGCTCTGCGCCGACGCGCTCGCAGGCGGTCGGACGAGCTAAAACTGAGCTGCAGTTCAACCATGTGAGGTAAAACAAAAAAAAATGGCTAACCGCACGAACAGGCGCGGGAAGCTGACGTGCGCTGACGGCGAGGCGGGCGACCCTTCCCTCCCACACCCCCTCCCCTCCTCGCCGAGGCGATACCTTATTGGTGCACTGCCTGACCGTGTTGATGAGCTCCTGGATGACCAGGTCGATGCATTTCAGACACGGCTCTTTCAGCTTAATGATCTGCTTTTTCACTATGGCCTCAAACGCCATGTCGGGGGTGAAGAGGCCCGTCCTGGGGGGGGGCAGACGTGGGGGGGGGGGGACACACAAGGAGGAAGGGGGGAGGGATGAGACGCGAGACCCGGGACAGCGGCGATGGCGAGGGCGAGGCCTCGGACGGCTACGATATCAAGGCTAAGGGGAGAAGATGTGGACCAGACATGGACGCCGCGGGGGGGGGGAAACATGACGGAGGGGGAAGCCACCGAGGAGGAGGGGGGGGGGCAGGGTGACGTCTACAGGCCGACACAAACTTGCCTGACGCCGTGGATGTTCTTGATGGCGTAACTGATCTCCTTCCTCAGCTCCTTCTCGTCGAACTCCATCTAGGACACGCAGAAGAGGAGGAGGAGCGTCAGGGTTCGTCTCCTTTCGATGAAGATGTTGTGGATTTGTTGCTAATAGCTCGCCAGGTTGGTCTGGGAGATGTTCGTGCCTCGAGGTGGCCAGGGTTGATGTTTAAGTGCATCAGGAGATCTTTTTTAAAGTCCTTGGAGCGCCTTTTCTGGCCACCAGGGGAATTTTTTGGAGACGTCTAATATGGAACATTTCCAAGCTGTTTATATGAAGTCTGTATGGAGTCCATGTTTCAGACACACACACACACACACACACATGCGCGTGCACACACACACCTGATGGCTGTACATGTCTTTTTTTGGGGGGTTTCATTTACTTGTTGGCCGGAGCCAATCACAGCTGAGATAGGTGGTGAGGGGGCGGGGCTTAAGATGCACAGATCACCTGTCAATCACAGACACCCAGCCATTCACACCTATGGACAATTTCGAGCCTTCAGCGGACCTGCCGACCGTTTTGGGGACTGTGGGAGGAGGACGGAGAGCACGGAGAGAAGCTCCAGGAAAGGAGAACCTGAAGAGAACCTCGGAAGGAGAACCCGGAGGCTCCGACCACCACCTTCTCACCTTCACCAGCTCGAAGGGGAAGCGCTCGTGGAAGATGCGGTTGATCTTGGCTCCCCCGGACAGGTTGGAGGTGTCCACCTGGTCCCCGGAGCCCTCGATGCACTTCTCAAAGTCCACACCGAACTGCTGCACCATCCTGCAGGCGGAAGGGGGCGGGATTGGGAACCACATCAGGACTGAAGCCGCCCTGCACCACAAAAACCCACCGGTGGTCTTCACTTACTGGAGCAGGGCCTTGGTTTTGCGCGCCGGGTCGTCGGGTCGGAAGTTCTTGAACTCCTCCACCTCCTTCTCCAGCGACAGCAGCTGGCTTTGCAGTTTGCTGCGCAGCCCCGGCAACGTGTCGCGGATGTGGTTGGTAAGTTGCTGGACAGGGAACGGGCACGTAAGACGACCGGCGCTATCGGTTGCTAGCGGCGACGCAAGCGGCGAGAACGGCTCCTCACCTGGTTGAGGGTCTTCTGCAGGTGAGGCGTTCCCATTCGCTCCGCTATGTGTCTGTACGCCGGGTGGGACAGGAAGAACTTGCGCTCGGCCGCCAAGGCGGCGCGGATGTCTTTCTTCCCGTCGATGTCCTTCTGGCTGCGGTTCACCACACCGATGTAGCCTATGCGACAAAAATACACTACTCAAAAAAAATAAAGGGAACAAGTCCATATTGTGTTGCTTCCTAAATGGACACTTTGATTACACACAAGTGTGATTAACTTGGAGATACATTGTGTTGTTTAAGTGTTACCTATACTTTTTTTGGAGCAGTATATTTACAGTGGACCCTCACTACTTCACGGATTTGAACTCTTTTTTTTTCATGATGAAATAGCCATATTCTAGCCTAAGAAGAAAAAAAAAAACAGTAAAAAATATAGTAAAATTAAACTAAAATTCATTTTATCAAATAAATAAAATACAAGATCTCCTTTACAAAACAAAGATATCCAGCTTCATGAACTCTCGCTCCCATTGTACCCACGCGAGATCTCATACGGAATATCATTGGCTAAGTAGATTCGTACATGGCACGCTATTGGCTGATTGAGCATGTTGTTTCTGTTCCTCATGTTGATTGGTTCATGGAGAGAAGCAGCTGATCTCCTTGTAGGTTGTGCCCAGCATACATGTCCTGGTCCACTTTGCTGCCATTCATGTAAGCATGAATACTGTCCATTTTGTGCTATTTAGTTTTTGAAAGTGTCTTTTTTTTTTTTTTTGCAATACCCCACGCTCTACCATTCGAATGCAGCAAAAGACTACGTGGAAAATGAATTTAAAAAAAAAAAATCGAAGATGGAAGTCTTCAACATGGACGAGACCCGTACCTTTATTTTTCAAGACAAGGTTAATTATGTGCAGTAATGCTGCTGGCTTTATGCTGAAGCCAGGACTTCTATACAAGTCCTAAAATCTTCGTGCCTTAAAAAATTAAAATGAAAATCTCCCCCCGGTGTGCAGGATGCCAAACCCGAAGGCGTGGATTACCATGTCCCTCCCATCGGATTGATTCCATCAGTGCTTTACATATAATTTTTCATTGACTCATTTACTGTACATTTTGTATTGTATTTTAACATTTATTGTATGTTACAATTACCCAAGTGTTTAGTGCACTGTATAAGAGTGTGGAAAGCGTAAAACAGTTGTTTGTGGGTTGATAAAAGTTTGTGGGAGGTTTATAAAAGGTTTAATGAGGTCAGTTGAGGATTAATATATCTGTGAATGCCATCAAAATTATCACGTCTCTACTTGGTGGAAATTCACATTTCACGGGGGGTCTTGGAACGTAACTCCCGAGAAAAGTGAGGGTACACAGTATTTAGAAAACACACATATAAACAGAGAACCTGTGTGTGTGTGTGTGTGTGTGTGTGTGTGCGCGCACCCCGACGAAGAGGCAGGAGTTTGTTCTCCAGGATGTCCCGCGCGTCCGTCCCCTCGTCCATCAGATCCAGCTTGGTGATCACGCCGATGGTCCGAAGACCTGGGAGAAGAAGTATCATGGTTAAAAAAAAAAAAAAAAAAGACTGCAAACATACTCAGATACAAGTAAAGGTTCTGCGGAGAGAGTGGTGTTAAAAAGAAAATTAAAAATAACTCTAAGATACTCATAAGTTTACTTGTGAAGCGTCTTTGAGTGTCATGAAAAGCGCTATAAAAATCCTATGTATTATTATTATTATAAGTACTCTTAACTACTCTAAGTACTTCATAATAGCAGTATTTCATCTCCAACAGGCACCATTTAAGTTCAATTGCATTCAGAGACTTGTGCTGAGCCTGGATGCTGTGTCAACATGCTGTAATTTGTTATTTTTATATTTATTTTTGACAGGAATCAGAGGAAAATAAGACTAAATATAGTCTATAAATGACTTACAACACACAATACTATTGCTGAGCAGTTTGGTATCACACTTATTGAGATTTTTTTTTTTTTTTTTTTTTTTTTTTTCCCAAAAAAAGGGGGCTCAAAAATTACTCATATTTTACCTAAAAAAAAGTTTTAGGAAAAAACATACACGCAGTACCAATAATGACCAGTAGGCGGCGCCAAACAATATCATAGTTGCATTACACCTAAATCCTTCTTATCAATTCATATTAACACCTTGCATTAACACTAATAATACCTTTGGTATGCACCTGTTAACCTCTTAAAAACCCTCTCTCTCTCTCTCTATATATATATATATATATATATATATATATATATATTTATAATAAATGTAAGAGTGGTAATGGCTAAGCAACACCGGACTGAATTCGTGTTAGCGATGATAAGGGTCCACCTACCCTGAGGGTCCACCTCCTTGGCGATCTTGAGGGCGTCGGAGTTGGCCAGGTCGGTGTTGGCCGGCGTGACGGCCAGGATCAGGCAGCTCTCCTTGGTGATGAACTGCAGCAGCATGTCCCGGATCTGGTGCTCGATGTCCACGGGCTGGTCGCCCACGGCGACCTTGGTCATCCCGGGCAGGTCGATCAGGGTGAGGTTGAGCACTGGGAGGAGATGCTGGGGGTTATGACCTCAATGTGCAAATATGAATGTGTTTGTGCATGTTACCGTTAGGGGAGTAGACCCTTAGGTTGATGGGGATGGGCGAGATGCCCTTGTTGGATCCGGTCAGCCGGTCCGTCTCCGCTTCGATCTCCATCCGGACCTCGTCGAAGTCCACGAACTTGCGGCCCTTGCAGTGCAGGAACTCTGCATATTCTGAGGGGCGGGAGGGCAAAGAGTCAGCCAATGATTATAATTATTATTATTTTCATTATCATTATTATCATGCTGGACTTGGAGGACCATCTATGCACATCACATCTGCATGATTCAGTCCTCTCTGGATAATGACTATCAGCTCTTGTGGGAAAAATCCCCGCTAAACAAATCCCCTAAAAAACATATTAATCAATTCCAGGTGTTTCCATGGCAACGGGGAATATTCTGATGTGATCTGTCTGATTTTCAATTTATTTATTTCTGATTTCAGCAACGGAATAAAGGATCGATCCGTTCCTGACCCGCCAAAATAAAAGCTTTTATTACCAATTTAAGATCGCTCTAAGCCCAAGACAGCCTACAAACCTCGGCTCAAGAGCCTTTTAGTTCCTTTTACTGAGCTTTTCCACAACATGGTGCTCTTCAGGCGTCCATCAGGGATAGAACCCGGTGCCCGGTACTTTCTTAGCACCTGCTCTGGTGAGGTTACGATCAAGCCAGGCCGATAAACTAAAACATCGACAGGCTACCGGGGACCGATTGGCCGCGGAACATCATCACTGACTGCTAGCTGTTAGCAGTTAGCGTGTTCATCAACCACTTCTGAGGCGCTGCTGTCACTGATCTTTAGGAGGTTGAGGAAACATCTGATCTTGTTTATTGTAGGCGCGTTTCTTCTCGACGTTGAGACAGTCTAGCGACTGTTTTTCCAAATGGCGATGCGTTTACAGCCCCATCCTAGCGCGGTAAATCTGAGCGTTCACGTGATGAACACCTGCCTGCTTTACTGTTGACCAGCTGCAGGATGAGGGGACGACGGGTGACGATGCCGGACCCTCTGGGCAGGAAATCCCTGAGGGGAGGGGGGGAGGAAGAGGTGAGGTTAGCATGAGTGCGTGCACACGCACACACACAAGCCCGCGCACACACACACACACATTTATTGGAGGCCAATAAAAGGCTCAGAGAAATCACGATGCAACAATAACTTGTCATTCATTCACTCACAATCTATCCTGACTAACCTGAGGGGCGGGGTTTAACCTGGAAAGGTCAGCTGTCAATCATCCAACCATCCAAACACGCCACCCAGGAGGCCCCGCCTCCAAAACAAAACCCGAGTGTGTATTCGCTTGTTGACAAACATGGTCGCCGGAGTGTGTTGTTGAGGCTCGACTTCCAACCACATTCATAATTAATGTCTGCGGAGGGGAAGAAGCTGCTTCCCCTCAACCAACCGCTGACACACACACACACACACACACACACACACACACACACACACGCTCGCCGCAATGGAAACTCCTGCTCAATGGGGTTGCGATCATTTCCAGGTCACTGAAGACACATCTCTGCAGGCAATCGGAAAGCAGGCATGAGTGTGTGTATATGTGTGTGTGTGTGTGTGTGTGTGTGTGTGTGTGTGTGTGTGTGGGATTGACATGAGGTGAGCAGGCTATACACACATTTAAAACACACTTGTACGACACATTTCCTTATTCAAACTATTAATGCATACACTCCAGACTCAACGGCTCTAGTGTGATCTCATCCACACACATACACACACACACACATACACACACACACACACACACAGCCTGTTGTCCTCTGCTGACAGAGCATTCAGGAAGTTACACAACAGCAATTGCCTTCCTCCTTCCTCCTTCCTGTCCCTTGAAAGAGGAACATCAGATCTGTGATTGCGAACGTGCAGCGCCGCCGCTGCCACCGCCACCGCTCGCCACCGCTCGCCACCGCTCGCCACCTCGGTTTAATTCTTTTGCTTTTTCCTCCCCTGGCCCCTCCACGCGGAGCGGGTGTCTGGTACCCAGTGTGCCCCACGTGCACGCACATGCACGCACCGTGCAGCTGGTGACATCACTGATGACCCCGGCGCCAACGCATCAATGCCCCTACTGTCTTTGCCCCCCTTCCTCCGTGTGCCGGGGGCTCGGAGACAAAAAGGGCACCAAGGACCCTCATCGTCATTCCCTGCCGGCCCGACGTTGCGGTTTCTTGATCGCAGAATCTCCTCCACCTCCCTTCTTCATCCCGGGACCGCCATGGCTTCCCCCCGCCGTGGCACCGTAGAGCTGCCCGGGTCCGTTTGTCACGAAACCGCAGCCGCTTGTTGAAATTCCTTCACCCTCATTCATCAGACACACACACACACACACACACTCACTCAGACATTCCAAAGAGCCCACACATGCACACACACACACACACACACACACACACACACACAAACACACTCACACAGATACAGACTCAAACCATCTCCATCTGGGCTGATCTGCTAAATTAACCAGAAATCAAACCCTACACACACACACACACACACACACACACACACACACACACACACACACACACACACACACACACACACACACACACACACACAAACGGCTGGGTGTGGGGTGAAACATTGAACCGGGCGGGTGTGAAACGAGGGCAAACACCGTATTTATAGACCCTCGGACCGGCAGGGAAGGAGGACCGCCCCTGTCAATGATTGACAGATCGGTATTAACGAAAAAAAAATGGGGAAAAAAAGTACCGGGACACGCAAGTTCGCGTGGATCGAACCCGAGTCGAGACACGACATCCACCCCTTCCTCTCCTCCCTCCTCTTCCTCACTTTTTTCCCGGTTTCAGAATAAAACAGCTGTTTCCGTTACGTCAATTGCGTAGTAGCCGATGGTGAATCCCCCTCCTTTACGCCAGAAAAAAAACCGCTTGAGTGGGGAAAAAAAAAAAAACGTATTAATCACCGAATCCCGTTTGGAAACGGAGCAAGTTTTTTTTTTTCTCATTTAATACAAAATGAAACCCCTGCAGATAGAAAGAAAGAAAAAAAAAACACACGACAACAGGAACGGTTCCAACCTTCCGACGAAGTTCTCCAGCACCGAGCTCTTCCCGGCGCTCTGGCCGCCGACCACCGCGATCTGCGGCAGGTCCAAGTTGCAGCTCTGCCCGATGGAGCTGAACGCGTCCTGGAGCTTGTTGATCAGGGGGATCAGGTCTTCCATCCCCCGGTTCCCCATGGCGGCTCCTCGGTAGGACCCTGCGACCCCCCGCCCTCCTCCTCCACCTCCGCCTTCTTCTCCTCCTCAAGGTCTTCCAGGCAAGGAGAAGAAGAAGGAGCCGTTAAAGTTGTCAGATGAGGTTGTTACGGTGCAAACCGGAAAAGCCGGGCGTGATGGAGAACGGGATCAGTGCATGTCGGCGGAGAGGGGGAGAAGAGGGGGGAGGGAAAAAAAAAAAGTAGCCACATTGGACAAGAAAAACTTCTGTCATCATCCGGTCAGGCGACACCCAGCCTCCGCCGGAGGCCCCGCCTCCTCTGCGCTCCCATTGGTCGGCACACACGTCCATCAAACGCGCCGCGGACACGTTGGACGTCTTTGAATTTGCACTTTGATAGATCCTTAAAACTTATGGAAAAATACAAAAACCAAAAAATATACAGTTGGATATCTGTTGTGAACCACCAAGTTGAATACATATTATATTCCCCTTGCAAGTTTTTTTATTTATTTAATTGATTTATTTAACCTATTTATTTATTTATCAATTTGTTTGTTTATTTGTTTATTTTCTTTTACTTTCTTTTTTGTCTAGCATTAAACATTTCTCACAAACCTTTAACATTGTTAACTTGTACAGTTAACTGATTATATACACAACAAATGTTCCAGTGTCCTTTGCTTCCTCATCCCCGGTTGTTTCATTGACATTCAATTCTACTTTACTATGTTATTTGTGCATATGTATATCTGTTTATACTATTAATGTTCAATAAAAAAATCAAAAAAAAAAAAATCCCCATTAAAATGAATTAAAATGCTTTTAATCCGTTCCACACCCCCAGTTTTTTACACGTTTTTAAACAACAAATTTTTTTTTATAAAAAAAAAATAAAAAATTGCACTTTGATAGAGGCCTGGAAACACACACACACATACACACAAATTTGAAAGCAAACCTGGAGCTCTTTTTCCTCGTATACATGCACGCACACACCCCGTTTGTTTGACTTTGGCGTCATATCCGAGGTAAATATTAAATATTGACTTCCTTTTATTCTCCACGTGCCCTATTATGAAGCCGTCTACCGCGAAAATAATGGGAGTGTGCGTGTTTGTGGGAAAAAGTCCAAGAGCGTTGTCGTCACAAGAGAAAGTCTGCGCTCGAGGCAGAACACGATAAAAACTTGTCTAAGTTGTGCCTCGGGCCCTGTCAGTCAAACCCACTTCCCCATGGCAGCAAGACGGAGTGGGATGGCTATTTTTTTTTAAAACGGAACCACAATGGTAATGACATTGTTTCAACCAAAGTTAATTATTATTATCAATTCGGTTTATTCCGTGAAGGTAATTCAGATTATCTATACAGCACAGGGTTAAAGGTCACAGTGGGCGTCATATCTCATATGACCACAAGGGGGCGCTGTAGCGCCAAACTTGGATGGGCTTTCCTAATATATTCATAAAATATGGAATAAACCCCGGCAAATAATCTAAATCGAGCGGTTCTGAATGAAGAAAACAATAAAAGCTCCCTGTTATTCACATACAAACACTTCGGAATAAAAATAATAAAATCCATGAGTTTTCTCATTAAACCTGCAGTTGGTTTTTGATGCCCTCTAGTGCCTTATGATGGTACTGCAGTATCTGAATCACCCCCGACTAAGGCTGAAATAAAATGAAATTAGATTGAAGAATTCAAGTGCTAAAAGAGATACATGCATTTGTTAGAAAAGGTTTTAGTTGTAATCCAAGCCATTTGTACCATAACTGTGTATGAAAAATAAAGGCACGTCAGACGCAACAACCAAGTTGATAGTTGACACATTGTTATGTTCACATAAACATCGGTTATTGGAACTACATCTATGTTAGGTGCATGATAACTTCAGTTGTTCAAAAGTGGTGGTTTGATAGGGTAAATGAGAGAGATTGTGTTTCGGCAATGTTACGTCTCAGGGATTTTTTTTTTTAAACTTCTAAAGACAAAGGCTCTTCTGTGGGTTTAAAGTTGATGACGGCGTAGTGACTGTCCAAGCTGTCAGTCTGAAGAAGCCCACCCTTGTCCGTCGCGGTGGCGGAAGCGGCCTTCTGGAAAGTGACGCTGGTATAGTGAAGGCCCTCATCCATGTGCCGATCACCCTGCAAGAGGAAGCGGGAGGCGGGTGAAGGAGGCGCGGCTGTTGTTAGCCTAATGCGAGTTTATAACACACACACACACACACACACCTCTGTGTCGTGTCCAGCGTGCGCCATGTGCTGGGATGGGCATCCTGCAGCGGGTTGCGCGGAAAAAAAACACAATCGACTGTTGGAAACAACCAGATCCTTTGTCCCCCAAGGGTTAACTCGGAGGCCAAATCATGTGACGCGTCACTTTATTTTATTGCTTCAATTTGGACCAAAAGAAGGCTCGTGTCTTGAATTTAATCTCTGTGATTTGATCAAAACCATGTGCTGTGGATTATGAAAAACAGCGCCCCCTTGAAGTGAAAATTACACATGCACCGTGTCTGGCCCACCTCGATCCCCGCAGAGTCTGGTTCGGCACCAGATCAGGACGACAGACGCCAAAGCCAGCGTCACCGCCAAGGTGGCGACGGCCATGACGACACCTAGAACCCAGGACGAGGAGAGCGCCGATGCGTGCGGCGACATGGTTACAGAGGTCATGTGACAGTTGTCATCGTCCATGGGGTCTGTGACCAACGGATCCAGAGAACGGGTTTCCTGCTCATCTGTGGAAAGAAATGATGCAGGAAGGGGTGACTGTTTGTGAGTGTGTGTGTGTGTGTGTGTGTGTGTGTGTGTGGGGCAGAGGTGAGGGTATGCAGTTTTGACTGAAAGTATCCGAGTACTCTCAATGATTACTTCAAGTACTTGGTTACTGGAGATGAGTAAAAGTGTTAGCACAGGATGATCAGCAGTAATGATAATTCTGAAATTATTATTATTATTATTATTATTATTAGTAGTAGTAGTAGTAGTAGTTTTTTTCTTACCCATTACAAACATCTCGCAGGCTGTGATAATTTTGTCAGACTGTGTGTGTGTGTGTGTGTGTGTGTGTGTGTGAGTGTAGATAGATGTTATTCTCTACACACAAGATAAACTTTTTGTTGTTTTTAAAACTTTAAATTCTGGTGCTCTAATCATTTTTATACAGGTTATTCATTGAGAGGACAACAATTCACCTGAGTTTCAAATACTTAAATTTTTCTTTTTTTATTTAGACTCGTCTCATTTTTTTCCCTAAAGCGGACTATTTGTTGTCCTACCTTTACTTGTATACAAAGTCCATGGGCCTATCCTGTGAAAGGCTAGGATACATTGCTGTAAAAGTTTTCCAAATTGTATTTGGATTCATTTCATCTTATTTATAAAAATCATTTCATTTCATTATGCATTGTGCAGCGTCGCATGTTTTCAGATACAGCCCACACGCGGGTGCGGCACAGTAATGCCTGCCTCACCTCCTGATGTTTATCAACAGATACAGAATAATTCGGTCATAAACTCACACAAAACACACTCCGCAGTCTGTCGGAGGTCATGGTGTGTATGATCATATCATAAAACATGTCAAAAGATAAACTGAACATGCTCAGAAGCAGATGTGCGAACCCGTGCATTCAATCAGAAATTGCGCGAATTCAGCGATTTTTACTTCAGAAAATTGGTATGAATCATATCGATAATACATTTATAACACCCAGATCAGTGGACGCGTATTAAAATGTTATCATTATTGGTTTTTCATGATGCCAGGTGAGGAGGAGCCGCCAATCGAACCAGGAACGTTCGGTTCCAAAGCCGATTGATCGCTCCACCTCTCGCGCCACGCCGCCCCCATGCCTGTGTATGTATGTCTATATATGTGTGTCTGTGTGTGTCTGTGTGTGTCTGACCGACAAATAGCAGGATCTGCGGGTTTCCTTCACACTTGGTCCGAGCGCTGGAGCAGCACCAGTACGCGCCGGTGTCCGCGGGACTCAGTTTCAGGATGTAGAAGTAGAAGTAGCTCTTCCGTTGGTTGTCATTCATAAGCAATTTCTCCTTGTCGTGCACGACCCGCTCGCATCCCCGCGCCCCCGCCGTCCTGCACAGGAACTTTTCCGCGCCCTCGTCCTCGTAGGGGCAGGAGATGTACGCGCTTTTCCCCACGGCGTACACCTCCTCCTTCTCTGGAGGGGAGGGGGAGGCGCATGACGATGCGTGGAAACCCACCCGATCGACGCGATCGGATCGATACTCACTCGGGATGCGCAGGTTGAAGGCCGTCAGACACGTAGTTGCGTCATCCTTGGGGTCCCACGTAACGCAGCGGTACACGCCGGCGTCCCGGGAGGACAGCCTGGACAGGGTGACCACGAACTCCCCCCGCTCTATGTCGTCGATGAGCTCGTAGCGATCCATGATGGTGCAGCCGGAGGAGGTGGCGGATATGACCTCTGTGCAGACTCCGCCCTCGGCCTCCTTGCAAAGCCTCTTGACTTCGGGCTCCTTGGCCTTCGGGTAGCGGCAGGGGACGGAGATGGAGCCGGATGTGGCCCCCCAGCGGTCAGCCTCAAGGGCGCCTGCGGGACGGTGGAACAGTACGTTCGTTCATTCGTTCATCATCTTTACCGCTTCTCCCGCTGTCATCGGGCGAGAGGAGGGCTCCATTTAGAGCCGTGTTTCCAAACCGCTGTGGAAAAACGCCCACTTTCACCGGATTGGTTCAAAAATAATTTTTTTAACGCAAATAATGTGTCTTCCTTCGTCTATCTAATGCAGAGACAGGCAGAACTTTTAAATTCTTTCCACTAGATGGCAACAGGTAGCGGATGAAGCCATGTATCTACCTGCAGAGGAATTGAGGATGCTTTGAGCGAGATGGATAAATGCATCACTCAGTTCAAAAGTTTCAATTGTTAAAATCATATTCTTAAAGTATCAAGAACACAAATATAATCTGCAAACTTTGAACTTTAGTTTTAATCTGTTTTTATCTCATTTTTATCTTTTTTATTTTAGATATTATTTTTTATTTATTTTTAGATATTATTTTAGATAATTATTTTATCAAATCTAGTTTTAATCTAATTTAGTTTTGATCCGGAATCTTCAATCTTTGTAGTTACTGCTAACAGTTAAGACAATACATATTTCATTATATTTCTTATTCTTCTTCCTTTCTACTATTATCTATTACTGTTATGTTTTTTACTTGAAACTCTGGCTCAACAATTTCCTTCGGGATTAATAAAGTTGTTCTCATCTCATCTCATCTCATCTCTTAATTTACATACAAATTTCTTTTAATGCAATTCGAGCAAATTTTTATCCTTGAAATACCAAAAATATGTCATGATACGAGTGCAGGAACAAGAAAATTGAACTTCCCGAAATGTGGCATAATTTTATATATTTATTCATTTATTAATTTTAAATCATCAAAATGAATTTAAGATACAAAAAAAAAAAAATCATACGCACCAACTTCTGGAACAATTTAAATCTGTATTCGCCATGCGGGACAGAAACATTAGTTTCTCAATGCTCGATAAAAATGGATTCATCAGCCTGGAGTTAATGAGAAGAACCTGAACTATACAAGAATCCCTTTGTGACGATGGTTTCATGCATGACGTGCTAAGACACCTTCACCGCAGGGGTTCGGTCAAACTGGATTGTACTTACAGTTGCCGCTCGCTCGAATTACACGTTTGTCTTCTGCCGTCGGCGGTAAACCCACACTGGCTGCAGAGAAAAATAAAAATAAAAAAGGAAACGGTCGGGTGACAAGGTCGGAGAAGATCTGCTCAGCTCTGACGAAGAGGAAGAAGAAGGTTACCTGCCATCAAGCAGAAGCCAATACTCAAAGATAACATCATTTTGGTTCTGCGACCCCCTCTTTGACTGTAAATGCTGTCTTGAGAAAACACCTGCAGAAAGATCTTCTCCAATTTTTGTTTTCCAAACAACACCCAAGTATTTGCGTACTATTTTTGAAGAGGGAAGTGACACATTTCTCACTGATAGAGAGAAAGGAAACAGAAGAGAGAGTGAGATAGAGAGAGACGGCGAAAAGGCCGGGAGAGTGAAAGTGAGAATTTAAAATCAATATCAGAAGAATGAAATCTCTTGAGCAATATTTCCTGGTAGAGCGCAAAATGAGAAAATGATTAACCATGATATCATCGCGGTTTAATCATCCGGAAACCCTGATTGGATAATCTTCGATCATATCCGGCCATCTTGTTTGATTGACAGCTGACCGGCCCGGGTTTAAACCCCGCCCCTCGTCCCCCGTCTCGCAGGTCACGTGACCTGTGATTGGATCGTCCCGGATCATATCCGGTCATCGTGTTTGATTGACAGCTGACCGGTCTTCCTGAGGCCGACGGAGGTGCACCCAGCCAAGGTCATTTCCATTAAAAAATATACATTCTTTTATTTTAAACCATCTTTGCTTATCAACCACAATGATAACGGCACAGAACTGACACGGCCGACACAAAGCTTTTTTTTTTTTAGCCAGTGAACAGCAGGAGTTGGATGAGGCCTTGGTCTCCATGATTTTGGGAGACACCCAGCCTTTCAGCAATGTGGACGATCAGGGATTTAAAGCATTTGTTGCCAAACTGGATCCAACCTATGTAATCCCAACAAGGAAGGTGTGTTCGGTGACAAAATACTATAGCCTACATGTCCAATCTGTACCATTCCTTTTCCATCAGGCTGTGGAGGCTGTGGTCAAGGCAAAATATGAGGAGGAGAAGCAGAAGGTCGTTTGTTCTCAGATATGTTGACATCCGTAAACATGGACGCATATCTGGCATTAACTTGTCATTTTATTGATGGAGATACCCGTCTCTGGTCAACTGTACTAGGGGTCGTACAATTCGTGCTGCAAACACGATTGCCTGAGGGAGCGCCATGCCATCTGCATTGCAAAGGCAAGGATGGGTATTTCCAGAGCAGCACAGCCGCAAAGGTTAGTTCACTTTTTTTTTTTTAACTTTTCATCTATTAATGCATTATTTTTTTTGCATTGGTTTTATAATAACTTTATTTTGGTTTACGGTTGTATCCAAACTGAAGCCGATCCAGGAGCTGGAAACCAGATTATTGACGCCAGATTTAAAACAATAGGCTTCTTCAGTGAGACAAAAGCTGACGAAGCAATGAAACGACTCATCTGAGTGTGCAAATTTCGTACAGGAAACAAATTCATCATCATCTCCAAAAGCTGCAGCATCAACATCATCACAGAAAGACCTGAAAAACATGGTAATTTTTTTTTTTTTTGCTTCACTTTAACTCTCGCTTACATCATCTGTTTATACTTCTCAGGAAACAAGCTATGTTGCCATTTGGATGCCGCAGTGATGGAGTCCAGAAGAACACAAGTGCATTAATCCCCATTTGTTCAGACTTGCAATGGGATACTTGTGCGCCCAGGCCTCTTCAGTGCTGTGTTAGAGTTTTCTCTAAAGCATCTCCAGAGAAGAGAAACCGCGGTTTGAACAAATTCTCTTCTTAAATAAAAATCAATAAAACCGCCCACAATCATATAGTCTCCACTTCAATGTTCACAAGCACAATCCCTGGCAGGGTCTTCCTTCCTTGCCCAAACACTGTAGCACTTTAAAACTACAATGGTCCTGACATCTTATTGACAACAATTTCATATTGAAAAAGACATTACAGTAATTGCCAACATAAATTCACTTGCAAAATTGAAATTGTGTTTATTTGGATCAATACATGAACCATAAACGCAGAACATAAAGATGAAGGTAATTGTCATTATAAGAATGAAATAGTCATGTAGCACTCTGACCAGTAGGTGGTGTGTATGAAAATGAAGCCTTGAGAAATTAACCTTTTTGCAAATTACTTGGCTGGGAGGCGTCAAAGCCTAATGAACCTCCATCTGGTCATCACTGGTGAAAAGATTTACCTTCTTTATTGGGATTTAAGCAATCTTGCGTACCAGGGAAGAGCAATGTGTTTATTCTTGCTGCATAGTTATTTTCTGTTTATATCAGAGTCTTAGCAAGTTTTATTTCGGGGATATAGTGACAGTTTGACCTGGGTTTTCGGCGAATAAAACATTTTACAGGAAACGCTCTGATGCCTCTGCATTTTTGGATTGATCCATCATCGCCAAGCGGAGTCGGCTCGCCCATCCCGTCACGAAATGGATAAACTTAGTTCAATGAGGAAGGTTTAGCTGATGTGGTTGTAGATGAAGAGTGTCTGGGCCGGCCAGAGAACCGGCGAGGTTGCGGTCGATGTTCTCTTAATCATTCCCGAAGTTGTTCTTATCACCATATTTCCTGTGCAGCGAGAGAAAGTTCTGATGATCCATTTGTACTGATGTGAAATGGAGCTAGCGATAGCCTGATTATTATTAGTAGTAGTCATAATAATAATAATAATAACTGAGTTAAATTGTGACAAAATTTGTGATCAATCTAATAATGATTAAAATGATACTAATATTGCTAATAATAGTACAACTACTACTAATAATAACAATAACTACTATTATTACCTTTGCTGTTATTGTTGCATTATGTTCTTCTGTTCTTCTTCTTCTCATTATTATTATTTCATTTATAATTTATTATAAATTATAATTATATTATATCATAATCAACTATACTATAATGTTGTTCATGTCAATGTAATTTCTATTTTATCAACAATATTATTGTCATTATTATATCAGTGGTAATGAATGCTTGGGTTCTGCCGCCCGGTCGTACCATAAAAGAGGGAGCAGGGAGCAGTTTGTGCAGCCACTGCAGCCAATGAGCACGCAGAGAGGAAGTGGGCCAACGCCAGAATCAACAAATGCCAGGCAGGTGTGTGTGTGTGTGTGTGTGTGTGTGTGTGTGCATTTGCAAACGTGCATCTCAGCCTCTCCTCACTTGCTGTGGCAAAAAGTATTTTGTCCTAAAGAGTCACTTCCTTTTTCTTGCTCTGCGGTCGAAGCCACCAGTGGTGTTTGGAACGTACCAATTCCATGTCCAGCGGGAAACGAAGGATGTCTCGTCCTACCTGAAGCCTCTGCGGCGCTTCTTTTCTGCCGTCTGAGGAGAACTGAAGCGTCGACTGTCACGGCCAGCAAGACGACGGCTGTAAACTCCTTGGAATAAACCACTTTCTCCGCCAAAGTCATTTAAAGAGAAATAAATGTTAGTTATATTCGTCAAATATTAATCAAACTCAGAGACACAAATATCTACTCAAACCCTGTTTGTCGCTCACCAATGTCTGAAAGACCAACTGTCCTGTTGTTCTCCTTCTCCTGCTCCTTCTGGAGGCCAGAAACAGAAGTTATTAGCCTTTTTCAGCAACTGCAGCAACATCCATTCATTCATTCATTCCTGAGCCCTGCAGCTAGGGTCATGGGGTTGCTGGGAGCCAATCACAGGTGTTTTCAGGGTAGGAGGCGGGGCTTCAACCAGATAGGGCGGCTGTCAATCATCGAACCAGTCAGTCTCACACGTAAACATGGTTTAGAGCAGGGGTGTCAAACTTGAGGCCCGTGGGCGGATCAGGGCAACAAACCAGTTTATTGCCGCTTGCAAAGCTAAAAGATACAAGGTTTCAGGAGTGAATTTGAACAATAGGTATATTAACAGTAGTCAATATGTCATGATTTTACACGGCTGACCAACATGGGAATGGATTTTCCTCCATGCGGCCCCTGAGCTAAAATGAGTTTGACACCTGTGGTTTAGAGTCTTCAATGAACCTGCTGAGTGTTTTTGGACAGCAGGATGAAGATGAGAGCCTGGAGAGAACCCAGGCAGGAGAACATGGAGAACCCACCGGCAGAACCCAGTTGAAATCAAACTAACGACTGCACCTCTACGATTCGAGTTTATACTGCTGGAACAAGAAACCAAAAACAGCAATTGTGAAACTGAGGAACCTGAGGTGGTTCTTCGGCTTTTCAGAACCTTCAGACAGAGTTCCACCTCTGATCGTCTCTCGGTTCACTGTTTCACGATCATTTTAAACTTCCACTCACCTGCGAAGACAATCAGATTCACATAGATGAGCTCCTCCATCTGAGTACAACCCCGAATCCTCCACCCTCAGCTTCTTGATGGTGATGCAGAAAGTGCTCCCATTGTTTAGGATGGAGAAGCTCCCTTTGTGTTCCCAGCCCTCCGTGCCACTGACCAGAACGTCAGAATACCTGCAGGGTTCCTTGCAGAAGTACTTCACTTAGGAGGAGGCAAAGCTGTGGGAGCCGGTGATGTGAGCGTTTGTCCCGGCCTGCTGTCTCACAGTGATGGTTCGGGATGGACCTGACACACACACACACACAAACACACGGTTGAGACCAGCTTGAAGCTTCTTTGCAAACATCCAAACCCTCCCAGAGCTTCTTACCTCCCACAAGAAAAGCCATCAGATAGAGAAGTATCTCCATGACCTCCAAACAGCTTCTGCTGTCACCTCCTTCTGAGCCATGGAGTTGCAACTTCTGCTCCACTGTTCTCTTTGTTTCAACATTGCAACCGCAGCTACACACACACACACACTCACACACATACGCAAGCTTAGCCACTGGGTAATTTTCCATCGATGAGACACCAGAACGAGAACCGCTCTTGATTCAATCTGTTGTTCTTACGAAATCCCCAAGCGGCAGGCAGGAGGTGAAGACAGTGCTATCGAGCGCTACAAGCTCACGAGTGATGCCCGACAAGCGGAGCAAGCTGGTGAGCAACTGAAGTACTTCTACTTCCTGGAGCTGAGCCCTGTGCACACCTGCACGTACTGGTGCCACTCCCAGACACTTGGATTAAACCCAGTATGCTCCCTGCAGGGGGGGATGAAGGAACAAGAGAGCCTCTCAGATAGGCGTGGGTGAAGGTGGAACCAAAAGATTGGTAGCGGAGGTTGATCCCGTTGGCGCTAGCCCAGTGGTTCTTAACCTGGGTTCGATCGAACCCCAGAGGTTCGGTGGGTCAGTCTCAGGGGTTCGGCGGAGGTCAAGACACACATTGGTGATGACATCACTGGCCGCAGGTGATCACGCTACATAGCTCGGCCTATCCGTGCTGCAGGGATTTTGGCGCGCTCAGTTGTAGTAACTTGTGACTGTCGTGATGGTACGTCATGTGATTTCTTTCTTAATATTTTAATCCCTTCATACTAATTATGTCGGGCAAAAAAAGAAAGCGGTCGGAAGAACACGTACAATACGGATTCACATGTATGACGGAACGCGATTGGAATCGATGTCCTAACTGCATGATTTGCAAAGACAAGATGAGCAATTCTAGTCCGGCACCGGCAAAACTAAGGGAAGGCTTCCTTCAGCTGCATGGAGATGGGAACTACAAGAACATAGCGCTTGCTGAATTCAAGGTGAAGGGAGCCAGATTCGATGAAAAGGCTACTCTGCCTGTTCTTTGTACCCATCAACGAAACGATCCTCGATCCAATAAAGAAGGGTTCGGTGAATGCGCATGTAAAACAGGTGGGGTTCAGTACCTGCAACAAGGCTCTCCAAGGGGAAGCTAGCAGGAAAAGCTAGCAGGAAGCTAGCAGTTTTCCTTCCAGGAAAACTAACAAACTCATGCGCTTTGGAGACTCGGCCCACCCACGTCTCTGCAAAGACCTGAACTGGACTGAAAGGACCAACGTGGCAGGCTGAAGGTCAGAACTTGAGTGATGCTTCGCTTGTTTTCAAGGACTTGTTTTATTGGTTATTTTGCCCACTGGGGTAAAGTGGATAAACTTAGTTCAAGGGGGACAAGTTTAGGGATTGGGGATCATGAGAGCGGCGCCTGGACGCCACCGCCTCCCGCCGCTCCCACGCTTTTGATGATGGAGTAGGTCACGATCTCGTTGGAGGGCGTTGGGCCAGGGTTGTTGGGGTAAGCGTTGAAGATGACGTTGTTGTAGATGACAGAGTCCCGGCTGGCCGGAGCATCGGTGGGGTTGCGGACGTTCATGTAGATGTTCTCCTTGTCGTACCCATCGTCGTTCCTGTGGTTGTTCCCATAGTTGCTCCCGTAGTCGTTTCCATCGCAATCACTTCCTGTGCAAAGACAGGAAGTACTGATGATCCATTTGTACTAATGTGAAATGGAGCTAGCAATAACCTGATTATTGTTGTTGTTATTGTTAACAACAACAACACCAATAATAATAATAATGATTGTTTACGTTTATATGCCGAGATAAATTATAAAAGATTTTGTGATTTATCTCAAAAATAATGAAAAGTACACTAATATTGCTAATAATAGTACAACTACTATTACTACTAGTAATAATAGTAACTATCATTATTCGTGTGATCATTACTGGTGTTGTTGTTTTATGTTCTTCGATTCTGGATGATGAGATGCACTTTAATGATCCCATGCTTGGGTCACTGTTTAGCAGCAGCAGCAAGATATGCAAGGACAAGACAGTGATAAGCTGGCTAGAAATACAAGTTGAAAATAAATAAGTCATCATTCATCTCCTCGGTCATCCAGGCGATGGTGAATTCTTGAGGTTTGAAATGTGCAGGTAAATGGTGTTTGTTGAAAACCGTTTGGAGTTTTTCCCAACCACCATCAAACGTAGGGTATGACGATATTCTTCCGTATGTTGATGTCCTCCTCCTGTTCTATGCTATTGTGTCTGGCGGTTTCCGATTTGGCCAAGGCCCGGTCAGGGTAGCCACGGGATCTTAGGGCTTTCTGAACATGTTGGACCTCGGTCTCACTGCCTTCGGATGTTGATGGGATGTTCTCGGCCCGGCAGTGTAGAGCTCTGATTACCCCTAGTTTGTACTCGAGCGGGTGATGTGAGTCAAAGAGTAAATACCGGTGGATCTGTGTTGGTTTCGGACCGGGCCCATCTGCAAGAAACCAGAACTGGCCCAGGTAACTTCCTCCTGATCCTCGGTCCATGTGATCTAACAGGTGTCAGTCACTCCTTTGTTTCACAATCTGAGAAGTTGCACTTAACTTTTTTAGAGATCAATCCAGAAAAATTCCCAAAAAGTTTTGCCTTTGTCCCCACCTAACGACACCTCCATTAGCATAACAACACCCTTTCACCTTGTTTCTGCCGATGAACTCGAGAATTACTATTTCATTTATAATTTGTTATTATCTAAATTAAATTGAATTAAATTAAATTACTATTTACTGTTGTTATTGTCAACAGTTTTTATGACTATCATCAATATCATTATTGTTATATCAGAGCTAATGTTAGCTTGGCAGTTAGCGTAGCTGCTAATGTCAAGTTCTGACGCCGGGTCGCACCATTAAGCCCCCGGCAGCAGTTTGTGCGGTCACTGCAGCCAATGAGCACGCAGAGAGAGAGTAGACCAGACCTGGGCACTTTACGGCCCGCGGGCCACATCCGGCCCGCCAAACAATTTTCTTTGAATATTTTTAACAAATATTTTCAATCAATGATAAATTCAGAAACTCCCTATATTTTTCTTTTGTTTGATTTTGTATGGATGATTGCATTCAAAATAATGTCGGTGCATTTATATGATCATTAATGATTAAGTTGAAATAAAATGCCGAAAAATGTAAATATTTAAATTACAGTTTTTATATTGTTCAATTTACATGATATAGAAGTTAAATATAAAATGTGGCCTGCTTGCCGAAATAATTGCCCACCCCTGGAGTAGACGGACACTAGAATCTACAAATGATCATTATGGGTGAAGCGCTATTGTTGGAACCTATAACCACTAAAGAAATGGCGTGGCGTTACCTTGCCAACTCTCACATGCCATGGCGAGTACCAGGCTCAAAGGCCGAAAGTGTGAACTTGTGCTATGCTACGCTAAAGTTTCAGAGTTGTTTTTTTGTCTTCCAGGAGGGGGAGTGTGTGTGTGTGTGTGTGTGTGTGTGTGTGTGTGTGTGTGTATTGGCAAACGTGCATCTCAGCCTCTCCTCACTTGCTGTGGCAAAAGTATTTTGTCTTAAAGGGTCACTTCCTTTTTCTTGCTCTGCGGTTGAAGCCACCAGTGGCGTTTGAAAAGTACCGATTCCATGTGCAGTATAAAAACGAAGGGCGTGTTGTCCTACCTGAAGCCTCTACGACGCTTCTTTTCTGCAGTCTCAAGAGAACCAAAGCGCCGACTGTCATTGCCAGCAGGACGACGACCACGCACACGGTGGAATAAACCACTTTCTCCACCAAAGTCATTAAAAGATAAATAAATATTAGTTATATTCATCAAATATTCAGCAAACTCAGAGACATAAACAATCCGCTCAAACCCTGTTTGTCACTCACCGATGTCTGAAGGTCCAACTGTCCTGTTGTTCTCCTGCTCCTTCTTAATCTGCCCGCTCCCCTCCTTATCCCCCTCCTTCTCCTCCTCCTTCTCTTTCTCTTTCTCTTTCACTGTCTTCTCTTTCTCTTTCTCTTTCTCTTTCTCCTCCTCCTCCTCCTCCTCCTCCTCCTCCTCCTCCTCCTTCTCCTTCTTTTCTGGTGGCCAAAACAAAAGTGATTAGCTTTTTCCACCAACTGAAGGGACGTCATCCATTCATTCCTTCCTGAGCCCTGCAGTCAGGGTCATGGGGTTGCTGGGAGCCAATCACAGGTGTCTTTAGGGTGAGGGGCGGGGCTTCAACCGGATAGGGCGACTGTCAATCATCGCACCAGCTAGGGTCATGGGGTGGCTGGGAGCCAATCACAGGTGTCTTTAGGGTGAGGGGCGGGGCTTCAACCGGATAGGGCGACTGTCAATCATCGCACCAGCTAGGGTCATGGGGTGGCTGGGAGCCAATCACAGGTGTCTTTAGGGTGAGGGGCGGGGCTTCAACCGGATAGGGCGGCTGTCAATCATCGAATCAGTCAGTCTCTCATTTACACAATTTACATTTAGTTTAGCGCAGCGATCGGGAACTTATGGCTCGCGAGCCATATATGGCTCTTCCGGTAACGACAATTTTGAGTTGAAAAAAAAATCAGTTTGGAGCTGATTTTAAAACACTTGTGATATTTCTTCATGATACTGTGTCATTTTAAAGTAAACAAAAATTTGTTTTGAAGATAAATTTCACAGGTCACCCGTCGGTCGGGTCGGGAACCAATAGCTTCCGAGTGCGTCCGGGTCATTGTAAAGGTGAATTTTATCAGATAGCCAACTAGTTTATCTACTGCAACCCTTGTAGTGGAAAAAATGGCGAAAAGAAAAAAAGACAATGATGCGTGGACAGAGGAATTGCATTTGAATTGCAATTACATTTGGACTGCAACTCTATGATACGAGTTACTGCTGGAAAAAGAAACCAAAAACAGCAGTTGTGAAACTGAGCACCTGAGGCGGTTCTTCAGCTTTTCAGAACCTTCTCTGAGACAACGTTCTACCGCCGACCGTCTGTCGGTTTCACGAGAAGAAGAGATCATTTTAAATCTCCGCTCACCTGCGAAGACTATCAGCTTCACTTTGATGAAGGTGTCCTTCCCAAACCTGTCCACCCCACAACGGTACTCCCCTGAATCTGCCCCACTCAGCTCCTTGATGGTGACATAGAACGTATTCCCATTGTTTTGGATGGAGAACCTCCCCCTGGAGCCCTCAATGCTATTGACCAGCACGTCAGAATCCTTGCAGGGTTCCTTGCAGAAGTACTTCACGTTGGAGTAGGCAAAGCTGTGGGAGCAGGTGATGGTGGCGTTTGTCCCGGCCTGCTGTCTCAAAGGGATGGTTTGGGATGAACCTGACACACACACACACAGACACACACACGGTTGAGACCAGCTTGAAGCTTCTTTCCAAACATCCAAACCCTCCCAGAGCTTCTTACCTCCCACAAGAAAAGCCATCAGATAGAGAAGTATCTCCATGACCCTCGAACAGCTTCTGCTTATCAACACATCACCTCCTCGCACTCTTTCTGTAACTCCCTCTGAACGGCCACTTCCCTTCCATTCTTCTCGTTTTGTAAATTTCACAACCGCAAACACAAACACACACACACCCACATGCTTAAGCACCATGTTGTTTCCTGTCCAAAGCAGGTGAGACGGCAGAGCAAGGACGGTTCTTTAAAATTATCTTTTCCTTTTTTTTTTGTTTTTTTTTCTTTTTTTTGGATTCGATCCGCCGTCCCCTCACTCCCCACGCGAGTGCGGCTACGCGCCCCTGAAGGTGACCCCGAGGGAACCCCCGCCTCCGTGGAGGCTGTGATAGATGTGCTCGTCCTGCTCGCTCAGGTCCAGACGCTGATAGGGGCCGCTTTTCCTGTCTTCTATGTCCACGTAGTCGCCGAGGTCCGAGTCCGGCGGCGTGGTTGTGGCCTCGGGGTTCTTGCGGTCCCTCTCCGGAGGAGATCCGGGCCAAAGCGGCCTTGCGCGCTGGTCGGTTCCGGTCAGCGCGGGGATGCACCCGGGCGTCTGTTTGACTCTCGTTGGGTTTTGCCAGCGGCGCCTGGACCTGCGGTGTTTGGTGGCGAGCTTCAGGCAGGCGGTGAACAGGCAGATGAACACCAGGGCCGTCAGGCACAGGATGGCGGTCAAAAGGAGCGGCAGGTTGTGTTCTGCGGGAGGAAAGGGGTTGATGTTCGACCGTCACCTCCGTCGTCGCCAAGAGGCGCGTCACTTACTGTGCAACAGGTCCCTTTCCACGGATGGCGTTACAGGTCCTGGAGAAAAATAGCATTTATGTGCAAACAGATGAATTCCTGTTTTTACCGTGTAGTAACATAAAGCCTACTCACTGTGATCCATTTCCAAGAAACAAAAAATATCGGTACGCGCACGGGTGTATTAACGTGTAATAACACGATAATAACCCTTAGTCCTCTTCTTTCGTCATAAAGCGATTTTTCTTTTTTTCTTTTATTTTCCCCAAGACAGGAAGAAAAAGAAAATCAAGCCCCTGCTTTCATTCCGAGTCAGTCCGAGACTGGTCCGGCTTCCTGGGGCCGGACCGGGGTTTTCACGCCAGAGAAAGGGGAAGCAATACTTTTTTTTTCCCAAAAACCAGACGAGAAGTGTGACATCGGCAACGGGATGTGTGTGTGTGCGTGTGTGTATGAGTGAGTGGGTGGATGTATGATGGTGAGGTAATGTAGTAACCAAAAGGTCAAAAAAGACAATTGAAATACATGGTCATTTTTGGAAATTACTGACAGGCCAGCCAATCAGAGCTCAGGATTTTGATCCTACTGGAAGAAAAACCCATCTTAGGGGGGAATGGGTGTGACACACACACACACACACACACACACACACACACACACACACACACACACACACACACACACACACACACACACACACACACACCTACCGTTCCCAGGGCCTTATCGCCATGTGTTTTCAGGTCCTCTTTCTTTTTCACATCCATGCCAAAAAAGATAAAAAAAACAAACACCAAAACTCAAAACTACCTGGAAAAGGGAAACACACACACACACACACACACACACACACACACACACACACTCGTACACACACACCCCTCTTTGTTAGTGAAAGGACTTGCTGATTGTTTTTACAGCAATGGAGATCCTCCGGGCAGGAGAACCCGGGGAACCCAGGCATGGAAGCAGGGACCTTCTCGGAGAAGGAGGGCTTTGTTGGTTAAGTGAAGGGAGAAGTGGTGGTCCAGAGGTTTCACTCAAAAAATACTAACTGAAACGAGCGTCTGGCTCGGCGGGGAACGGAGAGGCGCGTTCCGATTGGCCGGAGAGGAGGAAGTGAGTCTGCTGTGGCGAGATGCAGGTGAAACTTCAAAACCAGGGCCGGGCATTCACGGCGGAGGCGGAGATAAATGCCAGGAGAAACTCTTGATTTTGTATTTTATTTAAAATACAGAAATAAACAAACAAAAAAAAAAAAAAAACAAAGGCTGGCAGCTCAGTCCAGATTGTGGGGATCCAGGGCCTTGTAGGCGGCGTCCTGGGTTTCGGACTCGGTGTCCCTCTCCGACTCCACGGACTCGAGCCTCACCGCCGAGTTTTCCCCGCCGTACTCGGCCTGTGAACCAGACCCATCGTCACAAACCCCCGTGTAAACGGAGCCATAAGCCGGTGTGATTCAGATATTTGATTGGGAATTAAGACGGGCGATGTGATCACTTACGTCGCCCTTATTTGCTTCATCTCTGTTCTGACTCTCTGAAGTGGGAAAGACCGATTACACAGTCATTACACATGTATTACAGAGTTATTACATTGTTATTACAGAGGGATTACATAGGGATTACACGGTTAGGAGTGTGTTTGTATGCGATGCCTTAGCTTAAAAAAAAAACAACACGTGCACGAACCTGCGCTGCTCTGCCAGTGTCCATAGAATATGAGCGGGATGATGGCGCAGACCAGGAGAGCCAGGCTGACGGAAACGATGATGACCACCGTGGTATCTGCGGACGGCAAGCGTTAGGAATTATTGTGAGAGAATTTTGTTTGTTTGTTTGTTGTTGTTTTTGTCATAAGGCGCCCCGGAGACAGAGCCTGGACTTTATATAAAATAATATGACGATGCCCCGTTTGAAATTCAATTAGCCGCTGCCGCCGGCGAGTCTGGGAGAATAAGTATCTGTGTCTCCGTTTAATCTCCTCCGAAAAACCGATTTGCAAAATTAGGATAAAATAAAATGTGTGTGCGTGTGTGGGAGAGGGGTAGTGATGGTGGTTAAAGGACTAGTTAATTTCCCTGGTTTCCCCCCAGTAGGTTGGAGGTTTGATTCGTGTCCGTGTTCCCCCCCGCAGTCCCAAAACCTGCAGGAGCTTCGCAGGAGACCCCGAACCGTCCAGAATGAACGAATGAATGAGAGTATGGATGCTTGTGGATGCAAACTTAAGGCCTGCGGGCCAAATGTGGCCCGTCGCTTTTCTGTGGGCCGCCAGATCATCTTAAAAAGTCTGCTTGTCTTAAAATAAATAAGTCAAACGCGTGCATCGACCATAAACTACATTTCCCAGAATTCACGCTGATCATGTTACCGGTAAAGTGGCGGTATCCCGCCATTAGATTAGGCATGCCATTTTCAACAAGAAATACGAATGATCCCTAAATGTCCAGGAAGAGAAAAGTTGATGCCGATGGAAGGCTGTTTCAAGAAAGATGGGAATGCCAATACATGTTTCTCCTTCACGGATCTAACACGGAGCTAAGTATGCTTAAGTTAGCTTAAGTAAGCTAGCTAAGTTAGCTTAAGTTAGAAAAACAACAAATTGTCCAAGAAGCCCAAATCTCACATATGCCTTTTGATAGATTCAATGCAAATGCATATGTAACATCTCCAATTTGAATGAGTAATTGAATTTTAAGGAGTAGTTTACATACAATTTGGTTACATTTAGTACAGTTAACAATAAATGTAGCCTCTGTGAAAATGAGTTTCACATCCCTGATACATGGCAGGTGAATGAGTGGGCGGCCGGTCACGTGTCTCTACTTGTGGCCACGTGATTGGCTCAGTCGGGGTGAACCCTCTCGGCCAATGACAGCCGGGATAGGCACCGGCCCCCTTAATCATCCAACCAATGAGAGCCCCCGATGAACCTACAGGGTGTTTTTGGCCTGCAGGAAGAAGACGTGGCCAAGGGGAGCCACGCTGGACGTACCCGAGAGGTGGCCCGCCGCTCTTTTGTTCGTCTTCTCCCCTCTGGTGGGCGACGTCGCGGCTGCTGCGGGAGCTTCGGTGCTTTCGGGGGGGCCTTCGGGCCGGAGATGGAATAGGGGGAGGAGGAGGAGAGAACAAAAAGAAGAAGAAAAAAAAAAAAACAGTTGAGGGCCAGAATGTGCGCGTGCAGGCTATTACTGCGTTTATCACTTTAGGCTGTTAAAGAGTGTGGAGGAGGCATCACAAGACAAACCCAGGCGCCAGGGCGAGGTGATCGAGGGGGCGGTATGAGGGGGACACATTCATAAAAATAACGCCAACATGAAATGAGACATACAGACGCCACATTTTTTTTTTATAATAGAATTAAAGCAAACCAGATTTGAAGGAAAAAAAAAATCCTATGCAAAAAAAAAAAACAAACCAAAAACATATATGAATAAATAAACACATGATCAATTCCTGCTTTTATTAACCCCAAATGTCCAGGTTGTTTTCATTTCTTTATTTATATCTATTTATTTATTGAATATTTATTATTTATTGCCCTCCCCAGCCCCTTTTACACGCTGTTTCAATTCAAAGTCTTTCTTTTTTCTCCCCATCACTGGCCCACCACCACTTACATTCCTTTATTCTAGCCGAAAAAATATTCCAACGGCCATGAGACACGAATTATCCCGTCTGATTATTAATTGATAATCCAATAGATCATTTTCATGTGACTCAGCAGGCCTGCGTGTAGAATCAGCGGACGGGATAAGACTGGCGTTCAACGTCAGACTCTTTGCGGAGGTGGAAATAAAGACGGAAAGGGTTAAACTCACCGTCCAGGACGCTGAGGCGGACCTCCTGGAAGAAATCCTGGACGGGGGTCTTCGCCCAGCATTGGTACGACCCAGCATCGACCCTCCTCAGCGTCCTTATGGTCACGGTGAAGACACCGTCCGCGCCAAACACCTCCACGCCGTATCTCCCCTGCTGCGTGACGGCGGGCGTCTGCTCCGCCGCCTGGATCAGGATGCTCCCCGATGTGCACGCTCCTCTGCAGAAGAGCACATCGCGTGCTGACGGCCCAGCGGGGCAGCGGAAGGTGGCATCTTCTCCGACGCGACCTCTGACCTCCAAGGTTGCAGCTGTGGAAACGGCTGGGGAGGAGAAGCGCGGAAAATGATCACCTCGATCACCGATTAACAAATTTGAATACACACAGAATCATATATAATGCACAAATAGTAAGAAAAATATACAGTCATAATACAGTATTAAAATAAAAATTCATTTCTATATCATCAGAAGTGTCTAAGTACTTTGATGGAGTATTGGTACGTATTAGTACGAGTCTCTACGTCCTTGACTGTACTTGGAAGTAAAAATACACACTTTAAGAAAATAAAATTTCACAGAAAAATAAAAGATTTGTTTATTTTCGTGCACTGTAATCGCATCTGAGTTCTACTTTCATGCAGTTCTAAAGAGATGCAGAAAAAAAATAGCAACTTCGAGTATTTTGGAGTTTTTGCCTGAAACAAACATCCTCAAACGTGAAGGTTTTCAGAAAGTTCCCACCTGACCTGCCAATCAAACCCGACTCACCTGAGAGCCAACAAATCACGGCCACGCGAAAAATATCCATCCTTTTTCTTCTCCTCCTCTTTCTTGCAGTCTCTCAGTTTTCTTCTTCAAGTCGAACACGAAGTCTCCGGAGGCTCCAGGATGCGGCCGCTCGCCTCCGATCAGCTCTTCTGACTCCGCGCCGGGGAAGGAGGCGCGTCTGCGCGGCGGGATGACCGGAGGAGCGCGTCTGTGCGCGTCCGGCGGGTTTGCATAGTCGGGTTTCTGCGGCCGCGGCGCTCAGACAAAGGCCATACAGTAATTACCTCCCACCCCCACGCCACACACACACACACACACACGCACGCACGCACACACACACACGCACGCACGCACACACACGTCCCTTTGAGCCCCGAGGACCCGGATGCAGAGAGCAACAGTCAGCTGATTGGTTCACAGGTGTCAGTTATGTGCTAAGCTAACGTCCTACCTGCTGAGTCCACCCTACCTGAGTCGCTTGGGACTTCCGGTTTTCCAAAGTCACGTTGACGGGTCTAAAAAAAGCACCGGTAGTAGTTTGACCGGAAGTTTGATTCTGTTAACCGGA
Organism: Fistularia commersonii; assembly: GCF_037954325.1. Classification (NCBI taxonomy): domain Eukaryota; kingdom Metazoa; phylum Chordata; class Actinopteri; order Syngnathiformes; family Fistulariidae; genus Fistularia; species Fistularia commersonii. Next base: position 3,202,114 of record NC_141318.1, read on the forward strand.
TGTGATAAGTGTTCAAGTTACTGCTCAGTCGCTCCTATTGGTGCTTCTGCTGACAAAGACACAAGTCTATCTGGTTTGGGTCAGAGTGAAAACCAGCAGTTCATCCATTCATCTCCTGGAGTTCACACACCTCTGGGTGTTCCAAACATATAAAGGTTTATACAAACCAGTTTTCATTTTTCACTTTCTACTATTAAAGTAAAACCACATACAGAACTTCATTTGAGCCGCTCTCCCACAAAAACATTCTTTTTCTTTGTTTTATTAAAACAGATGACAAAATACATTTATCTCTTTTCATTAAACTATAATCTCATATATCAAGCGCTCGACGGCATCGCTCATATTTACAATATCGCCTGTCGACGCACTGGGATTCCGTTGTTTTGTTTTTGTCTTGAGAGTGAGTTACAGCTCCTCATGATCGTCCATGTGACAGCAGGAAGGTTATAAAAAAATAAAACGCTGGAAGCTCTTAGTGAGGTCTAATTGCTGGAAGGAAGCTGTTATTTAACAGAAAATAAAAGGTGAGTTTACAGTTCAGTTCCAGTGCTTGTCACTCATCCAGCCCTTGGAGTGATGTTTTTTTAACACGGGTTACAGTGTAGTACACAAATCTAACAGTACTTTAGTCAGTACACAAGTGCAATAACATTTCAGGGACAGCAGATAATTAAATAAAAAAAAAGAAAAAAATGAAGAAGAAGCCTTAAAGCAGTGACTGATGATACAGGAACAAATTATTTCTCCAGACCAGGTTTTGCAACACACACACACACACACACACAAAGAAAATAAAATAAAAAGAAGGCGGGCTCTGGGCGGTTAACGAGATAAAACTCATCTGGATCTGGTCGTGTGATTGGAAACAGGTGACCGCAATAAATGTTTTTTGCAAAAAAACAAAACAGAATTAGGGAAAGGCTCGGCCCTTCCGGAAGAGACGCAGGTTGAGGTGCTGCAGTTGTGAGTTCTTTGGCTTCTGGATGTTCGTCCGATCGCCTGTGAGCTTCTACGTTCTTCGGCGTGAGGACAGTTGTCTTCGGCGTGCTGCCGTGTCTGTAGCATTTCTTAAAATCAAAACCTACTCCGAACCCGGCCAAAGCGTTGCGGACATGCTTGGCATTCTTCTCCCGCGCCAGCATGAAAACAAAAAAAAAAATAAATCAAATCTGGGTTTGTTCGGGCTCGGGGTTTTGGGAATAAGTTGCAGGTGTCCCGGCTGCAGTGCTGTTGACCCGTCGCCATAGCAACACAGGTCAAATAAAACTCTGAGTTTCAGTTTGAAAACAACACATTACAATTTCTTTGGATTTATCTTAAAGGGATTGCTCGTTTCCGCCGGTGCTACTTTAGATATTGGAGCAGTGACTCAGTTCGATGCACAGGATTTGTTTATGAGCGAGGGAGGACCTGAGCGATGGTGTCCCTCGCGCTCTGACTCAGCCTTTCCGGAAACCTGACCTCGAACTCCACTATGAGGTCACCGCGGCGATCTGGGCGTTTGGGATAAGGCAGACCCTCCCCGCTGATGCGCCGCTTCATCCCCGGCTGCACAATGTCGGTGGAGGTGACCGTCACAGTTCTGCCCCCGAGCGTGGGTGCGTTGACAGTACAGCCACACAAGGCCTGGAGGGACAGGAAGGAGAAAAAAAAATTTACTCATCGGTGTCAACAAGGCCGCTGATATTCACTCATCTGTATTATGACATTTTATTGAACCAAATGAAGAGTGACATGACCCCAGTGAAACCCTGGTGAAGGTCGAAACACACAGACATGTGAAAATCCCTTCGAAAATCAAACTCTGAATCCTTATGTAAGCTTTAATCTGAAGACGCTTCATAAAATATGCCTATCCTACTTGATTTTGACAAAACAGGGATTTTATCTCCACTGTTAAATTCATGAATTGGTTTAGTAATTCATTTCTGGAGATAATTTCTGATAACATTTCTGTTATTTCAGTCTCACTTAAGTCAATGATGGTAGTATTTTGAAATATCATATTCTGAAGATTTAGGTCCCTTTTTTTTTTTTTTCCTTGAAACATCCACTTGTGGTCCCTCGGTGTTATGGGAGTATTTCTGAACTTACGTCTCTGAGAGAGATCTTTGCAGTGTAAACGACGTCCGAGTTGTCCCGCTTGAAGACCGGGTGCGGTTTGTCCTTCAGCACAAAGACCACGTCAGCTGGAATGTTGGTGGGAGTTTCATCTCCCTCTTTGGGAAACGTGATTTTGGTGCCTTCTTTCCAGCCCTTCTTGATCTGCACCTCCAGGATTTTCTCTTCTCTTCTTAATGATCGCCCGTCCGGGTTCAGCCTTTTACGGGAGACCTTCATTTTCTTTGTACAGCCGGACAGCACTTCTTCCAGGGTCACGTGAAGGTCATGAACCACCGCCGGGTCTTGCTGCTTCTTCACAATACTGCTGTGGCCGCCCATCCCTGCGTGGCCAGTGCTGAAGGAACGAGGGAAGCCACCGATTCCTCCACCCCCCATCCCAAAGCGGGCAAAGGGGTCGTCAATGTCCATGTCCTCATCCATGCCGCCATTGCGCCCACCAAAAAGCTGCTCAAAGGGGTTACGTCCACCGAAGAATTCGGCAAAGATGGCATGAGGGTCACCCTGGAAGGTGTAGCTGAAGGTGCCAGGACCACCGCCTCCTCCAGTGGGACCACCTCCTTTCAGACCTGTATGACAGAAACGCATCAATGGAGATGTTGAAACAACTAAAGCGAGACAATTTTGGTTTGTCTTATTTTAAATAGCGGGAATCCTGCTGCTAACATGTCAGCAGTCTTTTGGTTGCTGAAAATACTCAGAATCAGAAGTACTTTATAGATCCCAAGGGAGAAATTGCTTCAATAGACAAATACTTCAAATTTACATATTTCTACTGTTACACAACTGCGCTCGAATAAACATGGAAGGCTGGAGGCCAAAACATAACTAGATAATAGCTTACGAAATAGTTCACCACTGTATCATGAAAATGCAAACAAATCAAATGTAACATAACTAAATAATAATTAAAACCTTAACATAGGCCTTACATTTCAGAATGTAAGGCCTGAATATTTTAAAGGAGAGCATATTTTAAAATATCATTTGTATTTTGGATGAGACCTCTGCTAGGTTCATGCATTGGAACTGATGTCAAATTAAATCCAAATGGGAATAAACTGCAGACTGGCAGCAGTGCCTCTCTTCTCTCTCTCCCAAAATGGACTTTTGCACACACAGAAATGTAACCCCTATGAACCGAGTCAGAAGCCAGACAACAACTCCAATTTCAAAATTCTTTAAATTTCCAGAGTGGAAAAATCTGGTCTGTTTGGTCCTACCATGGATCTTGCCAGGCATGTGTGATGCCTCTGAGAACAAGCTGTATGTGCAACAGCAGAGCCATTTTTCAATCCCGCACAAAACCTCATATTAAAAGTAGAAATCCCCCAAATGGTATTTCTCTGTGTGCAAACACCAGTGTTCCAAATGTGGCACAAACCCACTACATTCCACCACAGGCAGCTGTTGCGTAGGTTTGCACAGAATCTATCAACAAACAAGTCACTGAATGATGAGTGGACAAACAAATGACTAGGCGCGTTCTCTGTTTCCAAACAAATGATTCAAGATCACTAGAATTTATCTCCCCTTAGCTGAGACTTTCAGACCAAAGACGAATCGAGATTATCCCCGGTAATATAACACCATTTTCACAAGCACCAAAATTTGGTTTCTTGTACAGTGTCCTTCAACGGTTAAGTCTCAAAATCAATAAATAAGCATAACAGAAAAACAAAGAAGACAGTTGGAAGATAATGACTCATGATAATGAGGTTATATTTCAGATAAACTAACACAGTAAAGGATCCAATGCTCATACATATACTGTACACATACATGAACACACCCACACACACACACATGTATGTGTGTCTGTCTGTGTGTGAGTGTGTCTGTGTATGTATGTATGTATATGTGTATACACACACACACACACCTGTCTAAATAATGCAGCTACTTCGGCTATTTATGAAACATGTTTACATCTTGCCCCGGAATACCGGAAATCGCTGGCGTTGCCATGGTAACATAACAAGGGCGACGCTCGGGTAACTTTCCGGACGTCTTGGCTAATGAAGGAGGAGGTTAACTTGAATTTTGCTAACTAATTAAACAAATGTCGGACACATGGATTAACGATGATCGGTGCTTAAAACGTTCCCCACCCGGTTGTTAATATTCGGATATATTGTGTTGACTCCCCCAGTGGCTCAGCTTTTCGAACCCTGCTAGCAAAGCCTCGCCAGCACTTTGGCTTGGGACCGAGCCCGGGCGCCATGACAGCCCGGCGGTCCGGACGTCAGTTCGGTCCCGGCCATGGCGGACACGGCTCGGAACACGGTCGCGGTTTGCTCGTGTTTGCCTCTTTACCGAGTCGAAGCCTCGCGTAGGGCGGTCAGCCATACCTTCTTCTCCGTAACGGTCGTAAACGTCCTTCTTCTTCGGGTCACTCAGGACATCGTAAGCCTCGGCGATCTCCTTGAATTTCTCCTCGGCCCCCGGCGACTTGTTCTTGTCCGGGTGGAAGCGGAGCGCCTGCTTCCGATACGCTTTCTTGATATCGTCCTCCGATGCGCCTTTCTGAATTCCCAACACCTCATAGTAGTCTTTGCCCATGTTTGTCCTCACTTGCGACGTGCTCCGGGGAAACGCCCGACGCTGGGGCTCCGGTACGTTCCGGTAGATTTAAACGGCATGGAACCTTCTAGAGTTTTCTATAACAAGCCCGCACAACCTCAACTGCTGCGGTTGGCCAAGGCCACGCCCACTCTTACGTCATCGCTTGTGATGCGTTCAATGCAGCCAGGAATATTCCTGCACAGTAACATACCTTGCCATATTAGTCTCCACGGGTCAGGAAGAACTTGGCGGAGGCGAGATTTAAAAAAAAGGGTTTCATGTGGATGGCCGATCACAGCAGAGGGCAATCTGTCCTTTGTTTGGAACATCTTGTGCAAAAATTTATATATTTGCACGCACACACACACTCACACACGCAGTAGTGTTACTAAAGACCCAACTGTAGTCTAGATCTATTATTTTGGGACACGACCCAAAAGTGTTGGTTGGTGCACAGTGGGAGGTTGTGATAATGGGGCAGAGCAAACTTGTTGCACATGAGAAGGAGGGCAGGATCTGCTCTGACACATTTCCTGTCCAATTACTTTCCCCTTGCCGTTTTAAGAGCATCGAAACATGCTGTTATTGTTTCAATTATGCACTAGCACTCGAGTGTTATGGTTTACTATTCCTGTGTAAAATGAGAACTCAAGGCATATCTTCTGGAAATCAGGCTACATTACACAGGCAATCCCATTAACATGATGTCTTTGGAAATCAGGGTGGAGCCAGTTTTATCTCATGTTTGCTTAATACAGCCTTTCAAATTTGCATGTATTGTTCAGTGTTTGTGTTCTCCATTAAACAATTCAAGAAACGGTAACGAAAGTAAAATGCTCATGTATATATTTATCCTTCACAAATGATGCAAAATGTTATCAGCCTATAAAATACATTGAAAATATCCAAAAAGCTTCTACTTGCATGGTAGCATCGTAAAATATTGTCCAACACAACTATTACAAAGGTCATGATGTCTGTGTGGGGAAGGTTGAGGGAGTGATCAATATGGTATTAGACTTTACAGATTGTGATATAACGTGTTGAATAAGTTACACGTTGACATGCAATTTTTGCCCTTTGTATTTGAGCTAAACGTAACAAATCATCCATTAAAGTGTCTGCTGACCACCGACCCAGGGTTTATTGTCATGTAGATAGATACACCTGCATGCACAGGTTTACAACAACACATACATACACGGTTACATTTCAGACAATGAGTGGAATAGTGTCAGGAAGAGCATTTATTCTTACATTTTCGTGGAAATATGATGATTTACAAGTGCATTTGAGCGAGAAATAGGGCAAACTTCTTCAACTTTGACCGAGAAGGGTGGGGAAAGGAATGTGATAAGGTGTGCGTGGAACGAGTGGAGGTGTTACGCCATCACACAGACGTACAGAGCCGCCATTCAAAATCCAATGACCGCCGAGCGTCTGCGAATAAATCCAATTACACCGCTTTAGCCGCGACCTCTCAGTTTCATCGCTTCCCATTGGCTACAGTGCTGAAAGGATGTGAGGCACTTCCGGTTGATCCTACTCGCGACATGCGCGGACGCTGATTGGACCAGCGGCGGACAGTAGCCCCGCCCACCAAGCGCTCCGCAGAGAGACATTAGTGCGTTGATTGGACGCAACCCTGTCATTCATTTCGTATCGCGGAAAGGGCTGCGAGCTGCCAAGATGAAGCACTACGAGGTGAGTGTGATACATGAAACTCTAAACCGTCAATGATGCTGTTTAAAAAGCACACATTTATCATTATAAAAATACTTTAAAACATTCGGGATCTTAGGGTGTTTCCTCCGGAGCGGAAGCAAAACCACATTCTGGGGTTTCTAACGAGCTTAGCATTCTGCAGCAACGCCTGTCGCCGGTAGTGCTGCCATTGACGGGTGTCATGTCATGATGAGGAAAAAACGCAAAATTAACGGGCAAAACGTATCAAACCCGACTTATGAATCAACAAAGGACGCTTCTACCCTTTATTTACGTCTATGTGTTTTTATTTTGTTGGAAGTGTACTATACCTCTCAGTGGGGCTGTACGGCGGATGTATCTGTCCGGCCGCATCACCGCCATCTCGGGGATGGATCACGCCGCCTCCTAGCTTGTTATTACTCAATACTACAGGTGAGCAGACCCGACTGTCTCAGGTGGGATGGATACACACGTTTCCAGCCTCAATTACAACCACCAAATCTCTTTTTTTTTTTAAAAGTGCTCAGTCTTTTAAAATCTGATTTAAATTTAGAGGTTCACCTTTTTTTTGAGGCCATCCCACTTGTTGAGTTTCTGAAAAAAAAACCCGAAGAAAAAAAAAAAACCCACCTGACAGGATTTGGGGCCCTTGACTGAAATGTTGCCCAACCTGTGGCACCGTAGCATCTCTCTGCGCTCGCCTATGGGCTCCACCCTGAGAGGAGTTTGAATTAGTTAGGATTGATGTTCATGATAAAAAGGAAGACACACTCCCCAAAGCCTGCAATAGATATTGAAGGTTTTGCAAGAAACACACATAATTTTGCTGCAAGGAAATGCCTTGTAATGCATTTTTCACTCTCTCTTTGTGAGTCACCAAGACAAGTGACGGTTTGACAGCGTATTGACTCACTGTGCAAGTTCTGCTGGGAAACCCATGGGCAAGTCCTGACCCCCCTGATGATTTACTGTAGTTAGTTTTGCAACAGACACACACACACACACACACACTGTACACACACAACAGCACAGTGTGTGAAAGTGCGTGAAAAAGACTGTTGTTCAGGTTGTGAAATCATGCAGGTCACAGGATGAAAGGCGTGAAATATGAGCTTGCAGCTCTGCAAGTGCAAAGGTTTCTTCTTGTCATTTCAGAAGCCAATATTTACTCCTCATTTCATGCAGAGCGCCTTGGGGTATGTTAATTGAGACAAAACACACAGCGGAAACCCTCGTGGAATGTCTGACAAAACAGTTTCAATCAATTGTTTGTTTTACATTACACCCATGCGGTAACAAAGCATAAATCCAGGAAGTTTAGTCCGCTTCTTCAAATTGGTTTGATTCTCATATCTTTAATATTGGGAGCATAACTTCGCTTCAGAGGCCGATTCATTGCTTCCGTAAGAGCATCTCCTGTAGCTATCCTTCATCACCCAAAATTTCTGTCATTTTCTCGGTCTGGAAAATCGGCCCTGTGTTCCAATACGGGTGTTTGTCTTACCTGAGAGGGGGCGCCGGGGATCCCAGCCCGGCCATCAGATCTGCGCCAGTGAGATGGAAGAAGTCCACCGTGGCTTCACCCTCACTGACAGAGCGCACTGCCGGGACCGAGTGTCACGCAGACGCAGGCTTTATATAGACGAGGGGTGAGCGGCGGGGGCTACGGGTGTGTGTGTGGGGGGGGGGGGGGTCTGCAACAGAGAAGCGAGAGATTTTTTTTTTTTTTTTTTTTTTTTTTTAAGGGTGAGAGCAAGCACTTCATACGTACCTCTGCAGATAATCTGTGAATAATCTAATTCTCTGGATGAGATTATTGCGAGCGTAAGTTTTTTTTTTTGTTTTTTTTTTAATTGTTGTTGTTTTTTATTCTCGTCCAAGTGACTTTTACGTCGCAGGGAAACCGTCTCCCTGCCAAAAGCTGCGCCCACCTCCACCTCCTCCATGTCAGTTTCTCATTTGATATGGAAACTCAATCCCCCCGTGAACTGTAGATCATCCCGGGGACTGCACCGGGAATGCCCTGGCTAAGCCATCCGTGTCTAGAGTATTATCATCCCCGGGTTGCGGTAAAGGGCAGCTCCCTCCGTGTTAAACCGATGGCTCTGGCAGCGGAGCGAGGTTTAGAGGTACTAACTCCCCCTGCATTCGCTCGCCCCCCCTCCACGGGGCAGTGATGGACAGGGACGGCCAGCTGGACCGCAGTCACCAAGGATGGGGTGTATAGACACGGTCGCTGAATGACAGCGCCGTAAAGTGCAACCTAACGGCTGACCCATGACATCATTGCGAAGGCGCAGCCTGGGGGGGGGTTGTCTTCAGTGAGAGGGGCTGGTTATGCAGAGTTAGCAGTGGATGTTTATAATTAGCATTCGGGAGAGAGGAAGAGACGGGGTCAAACTGGGAAAGGGGGTGTTGTTTTTCATAATAACCCTTGCCCCTCGGTCAGAGGTAGCAGTAGGTGGTCAGGTGTCCTTTTCCCCCCCCTCTCCGAAGGTATATTTAATTTAAAAAAACCGAGGCGCCCAAAACGAGCCGCGCGCTCTAGAAGTTTCCTTTTATGAAATCGGCGCGGGCCCCGGCTTCCAGGGGAACGCCGGGCACGCAACTGTGCGCACACATGTGGCAAAGCGGCGGCGGTGGGGGGGTTGGTCGCCTGGCAGTTAAATAAAGCATTTCACCAGAAGTGAAGGAATGGGAGAGGGGCAGGGGAGGAGGAGAGGTGGGGAGGGTTGGCGAGGAGGAAGAGGGAGGGCACGGACAGATTTATTTCCACAGCTGAGCGCCGCCGCTCACCTCTCCGCCGCGGCGCTGATCCGGGAAAGACGCTCGGGTGACCAGAGGACCGAGGGGGAGACCGAACTTTGAGCCCAGTTCAGAGGGGGGGGGAGTTCCGCCGACATGGACGCCCTCGCGCTTGAGGCCACCAGCGGGAAGAAGGCGATCAACGGGGCGTCGCTGGCGGCGCCGGTGCTGACCCCTGCCCCCGTCAAACGCAAACCTGCCAAGAAAGCTAAAAAGGCTGTTGTTTTCTTCGAGGTGGAGATACTGGACGCCAAGACCAAGGACAAGCTCTGCTTCCTGGACAAGGTGCGCACATTTTCTTACCCTTTCCTCCGGGGCTTTGAACGCCTCGCCGTCGTTTACTGACCTCATCCCGTCGACAAACCCTTTTAAAGACTTGCATGTGGGTTTGCAACTGTCCACACGCCTGAACGAGGCAAGCACGTGTGTGTGTACATGTGTGTGAGTGTGAATACAGTCATTAGCAGCAACAGGTGCAATTAGGCTGATCCCATATTACTGTAAAAATGTGTGTGTGTGTGGCTGAATTTAAAACCGGACCCTGACACATGTGATACATACACACATGTGCTGCGTTTAGTGATCTGCAGATGGCATATGTATGCTTGCCCACACACACACACACACACACATGCTTACCAATGAAGCAACACAGAGTGAACCCAATGGAAGATGAGGTCCGTGTTTTAAGGCTGTAGTCTTTATAAACCTCTGCGTGACCCATGTGCGCGTGCACACACACACACACACACGCAACTTGGCCGTGACCCCTCAACCTCAGATTTGCAGGTGCTAATTAGCCGTGTCTGCGCCGCTGCAGGGAATTCTACTATTAAATGGCTCCCGGTGGAATTAGCGCTGCTCACGCGTGCAGGCCCTGACGTTGCAGAGGGTCCATCCCAATCCGACTTTTCTTGCTAAAATCGCTGATTAGTTGTAAGTTATTAAAACTGTTACTGGCAGGGTTAAACGGCGACTGAAGCTTCAGACGAAATCCCCAAAAACATGTCTGACGAGCCTCGGGATGTATTTACATCCGAACAACCAACCCTGGTGTCTCTCGTCAGTCAAATCATTGTTAGTTCAACCAAATTGATGTTTATCTCACTCGACAGTTATCCTCCTGATGTTCTTATTCACACCCAAACGACTCGCTGAGGGAGGAAGGACTTTGAAAATAACCTTAAAAGTGTCATAAAAGCTCAGTATTTCAGTGATTAATAACCAGTGAACTCAAGGATGAGCTTTTTTTGGGTTTTATAAAAATGGTTTCAGATTTGAGCATGTGTTTGTGTTGACGGTTAAGCCCCAAAGCCAGAGCAGGACGTCAGCGGGTTCTCTCTCCGGGCAGGGCCTTCGACCTCCCCCTTGTCTGCACGTGAAAGAACGGCGAGGCGGATTGCTCAGCAGCGTCCGTCACATTGGACAGGATACGAGAGCCCATTTATCAGGGGACAGTAAGGGTGAACGCCGGGGCTGTTATTGTTGCCCCAGACAGTTTTCAATCTGTGTGACTTGTAAGTCGAGGCAGGTGCGGTCGGGGTGGGATGGGGGGGCTATAATCAGTGCGACGCCTGTCTCGGTTTATAAAATTGCATTAGCCAGATTTGGACGGCGGTGTTTCCCCTGCCGGCCGGGGCAGCGGCTGGAGGCGGGGAAGCACAAAGGCGCCATCCCTGTCAGATTAGACCTCGTTGTCACCTTCGCTGGGTTTCCATGGTGATGGCATCCAGCCGTCTTAACACCTCGGTACGGGCTGTTTCACACACCCGTAGCGTGGTGGGGGGTAGGGGGGGGTGCATCCCGGTTTCCTAACACGGGTAAACACACAAATGAAACCGGAGTCCTGGGTCAAGTCTGGGTTTGATGAGGGATATTGGAGTGAATTCAAAGGCACAACAGCCTTAAAAGGCAAATCAGCCTGGATGCGTGTTAGCATAGCTACATGCTAAATACAGGTAAATATCACAAGGTAAACACATTATGTAGTGTTTGTTGCACAAGAGACAGTTAGCTCTTAGGGGGGAGGTGTGTGTGTGTGTGAGAAAGGTGTGTTTTCCTTCCAAAATGGAGGAGACACTGGTAGTTTGCAAGAAGTGCCACTTCAATCCAGCTTCTGCTCTGTTGCCACTGTTTGTTTGGGACGCCTGCAGTGTGTGTGGGTGTGTGTGTGCGTGCGCGCGTGCGTGCGTGCGCTCGCCCATGATCTTTGAAATCCTAATACCAGCTGTTGAATAGCTCACATCGGTGGGGTGTGTGAGCCCAGCCAGAGCTAAATTTACCACTAATCACTGCCAGGAATGGAAAAAACAGGGGTTATTATCTGTTCCTTTTTGTAAGTTTGTGACCCCATGGGTGTCGTTTACAGGTTGAGCCCAATGCTACGATCGGAGAGATCAAGTCCATGTTCCACAAGAGCCGTGAGTGTCCTCGCCAGGGGATGTTCCCCGCCCGATTTTTAATCTCACCCTCTCTCCATTGGCACTGAAGTCTTGCGGTGTGTGTGTGTGTGTTTCAGATCCTCAGTGGTACCCAGCCAGACAGTCCATTCGCCTCGACCCCAGTGAGTCATTCATCTGCTCTGCTCCTCCGGACACAACACTAGAAAACAAACAAGTCAAGTTTACCGTTTCTCTTCTGCGAGTTTGGAGTCGCTCTTGATCTTTATCTGACCTAATCTTATTTAGAATCACCTGTAAAGACTTCCAATAGTCTTTCGATGATAAACAAAAGGTCAATTTTTAAAAGTGAGACTTTGGATGTCCAGTAATACCTTGACTTACAAGTTTAATGGCTTTAGTGAACAAATAATGTATAAAAATAATAATACATTATAAAAGAGAATGTAAAGAAATAAAATCGTGTAATTAAGTGTATTTACCCTAAAGATTGGGAGAAGATGCTAGCAGCAGGAGGTTAGGGGACTTTTTCATATTGCTTAACTCACTTGCTACACATTTAATGCTACAATGTATTGCTAAATGTAACTTGCAAACTTTGCTAAACTCTATGCCAGTCCTTTTTTTTAAAATGATCAAACCGTCCCACGTCCCAGACAGTGGCGGTGCAACGGTGTCAAACGCTCTTAACTGTCGCTCTTAACTCAGATCTCGGCTCGTATCAAAAGCAAAAATCGACTGGGTGGTGCTGGTATTGTGAAAAATTTCCAAGTTGATACACTTGTAAGGCCAGGTTCCACTGTTTGTTAAAATGAAAAGAAATGAGGCCCTAAGACAGATCCCTGTGGGACACTGAATGTCTGTTAGCTGCTGGAAAAGCCTGCTACTCCTCTATTAACCAAACATCAAGTATGTTTACTTCAGTCAAACCAGCTGGAGGATGTGTGTATTCGCGGGAGTCTGAACCTTATCTGATCACCATGCTGTCTCTTCCAGAGGGGAAATCTCTGAAGGACGAGGACGTCCTGCAGCATCTCCCCGTAGGAACCACAGCGACGTTCTACTTCAGGGACCTGGGTGCTCAGATCAGCTGGGTCACGGTGGGTGATACACACCAGCGCCCTCTAGTGGTCTGCAAAGGGAACTGCAACACTAACATATCTGCTTTCTCTTCCTCAGGTCTTCCTGACAGAGTACACCGGCCCCCTGGTCATCTATCTCCTCTTCTACTTCAGGGTTCCCTTCATCTACGCACCCAAATATGACTTTACCACCAGTAAACACTGGGTGGTGCAGTGAGTACAACTGTCTTTGTCTTTCGTCGCGCACCGACTTCTTAGCGGCCGAGCCTCCCCCCTCCCGGTGGAGCTAACCGAACCGTCTCTGCACTCCCCAGCCTGGCCTGCATGTGTCACTCTTTCCACTATGTCAAGAGGCTGCTGGAGACGCTCTTCGTCCACCGCTTCTCCCACGGAACCATGCCGCTGCGCAACATCTTCAAGGTGAGGATCTTGGCGCCGTCTCGCCGCCCGTCATCGCGGACAAAGAGAGCGCGGGATCAGCTGACGTTGTATTTTTGAGACGAGTATTTCAGCTGTGAGGATTAGCAACAGCATTCCTGTCGCTTTCTCCTCACCAGAACTGTACATACTACTGGGGCTTTGCAGCGTGGATGGCCTATTACATCAACCACCCGCTCTACACGCCGCCCAGTGAGTGCACGTCTACACACACACACACACATTCTACAGTGACTTACCAACTCAGCTGGTTTTGTCTCCTTGCAGTCTACGGGGAGCAGCAGATCAGACTGGCCCTCATCCTGTTCTTGGTGAGTGTCAGATATGTGGAGTGAAATCAAAAGAACCCGGCTCAGAAGTTGGAACCTCAGGTTTCCCGCTGCGAAAGAAAATGATTATTTCGGATTTCGAGTAAAATCGCTACTGTCTTCTCCAACAGTTCTGCCAGATCGGCAACTTCTCCATCCACATCGCTCTCCGGAATCTCCGTCCACCGGGTACCTACACACACACACACACACACACACACACACACACACATCCTTGTCTTTCCTACCTGAGACTATCAGACTTTTTAATTCCTCTTCCTTCAGCCGAAGGGAATATTCAGATCTTTGTACTTTTTTAAGAACTTAAAACACTTGATAGCTTTAACAGTTTATATTTTATTGTATTTCTTATTCTCCTTCCTTCCTACTATTATCCATTATTGTTGTCTTGCTTGAAACTCTGGCACAACAATTTCCTTCGGGATAAATTAAGTTGTTCTTATCTTAAAGCACCCGCAGAAACTCCTTTTTGATTAAAAATAACCTCCTTATTCCGTCGTCTTCATGCAGGATCCAAAACCAGGAAGATTCCCTACCCAACCAAGAACCCCTTCACCTGGATCTTCCTGCTGGTGTCTTGTCCCAACTACACCTACGAGGTAGGATGTTCTACCCCTGGCTGGGGTTATTGCGGGAAACACAAACAGAATTTGCCCCAGAAAGCTGCTCACTATGGAGTGCGCCTCAGTGGTAGGACACGTCCATGTCTGAGGTTATATGTCAGTACTTCACCTGCAGCTCCTGCCCTCTGGTGGTGTCTGGGTGTAAATGTGTGTCTCCTCCTGCAGCTGGGCTCCTGGCTGGGCTTCACCCTGATGACGCAGTGTCTGCCCGTTGCCTTCTTCACGCTGGTGGGGTTCATCCAGATGACCGTGTGGGCCAAGGGGAAGCACCGCAGCTACCTGAAGGAGTTCCGCGACTACCCCCCGCTTCGCTCCCCCATCCTGCCCTTCGTCCTGTAGAGGACCAAGTACAAACCCACCCCCCGATAGATAGCTCCCCTCCCGCAAAAACACACCCTTGTTTTCTCCCAGATTCACACTGGAACCTAACTGACTGGAAGAATCTTACCCTGTACCTCCTCGCCTTCTCTCCGTCGACCCTCGTCTTCTCCCGGCTCTTCATCCCTTTATCACCCAAAGTGACATCCTAATGTTTTGTTGTTGTTTTTTTGTAAATGGCACACAGACCAGACCTTCCCGACGGGTTCATTGACCTGCATGTAGTTTGAGCTCTCACGGAAGTCTTAGCCTTCACGCTAGGCGGCGTCGCCCCCGACGACTCCCCGAACGTCAGCGGTACCTCCCGCTCCGGGGTCTGGATCTGCGTGTGGAGATCATTGTGGAGTTTTGATATGTTATTCATCTAAACTTGAAACCGAAAATAGCATTTAACACGGGTGTCTGACAAAGTAATTTATTAAAAAAAGAAACCGTATAAGCTGCTGCTGCTTGTTCTCTGATGTATTTTACACCGTCAGTATTTTCTCAGTCATCAGCGATGGGATAAACCTTCACAAGGAAGGCAAGCGCAGCTGATGGATTTGAACGGGAAGCTGCGGGGTGGGGCTCAAGTTACATCGGACCATGAATATTAATAATTATAATAATTTATTGCTCCCCAATCGGGAAATTTGTTGCATGACAGTAACAATAAATATGAATATAAATCTATACCATACACTTCATTCTTCTGTTTATCATGCTCACAGGGGTTGTGGTAAGAGGGGTTGCAGAGCCACATATAGAGGCATTCAACTATTCACTCTCATTCACAAATATCTAATAGCCGCCGGTCACCTGACCTCGACTGAAATAGTGTCGGTGACATCTGGTCACCCGAAGTGACGCCGCCCAGCGATCACTGGTGGAGTTTTAAATGTCAGGAATCTAATGTGGCGAGAGCGCCGACAGCGTCGCTCCCCACGTCTCGTCCCGAGGACGCCTGGCAACCTTCAGACAGCTTCTTTTAAAAACCCAGCAGCTTCACCTACTTTTAAACTGAGCGGTGCCATCGGGGGTGCAGCGGGGCAAAGCCTCCATCTCCCAGAGATCTTCCCTCACTTCCGTGAAACCAGGCCGGGGAAGAACGAGGGTAATGAAAGCAGAAAACGGCGCTGAAAAACCTGAGTGAACTTAAAATCATTCAATAAAATATCAAGACTATGGGATGCAGCGCTTCATTGAGGATCGTTTAATGTGAACGGTTGCATGTATATACACGAGAAGAAACCTAGGGTTGAGATTTGCTGATCACGCGGCTTCAGCCTGGGCCTCGATCCTCTTCTTCCTCATCTGCAGCCGCCTCTCCCTCTCGTACTCCTTCATGCGCATCACGTAGCTGGATGGGGGAGAGGAAAGCACGGTGCAGAGGGTTATCACTACACAAAAATATAGCTAAAAACAACAGCGATATTAAAAAATCTGTCCCTCCGTGATGTTGCTGAGTTGCATGTCAATGGTTCAACCAAACCCAACAGTTACATAATCTGTGTCATTCGACTTCAAGCCACCTGTGGAGGGAGGGAGCCACCAGGGCTGCTTCCTTGGAAAAACATTATCCTTTGCATGTAAAAATCATAAGTCAGTAAAGCGGTTAGCCAATATTCGCTTTGTTCGTCACATGAATCTTTAGGATCTATTTTCCCTAAGTTGGAGTTTAAAAATGAGACCGTTTGGAAGTGAATCCCAAACAAAGAGACTGTCAATTCAGATAAGGTGTTTTTTTTTTTGTTTGTTTACTGAGCATGGGGTGGCACTCACTCCTGGTGCTCGCAGTAGTCCCAGTCGTGTCTCTCGTGTTTGCAGGCCAGGAAGTTGGGCCAGTTGTCCCGCTTGCACTTCATGAGTTTCAGGAGGTAATGGGCGCAGTAGTCCCTCTGCTCCAGAGGCAGCTGGGCCAGGTTCATCTGCTCCTGGGTCGCAACCATCTCTGCCATGGCGACGCACAATTTCACAGTCAAATATCAACAGCACAGTGAGATGCAATGAATAACACGTTGCAACAGAAATGAAGAAGCCTCTCTGACAAAGGGTGAAAGAAATTCAAGTCCAGTTGCCACAAGAATTGCAACAGGGATTTATGCCCTTAAAATATCCATCTAGAAGTTACAAAGCCTATCTGTTTAAAGTTGTTGTTACAGATATGATGTATTAACTATATTATAACAATCCCAGCACCCTAAACAAGAGCTGCATTTGCACTGGGTTACATTGAAAAAATCTGTTTTGATTTGCACAATCAATGTGGTGACAAAACTTTTAAAATGCGCAATAACAACAGTTATCAAAATCTTCCTGTCATGGCAACTGGACTTCAATTTCTTCAGTTCAGAAGTGAAGAAGCCTCTTGGATGAGGGGATGAACGTCTTGAAATGAGGTAATTCAAGTCTAGTTGCAAAGACAAGAAGATTGAATTCACCATGACCTGGGTGACTGAGAACCTCCGCAGACGTGTAGCAATAATCATACTTACAGGCAACACACACCAGCTGAAACTGACTTATAACTCAAAAAGTAAAGAGGTGGTAAACATGAGGCAGAGGCCACGACCAGGGTATTTAAATAAACTGAGCAAACTGAAACACTTGAACGTCACACTGTGGACACTGGCTAACGTTTTAGCTGCGGAGCTAATATGAGCGAAACATGACAAAAACAAAAAATACCAAAGTAGAGACAAAACTAAATGAATGCCAAAGTTTTCCTTTGACAGGCAGAAACAAATGGGTGTACGGGTGAAGATAAACGCGTCTGACATACCCCGTTCCTTCCGCTCAGGGAATCCAAACTCGGGGTCGAATTCGAATTTCCTCGACGGATCCGGTTCGGTCTCGGTCTCGGTGATATACCGCCTGGCCAGGTGAGCTCCCATGGCACCGACTTCGTCTAAAACCCTCCCCTCCAAAAAGATAAATAGGATGCGTTTGCTTTTATTCTTGGATAAGCAAAAAAAAATCCTAAAATCCGCCGATTTGGCATTCGGTCACCTCCACAAGCCCCTCGCCTAAACTTCCGGCTTCACCGGAAATAGACAGGGGACCAGTCCTTCCTGGAAATGCTTCCCCAACGCAACCACGGAACGAAGGTTCCGGTTCCAATGCACGGGTTCTCCTATCAGTAACAATTGATAATTGTAGCATATACTTGACGGAATTATAAAATAATACAGTAAAAAATAAATCTTAATCTTCTTGATTCTGTGCCCCCTCATTGTGTTGGTCGTTTTCGCTGCCACTCTGACTGGTGATACTTGGGGTAAAACATAGACATAAGAACAGCTTAAATTTGTATTTACAGAATTTCCCATTACTGCACAGTTACACACAGTTTATCATTTTGAGGAGGGATACATCTTATTTCTCTTGTTATTTCTTGCTTGTGAAACATTTTGGGTCTTGCCATTTACATACATATGTATATTGACACACACATTCCTTTTATTCACTTGGTTGGAGAGGGAAAGTGGGAAAAAATGACAACAAATCTTTGGTGGCATGAACAGATTTGTTATTTTATTATCATAATTTCATCACTGATAGAGATCGTCATCGCCTTCTTCCCCGTAAAGCCCTGGCCTCCTCGGTCCAGAGCCTGATTCCTGACCTCCAGACTGAGAACCAGTAGCCATGGGGAATCTGAGTGGAGAAAAGAGAAATGTGCAATTTTCCAAGCAAGGCAATGTCAAAAGTACATCCTTCACAATTCACAAAATTACATTATTTCTGTGTAAGTGCCGTACGTGTGTGAGGGCGCGTGTTTGCGGGTTTACCTGAAACTGCCGAAACCCCGGCTCTGCTGCAGAGTTTGGGCAAACATCTCATATTTGCGGATGTCATTGTCACTGACGGAGCGACGAGCGAAACGCATTGCTTCTTCAAAGTGATCCTTCCTGATCTCCGGAACCGGATCGAAGTCTTCATCCTGAAGAGAAAAAGCATGGCGATTGTGATTTTTCGGACAAAACGCCAATATTTTGTATTTGAGTGTGTGTGTGTGTATGTTCCCAGACCAAAGGCTGATAGTTAGAAAACACACAGCCGCCCTTTGGGGAACTTTTTCTTTTCCACTGTCCGTTTCCACACCGGCACATGCAGCCAGGTACTACCAGGACGAGTGGTCCGTGTGTGTTTATGAGCGTGTGAATACATAAAATATCATTGCTAATATCGGTGTCAGCCTGACCATCGGAATGCCCGGTCTGCTCTGCCTCTGGCGCTCAGCCTTGATCTCGGCCTCGATGGCCTCGCGGATCGCTAGCTTACAGGCCCGCTGGCAAATCTCAGTCAGGTCGGCCCCGGAGAACCCCTCCGTGATGTCGGACAGGTACTCAAGGTCCACGTCCTGCAGCGGAAGGGTTGGAGTTAGCATATTAGATGACCAGCCAATACCTTTTTACTGCCTTCACCTCCTGCCTTAGTATAAAAAAAAAGTTGTTTGCATGTGTGTGTGTGTTTCACTAACGCGAGCGACGGGAGACTTGCGCAAGTTGGCGTGTAGGATGGAGGTCCTGGAGCGCTTGTCAGGGAGCGGGATATAGATGAGCTGGTCCAGACGGCCGGGCCGGAGGATGGCGGCGTCAATGATGTCGGGCCTGCGCTGCACAAAAAGCCCGGCGGGGACGACAAACTCAGGAAGCGATCTGGAACAAGTGGAACTCAGGGTGACACGGAACCGACTTGTAACGTCCACCTGTTTGTGGCGCCGATGATGAAGACGTTCTTTTTATCCGACATGCCGTCCATCTCCGTTAGTATCTGGTTGATGACTCTGTCGGCTGCGCCTCCGGCGTCCCCGGCGCCGCCGCCCCTGGATTTAGCGATGGAGTCCAGCTCGTCGAAGAACAAGATGCAGGGGGCCGCCTGTCTGGCCTGGAGAGGGCAAAAAGTCACGTTTCAAATACTCCCATCAAGTATTTCTTGCTGATGTTAAGTTGCTGACGGGAAGCGGCACCCGCCTTGTCAAAGACGTCTCGGACGTTGGCCTCGGACTCTCCGAACCACATGGTGAGCATCTCGGGCCCTTTGATGGAGACAAAATTGGCCTGGCACTCATTGGCGATGGCTTTGGCCAGAAGGGTTTTCCCGCAGCCCGGGGGACCGTAGAATAGCACCCCCCTGGACGGGGTCATCCCGAACTTCAGGAACTTGTCAGGGTACTCCACGGGGTACTGTGGACGGACAGCAGTTAATTGGCGATTGATTTGTGCTGAATTTGCCTGCGGTGCTTTTCAGCAGTTTCAGGAAAGCAGTCACAGGACCCGAGTCCTGATTAGAAGACATTCACTACTCCAGGAGTCCATTTCGGGCCCCTTGTTCGGCAAAAAGTAAATAAATCTGAAGAAGCAAAACCGAAACTACCCCTAAAAACAAAGAATGAAACTCCTGGTTTAGGCTGAAAAATACAGCTTGGGCTAAAGCAGTGCAATTAGCACGTTAGCATTTCTAGCCTCCACTTCGCAGAAGAGGTATGAATAAAGGGAAACTTGCTCCAGCGCTCGCTTTGCAACCTGTCGCTCACCTGAACCAGTTCCTGCAGCTCCCTCTTGACCTCCTCCAGCCCGCCGACGTCCTCCCAGGTGACCTGGGGCACCTCGGCCACCGTCTCCCTCAGAGCCGAGGGGTTGCTCTGGCTCAGCGCCCACTGGGGGAGGAAAGCCACTGTCTCTCACACACACACACACACACACAAACACCGCAGTGCAGTGTGTGGATTTGAGTGCGTTTGCGTACTTGAAAGTCGTCCATGGTAACGGCCAGTGAGTTGAGCAGGTCGGCGTCGATGGACTCGTCCTCCAGGTCTATGAGGGTCATCTTCTTGCGGATGGCCTGCAGGGCGGCCTCCGAGCACAGGGCCGCCAGATCGGCGCCCACGTGGCCGTGGGTCTCGGCGGCGGTCTGTTAGTTTAAATTTAAAACACTAAGTAGATATCTATATGATTGACAGCTGACGGGTCCGCCTCTTTCCCAGGATTGGCTCACCTTCTCCAGATCCACGTCGTCAGAGAGCTTCATGTTCTTGGTGTGGATCTGCAGGATCTCCAGCCGCCCCGTCGAGTCCGGGATGCCGATATCAATCTCTCGGTCGAACCTGCCTGGGGGGGGCAGGTGAGGTAACCGTGTGTGTGTGTGTGTGCGCACATACGTGTGTGTGCGAGAGTTAATCCTCACCAAAGCGTCTGAGGGCTGGGTCGATGCTGTTGGGTCGGTTTGTTGCTGCCATGACGACCACGTGAGCTCTTTGCTTCAGACCGTCCATCAGGGTCAGAAGCTGGGAAACGATGCGCCTTTCTACCTCGCCGTGGGTCTACACACACACACACACACGCACACACATACACACACGTGTTATTTTGCCCGCAGCAGGAATCCGACTTTGCTTTTTTCCCCACCTTCTCCCTCTTGGGGGCGATGGCGTCCAGCTCATCGATGAAAATGACAGCTGGAGCATTTTTCTCCGCCTCCTCGAAAGCCTTCCTCAGGTTGCTCTCCGACTCCCCCGCCAGCTTGCTCATGATCTCCGGACCTTTTTGTCACGAGAGATCGCGTGCAACATCACACAAAGTACTTGTGTTCACCATTGCTCTGAAAAAAAAAAAAACGTCAGCTCACCGTTTATCAGGAAGAAGAAGGCCCCGGTCTCGTTGGCTACCGCTCGGGCCACGAGGGTCTTCCCGGTGCCAGCAGGGCCGTACAGCAAGATCCCTCTGGGGGGCTGAGAAGACAACGGGAAGACGTTCGATTTCCGAGAAGTGTGTGTGTGTGTGTGTGGTTGCGCACGTTCTACAGAAACATACCTTCACCCCGATGGCCTTGAAGAGCCCTGGGTGTCTGAGTGGAAGCTCCACCATCTCCTTAATCTGGGCGAGTTGCTTCCTGCAGCCTCCGATGTCGTCGTAGCCGACGTCGTTCAGGTTCTCCTCCTCGTCCTGCACATTTGCGACCATGTGTTAGTAGTGCACTTTCCCTACGACACCCCTGAGTAAGCTAGTCCAGATATCTCTAAGAACCGGACTGTACCAATTGACGGCATCCCATCTGTGCAAACAGCTCAGAAACTAGCTCATTCATGTTGGCGCAGTCCAATAAATGACAGACGTGTGTGTGTGTGTGTGTGTGCTTGTAATCCAACGTAACCGTCAACTGACCTCCCTTTTGATCGGCTCTCCCTCGCAGTAGATGACGGTGTCCGGGGCGACGATGCAGTACGGGCTCGGGTCCGTCTCCACGATCTTGAACTCCACCGCTCTCATGCTCGCCCGCACCAGGAAGATGTCCCCTGTCAACACACACTCACGGGTTACCCCGTCCCCGCCGTCAGGGATGGCGGTCATGTGATGCGGTACCTTTATGCACAGGACGATACGCCTCCAGGAAGTAGGGCTTGAGGAAGACCTCGAAGAGATTCCCCGTCAGGCCCTCGATGGTGTCGTCGATGGGGAGGACATGAATCTTCGTTCCGTACTTGATGTCGGGGCAGGCATAGATACTGTGTACAAAAAAAAAATACACAAAGACACAATGCATTAAGTATTCGCTTGCACTCATCATTATTATTTATATTATTATTATCCATCCACCCATCCATCTTCTGCCCCTTATTATCCATTATTATTATTATCATTATTATTAGTAATTTCCTACTGATTCCAAGCAGCAAAAAAAAAAAAAAAAAACATTTTATTTAAGCCGGCTTAATTGACACTCAAGTACACAGTGCAGTAATATAAATATACACAAAATACATATAAAAAAAAACAATAAGATTTTAAGAATAAAAGTGACAAAGTAGTAAATCTTGATCTCTTCCTCTTTAACAGGTCATTAAATCATTGAACGAATTGATGTGGAGCAGTTTAATATCACGAATACATGATGTCTAGAAGCAACTTTTCAATCAAAATATGAAAATTATGTAACAAATATATTTAAACTTAAAGTTCTAGTTAATAGTATCCATTAAATGATAACATCGGTTGAATTTAAACCAAGAGTCAATAACTAAAAGTGCTTTTCAAAATGATGACTTGGACAACATTGGAATCCTAATCTTTATACTCCTATTTTATATTAATTTGAAGTACCCAAAAGTACCATCAAAAGTAAAGAATCCTACAAAAATGTGTGCTTTTGAAATTACACAAAAGTAAATGTACGTGGTATTTATTATTTATAGGTACTTTTTTGCTTCAACGATGACTTGTATAGAAAATACATCCCATAATGAGGCATTCAATGTTATTTAAACTCACTTTTAAAAGCGGAGGAAATGTGTATTTTAGTACTAACAGATTTTGACACAAACACAAACACGCACACGCGCACGCACGCGCTGACCTGACGACGTCACCGAGTCGCACGCGCAGATTGTTGCGTGTCACGCGGCTGACGCGGACACGCTCGTCCGCGCAGGCGCAGTCGGTCAACACGATGCACGCCGTCTGGCGGCGCTTGCGGCCGCGCAGCAGCACCGTGTCCCCGCGGAACAGCTGCAGCTCCTCCGTCTTGGCCTGCGAACGGGAGGAGATTTAAAACAAAAACAACAAAAAAAACAAAAAAAAAGAAGAAGAAGCGTGCACGCCAATGCGTGTGCGTCCACGCACCTGTGACAGGCTGACGATGCTGCTGTCATCGTTCACGGCCTCGTCCACGATCACGCGGTTCGGCCGGTGTTTCTGCTTCAGGATGGCGGTGGAGAAGTCCACCGGCGCCTTCGGGCTTCCAGGAGGGGAGGGGGGGAGCATGTTGAAACGCACAAACACGCACACGCACACACACACACACGCACACACACTTGTAGCTCCTGTTTCCTCATGTGACACCGAACCGGATTTAGACTCTGCAAGTTTGCACGTAGCAGCTGAACCGGGTCGGTACCGATACGGAGTTGTTGTTGTTGTTTACGTTTTTCTATGTGTGTGTGTGTGTGTGTGTGTGTGTGTGTGTGTGTGTGTGCGGGGTTTGACACGCAGCTGTCGGACTCACTCCGCTCCTCCTGGACGGGCCATGGCTGCCGCTGCTGCTGCGGGTCCAGTCCGGTCCGGTCCGGTCCGGTGCTCCGGTACGTCGCAGTCGGTTCAGGTCGGATCTCCGAAACCGGGACTCGTCCTCCTCTGCAGCGGGTGGGGTTGTCCGTGCGTGTTTCCGTGCGTGCGTGTGTGTGTTTGTGGACCTGCCCATCTGCTCCCCTCCTTCATTTGTAACACCGTCGTGCACGAAAGCGCGTGCACTTACCTTGGAGAGCGTCCCGGGACGGATATAGCGTGACCCCACAACACACACTCATACAAAACACACACACACACACACACACACACACACACCTCCTCTCAATCCGTCAAAATAAAAGAGAAACCGGAAACGCGTTTTTTTTCTTTTCCGGTGAAACGGACGCCACGTCCCCCCCCCCCCCCCCCCCCTCTCCCGCCCCCGGCCCGGGAAGGTCATCAGCCGTGTGCACACGCACACACACGCGCACACACACACGGACACAAACACACTTCCAAGTTTCGTAGTTACACTTTTATTACTAGGGATGTTCTGTACAGTCAGTTCGGAGAGGAATGGCGGGGAATGTTTACGTCGCAGCGGACACAACCAGGGACGTCCACCTTAGTGTGTGTGTGTGTGTGTGTGTGTGTGTGTGTGTTCTTTGGAGATACAAAGAGAAGGTGAAGGGGATGTGGGGTGGAACAAGGAAAGAGAGAAAGAGAGGTAGAGACTGGAGTCTGACTCCGAGTGAGAAGATCGCACCCCAACGACATTTACAACGTGATGAAGAACGGCGAAACAATAGCGAACATCGAAAGTAAAAACTGCAGGAAGGCGTTCCCGCGGGAACCACGAGCGCCATTTTTGGTTCGCTGAGGTGCGAAGTCGGCGTCGTCGATCGACGCGTCTTCGAGAACCCCCTTTGTTATTGCTCGGTTTTCTCCCGCGATAGCACTTCCGATATATCCGGAGGCCGAGTGCTCTAACATCCGCCCGCGTCTGATGATGTCATGAGGTGGTCGACGGGGCGGACGCTTCCGGAAGCGACCACGGCGGATGAAGGTTCCCTTGCAGAACCTCGCGCACAAACAAAACCCACCTCCGCCAGCTTGCCTTTCCGCCCGCCATCTACAACCGGCCAACGACCTCGCCGCCTTTTTTAACCGACGCGCGTCGAGGCTAGCGCTGCTGCTGAAACAAACAAAAAATAATATCCGTGACTCTAAAAAGTGCTTTTTCAAAAAAATAAAAAGAGGAAAAATAAAAGTGAATGTATGTTTTTGAACCTCCGTCACGAGTCATCATTTTGTACATCTGCATCATTTGTGCTAAAAAAAAAATCATCTTTTATGTGTGTTAAAGAAGAAGGCAAGGAGGAAGTGTGTGTTTGTTGATGTTTGTATGAGCATGTGTGTATGTGTGTGTGTGCAGTTGAACATGACATGAAAAGTGTTGTATATTATTGAATTGTATATCTTGCATGCAGGTTTTATATAATAACTGAGTTATATTGAGATGCAGAAATAACAGTCTGTGTGTGTGTGTGTGTGTGTGTGTGTGTGTGTGTGTGTGTGTGTGTGTGTGTGTGTGTGTGCGTGTGTTTTCGCGGCCCGTGCGCTGTTAGCAGTCGCTATCCTCAAAATGTGTTCGCTGCAAGACCTTCACATGGCGCTCATAAATCTTGAGGGCGGGTCCGAGTCTGATTGACAGGCCGGTCAGGACGTCGTTGCGTTGCATGAGCAGGAGGGACTTCCCGTCGATTTCCTGTCGGAGAAAAGAGGCGGGTTAGCTTTCCGTCCAGGTGGACTTCTCAAACCCGCCCTCCCGTAGTGGAGAAATTGCAGACTCACCTGGGTTCTGAAGGCGGCGGCCTGCTCGGGGAACCCAGCCGCCGTGAAGTAATTGACCACGTCAGACACAGTCCAGTCCACCGGATTCCCACTGGCGCCTTCGCACTTCATGAACCTAGAAGGACCAGAGGGAGGAGGGCAAGGGGCGTCATCACTAGCAGATTGAAAATGATAATAATAATAATAAGGAAGGCATATAAATGATGCAAACATGCAGCTCATAAATAACCTCGACGCAGAATATAAACGCCCATTAACGGTCTCTACTGCCCCCCTGAGGTACTGTTGCTCTTCTTGGCTGCTTTAGGAGATGAATCATTGTGAATAATAATCTCAACAGTGAGATCTGAGGGAATTAAAAAAAATGGGGGCGTCTATTTGACTGAGTGGAAAATGACTGGATTCTAATTATCGTTCGTATCGTGAAATTGTCGGCCTCTGCGCTTAAGTTGAAATGAAAAAAAATGGCTCAGAGATGTGAGATTCTATGCTAGGACGCGGCAATCAGAGGATTATTTTGTTATTATTGTATTATTGTCAGACAGATATATATATTCACGCAGCACGTGAATATATTTTTCAATTTTGTTGTCATGAATCCCACCCGCAAAATTATTTCTCTGCATTTAACCCACCAATGCATGAATAAATCAATCAAGATGCCCCTTTGGAACAGCCTGATGAGCATGAAAAGGTTTGCCTGAGAACAAAAAAAACAACAAAGGTGTGCCAAAAACAGTTTTTTGGAATAAATATGGACAACATTGATGCTGTCTGGTGGAGTCTATTCGGTTGCATGTTTTCCAGCAGCAAAGGTTCCGTCAGTTGTTCACAAGCTGGCCACTAGGTGTCGCTGTTGAGCCATTTTACCCTTAATTCGCCGAGCGCAAATGAGATCTACTTCCTGTTTTCTCCGGAGACCGCTATGCTCTACCTGTTGCCCAAGTGTACAATAGCCGGTAAATACTTGCGTATTTTATTTAACATTACAAATGAAAAGCTAAAAGTAATGACCGTGTGTTGTAATTCTATTCAAAAAAAGGGTTTAATTATGACACACAGGGTTGGCGCTGGAAATACGGCGGCAACCTTTCATTAGCTTCCTAAGCTACTGTTAGCATGCTAGCGCCGCTTTTTGCTAGCCGAGATGAAGGAAGTCGCTTAGTCATCACGCTCTTAAATTCTCCTTGGAGAAGAGAATAACTGCTTTGGGAAACACAAAGTTAAAGGATATTTAACACCTTTTTTTGGTAATCTTTTGCAAAAAGTGAGTCCTTAAAAATTATGAGTATCTGTGGGTTTTATTGCTGCTAGACTTGTGGTTAATTGCTTTGCTTAATATATTTTCTGAAACACCATGGTTCCCTGTTGTATTTCGTCGTGCTGTTTTTATTTATTACTTTAGACTATTTTTGTTATTTGTTGCCTTTGCTAAAATATCTTACATAATAATTTGAATATATTATCAATTATCTGCAATTAGGTGAAACATCCAGCTGATACAATGTGAGTTTAAAGTGAGCACACTTATTATCATTTACGTTGCTTTTGGTATCATGTTATATTTTCCAAAGAAAATAAGTATATCAATGTCATGTGAGGGAAAAGAAAAGGTACTTTTCCACCGGTGGCGTCTGGAGCCACAGAGACTTGACAAATGAACTGAATCTATTCAACATCTGCATGCGACCCCTTTTATTTCTTCACTTGTCTGTTACCCCGGTTCACTTGTTCAAAACAAGAACAAGATCAATCTAT
The DNA here is from genome assembly GCF_037954325.1 of Fistularia commersonii. Classification (NCBI taxonomy): domain Eukaryota; kingdom Metazoa; phylum Chordata; class Actinopteri; order Syngnathiformes; family Fistulariidae; genus Fistularia; species Fistularia commersonii. The sequence continues at coordinate 3,229,160 of NC_141318.1, forward strand.
CCTACAGATCAGTGACGGCGGCGGTGAAGGAGCCAGCGCCTTTGTGATGTGGGTCACGTGTTTGAGTGGGCCGCCGCTGTGAGGGTTCGGTGCCGTTCCATAAATCAAGAGATAAAGGAGAGAAGGTGAGCGTTGCCGAATGAAAGATTAATACTAACAACAATTTCATGCGTTAATTTTATGCTATGAGCCCAGCAGTCAACTCAAACTACATTCATTATACAGCAGCACCTCCATTAGAGGGACCCTTATTCTTAAAATGGTATTCCGCTGGTTTTTCTGACGTTTATGAAGCCTGTCGTTTAAATTAAGAAAATGCAAAAACGATGACTATCTGGTGCAAGTGGATCATATAAATCTGTCCACAGCCTGACAAGTGAGAATAACTGTCGCCACGGTTGGGTGTTATTATTATTTATAATTTACTGAGACTATACATGTCCCTCTTCAGGGCATTTTCAGGCCTGAGCTGCACGTTTTACTCCAAAGTGCATTGATATCTGGGGTTTGCAACAAGCCACAGCGTTCACACATTGAAGTGGTGAGCAAAGATATCAAAAACAAAATACCCAGGCTGGCTTTGTCCAAGTTTGCTTAAGCATAGCATGCCACGTGAAAATCGTATTTTCTGCTTGTTTGCAAGCTAAGCTTGCCTGGACTACGCCTTGACTGTTTGCCATCAGCGCCACCAGGACCAGATTCTTGTAGTGGCAGCAAAGCATTCGTGGCAGAGTGTGTGTGAATGTCAGGCTGTGGCAGTAGTTTGGGTCAAAGACACAAAACAGTAGTAGTAGTAGTAGTAGTAGTAGTAGTAACAGCCATAGTAGAGTAAAGACATGGTCACTATGGTGGTCTTGATGGACGTTTGGCAATGTCTGGCTAACAACAAGTAGATACCATCCAATCGCAGTACTCCCTGATACACGCATCGACTGTTATGTCATGGGAGAAGCAGAATAGCAGGAAAATGTTCAAACATAAAACAGTACAGTGTTTTGAGTGACAGAACACGGAACCTTTTAAAAGACAACAGAAGTGTTTCCTCCAGTCTTGTTTTTTTTTTTGTCTGCTGTTTTTTTAGGAGTTGGAATCTGCAGGGGAGGAAGATCAACCCACTGCATCAGGATACCAGCGGCAGCTCACTCACCCGCTCTGATTCTCAGCTCCGTTCATCCCTCGCTCCTCTGACAGGCCAGCATCCGTCGGGGAGGCGGTGGGTGTGAGGAGGCAGGACGACACGCCGACCTCTGTCTTACACTCCATGCCTGTGGTAAGGAGATGGTGGGTGGAGGTTAAACCACGGTCCGGTTTCCCCCTGCCGTTGCCCGCAGAGTGCTACTCACCATTGAAGCCCGACGGGGCGTGATTGAGCATGAATGGCTGCGTGGGATCCTGCAAGCAGACAAAGAGAAGGCGCAGGACGACGTCGTTAGACGTAGGATGGTGGAGCTGGTGGCGCCAAGAAGATCCACACCTTGACCTGGGGCCTCGTGTACGAGGCGGCCCCGTGTGCATTCATCTAAAATGTTGTGTACGCCATGGTCCATGCACACTTCAGGATTTGCGCGCACTGCTACGCAAGATCGGCCAAACGACAGAAACTCACCTGAAACTCAGTTTCAGGTGAGACCGAAACTCACCATCAAGCAGCAAAGTATGTTCCCCTGTATTTTTTGAAGTCAAGAGAGATTTTAAAAACATTTCTGCATCCAGTACGACAAAATGAAACTACATGTCACCTAATTTTCCCACGTGGAGTAAGCCTGCAAATGACAGCCACGACCCAAATCCAAAGTACACTGATGAGTGTCCTTGTCAGAAACACTGTAAAGGGCCATGACCCGTGTATTTCCAGTGGTAAACAGACCTTGGTAAAACCTAGTATTATAACTACCCGCTTCGAAACAAATTATTTTACATTTGCTCTGTGTGTGTATGTGTGTTTCAGGGCTTTTTGTAAGTGCCTGTGAAAATGGTTGAAAGGCAAGGGGAATGTTTTTATCTCGAGGTGATGCAATACTCACTCTGCACACAGGGGTGCGCCATATCCCCGATACCACAATTCCAGAAATACTCTTTATGTTTCAGAACATGATGAAAAGTAGGAGTACTCAATTTGATTTCTATAAAAAATGTAATTTTGACCCTTTTTAAAAACGTATGCCCTCCTCTGGTCGAGATGAGTATTGCAAAAACAAACTCCCAACTGAATCAGTGAGGAAACAATAATCCCGCACGCTCTCTTTGGGATTACCTCAGAGTGGCTTGGACATGTTTCGTGGCACATTTTAAAGATGAAGCTGCGTTTACATCAACCTAGCGTGAAGCAAAATATTAGAAAACAATTATAGCGTGACAGTCAGGTTTCTACCAGCCTGTCACCAGAAATGTGCTGATAGCCGTGAAGATCCAAGCGATTTATCTGAATTAGAGACTGGAAATAATCCCCCCCCCAGCACAGACAGTTTTTATCTCATGAAGGATCTGAATACTTCCATAAGCCATCAAGCATCTGGTAGTCATCTTGAAGTATCATTAGAGCAGAACAGCGCGTGCTTTACCTCTGCGTCCATGGGCGGCTGGTCAGGGGTGTTGGGCCTCTCCTCCGGACGGGCACTGATGCATGGCGATGGAGGGGCTCCCTGGACGGGCACGCCGGACGTCCTGGTGACGGAGTCCGTGCCTGGGAGAGCAGCTGCCACCACAACAGGGGAGGGGGGCCTTGCGTTAATGATGGAGGAGGACAGATCTTGCTGCGCAACTGCTACTCCTCTGACACTACTTGTGAAAATTAAGATTTTTATTTCATAATAATAATTACAGTTTCAGCTTTATCAAAAAATATATACGTATTAATGTTAAAATGTAATTGGATTGGAATCATGACTGATCGTAAACAGTTCCAGAAAACACCCAGGCATCAGTGCTGGATTTATCGTAAAAATACCTAACAGTATCTCTTGAAAATACATCCGCTGTAAAATTGTTCCACGACCTGTCGTCAAAAGAGGCAACTTTTCAAAACCAAGAAATACGTAAACCGGAAGTAGTTGACGTAGCTGGTCGGGATGCGTGCACACGCTCACGCACCTGGCTGCTGCTGCTGCTGCTGCTGCTGCTGCTCGGGGGTCTCCTGCTTTGATCCTGCCTGGATCTCGGCATCCTTCTGGATGAGGCCCGTGGTTGTCATGGTTACAGGGGATAGTCCCCCCTCCTCGTCGGAGCTCCTGGGATCCTCCTCCTCCTCCTCCTCCTCCTCATTATCTTCTCCTTCTGCTTCTCCTCCGGCTTCCTCACTGTCTGTCTCCACCGGCACGTCCTCCCGCGGGGAGGCGGGCGGCGGCTGCAAGCACACGGAAGTTGAAGGCTTTCAGGGGGTGAAGGGATGGATGCATGGATGGATGGATGGATGGATAATGCGAAGTTCGGATCTCGGGGCGACTGCGCATGTCAGGGAGGAGGATATAAGTTCTCCCGTCAGGGTCTGAGATTTGCGCCGGAAGGGCCAGATGGACCCCGACCCCTCTCCCTCTCCTCCCCCATTTTCTCCTCCCCCCTCCAGAAGCGGTGATATCATGAATTAGTGGCCGCTGCTTCAAGTCTGCACCCACCCAGGGGTGGGGGTGGGGTGGAGGCTGACACGAACAACCGGATGCGACGGTTTTTTGTTGTTGTTTTTTACCGATAACGTACGTAAACAACCCGAGCGGGAAGAAGAGAATGTCAGGGGGAGCGTCGTGTCTTTGCGTCGCACAAGTTTTAACGGACGCGCGCAACGCGAAAGTTGGTGTTTGCGAGGAGAAAAACCGTTACTGAACCGCAACACACACACACACACACACACACACACACTAGTGTGGCAGCGAAAGCGGACGCTGCTCGTGAGCGCGCCTTGCAGAGACGCTCTTTATGATGCGCGTACTCGCCCCCCCCCCCCACCCTGCGCGCTTCTGTGCGTGTTCTGTGCGTTGTAGCGGCGGGAAGTCAGCCCCCCTCCTCCCCACCCTCTCCGACGGTCCCCGCACCTTTTGTGCAGACGGGACGTGGTTGCGCACATCACGCACACACGCATGACGAGGCGGTAGAGGACACATGCACGTGAAATTAAACAACGGAAAAAAGGTGTGTGTGTGTGTGTGTGTGCGGGAGGGGGTGCACTTCTCGCACGAGAGAAACGCGCGCCTCAGATCGCGCTTTTCGTTTTTTCTTTCTTTTCACGGGAAATCGAATGCGGGGCGGCGCGTCCCGCAAACAACCAACGATCACAATTGATCTAGAATTGAAAAAAAAAATTAAAAAGGAAAAAAAAACAACAGAAATGATCGGTCGATCGAGCGCTCTACATCCGGGACGTGCGGGAAATGTCAAGTTGGCGTCGCCCACCTTCGCCGCCGTCGCCGCCGGGTTCCCGTCCTGCGGGGCGCTCCTCGCCGCCTCCTCCGCCCCCCTTGCGGGGAGAGTGATGTTCCCGCAGCGGGTCCTGCGCAGGCGGCCCCGCGCCACCTCCCGCTCCATGACCACCCTGACTTTACCCCTGGTCAGCTTCTCCTCCGCCAGCCGCTCCTGGCTGCTCAGGTAGCCCAGGATCTCCTTGAGCGCCAGCGGCTTGGCGTGGCCGCCCCGCACGCCGCGCTCGGACAGGCTGCGGACGGACGCCACCAGCCGGTCGCCCAGGTCGGAGTTGGTCCCGGCGCCGCCTCGAAGTTCGGGCTGGGGCGCCGGCGGCGCGGGCGGCGGGAGCTCGGCCGGGCAACTCGAGTCCCGGGCGTCCCCCTCCGCGGGCTCAGTCCCCCCGCCGGCATCGCCGTCGTCACCGCGACCGGGCGACGGGAACCCCCCAGCCGGCTGGCGTCCCGATTCCCAGCCGCTCGATGCACTTGCCGCCGCCGCCGCCGCCGCTTCCTCCTCCCCTCCGGCGGCGCTGCAACCGAGGCTCCCCTTCCCGCCGGCGGGCTTCTCGGAGGTCGTCGCCGGGGTTCGGGCGGCGGGGCTGGGCGCGGAGTCCTCCTCCGGGTCGGTGAAGCTCAGCGCGCTGTCGCCGTTGTTGTTGTTGTTGTGGAGATGGTCGTGTTCGGTCCGCTCCCTCGCCGCCTCCGCTCCTCCTCCTCCTCCTCCCCCTCCTCCGCCGCCACCGCCGCCGCCGCCGCCGCCGCCTCCAGCGGCCGCGAACTCACTCTTCTTTCGGCTTTTCCGCTGCACCTTCGCCGCGTTCCGGTACGATATGGAGCCCTTGTAGCTAACTTTCAGCACCGTCTGCTCCTGGATCAGTTTCTCCAGTTCCGTCCGGGTCCGGTCCGGGTCCGAGCCGTGTCGCCTCCGGACCATCCGGCAGATCCTCTCCAGGTCCGGGCGGGCTTTCCGCGAGCGGAGCGAGTCGATCGTCTCCAGGATCCACTCCCGGTACTTATTGGGCCCGGACATCTTCTACCGATGCGGATGGAGGGAGGATGAGGAGGGGGCGGGCGGGGGGTGTCGGGGGCGGGGGGAGGGTTCGGCCCGAGTGCGTCTGTTTTCCCCCTCCGTTGTTTCACAAGTGACGCCGCTGTGTCAAAGCTGCGAGCCGGAGTGCGAACCCCCCGGCGGGGGGGACGACGACGGAAGCCGGGCCGGTCCACGCAGCCGCGTTCAGCCGCCACATTGTGCGCTTAAGGTGGGCCGAAGATGGCGCCCGGGTCTCCGCCACGGCACTTAAGGTGGAATTAACTAATTTTTTTTTTTGACGCATCAGGGGCGCTCTTTGTCTCCGAGTGTGAAGCGTGCACGACATGTGTGTATGTGTATGTGTATGTGTGTGCGTGAAACCCGCCTTTTTCCGGCGCGAAGTCGGTCAACAGATGGACGGATGTATTCGGTCCGCATCGGCCGACCTCCGGGCTACCGAACACATACACACACACACACACACAAACACGCACTCACATGCACGCTCACGCAAAGGGACGTCAGGCCGGATCACTAGAATTTTACAAGTAAAACTTTATTGGAATGATGCTCATGTTGCAAAATATTACACTACCTTGTGTTCGACTGTCACTCCTGCCGTGACCTCAGACGCTTCCCCTCTGCAGTGTGTGTGTGTGTGTGTGTGTGTGAGAGAGAGCCTATATTTGTGTGTGTGGGTGTGTGGGGGGGTTAACATGGTTCACATCGGGGCTTTCATTTCCCTTTTTAAAAAAAAAAGTGCGATAGTAAGTACCAGCATTGTGCCTGCGTGTAGGGTTGGGGGGTTGGGATATCACTGCAAAACCATGGAGGAGACACAGAATATATTTCGGGTCGTAACTTCTGGTCCATGATGAAGCCGATGTTGGATTTGACATGGAGGAAACACAGCAAGTGTGGAATACAACAATGTTATAACACAGTAATAATAGTATAGGAACTTAGTCTGTTAAAAAAGGAGGGGGTGGGATTGGGTGGGAGACAAGCTGCTTCTGATTGATCATTGGGTGAAGTCCTGCAGCTGTGTGTGTTTTTCTCCTCTGCGCCGTGTGTGTGCGTGCAGGCAAGGTCAGAGGGTTGCACGTCTCCAACAGGAAAAAACCAAATCTCAAATAATAATAATCATTTATTTGATGGCGGAGGAACCTCGGGGCCCCCGGGAGCGCATTATTCAAGCACATTATCAACTGCTGACATTAACGGGGAGGGGAGAAAGTTGAACCCTCCCACCAACCCCCACGCCGGTCCAAGTAGTGAAGTGTGTCGTATTTGGACGCAGACGGTGATGCTGATGATTGAAGTCCGACTCAAATTGCCCGTAACAACTCAATAAATAATGGAAAGAATGCTTACATAATGTACCACCTAAAAATCAAAACCCAGGAATAAATGCAAATTTTGCGGACATTGACTTGTAGAGATTTATCTTTAAAATTTGGACTATATATATTGATAGATATAGATATATAGCCAGCCGTCACTGGGTAAAGAGGCGGGGTTACCCTGGCCGGGTCAGCTGTCAATCATCTCTCCGCTTACTCTATTAGTCCAGAACCTTGCGGGTAATCGAACCAGCGGTCGTGTTGCAGGTGAGACTGTGCTTGCATCATGCGTGCCCCTTAACCGGGAGGAGGACAAGCATGCGCGTCAATCGTACGGCCGAGCAGGGGGGGTACGGGGGGACACCATGGAAGACGTCACCCAAAAGCTGTGAGGTTCCCTTTCAATGCTTCGAAGTGTCCGTCAGAGCACGGGCGGCGGGTTGGGGCAGGGTGATATGTTCGGACCTGAGATTCCTTCGATGTGACGGCGCTCTCCTTTCCAAGGGACAGGGCTGAAACCCTCTTTTTCGCGGGGGTGGGGGTGGCACACGCAACCGTATGTAGAACTTCAGAGGGACCGGAGCCGAAAGTGCACGTGTCATGTGACCGGTCGGAGCGACCGAACCTCGATGTGCGCTTCATTGTGTCCGGGACGGGAGTTGCTAAACGGAGGGAAGCTCTCGGAGGGAGGGGGGGGGCGACTGGGGGGCTGGGGGTTCCCGTCGTGGTCGAACGTGAAGCACGTCTTCGCTATAAAGGGATCCGTAAATAAGACAAATAAATAAAAACACAACAGAAAAAGGCAACACTGCTGGTTATCAGTCTCCTTGCTCCTCCTCCCTAGCCCACCTTTTTTCATCCCCCTCTTTTTGCAGCTGGTGCCCGTGATTGGACGGGAGAAAGTGCTCTCTCGCTCGCTCTCTCCGACCAGCCCTCCTCCCGAGCCACCCTCCGTCCCTCGTTACCCTAGAACTCGGCAAACTCCTTGGCACACTTCTCGGTGAAGGAGATGCGGATCTCCTCCTCCTCGTAGTCGTCGAAGTTGCTGGTGTCGCCCGGCCCCTTGAACTTGGGGACGAAGGGGGCCTCCACCTACGGGGGGTGGACGACAGGTGAGAGGTGACACACACACACACACACACACGAACAAACACACACAAACACACACCTTCTTCTGGTAGATGGCTATCCAGTCGGTGGTGGAAAACCACTTGTGACCCTTGATGTCGTTGACCCCGTTCTTCAGGTTTCCGTAGCGTTTGGTGAGATCCACCTTCGGGCGCAGAAGAAGAGAAGAGGTTCATCTGTTCCTCCACCAGATGGGGTGGAGGAGGCGTCTTTTTGTGTGCGTGTGTGTGTGTGTGTGTGTGTGTGTGTGTGTGTGTGTGTTTCTCACCTGCAGCAGGTTCCTCAGGAGGTCCTTCAGGTCGGAGCTGAAGTGAGACGGGAAACGCACCTGAGGCGGAAGAGAGGAGGAAGACCAGGGTGAGGAGCGATGATTGACATCCTGGTACTTTCAGTTACGGCGCACATATTTGAACCAGAAGTAAGATCAAGTTATTCATTTTTGTTCGTGGCCTTCACTGCTCAAAGGTCAGAGGTCGGTGCAGCCAATCATAGCTGTCAATCATCCAACCTTTCAAACCTATGGACAATTTCAGAGCCTTCAGGGGAAACTACTGGTTATGGGAGAACATGGATATAGCAAAAAAGGAGAACCTGGAGAGAACCAAAGAAGGAGAACCTGGAAAGAGAGAACCTACAGAGAGAACGTGGTCGAAGCCGAACAAGGAAGTGTGTGTCTGCGGCATGAAGACGGACATTCTCAAACCACCTCAGCATCAGCGGACCCGACTCACCTTCCCTGATACGATCTTCTCGTAGATCTGGATGGGCTGGTCGGCGAAGAACGGCGGGTACCCGGCCGCCATCTCGTAGACCAGCACGCCCAGCGCCCACCAGTCCACCGCCTTGTTGTACCCCTGGTTGGAGTGGAGACCGAGGTGGTTTAAGAACAAGGCAAAGTCTCAAATGACATATTACACTGTAATAACGCCACAGACAACGCTGCGTTCGGAGTTCCACCTTGCTGAGGATGATCTCCGGGGCCAGGTACTCCGGGGTGCCACACAGTGTCCAGGTCCGGCCCTTAACGCGCTTGGCAAAGCCAAAGTCTGTCACCTGGGAGATGGCAGTGGAAGGACAGATCGAAGGGTCAAAGGTCACAGGCGAGAAATTGAAAGCTGGAGTTTTCATCATCTGTAGTTTCACTTTTTCAACAGCAGAGGGCAGCACATGCTAAGCGGGGACACGAATCAGTGCAGAAGGAGAACATCAACTTTGACCTTTGACCCTATTCTGCTCAACCTTTGGGGAGACATGGCGTGGCGAGGGGGGCGGGGCTTAACCTAGCTTCAGCTGTCAATCATCCAACCACTCACATCTATGGACAATTTAGAGTCTGTTTGGACTACAGGAGGAAGATGGAGAACCTGGGCCAGCAGGGGAAGTGTGAGTGTTACGTGCACATGCACACACACACACATTGTAACAGAGAGTAAACGCAAAGAGTCGTCCCAGCCTAGAGCTTGGCCGAGACCCGGCAGCCACATCCCCCTTCTGCTATGACCTGGAGCACATTTATAAAGTGCACACAGGTTAGATGCTTGTGAGCGTGATTGCAATGGGGGGGGGTCTAATAATGGACGCTGAATCTGGCAAATCAAAGTGAAGAGGAGCACGTGTAGAGGGAAGAAACTCAAATGTGAGGATGAACAGAAACACATATAGAAAGTGCCTAGAAACGGCGGTTTTCCCGTAATCAGTGGACGATGTCACTGACAATGAGATTTGGTACATCCCAGTGTGGAGGGTTGGGGGGGGGGGGGGGGGTCCGTACCTGGATGTAGCCCTGCTGGTCTATCAGCAGGTTCTCTGGTTTCAGGTCTCTGTAGATCAGATCCAAAGCGTGCAGGTACTCGAAGGTCAGGACGATCTGGGCGGCGTAGAACCGGGCGTGGGGCTCACTGCAGGCGGGCATGCGCACACACACACACACACACACACACACACACACACACACACACACACACACAGACATGGAAGTGGCGCAATTTAGCTGCTGAGTCTGTTTGGAACTGCAGTGAGCAGAAATAAAGAATAGAATACAGAAATTGCTTTATTTGTCACATTCACATACAGCACAACATCAGGGAAATTTGACCACTGCATTTAACCCAGCAGAAGGCAGCCGCTGAGCAGCCCCAGGGAGCAGTTAGGGGTTCAGTGTCTTGCTCAACAACACTTCGACAGGCTAGGAGGAGCCGCAAACAGGAATGTTCGCATCCAAGGACGACCGCTCCGCCACAACACCCCTTACAGCCGCACCTCTTTTTACTCCACGGGCCCAGAACGTTACACCAGGGCTGTATCTGGACTGACCCGGGGGTTCGGGGTAAAACAAGAAACACACACGTTTGAAACCGACTAAAGCGGCGTTCCTACTGGCGGACCAACCTGAATCTGCCAATTCTCCGTAGGTGGGAGAACATCTCCCCGCCGGGAACATATTCCATCACCATGTAGAGGTTGGTGTTGTCCTGGAAGGGAACACGAAGCAAATGTTGCTGAATTACAAAATGGTACACATTTTGGACATTTATTAAAAAAAAACAAAACAAAACAAACAACTTTATTACCAGTTCATTACAAACTCATTATCGAGATGACCACTTACATGTGGCTCTTAACTAAACAGTCACACACAAACACACAGACACACACCCGTCATCCGGTCCAGGAATATTCCCCTAATAGGGTTTATTCAAGGCGTCAAGGATGTTCGATCAAAGGGCATCCAAGGGGAATCTAAACTGCTTAATCTGAATTAAGCCCTGGCTGGAGCGCCGCCATCGCTGGGGTTACGGCTGCAGGTAGAGGAGCTGACAAGGGACGCCCTCCTGGGAGAACTCCACTCTGCGTTGGCGGCAACAAGAGGCGTCATCGGAACAAGACTTTTTTTTTTCCCTTCCAGTATCGGGGTCCCGGGTGGCATTGTTGGCTAAAACTAGCCACGTTAGCCTCAGATGCTAGCATCGAGACGGCGACCATCAGTCACGTCTTGTCTGCCACAGACACACGAGCGAGCCGGGACGACCTGGTTTCGCGCCTGCTAGCATCTTTAGGGCTAACAGGCGGCTTAGCCTAGTAGCATATCTGGCTATGTGGCGGGGTACTTTTCACGCCTTTAGCGGCCCGCTAAAAATGGTTCTGAAACGCCGTTTCGACTCAAAACTAGCGGAAATAAATATTTCATCAGAAACAGCTCATACCATTGGCTGCGTCATCGGGGGGGGGGGGGGTGAAGGGTATCCACATACCTTGAAGGAGTACTCTAACCGCACAAGGAAGGGGAAGTTGACTGCCTGGAGAATTCTTTTCTCATTCAGTGTGTGCTCTATCTGCTTGAGCTTCACCACCTGGGACACACACACACACAAAATTTGTATTATTCCAATCAACTGGAGAGAAAGATCTGGTTGCGTTGCTGTTGATGATCTGAGAAAGTCATCCTTTCATTCTGGACACTTCCTGCCCACAGCCCGACCCCGACTGACCTTCTGCTTGTTGAGGATCTTCATGGCGTAATGCTGCCCCGTCTCCCGGTGCCGCACCAGCATCACACGGCCGAAGGAGCCGGTGCCCAGAGTCTTCAGCCTCTCGAACTGCTCCAGACCGGCCGTGTTCTGGATATGCGGAATGCAAACGCCGTCAGCGTTCAAGAACCGAGCTGAGGTTCTATTTTGATGAGAGTTACAGACGCGGATGTGTGGAACCACCAACCTGCGCTGGGTTCTCCCACTTCTTCAGGAAGTCCTCTTTGGCCTTAGCAAGGAACTCCTTGACTGTTAGAGGAGAATAATACTGGTTTGACAGTACACGTGTGTGTGTGTGTGTGTGTGTGTGTGTGTGTGTGAGAGTTTCAGTTCCTCAGATAACGGTGCTCCTGGAGAACATTCTACAAACCCTACGAGAACATAACGGGCCACTGAAAGAAGCCAAGGGGGCCACTTCTTGTCAGACTCCACAAAAGGTGAACAGGAAAAAAACACTCCAGAAGCCATGTTTCTCCTTTAACACACAAAACGTTGCATTATGGGAAATATAGGATTTTTTTCTGTACTTGTTTTGTGTCTCTTTCTGGCAGATAGATCAATATATGTTAAAATATATATGGTTCCTTGATTGTGCAGGAGGTTGCTGGGGGACTGTTGAGCAAGTCATGTTCTGCAGCCTAGCCTTAAGGCGTACCGCAAAAGTGTCAACAGCTTTGTTTTTTACTTCTAGCCAAGTCAAACGCTGCACAGCATTGATTCACCTGGACTGTTGACACACACACACACACACACACACACACACACACACACACACACACACACACACACACACACACGGAAACGACACAACCCATTTTTACTTCCATGCTTGTGTCCGTAAATAGAAATGGTTCTATTCTTGGACAACAAACAAACAAAAAACACCAACAGCAACAGGCTTAAAGGTGGAATCCGCTGCAGCTGAACAGACAGAATGCTAGCAGCTATTTAGCCGAAGATTTAAAATTAAAAATATAGATATAAATGCAGGGGGATGCGTAGCCGGTGCTACAGGCTGGTGTGGCCGCGGGGGCTGCGTGGAGGCTCCCGGGGAAGTGAGGACTGACCGACGGGGGCCTCCGATGCATCGCCCCGTTAATGTCGTTTTACCCCCCCCCCCCACACACACACCCCGGTTTGTCAAAGCAGGTGTGTGTGTGTGTGTATGTGTGTGTGTGTGCGCAGAACCCACCGCTCTCCATCTCGCTGCCCTTCCTGGCCGTGGGCGCGTTGCCCATGATGACACCTCGTCTGCGGGCGGCGATCCGCTGCTCCCCGGCGGCCCCGGGAGCGCGTCCGGGCTCGATCGGGTCGGAGCGGCGGTCCCCCCCACACCCCCGACCCACCCCCGCCCCCGCCCCCGATAATCCAGCCGCGGCTAGCGTCAACCTCCGGTCCTGGAAGGGGCTCGACGGCGGGGCCGCTAGCTCACAGCTCGGGCATAGGAGCCTCCGGTGCTTCTGGAGCTGCGTCCGGGGCTCCGGCGGGCGGTCAGGTGGATCTCGGCTCGATCGGCCCGATCGCGGAGGAGCCGGTCTTCTACCGTCCCTCCTTGTGCCCCCCCCACCCCCAGCCCCGGTTCTCCACCCCCCGCCCCCCCCCCGGCCCAGAAGCAGCGGTAACCGAGGGCGGGGACGCGCTGCGCTCGCTTACAGCCCTGCCGCTATCCCCGTCACCGGACCCCGGCCGTTACGAACCGGAACTCAACGTGGTCCCGCATCGACGGGAACTCGCCCGAATCAACATGCCCCCCGCGTTCCCCGCCTCCCGTAGCCCCGGAGACGGGTGAGATGACGGAACTGGAGGCGAGCGCCAAAGTCCAGCCCTTTCACTGGAACCGGGCGTTTGATTGACGGAGAAGGAGGCGGTCGCTGATTGGCCGGCCCACTACGTGGTGACATCCGACGCGGCGTTCCGATTGGCCCGCGGCGATCCGTCAACAACGCCAGCGTCCCCGCCGAAGCCGCACGACGGACACGTCACCGCCACCGCTCTGTGTATATGTATGTGTGTGTTAATGTGCGTGAGTGTTTTCCACCGGACTTCTTCACCGCCGGCCCGCCATGGCTGAACCCGGCGGAACTGCGACCCGCCGGTTCACCGTCAGCGACTCCCCCGCGTATCCCCCCCCCCTCCCGCCCTCCGGTCGCTCTGCCGCCAAGCGACGGCTCCAAGATCGGCCGAGTGACGTCAGCCGAGCTATTTTTAGACGTCGGTCACAATTTAACGCGCGAGCGAATGCGTGTGCGCGAGAAGGCGCGCGCAGTCCGGCAGTATTTTTTTCTTATTTTTTAAATCGCAGATGATCGTCGGTTACTGGAAGTACTTGGGGGAGGGTCTGCTATTGCTTAAATAATAGGGTTTTATTATTACTTATTTAATACATTCGGCGAGTGGATTGACAGCGGGGCCGCTTCCGGTCCGCACCTGCAAAACTGGGATGGAGGGTAAACAAACAATTTGCGGCAGTTAGTTTGCAAAAAACATGTATAAAATACATAAGTAGGGAGAACGGATCCAGTCAGGGTGTTGGTGGGGAGGTCCTTCCTCTGCGCTTCGTGCATTATGTAAAAGGACTACGCACACACCTTGCTTGAGAAACAGTCCATGTGACACGACTGACCCGGAAATGCGTGTCAACGCGTGTAGGGTTGTTATTTAGGCTAAAATGGAGGCTTCTTTAAAAGAGTCACCTGACAGCCAGCGGGACTGAAGGCATCCATAATAATCGCGCCAGCCCATTCAGCCGGGATGAAACGGTGAGAGCAGACACCCCCCCCTTTCTTTTTTTGTGCTGCAGTTGCCAAGCAACGTGAGGCTAGAGTGAAAATGGTGGGGTGATGCTGCTGCATTTTATGAATGAAATGGAGAAAAAAAAAACAGAAAAGGGAGGAGGGAAATAGTGAGCTGTCGCTGTCTGCGCTGCACCTTCGTCTCCACCTCCCTCGCTGGCCAGAGGTGAGGAGCAGTGAAGCTGCACAACGTACGCAAAAGGACCTATTTATTGGCTCCATCACCATCCATATACAAAGTCAGAGCAAGTACAAAAGGACTTTTTCCTTTTTCGCTTTGAAGACAAACGTAGTGCTCTATTTAAAAAAAAAAAGAAAGAAAAGAAACAATATTTATATGGCAAAAACTGCATCCAGCCCTTCAACTCCTTGTCCTGTGTGTGTGTGTGTGTGTGTGTGTGTGTGTGGGTGGGGTGGGGGTGGGGGCAGTAAAACATCGATCTGAGGTGCGGAACGTTGCAGGTGACTTTCCCACGTCTAGGAGGAGACAGTCCAAAACACACACCTGGATTCTTTCAAAAACAAAAGATTTAGAAAAAAATATGCTTCCATCGAGGCAAATTCACATTTCAGTGACCGGCACGTGATCAGTGTTTGAAGGGGACTTGAAAAGGCTTGTAAGAAGACTTTGGGTAATGCCAGCAGCATATGGAACAGCCTGAAAAATCTGTTACAAATCTGAGTTTGCATGAAATCATTACGTACTGCTGTGATTGTTACTGGTTATAGCTGTGTAACATGCACTCAGGAGAACACTGAGAAGCCAAGCAGGGGAACAAGAGGGCAGACAGAGAACCTCGACCACTGGCATCGAATGGCGGACCTTCCAGCTAATGACCAATAATCCCATATATGAGACATCCGTTGCAGGCATTTAAAGAATATAGGACAATCAATATTACACACTCCTTAGTGACCGGCGTAAGTTCAGTGGAAACATTGTCCAGACTGCCCTGCTGGTCAACAGAAACAACAGCAAAGAATTGTGGCGTCCATCAATGGCAGGCTGTCGGTAACGGGGGCGTGGGTTGCTAAATAACTGCAGATGTTTTTGTTTGTTTGAGGCTGAGCTGCCTCGTCTGCGTTTCTTGTTAACGTCCACGGCGTCCTTGTTATAAAGTGTGTGTGTCTGTGTGTGTGTGCGGCAGTGAGAGGGACTTCTCCGCTCACATGCAGTCCATGGAATTGTCCGGCATCAGTCCCAGATGGGGCAGCTTCCCGGGTGCGCGGGTTGGTGGGAGCATGCCGCCGACGTTGGGGGAGGGGTCAACGTTCTCACTGTCCTCCATCTTGTCGGCTGCGCCCTCCCAGTTAATATGGAAGCGCGTTACACGGGGATTGGAGGCCAAAATATTCCTCTGGAGCTGGGAGGAAGGGAAAATATCAGTAAAGGTACAAACACAGTTCAAAATGTTAAAGTTGACACATGAAAATGTCCAGGTGAGGTGGGGCGCCCAAGCCCCCCCCCCCCAAGGTAGAACTGAGTGTTACCTGTCCGTAATCCGGTTTGAGGGGCGGGTTCTCTCGTAGCTCGGGGTCGGTGTATTCATTGTTGACATAGTAACCAATGCGGATGAACTCCTGCCCGCGGTAGGTGCAGGTGATGAGGACAACTGTCACCCCGACAGCATCGCTCTCCGGGATCAGGCCCGTGTTGGGAGCATCGGCCTGAGGAGAGAGACAAAACAGGCTTGGAGGGGAAGCCCTTGAACACCCTTTCATAAAATAAGAAAAACACCTCCCTGATGCTACATTGTCGAATGCGTCGCAACTAATTTACCCAAGGAGTAACGCAGAATATCAAGCACTTCTTGCAGTAGAATTCATCATTATTCCCTCTTTTGTCCATGTAGACTCACATTTAATATAAAACGGGGGGTAAGAACCACCGTTAACTCTCGGCACACGGAAACAATATTAATACCTCAACTTAAAGATAGTCAATACCGATCCTAACGGCACATCCTGTTCCATTCACACAGTCTCCTCTGCTGTTCTTGAACATCAACTGTACCATCGATCAGACATGACATCCATTTTGGAATTTGGGACCTGGTTTAGCGGGGAGACCTGGACTCACCTGGAAAACAAACATGTGCCTGCCTGCCGGAACCGGACCGACCAGGACAGAGTCCAGAACCTGGTCGTACTCCTCACTCTCAGCTGATCCCACATAGATAATCTTCCACTCCAGGTCTAAGGACACACACACACACACACACACACACACACACACACACACACACACACACACACACACACGGGGAATCTTGGTCTCATGAAACTAACATTTCTTTGGGCAATACAAGGACATGCTAGTTGGTTGATGCTAAAGTCAAGTGTCCAGAAGGGGTGGTTTAATTTAACAAACGCTCAATTAACAACAAAACAACATTTATCTGTGGTTTAAAACATTTATTGTACTCTGATTATTACAAATATTTCAAACAAGCGTCTTCCCTCACTGTACCTTTCCGCGCGGTTCGCGGCAAATCGTTACGTTAAGTTTGTTGCCACGGTAACGAAACGGGATCGACCAATCAGCTGCCGGGAATAACTTGCCGCAGAACCCCCACCGAACCAATCAGGGCAGCCTCGGGAGGCGGGGCGACAGGCGCAAACGCGCCAGCGCCAATTTCAACAAGTTGCTTGATAGAAAAATAAATAAATGAACGAGTAGATAAATAAATAACTAGTATAAAAAGGTTAGAACCGTCTCCGATAGCGAACGGCCGGAAGGCGGGGAAGGAGGGGGGGTGGGTCACCGACGGTGTTAGCGATTAGCTACGATGCTAAACGACCGGTTAGCTGAACGGGGGGCGCGCGCAAGAGGCGGCACCGGACGGCCGTTGGAAAGAGAAGAAGAACGCGGCACCGACCTTCCGCCAGGTCCTCCATGCACTCGAACGTTATCTCGAACTGGAACGGGTTGCCAAACGGGCTCGGGTTGTCCAGGACGGCAACGTTCAGCACTTGTACCTTCGCCATGGCGGCTCGTCAGGGCTGCCGGCACGCTTTCCGCTCGGCTCGGCTCAGCTCTTCGTCTGTACTCGAAAGTTCGACTGAGTCGCCGCGCCAACATGACCCGGTCGCGCGACTGGGCTAGCAGGGTCCGGAAGTGCGTCATGCCTCGGTTCTTCTTCGACGCTCTTTTTGTTTTTGTCCTGAGATCATGACTCACCACTGCCATCTACAGGTCACTCGAAGAACTGCAGTTATCAACGGCTGCAGATATGGTATCACAATGAACAAAAAACTATGCAATATTTACACAAGAAAACAAAGGATAAAAACCTACAAATATGTATAAACAAAAAATAAAATGTATCTTGCAGGGTTAAATAGTAGTTGGTGATCAGTGAACTTGGTAGTAGAATAAACTGCTCAGAAAATAAAGGGAACATTTAAACAACACAATCTAACTCCAAGTCAATCAGACTTCTGTGAAATCAAAGTCTCTACTGAAGAGGCAAAACTGATTCATTTTGATTTGTTTTAAGGACATTACATCCAAGTTGGATAAGCCTGTCGTGTGTTTTTCCACTTTCATTTTGAGTGTGACTCCAAATCCAGACCTCCATGAGTTCATTCATTTGATTTCCGTTGATCATTTTTGTGTGTTTTTGTTGTCAGCATATTCAACTACGTAAAGAACAAAGTATTCAATAAGAAGATTTCAATCATTCAGATCTAGGATGTGTTATTTTAGTGTTCCCTTTCTTTTTATATCAAACGGTAAAAAAATCAGAGATTCAAAGCATTTATTGTCAAATGCACAGTGTAGAAATGTGTTTCCCTGTACAGTGAAATTTCTGTCCGCCGTGCATTTGGATATAATTGATCAGAAATAATGATATTAAACATTTCTATAGCTATAAATATGAACAGTGTGGCAGTGCAATAACACATTTGAGCGCAGCTTGGTGTGCAACTCGCAAAGCGCAGGCGCAAGGTCGGGTGCAGTTTGAATGGGCAGTGATTACATGTGCAAAACCAGAGCAGCATTGGCTATGCTCCATGTAAAGTGCAAAAACAAAATAGGTATGGTGTCCTGTAGAATGTACTAATATAAATATAAATATAAATATAAATATAGCGCAGATGAGCGTGGTGGTAGATGAGGTAGTTTGGCAGTGCCAAAAGATACATTTGTGATACCTATAAACTGCACCAACATGGTGCTGCATTCAAAGACATGTTTGTGTAATTGTGATTTTGTGCAGTCTGACAGCAGATGGGATGAAGGACCCACAGCAACATCCCTTCTTGCGGCAGCAGCAGTCTGTCGCTGAAAGAGCCGCTTCGAGCCCCCACGGTGTCATGCAGCGGGCGGGAAGGATTTCCATGATGGATGATAGAACCCGAACACGGACGGGTTGTTTTAGTCGGATTTTATGGATTTATCCGGATTCCCGGAAAACTCCATGTTTCCATCGAGGCTGAGGGGAAGTTGTGTTTGTCAAAAACAACTTGGAGGCAACACATTTAAAGTCGTGATATGAACTTAGTTGTGAGTCATAGTTTGTTGACATGAGTCAGCGGTGAGTGCCGAACAAATACACCCGAATCTCTCATCAGCTGAGTCTCAGCCCATTTGTTTCCCTGTTAGCTGATATTTCCATTGTGCATGACATGTTGTCATTTGAAAAGTGCTTTGCTAATCCCATAAATTATCAGTTAGTTTATACAGTAATCCCTTGGCTTACGATTTTAATTGGACCGAGCATGCAACTCAATTTGCTTGTATATCAAATCAAATTTCCCCGTAGAAGCGAGTTACGGCGCCCCACGGCTCTGTTAGGTGTTTTCAAATAAGAAAAAATATCCGTTATAAATCACAAATGATGTGCAAAAAACTAATAATACATACTGAAAGAGAATGCAAAGAAATAAACTGGTTCTGTTAAGTGTATTTACTATCAAGATTGGACGAAGAGGTTGGGGGACTTTTTCATCTGGTGCTGTACCCCAACCTTTTTCGTGCCACGGACCAGTTTAATGTCAGACAATGGGCCGGCCCCTAAGGTGCCGCGGATAAATACATATTAATATACACATATTCCCGCTTTTTTTCTTTCAAAATACTCCAAAAGCTTGTTTTGAAGTTTCGTCCAAAAGCAGTTTTAAAGGCTTCATTGTCTCATCTTAGAGTTGGTTGTCATACATTATGCAGAGCGGGTTTGGTGCAAGGGAATCACCTGTCGCAATAAATCCATATTTTAAGTAGATCTTCTGGTATTGTCTGTCAAATGCAAATTTCTTTTTTCTTAGAGGTCATAGGCTCGTCTTCTCTCGCCTCACTGGGCCTTTTCCCCTTTGCAAAGAAACTTTCCAAAGACATACTGCATGTTGTTCAGTCATTTTCCAAAATGAAACATTTTTCCGATTTGGGTAATAAATAAAACATAAATAATGTAGGTTATTTAATCTTGCTGTGCGGCCCGGTACCAAACGACCCACGGACAATTACCGGTCCGCAGCCCGAGGGTTGGAATGCGCTAGCTTATCACACTTATTGTTACAATATGTTGCTAAATGTAACTTGCACACTTTGCACCACTTTCTTATTTTTTTGCTCCTAACTCAGATCTGGGTTCGTGTTAAAAAACCAAAACATTATATCTGTAAGTTGAAGCACTTGTAAATCAAGGGTCCACTGTATTTCAAGGTTCGGGTTTTCTTCCTTTAGCGTTTTGTTAGCGGGCGGTTGGGCTCTTCAGAAGGAAAGACAAACAGCCAAGTTAAGACCGTGACATTTTATTCGAGCGAGTTGAAACATTTGCATCCCCTTGGGTGTCATATAAAAAGTTGTACGCAATAAGAAAAATGCAAAAACAACAAATAAGTTCAGAGGAGAACCATGTACGCGAGGTTCACTACTGCTGGCATCCGAAGACCTCGTACTGCTTGACCATTTGCTCCAGGCCCACGCAGGCAGCCATGAAGTCATCCGTTTGACACTCGGCCCTCGTGGGCCAGTACTCCACCCAGGTCTTCTCTCCAAGCACGTACTGGAATCTGAGAGCAGCACAGCGCCATGTTGGTTTTTTATTTTGCATCCGGACCAGAGCACGTCAAACACGAAAACACGATCCGAGAGCGTAGGACTTACAGTCCGGCCGTTATGTCCTTGTGGATGTCTTTGGACGCGCCCATGATCAGGTAGGTGTTGCCCGGTCTCAGGTCCAAGGCGTCCGAGCAGTGGCTGTAGCTCAGGAAAATGCGCTGTTTACCCTGCGGACCCACGTCGTCGGTTCCTGCGGTTACGAACACACATAAATCAACTGATGATGATCGGAAAGCCCTCGTCCAAACATCAGGAGAATCGGGGCGGGCGTTATTTGATTTGTTACCTGATATGATAGACTTTCAAAATAAAAGCCTTGAGCTCCCTCAAGCGAGGGTTCTTTTTTATTTCTATCTTTTAAACGCGGCATCACTCACCTTCCTTGATGACCTGCTGTATCTCCATGGTGTAGGACTCGGTCCAATCGACGATCTGGGAGGAGACGACCCTCACTTTGTAAACTGAGGACACAAGGTGACGCGGGGGGTCAGTTAGCTCAACCGTTAGCTCGCTCGCTCTCCACGCACGCAGACGGACGTGTGCACTCAGACGCGCCACTCACTGTAGTCTATCTTGTTGGTCGGCGTGGTCTCGCAGGACTTAATCAGACGCAGGTCGTTGTCGATTTTCCCCTTCTTCTGCATGCTGCAGTTTTCTTTAAAAAAAAAAACAACAGAGGGTTGACGTGAACCCACCTTCGGCCCCACCGGGTCCCCGGCGTTCCCGCATCGGCCCTTCCAGAAGTGGTAACATCCCATGTACCTTCAGCACAGGTGCACTCCACCCCCCTGCACAGCTTCAGCAGCCGGCCGGCTCTCCTCTCCGGGTGATAGAACCTCACGCATGAGGTTTCTGTTATAAAGAAAAGGGAGGAAGAAGCTCCGGGTAAATGAAATAGAATAAAATTAAAGAATTGCCGCCCGTCTATTGCTCTGATGTGGATTTATACTCACGGTCGTAGTACTCGTAGACCGACACGGCCATCGGCTGCAGGACGCCCACCTTCATCGTCTGATGGACCCTGAATGAGACCTCCTCCTTCCGCTGGTGGGAGACCTGGCGAGGGAGGGGGGGCAGAGGAGGATGCGCTCATCATATAGAAACGCCCCCGAGGCGAAAAGAGACGTGGAGGCCGAGGATGAGGACCCACCGAGTCCAGGTAGATGATGAGCGAGCCTCTCTCCGACAGGACAGTGTTCATCTCGTATTTGGCGATGGAGCGGGCACGTCCCTTGGCCAGCTGCGTGCACAAACACGGTCAAGCGTTTTTTCAAGATCCACTTTGGCTTGAAAAGCAAAAAAACAACACCCGAAACGGAGCGAGAACGAAGGATCTCACCGAATCCAGGTCGTCTGTGTTGACGGTGAAGCCGGTCAACAGGCCGATGTCCAGGATGGTCATGGAGGCGTCGTGTGTGCTGTTCTTGTAGCTGCAAAGAAGAAACACACATAACTTGAAAATATACACACACACACACACACACACACACACACACACACAACCAAACACGAACACACACATCCTGCAAAAATATCAGGCAGTTCCTGTGTGATTTTAAAATATCTTCACAATAAGGGGGAAACAAATCAGGTGAGTACACTGTCGAAATAAGTGTGGAGGGAAGAATGTTGACAACAGCACCACCTAGTGGCCATAGTCGGTATTACATATGGGAAATGATGTGTTATGGTTTAGAAGGCTAGACTGAAATCATGAAAAAAATTTAAATTAAATCACCTGCAAATAATGAAACGATCAGAGATCAAACGAGGATGAAAATAATCGAGAATAAATGGAGAGGAAACCTTTGGTACATTCAGTGTGGGTTAGTTATTGAGATACTGAACCACGTTTACGGCCAACTTTGAAAAAAGAACACGGGTGAAATTGTTGCTACTTACAAAACTCCAATCTTCAGCTTGTACACATTCTCATTCTCCTCCATTTTTTCTGGGAGAGAAAACGAACGTAAGCTCAATCGTCAACGTGATACCCGGCGGGGCGGACGGACGGACGACGGGAGGTCGGCTGACCTGGGAGCAGCTCCACCGAGAGGTTGAACTTCTGACAGTCGCTCTTGTCTTCTTTGGGCAGGGCGTAGTACAGCGACACCATCTGGCACAACCAGGAAATTGCAGCTGAATTATGTATTCATTGTTAATTGTTGTTTCATTGTTTTTATCTTAAAATCCAATAATATGTTTGTATATTCAAAAGGTTTTCCCGGCGGAAACGCTCAAGTTTAGGGGCGGGGTCGGCTGCAGCCAATCACAGCTGAGACTAGGGCGGGAGGCGGGGTCTAACCCGGGCAGGTCAGCTGTCAATCACCCAGAACGTGGAGAGAACGCGATAAGGAGATCTCGGGGAAAACCCAAGCAGGAGAACATGAATCCAGGCAGGAGAGAACCCAAGCAGAAGACCATGGAGATAATGCATTAAGGAGAACATTGGGGAGAACATGTACAGAACATGGAGATGTTGGAGAAAATAGAGGAAAACCCAAGCAGCAGAACATGGAGATAATGCATTCAGGAGAACATGTACAGAACATGGAGATGTTGGAGAACATGGAGGAAAACCCAAGTTGGAGAACCTGGAGATAACCCAGGACCACTGCGTAAGGAAGTTCAGCATTTCACTCACTTTCAGCGTTGCTTCTCCCGACCCTGTGGCGACGACCTTCACCTTCTGGTTTAAGTCATTGACCTGTAAGTGTTGAAACACACACACACACACACACACGCAGCTGAAAGCAGCTGATTCGATAGCGTTGGCGTGGAGGACGCGGGACGCTAGCTCACCTTGGCGCTCCTGGTGGCGTAGAGGTTGTCCCTGTTGAAGTTGAAGCTCTCGGGCCTGGACCTCCCCGGCAGGTGGATGTTCACGTTCAGGTCGTAGGCGGGCTCCTTGGCGGTGGACCAGTACTCGGCCACGGCCTGGTACACCATGATGGTGGCCTGACGGCAACCAAACGGGACGGTTTTGTCAGCGAGCGAAGGACGACGGCGGCGGCGCCGAAGAGGCCATACCCACCTGGGTGGAGCCGTAGCCTCCGCCCACCTTGCTCTGCTTGTTGAACCATCTCACTATGGGTTTGGCGTCCTCGAAGTTCTAAGGTGAGAGACGGGGATCAGGGAGCGGTTCTCTATCCGCCGCGGCAGCCATGTTTTTTCTTTTTTTTTTTCCAGGATACTCACTTGGTTTTTGACCAGGGCCAGGAGGGCGTAGGCTGTGGCTTCCAGCGTATGGATGTGTTTGTTGGGAACAGCCCAGTGCGTCAGCTCTGAGGGAACAAACACGTTCTTCATCGGCGACGTTCAGGGTCAAAGAAAGGTCAGGGTTCGTGGGAGGCGAGACGAGCGAACCCGTCTTTGGTTTCGGCGACAGAAACCAATCGCGGTAAGTCGCAGTGAATTCTTCATTTGTTGTCTTCTCCCGCTCCCTAAGGCCAAAAAGGGGCGGGGCTTAACCTGGTTTTCAGTGAACCTGTTTTAGGACTGCGGGAAGAAGACCTGGGAGGACCCAGGCAGGAGAACATGGAGAAAACAAAGGCTGGAGAACTTGGAGAGGCCCCGGGAAGGGGAACGTGGAGAGAACCCAGGTAGGAGAACTTCGGGAAGAACCCGGGAAGGGGAACGTGGAGAAAGCAAAGGGAGGAGAACCTGGAGAGAACCTTCACTTTTCAGCAACATAGCCATTAGCTTAGCTTGTGTGTTGCGTCCACTCACCCGGAGAGATAAAGCGGTAGAGAAGTTCCTTGTTCAATTTGCCCTCGTTGGCCATGGCGTACGACGTCATGGCGACGGCGTAGGGGTTGGTCAGGCTGACCTGGCGCCTCTCCAGGTAACTGACGGCTTTGTCGATGCTGGCCTGCAGACTCTGCGGGGGTTCGTGAGAAGAAGAGGAGATGATTGGAAAGACCCGGAGAGGGTGGAGGTCATGTGATTGCGCGTTCGTTGGCGGACGTCCTTACGCCGACGGTGTTGGAGCAGAGCGTACGTGACTCCTGCATCGCGATGAGGCAGAACGCTGTCATGGAGGCGTCCGAGTCGCCGCCGCGTACGTCCCCCTGCGTGCACACACACACACACACACACACACATGTAAGACAGTGGACGGTACACAGGTAGCGACCGTTAGCGTCCGTTAGCGTCGAGCCGATGTACACACTATCATTTCGCCGTGGGAGACGCGGCCGACTTCCTTGAACATGCCGTCCGGCTGCTGCGCGTTCAGGATGAGGAACTTGACGGCGTCGCAGATGACGTCATTCTGCACCGCCACCAGGTTGTTAGCCATGGCGAACACCTTGGCCACGTACGCCGTCAGCCTATATAAAGTCAAGACGTCAAACACGTTTCGCCCGGCATCGGAAATGAGGCATCAGGATGTCAGGCGGTGTGGATCTGCTCACCAGCTGCTGCTCTTGTGTTTGGCCCAGACGGCGAAGGAGCCATCTTTCTTCCGGTACGTCAGTTGATTTGCGTAGCCTGGATACAAGGCCACGTTCTCAAACAATGTTCTAGACGTGCCGCATTCGACCCCTTTCCCTTTCATTTTTGGCGCTCCCACCTTTCTTGATGTGCTGAATGGCTTCGTCGCGCTTCTGGAAGCCCACTTGCTCCCACTGGTTGGTCTTGTCGAGGTAGATGGCCGCGATGACGGGCAGGGTCATGTGGATCATGTTCTGCTCGCCGCAGCCCGAGGGCTGGTAGATCAGGGTTCCCATGGCGGTGCCGCTGATGGCCTTTTCCACCAGGGCGCCAACTTGCTCTCTCCCTGTGCACCAATTCATTGGTAATGACACAGGTATTACATGAAATTGCGCCAATTCATTGGTTATTACAAAGGTATAACACGAAATCCGCCGATTCATCGGTAATTACATAGGTACTACAGGACATTAGCCCAGAGGTGGGCAAACTACGGCCCGCGGGCCAATTTTGGCCCTCACGAGTTTCCAGTGCGGCCCGCGAGCTCTTTTTCTACCAATATCAGCAAAATTTTATCTTAGTCAATATTCATTATGCACTTTATTCTCATCATTAAAATATTATTAGCGGATTCAAAATGAATGAATTTAAAGTAAAAAAATTAATGTTTTTTTAATTTTAATGGTATGGTACAAAGCGAAAGTTTTGATTATTGCGGCCCGCTGTCTTAATATACTATGTCCATGCGGCCCGCGGATAAAAATGTTTGCCCACCTCTGCATTAGCCATTCATTGATAATTACATGGGTATTACATGAAATTGCACCATTTATTGGTAATTACACTGGTATTACATAATTTCTCCTGCCTATTCCCCGGTCTACTGATAATAACCATATCATCTCACCTGTCACAGAGATATCTCTGCTGGTGGGGGTTTTAGGAATGACGTCCTTCTCCAAGATTCCACTGGTGAGGATCTCTTCCTGTTTACCAGCTGGAGACAGAAGCAGTGGTTTTCAAGTTGAAAAAGGAGGATTTTTTTCTTGGCTTTTTCCACCCGTGAACTCACCTACGCCTTTCTTTTCAGGGTCGAGGATGATGATCTTGGCGGATTTGACCAGCACGCCTGGAGGCTGGGGAACCCCGGAGACATGGAGTTCATCATATATTCATGTATTTAAAAAAGGTCACCTCTTCAACCTTCTGGACGGAGGGGGTCGTCTCACCACCACCCGCAGCGTCCTGACGATGCCATCGTTGAGGGACGAGTCCTTGACGGCCGCTTTGACCTCGATGTTGTGCTGGCCGTTCTTCATGGGGATGATGACGAAGGGCACCGAGCGCGTGGTCTGGGGCCCCACCTCCACCTCCTGACGGTATTTCCCGCGCTTGGAGGCCGAGCTGCACACGTCGGGCTTCTCGAGCAGGTCCACCCGCACCTGGGGGAAGGAGCGGGAGTGCGGTGGGCGGGGGTTCAAAATCTGCTTCCCGGGCTTTCCCCGGCGGGAGGCCTACCTTGATCTTATCTGGGGTGTAGTTGTGCAGGATGGCCTTGATTTCCAGCTGCTCCCCGGCGACGGCGGAGTACGGGAGCTTGAGATCGATGAAGAACTCCTTCCGCACGATGACCTCCAGCGGAGGGCCGACGCAGATCCCTGCGGCGAGGCCGGGGAGAATGAGACCATACCGATCGGGAAACGTTACCAGAGACGAGTCGGAGCCTCACCGTTGGTTCTGGACAGGCTGATACCGGTGAACTGCCAGGTGGTGATGGAGTCTTGCAAGGGAATGTACATCTCCATGGCGGTCGAGTCACTGGAGGAAGAAAAAAAAAAGCGGCGATCGTTTTTTTTCCCGTTCGGCTCGCTGGGTACGCGTCGAGTCCCCGCAAGCGGTCTCACCAATTGGGCGTCTCTTTGGGGCACGCCGGAAGGTCGATGTCCGACCACAGCCAGCTCTCGGGGAACTGGGTGCGAGACACAATCTCGTTGCTGTCCATGTAGGAGTTGTCGTCGACCTCGCCTGAAAGAAAAAAAGTACGATTTTAGGGTTTTCTTTGGGGGGGGTGATGCGGCGCCACCCGCCCCTCTGCCCGTCCCTTACTGCGGGACAGCTTCAGGCTGTCCTGCTGCATCTCGGCCCGCTGGCTCGCAAGCTCGTTGCAGCAATGCAGGAAGGCGTCGATGCAGGCCTGGCCGTCGACGATGTACAGACTGCGCTCTGCGCAGGTGTAAGAGAGCGGCGTGCTCTTCATGCCGTCCACACAGCATTCCCGCTCCAGACCTTTCTTAAACTGATTCGCTGAAAAAGAGTTTAAAGAGTCGGCTCTTTTTGGGGGTATATGGGACGGAGAACCCGGAAAGAACCCGCGGGGATCCGGAAGTGACGTCTTACCCAAGCTGGACGTGACGTCTGCGATGGTGACGGCTCTTTTCCTCCGTCTGCTGGGTGCCGGACAAGTCAGGGCTGGGAAAGTTAGCAGAGAAGGGGATGGTGAGAAGATCACGCTCCCGCGGGTGGGTGTTTGTGTCGGCGAGCATGCTTGGATTCTGCAGAAGAGAGTGGACTACCTTGTCTGTAAGGGGTCCCGGAGGCACTGCTGGACTCGAACACCAGTCCGGCGTCAAAGAAGACGCCCATGCTGTCCTTCCCGCCGCCCGGGGTGCAGCCGGTATCGTACTTCTCCACAATGTCCCACACCTGACAAACACACACACACACACTAAGTTTTTCGTGTCCGAGAGACCGCTATAATAGTGCTGAAGAAGAAACCCGAGGACTCGCCTTCTTCTGGGTGAGGCGGTGCTTGTTGTTCAGGACGTAGACGCCTTTGTCCACTGCCACCATGCCCACTTTGGCGCCGGGGTCTCCCGTCACCTTCAGGCCAAACCTCTTGCGGGGCTCGTAAGACGGGGCGGGCCTAGTGGACTCCAGCTTCAGCTGAGGGAGCAGAGGACCAGAACGGGTTCGGTTGCGCAACCAAAAAAAATAAAATAAATAAAAAGCAGTTTGGGTGCCAGGGGGTGGCTTACCGGACTCATGCAGGAGTCCTTGACATCCACCCAGATGGAGTCTGACACCACTTCAGTGGGGGACGGATGGTAGTAGGCGATGATACGGAAAGATGGCAGCATCTCCTTGGTGACGGGAATGATCAGGGAAATCAGGACCTGGCCTCTGGTCCTGTACCGGTCATATTTCACCAGTTGTCCGCGGCTCATGATCTGCAGAGGCAGCGGGTCAGTCCTCACAGTCGCTAAAAAAGTGCTACAAAAATCCGAGATGGCAAGTCCACGGCAAGTCTCACCAGGTAGGTGATGTCGGTGTCCTGGCTTGGCTGCTTGTTCAAGTTCAGGTTGATTTTCAAGTTGTCGCCCTTCTCCAGCTCCGCGGTGTCCACGCCTGCAAAACACGGGGGTCAGACGAGTCAGCTGGCAACGCCGGAGTGAGGGGGGTCAGGTGGTCTTTCGCCATGTCGACCGTCTTACTGATGTGGATGAAGCTGTTGCTCTTGGTCTTGTAAGGGATGGCTTGCATGGTGGCTGAAGCCTGACGTTCACGGGAAATGTCGGGACTGTCGGTACGCGCCTTTGGATAAAGGGACCCGGTGTTAAACACACACACACACACACACACACAAAGGACATGCTCGCCTCTGCGCCCGTATTTTTTGATATTTTGTACTGGGTATGCACGTGGTAGCGGTCGACTGTATTTGGCTGATTTCAAGTGGTTTTGCTGACGAAAAAAAAAACAAAAAAAAACGAAAACGGGATCTCACTGTGATTGACAGCGTGGAGGTTCCTGTGACCGTGTTGATGGTCAGCCTGGCCAAGCCGTTGGAGGCAGTGAGGCCGCGCACCGTCCCAGGATCCACCACCACGGCCACGCCCTGAGCTGGGGTTTCATCGGGGTTGTAGACCTCGACCTGTCGTCGTCCGAGACACAACCTGTCAGTCGCTCGACTAACGCGTTATCATCCCGTTATCGGACATTTTGCATCGAAGGCAAACCGAAGCTGTTGCGACGAATTGCCCTGTACTTACTGCCACGTCGAAGGACATCCCGGGCTTGAAGAATTTGGGCGTTTTGGTGAAGCGGATGGTGTATGGCGACTTGACGATCTGGATTCCCTTCACCTCCGCCTCCACCATTTCGCTGCCTGGTGAGAATAAGCCCCGCCCACACGGTCGGATTAGGAAGTGCTCAGTTTTCACCAACAAGAAGGAAGCTCCAAAGGCACTCTTTGAAGTTCGCAGATTTTGGTCGTTCCTTCGAACCCAATCTGGGTACTCGAAATGGAGTACTTTGGGACGACGGTATTCTAAAGGTTACGTCCCGACCCCCTCCCGACCCGAGCCCGCTGAGAGAGCGTTCTCACCGCTCTCCGTTAGCACGCTGACCGCGACGTAGATGTGCGACCCTTCCAGATCCCCGATGTTGCGGTTGGGGAAGGTATTCTGGATGTGCTCTCTCTTCAGCGTCACGGATCCGGCGCCCATCACGATCTAAAAAGGGGCAAGGGGTTGGGGGGTGGTTGTGAGGCCCGTGCATACGCTTGGGAGACACGTGCACGGATGGACATGTCCACTCACCGGAACCCTCTGGAGGGAAGAGGGGAGGCCTGTCTTCTGTCCGTCGATGATGACCCCGAACACGACGTAGGCCATCCCGTCCACATCCTCGCCAAAGAGATACCTATGACCACAGGTGAGCAGGTGAGCAGGACAGATGTTTCTTTGGCCGTTTGGGTGTTTGCGTAAAAAAAATAATAAGTCAAACGCACTTTGCGCTGATATCGACGGTGAGGGTCGGGCTGTCCACGTAGAAGAAGGAACTCTTGGGAGACAGCTTGACCTCAAAACTGGGCAGTACTGGAGAGGAAAACAAGCAAAACTGAGGTTGAAGTAGCTTTCGATCACAGATTGGGTTCCCCGTTCTCTAAACGGTTCCCCGAGAACCCTCCGCTCCCGTCCAGGAGGGGACTCACCGTATTCTTTGACCTCGAACTCGGAGGTGAACTTGATTTGCGGGTTGGTGTGGAACTTGGCCTCCAGCTGCCAAAGGCCAGGACTGCATGCACACACACACACACACACACAAACACAAAAAATGATAAAACTGATATGGGTACACATTTGAATATATCCATTTTCTGATGCTAACGTCATACCTCTGGATTAAGCTAGGCTAATGTTAGCAGCCCCGTTTCTTTTTTCTTTCTCTGTGTCCCGCAGCCTCAGGGGAGCACTCACCTGACGATCTCAGCGAGCTTAAAATCTCCGGAGTAGATCCCGGCCTTCGGGTAAACTGGATCGATCGGGATCTTGATCCCCTCGGGCGTCTAAAGATCAACAATGCAAAACTGTGTGAGGCTACTCGCGAGCCTGTTTCCGACATTTTATCACACATTTATAAAGCACGAAAAGCAGTACCAGGACGTCGATGGTGATGGAAGTGTCTGCTTGGTAGTTCCTCTCCATGGGTTCCATGCGGGGCGTCACGGCAAACAACCTGTAATGGACTGAAATACAAGAAACGTCCCTCCGGATTAAATCGGGATGCGATGAAATCGGATTGAGATGTCGGGGGATGGGGGGTCCTGGAGAATCGGACTGACCTTTGCTGTCGGGGGTGTAGAGGGTCTTGTCGGTCTGGATGAAGATGTACCCAGACTGGAAGGAGACCAAGACCACTTTCTCCAGCAGCCGGTTTGGAAACTGGGCCTGCAGGTAGACATACTGCCTGCTGTTGGGATCCTTGCTGAAGCCTTCGGCGGGGATCTGAAATCAGGAGTGGACGTGTGGGGGTGCGGTTGGGTGGGGAGTTACTTGGAGACCCCCGGATCTGAACCAGAAGCCCTTCCTCACCGTGATCTGGCCCATGTTCTGGAAGTTGTTGTCGGTGTTGAGCGGCACGGACGTCGACGACAGGCTCCTGGATTTGGTGGGGTGGTTCATCACGTTGATCTGCACCTGGATGGCGGCCCCACTGCAGTCTTGGCACTCCACGAAAATGTTCTCCGGCGCCCCGACACGCAGCAGGTTGGGGGCCACCATCACCTCCCTGAGGCGGGGGATATTCAAAGACGTCAATGAGTTAAGCTCCGATCTCGACAGGATATCGGAAAATCACGCGTAGGACAAAAGACAACCCGAAATAAAAGCTATTTAATCGTGGAAGAAATAAAAATAAATAAAAGAAAAAGTATCTTCATATTTTCCTGATTTTTCTGTCTCTCCGAATTTCGTGGAAAATGGATTTTCAACCGATTTCACAATCCATAGTCCAGGATATTCAGGGCTGCCCCTCCTCCAGCAGAATTGGATTGTGCAAACCAATCAATTATCAATCAATGATCCCGATCAAGGTCGGGGAGGCGTTGTTACGAATTTCTTCAGAGGGAACATCAGGGGGCGGGGCTGCTCATTGGGTAAAAGATCAGGAAACTAGGTCAAATGAAATCCCTTCACAAAAACAGGGGGAATTTTTTTTTTTAATCTAAATTGAAAAAATATAAAATATGGCTGTTTTGGGTTCATGCTAGTAGAGTTTCAGGAGCATTCGGTGATCTTTAGAAGCAGTCCTGGGAGGGTTGCAAGGAGGTAAGGCAGGTCTACTCACAGCTGGGTTCCATCGGCCAGAGAAGATAAAGACGCGAAGGCCAGCGAGGCCAGTAACCACAATGGCGTGCCGCTCATCCTCCGCCCTGATCCCGGGTCAATGTGTGCGGCGCCTCGGACGCGCTCCCCGTTTTATCCCTTCCCTCGGCGCCCCTCCTCCTCACCTCTGTCAACATAGATGTGACACAAGCGTGATTTCCCGGCAGCCCGGGTTGAGAAACCTGATAACAAAACAAAACAAAACAAAACAAAACAGGAAAGAGAATTGGATGACAATTGTTAGACAATATTTCTAACTTATGCATTTCATCACTTATATACTTAAAGTTGGATTTAATTCCAGGTTTTTGGTCAAATTGTTATTTATTTTCCTCTACTTTTACCCTTCCCCCCCCTTTGCTGCGCTGATCTTGTTGACTTGTGTATGTACACAAAAGTGTTGGGTAACTTGTCAACCTTTGGATTTCGGCAACTGGGAATTCCATCCAACGAGGCCACTGCACCGGGTAAAATGAGAAAAAAGGAAAAAAAAAAAAAAACCCGCCGTTGTGTCAAAGTGGATTTCAAAATCCTTCAACCCCCCCCCCCCGAAATGTACTTTACACGTTAATATGACTACTTTACCAGAAGTACAATTGATTTACTTTCATCACAAAGGTATTAGCATCTCAGCTAGCATCTTAGCTCATGGATCTGCTTGAATGTTTTTGCGTCCATCCACAGATCCATCCATCCATCCCGAATCTCAATGCCCCATCCGCTGCTTTCAACAAAACCTACCTTGTGTTTTGTCGAAGCCGCCGCCGTGGTCACCACCACCGCCGATTTTGGACTTCCACGCTCTCCTGCATCGACACGGACCTACAGGGCACCGGGGTCATCGTACGGGTTTGATTGACAGCTGGGTGACGACGATTCTGTGGGAATATATTCTGTATATATTTACTTACATTTAATTTATTATATCATTTCCGATTATTTTTAATACGGTTGTTTTGAGTCATGAGGTTATATTTGTGTTTTTCTCTAAAAATGTAGAAAATAAAGATTTCTTTAAAAAATTTTAAATTAAAATTTATCTTTCATATTGATTTAAGATCTGCCCCTCCCCCCCAAACAACTAGATAGTGTTTTTCTGCGTGCGTGTGCGTGCTCACCCACTTTTTTAATTGAAACGCGTGTCCGTGCGTGTGCACGATTTTTTTTCTTCTGTTTGATCAGAGAATCTGAAAACTAAGAGCAGAACATTCCGGGATGATGAGACGCACAACTAATCATTAATCCGGATGATCGATCGGCGTCCCTCGTCCGACGGGGCGGAGCGAACCGGAAGTGCGTGTCCGTGCGTGTGCGAGACTTTGCGTGCGTGTGTGTGTGCGTGCGTGTGAGAGCGAGCGTCGATACCGAAAGTCAAACCTTTGCAGGAATGCAGCCAGGAGGACGCGTCTGATTGGCCAAGGTGTCTCACGTGATCGGGCTCATTTCCATATGGACAGGTGAGCGAGCGCGAGGGAACCGCTTCCGTTTCGAGGCAGGCGACATCCGGCCGGACTCGGAAATTTTTATCTCTTCCACTCTTTCTTTCCACTGTTTTTTTTTTCTCTTTCCTTTTTTTTACTTACCGTTTTCTATTTTTCCGATTTTCCGCCACGGAGCGGATCACACGCGCCCCCGGAAGCGCCGCAACAGGTGAGTCGCCGTTTTTAATGAAAACTACTTCCGGTGGCCAGCGGTCGGAATGCACACCCGTGTGTGTAATAATGGAATTGTGTGATAATGTAATTACTGGTAATTTCATTTTAATTTGGATTGTATATTAAATCTCTCTCTCACACACACTCACACACACATACACACCGCTGTGACGCTCACCTGTAAAACAGGTGTAGCAAGATGAACGGGATTCCGCCACACGGACACACATCCGCCTGACAAAAAATAAGTCCGTCCATGGTTGCCACCCTCCAACACACACACACACACACACACACACACACACATAAACACACAAACATAAAAATATTGTGCGCCATTTTTTGTGTCCGCAGGTGCAAGTCTGGCATCCACTTCCGCACACACAGGTTTTCTTATCTCAATGGCTCAGTGCGAACACACACACACACACACACACACACACACACTCACACATACACCAGCTTTTTATTACATCAATGAAGGTTCTGCTTCCCGTTTCCAAACAATGGTTGATGGCGCAGATGGCAAACAGGCTGACCTTTGACCCTCAATGAAACAAAATGACTGGAGGTTTCACACACATGAGGATTGTTGTTCTTCTGCGCTCCCCCCCCCCCAGATGAACCCTGGAGTTTAAGAGTCCGCGTTCGTTGTCCGATCGGAAGCGGATGTGACACCCGACGCCCCCCTTTTCCTCCTCCTCTTCCTCCCACCATGGCGATCCTGCTGCTAACCCCGTCAGCGGCGTCGGCGTCGGCCCTCGCCGCGACCTCCGTGCTCGCCGTGGCTCTGCTGCTCCTCCTCTGTGTGATCGGGAAGAAGAGGAGGACAGAGGGGACGTACCGGCCCAGCGCCGAGGAGAAGAAGCAGGTACGGGCGCCGGCGCAAGACAAGCCCGCCCTTCCTCTCCCGCTGCCCAAAGAGGAGCGCCTCATATGACCTTTGACCCCCCACCTCCAGAACTTTTTGTATTTATACCGCCTTATTTATACCACACTGCATCTGCACCCTCTCCGGTGGTGAAGGACCGAAGACACGCACTTTAAGAAAGGCACCTGTTCTTTATTAGACAATAAACCTCCGACGTGCACGTCCAGCACTATGCCCCGCCTTCGTTATTTCAAATTCTTTTTTCAGGATGGTAAACGCCGTCACAAGGCCTCGAACCTCTTCTTCAGTTCCGACACCCTGACCAGTGGGGGGTCGTCCTCCGTGTCACCCGAGCCACTGCCGCTCCGCCTCGGCCCGGCCGCCACGGCGCCCCTGGAGGCCCCCCCTGCGTCCTGGTCGGGCCCCTCCCGACCCGGCGGCGGTACAGAACCTGGCGGCTCCACGCCGGGTTTGTCTGAGTGTTCTGTTTCGGGCTCCTTCTCCGGGCTCGGGGGTCCGCTTCCTGTCTCCTTGCCAGCTACTTCTATCTCCTGAGGTTCCCCAGATGTAACTTCCTCCTCCAAAGCCTGATCTACCTCCTGCTGGCTCACTGCCGCCGCCGCCGCCTCCTCTTCCTGTTTAAGCCCAGCTTCCTCCTGTCCCTCTTCCACCGGCGCCGCCCGCGGGCCGTCAGCCTCCTCTTCCTCCGGCACGCTGATGTCCAGGCTCAGCCAGTCGCAGTCCTCTATCAGGTCCGATGCCTCCTCCTCTTCCTCGGCGGTCTCCAGGTTGCAGCTGCGCAGGCTGCTGCCGCTGGCGGACAGAGACAGGCTCTCCTGGCTGGGATTGGCCGGGAACACCTTAGCAAACACGACTGATATTATACTTTGGCATCAGCCGTTAGGTAGTGCGACCCAGCCGACGGTACGTTACCCCATTTCCCCATTTGAGGTCCTGAAAGTGCCGCCTTCTCACCTTGGTGATGTAGTCGTGACTGTCTGGTCCGAACAGGTCCAGGCTGCGGGTCCCGTACAGCAGGCCGCGCTCGTGGGAGCTGCGGCTGCTCAGAGAATCGAAGATCTCCCCGAGCAGATCCATCTCCTCCGGGTCGCACAGCAACGAATCCTCCTCCTCCTCCTCCTCTACCTGGTGCTTCTGCGGTTCTGAGTCCGGCTCCACCGGCGGCCTGACGCAGCGACACGGGTGAGAGATCAGCGGCAGGGGAAGTAAACATGCGATGTTGCCCAACTTCCCGTTCCTGCTCCTCACCCGTCCCACGAGCCTCCGGCCTCGGGGTCGCCCGTGCTAACCCCCGCTTTCTGCGCAGGCCGCCGAGGACGGGACTGAGAAAGAACAAACGCAGATTCACGTAAAGCGGCATCGGCGTGGGATGCGTGGCGACTCCCGGGCGGACTCACCATCCCGAAATGCTGCGTGATCGGCAGGCGGTTCTGCAGGCAGTCAGATTGGGCCCGGCGGTGCGACACCGAGCCGCCTCTCTGCAGGCCGTGGGTCTCGTCGCGGGCCTTGAAAAAAGAAACAGATCACTCAGAGGTGGCGTAAGAAAACACGCCGCCTCGGAGACGGGAACCCACCTTGTGCATGCGGAGGTGTTTGGCCCCGGAGCGGGTGAGCAGTTTGGCCTGGAAGGAGACGGATGGATCAAACAACGACATTTGGGGGTCACTGGAGGAGATCACCGGATCACACACCCACCTTCATGTTTGCTTTGGACTTCATGTTGAGGATGAGCGAGCCGCTCCCTTTCTGTTGATAGTTCAAAAACAAAAAATAAATAAAAGGGGAAGCCGGAGTCTCACAAGATGAGGACACAAACTATTTCCTTAAAAGTTAAAATCTCACCTTAAGATTACTTATTATCTGGTGGTAGGACCTGGTTCTCCCTGGAGACAAACATGGAGGTCAGGAGGAGTGGACGACGAGCCCCCCCTTCCCTTTCACAGCAACACACACACCTGTTGTTTCACACTTGAGGACCTCCTCCTCAAAGAGGTCGTCGGGTTCCCGCCCGGTTTTCAGGAGCTCCAGACGGTCATCGATGAACTGAGGGACACGAACCAATCAGCATATCGGTGTTTTGTTTTTTTTTTGGACCGGCTGATGTAATCACCGGATTCGACCAGCAGAGGTCGGTAACGCGTCGATCAGCTCCAGGTACCTGCTTGAAAAACTGCAGGTGGACGGCGCTCTCCAGAAACTGCTGCATGCCGGGCAGCTTGTGGTCCAGGAACAGCTCCTTGCTGAACCGCAGCTCCTCGGCCTGCTGATACAGACGCAAGTGAGAGGCGGGGCGGGAAAACACCTGCAGAGGAACCGCCGCGGTGAGAGCGAGCGAACCACCGACCCTGTGACCTTGCACCGCGTCCCTGTAGCCCCCGAACAGCAGGTACTGGGCCCTCAAGAAGGCCCTGGAGATGCCGCAGCCCGGAGCCACCGCCTGCCGCTTCAAGCGTCCCTTCAGCTCCGACATCTACGGATACACACCACGCACGTTTACACCCGCCGGGGGGAAACCCGGGAGAGGTGTACGGCCGATCCGATTTACCACGTCCGGGGGAATCCGCTTCATGTCGTCAAAGGGCGTCTCCAGCGTGTTTGTGTCCACGTTCAGGGTCACCACCTCCTCCAGCCCGCAGCCCTTCACCATCTGCACACATGGGGACGCTCAGGAGGAGGAGGAGGAAGAGAAAGTGAAGGAAAATGTTCATCTCACCTCATTCAGACTGGTGTGAACCCCGATCAGGTACGGCATCGGAGCGCTGCAGCCACGAAAGGTGGGAGAGTCAGTGATCAATGGACAGATGGATGATTGACAGGCAAACACACTTGAGTGACAGTCTGACAGACGGATGATTGACAGGTAAATTATTCACGGACGGACAAGAAAATGATTTTGGGGATGATTAACAGACGGATGATCGATGGACGGCTGAGAGATGATTGACGAGCAGGAAAATGATCGCGGCTGTCAGGTGATTGACAGACAGACAAGTGACATGATTGACAGATGATTGACGGACAGGTCATTCACAGAGGATGGACGGATGACTGACGGATGATTGATGGAAAGATTATCGACGGGCAAACAGACAGATGATTGACCGATAGATGATTGATAGACGACAGACGCAACGGTGAGATGACTGACCGATGACTGACTGATGATTGACGGACAGATAAATGATTGACAAGTGATTGACGGACAGGTCGAGTTCCTCACCAGCAGTAATCCAGAAGGTGAGGGGGCAGGACGGGGATGAAGATGTGCTGCCAGTACATGGGGTACAACATGGCGCCGAGGGCGTGCACGCACGATGTCAGCTACCGGGCGGCCGAAAAGAAATGATTAGAAAAAAAGAAAAGCTGATCTTTATTTTTATAAATAAAAAAAGCAGCACCGTGCTGAGTTTGCTGGCGAAGATGAGGATGCGCCTCTCGAACAGCATGCTGGCGTAGAGCTGGAGGAGGTTCCCAACGTCCACAGCCACGATTAGCTCCGTCAGATTCCTCTGGCCACACACACACACACACACACACACACTGCATTGAGTCTCAATAAAACATCCTTTAGGCTATACCATTTTATATGGCCGCAAACATCTCAAAAAGGTCCGATTGTCCTAAAAAAAATGACCAAACACGTGCATTGATCATAAACTACATTTCCCATAATTTATGCCGATCACGTTACCGGTGAAGCGACGGCATCCCACCGTTAGACAGCAGTGTATCCACATCAATACGATTTTATACAAGATTTTATACAAATTTTATACAAATCCTCCTTCCTACTATTATTTATTATCTATTACTGTTATGTTTTTACTTGAAACTCTGGCACAACAATTTCCTTCGGGATTAATAAAGTTGTTCTCATCTCATCTCATCTCATCTCTCAAGTGGAACTGAGAAATGCAAATCCCTAAATGTCCAGGACTGGAAAAGTCGATGCCGATGGAAGGTTGCTTTGAGAAAGATGGGACTGCATATGTAACATTTTGTATTTAATGAATCTAAAATTCAGTGCTGTTTAACATTAAGGAGCAGTTACATTTATTTTACGTTACGTTTAGTTGTATTTATACTGTTGAGGGCAACAATTATGCTGATTTGTCCCTCTGTGAAAATGAGTTTGACCCTCCTACTGTAGGTGATGACACACGAACGCCTTACTCACGTTCTCAGGAATGGACGGGAGGCTCCTGGGATCCGGAGCGATGAAATATGGGACCTTGCCAGAAAACAAACGAGATCATGTTATATTTTGTGTATTTATGGGTTTTGCGCCCCCAAAACTATGTCTGATGTTAGTTTGGATTTGGCGTTTGGATGTTTTGTTTCGCTCTTCATCGCCCTCCACGTTGGACCTGCGGTGGTCGGGAGGCTTCGCCGCGGCGAGCGGACCTCGCCTTGGTTCCCTGAAGACCTTTCACCTCGACCCAGAGGGGACGGGTCTCTGGGTGAAAGGTCTTCAAGGAATCCGGATCCGACAGCGAGAGCCACCAGCTGGACGACGGAGAACCTTCGGATGAGGTCAATTGGGTTAACGTTAGGGAGATCAGTGTCAGGGGTTAGCGTGATTAGCGTTAGCGTTGTTAGGCCGTCGGCGGGCCGACAAGCGGCGGCCATCGCCCTGGAGCCGCGGGGACCCCCCTGGGGGACTCACCCCTTCATGTCCGGCGGGGCGGGACACGCCGGTGCTGACCACTATCTGGTCGCCCTCAGGGGAAAATGGAAAAACACAGGATGCTAACCGCCGTCACAAAAACTAGCGCGACTCCAGCGGCGAGCGCCGGGACTTACCATCTGCAGGGCGACTGATCCCGCGGCCGGCGGAGCGGGTTGCTTGTAGAGCGAAGCCAGCAGCACTTTCAACTCATTGGTCTGTGAGGGAGGGGTGGGCGGGGTTTAATGCTAGTCATGTGATCCGTCGGTATGACGATGCAGGTAAACAATGAAGGCCTCACCTGTCCTTTGGCGATGTAATCGGCGAGGCTGTTGAGGAGTTTGTAAAAGACTTCGAACCAGGGGAGGTAGCTGAAAGAGTGTTGTTATTAGACTTACACACAAACACACACACACACACACACGTGCACACAAACTTACCTGACGATGCACAGGCAGGTCTGTGTGCTGCTGGCAAGGCGGCAGAAGCCGAAGCGCTGGCATCCCTCCAGGTTGGTCAGCGCGAAGGTGAAGTGCTGCACGGCGGCCACGTCCTTCGCCCTGAGCCAGCAGGGGGCGCCATTTTGTGTTTTATTTCAGTACCCCAAATACTTTTACTTTGTGTTTGTTGCATTTTTAATATTTCGGATTCATTCATTCATTCATTCATTCATTCATTCATTCATTAACCAGCCTACGTAACAGCAATCCCAGCTGGGGGGGGCGGAGCTTAACCAGGAGGGGTTCAGCTGTCAATCACAACCATATCCAATCAAGATATCTCACTTTAAATTAAAATAAAATGATTAGTTCCATATTTTAAGTGTGAGTCATATTGATCAGTTGATTGATAATTGATCCTAAAGATGATAATAATACCGCACAAACCTTTGGATGTCATACGGGAAGCAGAATCTGGACAGGGTTTGGCAGGAATCCTGACACGGGAGGAATAGACATTGGTGCAATTAATGCAGTTAATTAACTCAATTAATGAGTGCGAGAACATTATGGGATGTATCCAACTGCACCGCCTACCTCCTCGCTAGAATCCTCTGGAAACTGAAGCACCACGAAGGGATCTGCGGGATAAAAAAAACGTCGGCACTGCCGTTCATTAACGGTTAATTGATAAAATTAGGTATTGATTTTAAGAATCTATTTGATAAAATATGATATTGGAAAGTGTTGAATGATCAGGTTTTATGTCATACTTATTAACTGTCAGTTAACAGTGTGATAATGATGACTTGTGTTAAGTAAGTAAGCCATGAATTTAATCAAACATTATTTGCGCACAGAGCCATGGGGAGGGACAATCACAGCTGTGATTGGACAAATCAGCTGTCAATCAAATACATCCAAACGTCCACCTTCTTCAGTAGGCTTTCAATGAACCTACTGAAGGGAGGAGAACGTAGAAAACCCAAAGCTAGAACCCAGTAGAACCGAGGGGTTAGAAGCCGAAACCCTCCTGGTGGAAACGACTCATGCAAATATATAGCCTTTTTAAAAAGTCATTCAGCAATAGTCGAATAAGAAAATTATTACACAGCGATTTTAGAAAAAGCCAACACATTACACAGCATCATCACAAAGAATAAAAAAATCACACAGTCTGTGCCAGGTTTCCAGGAAAACACCAGCTGAGTTAAAACCATCCAGAAATGTGACATGATTTTTCTTTAATTCCGAGCAGAACGCAGGAAGTGGTCTGAGTGTGGGGGAACCCACACCAGCCCCTCAACCACGGCCCTGCAGACTCACACAGGAAATCAATAGCGGGACAGAAACCAACCGAACCTAGATGAAAACACCAAGGTGGAACCAGGAGGTCCACACGGAGGTGACTTTACCTTTGTCTTGGGCCACGGGGCAGGCCGCCTCGAAGAACAGGTTGAAGGTTCTCTCGGGGTTTCGCCTGAAAGGGGAGAGAGGCGGGCGGCGGTGCATTAAAGTGCAAAGACTCGCGTCGGAAAAAAACGCGCATTGACCAAGAGGGTTAAAACGCCACTTTGCGCAAACGCGGGGAAACGTCTGCTGCAGGAAACGGAGATTTTACACCGTCCTGAATGCGATTTCAAATCATTTAGAAAAGAAAAGTTGAAGAGCAAGCAGAGAGCGACGGCAGGAAGTTTCCTGAAGAGGAAGTGACAGAAAGCCACCAGAGCAGACGGCAGGCGGCCGATGAGGGTGATCGACATCGACGCCGTTATCTTACTTCAGTCTGGAGCCCATGGTGCCTCGGTGTGGCTGTGTCCATGTGTGGGGGGGCGGGAGAGGGTGGAACGGGGGCGTTGTCCTTCGGCGGCGGTCCGGCCTGCTGGGATGGAGCGGCGAAACCGACAGCCTTCCGTGATGTGCGTCAGAAGTGCCAAAAAAAAAAACAAAAAAAAAAAACAACAGAGATCCACTTCCTGCTTTGTGTGCGTTGCATCACCGCGCGTTTATTCAAATGGCACACGCACAGCCGTCACATTTCCTGCAAATACAAAATGAACCTCAATCTCAAACCTTTGCTTTCAGCCGGTGAGATTAAAAGCACGTCCTGTATTATTCTGGAGAATACCAACACACACACCTGAACAGCTGCGTCGGTGACCTTTGACCCCTTTGGGGTAACAGGACCGGATGAGTTGAGACCTCTCTCTTAAACATGGCCGCCGGCGCTGCACGGCGATGGAGATTTATCGGCATCAATACAGGTGTGGATATTATCGTTTTTAGAATATAAAATAAAGGAAAAAAAGGCTTTTTTTTTGATAAATTTTATTTCAATCTGTGCCAAATTAGATCGATGATCCGGGGAATGTGGGTTTCACAAGTATGGGTGACTCGTCCTCCGGGGAGGAGGAGGATGAGGAGGTCTGATGGGGTGATGAAGATGAACAGAGAGCTAA
The DNA here is from genome assembly GCF_037954325.1 of Fistularia commersonii. Taxonomy (NCBI): domain Eukaryota; kingdom Metazoa; phylum Chordata; class Actinopteri; order Syngnathiformes; family Fistulariidae; genus Fistularia; species Fistularia commersonii. The sequence goes on from NC_141318.1 coordinate 3,270,649, forward strand.
AGATGGCGAGACAACGAACTCGGACGCGTTAGCGACCGCCGTCTGACCGTGGAGACGGAGGACGGCCTGGGCGGAGGAGGGGAGGGGGAACAAAAAGCAACGAGGGCTGAAGGAGGCGGGCGGATGAAGTGACTGCGTTGTGATGACGGGAGACGGCGAGCGACGGCGGCATCTAGGCCACCTCATCTTCGCCCTCCTCCTCGAACTCGCCCTCCTCGGCGGTGGCGTCCTGGTACTGCTGGTACTCGGACACCAGGTCGTTCATGTTGCTCTCGGCCTCGGTGAACTCCATCTCGTCCATGCCCTCGCCGGTGTACCAGTGCAGGAAGGCCTTGCGGCGGAACATGGCGGTGAACTGCTCCGAGATACGCTTGAACAGCTCCTGGATGGCCGTGCTGTTGCCGATGAAGGTGGCGGCCATTTTGAGGCCGCGGGGCGGGATGTCGCACACGGCCGTTTTCACGTTGTTGGGGATCCACTCCACGAAGTAGCTGCTGTTCTTGTTCTGCACGTTCAGCATCTGCTCGTCCACCTCCTTCATGGACATGCGGCCGCGGAACACCGCCGCCACGGTCAGGTAGCGGCCGTGGCGCGGGTCGCACGCGGCCATCATGTTCTTGGCGTCGAACATCTGCTGGGTGAGTTCGGGCACCGACAGCGCTCTGTACTGCTGGCTCCCCCTACTGGTGAGCGGGGCGAAGCCGGGCATAAAGAAGTGCAGGCGCGGGAACGGCACCATGTTGACGGCCAGCTTGCGGAGGTCGGCGTTGAGCTGGCCGGGGAAGCGCAGGCACGTGGTCACGCCGCTCATGGTGGCGGACACCAGGTGGTTGAGGTCGCCGTAGGTGGGCGTGGTCAGCTTGAGCGTGCGGAAGCAGATGTCGTAGAGAGCCTCGTTGTCGATGCAGTAGGTCTCGTCCGTGTTCTCCACCAGCTGGTGCACGGAGAGCGTGGCGTTGTACGGCTCCACCACCGTGTCCGACACCTGCGGAGAACGCGGCGCCGTCAGACACGTCGATAACGCGGACGGGGGGAGGGGGCGGAGCCTCCGGAGCGTACCTTAGGCGAGGGCACCACGCTGAAGGTGTTCATGATGCGATCGGGGTACTCCTCGCGGATCTTGCTGATCAGGAGGGTTCCCATACCGGAGCCGGTGCCGCCGCCCAGCGAGTGTGTGAGCTGGAATCCCTGCAGACAGTCGCAGCTCTCCGCCTCCTTCCTCACCACGTCCAGGACCGAGTCCACCAGCTCCGCCCCCTCCGTGTAATGACCTTTGGCCCAGTTGTTGCCGGCGCCGCTCTGGCCTGAAAGGAGAAGGGTTAAGGGTTAAAGGGCTGCGTTTCAGACTTGAACCGCGTCAGCGGCGCATACCGAAGACGAAGTTGTCTGGTCTGAAGATCTGGCCGAAGGGCCCTGAGCGGACCGAGTCCATCGTCCCTGGTTCCAGGTCCACCAGGATGGCCCTCGGGACATATTTCCCCCCTGGAAACCCAGAGAACACCTATAGTTTGAGCGAGAAACATCAGGACAGGGCGATTCGGCCTCGGACATGAGGCAGCCGTGCCGACCTGAGGCCTCATTGTAGTAGACGTTGATTCTGTCCAGCTGCAGGTCGCTGTCGCCGTGGTAGGTCCCTGTCGGGTCGATGCCGTGCTCATCGCTGATCACCTCCCAGAACTTGCACACGCACGCGCGCGCACACACACACACACACACAAAATCTATCCGTTAACACACTGACTGTAATGGCCGCCCATCCCCCAAATCAATTTGTAGTTTTATTAATTAAGATTCTCTGGTTGTGACGTCATCCTCATTTGCATGTTGCGGCTGCGCAGTGGCAGAATCTTGCAGGTTTTGGTCCAATCAGGAGCGGGACCGTGGACCGGATCCGACGAGGAGTAGCTTAGTAGTAAAACCGTGAGTACTACATGCACGCTCCGTGTCATTTTTCTAGCTAGGATGTGAAGGTCACTCGCTAATCCCGTCCTTCTTTTTCTATCGTTGCGTGACGCCACAGCTGCGGGGACGTCGCCGCCGCCGCCCACCCTGAATACCGCCATTGTGCGGGTGGTGTCGTCATCGCCGTGCGGGGCTGTCGCCGTACCTTTGCGCCAATCTGGTTCCCGCACTGGCCGGCCTGCAGGTGCACGATCTCGCGCATACTTGCGGGCGGGAGACGACGAGCTGCGGGAAAGAAGAAGAAGAAGAAGAAGAAGAAGAAGAAGAAAAAGCACGGGTGGAGCTGCTCGGTACCGATGCTACCGGTGCTCGCGGAGGCGTCAGACTGAATGGCGTAGGACCGCGGCGTCGGTCTTTAAAAGCCCCCGTCTCGCCGCCGGTTCCGCGGCTGCGCCGTGCCGGGCGGTACTGCAGCATGACGTCATCTCCATGGCAACGGGAACCGGGCACGGCGGACCAAACCGGCCCGGATGAGGGGCGGGGACGATCGGACCCAGCTTAAAGTAGTCCCCGAGCCTGCGTCTCTATCCGCGCCGGGCCGACAGCGGCCGAGCACCGCCATGCCGGAGCCTCCGGTATCGGCGGAACGCCGCGCCCTCCCGGTCACCCAGCGACTGAGAACGGACGCACGGCCGACGACTATTGACACGGCGGGCCGCCACCGGCTACCTCTCAAGTGCTGTTCGTCTTATTTGATAAAAAATCCATTTGGATATAGTAAAATAAGCGCCGCTCATTGAGTAACGGGTACTCGGTGAATTCTCCAGGGCCCTCTCACAGGACTTCAATTTAAAAAAATATTTTATTAAACTAAAGCGGCCCCGGCACATTAGTAACCCCCCGCCCTGAAAACCCAACCCCCTCGCCGGATAGCATCTGATAAACGAGCCGGGGACCGGCGATGCTAACCGAATACGGTCTAGAAAATTCCACGTTAAACAACACTCAGGTCGACTCCAAAGTCCACGGAGAGATTTTAAACGTTATTTCATTTGGGACGGGGAGGGGAATAAAGTTTTATTGTGTTTTTTTTCTTTTTTACACAAAACTTACGAACTCATCTGAATGATCCACCGGATGACTCAGGTGAAGCTAACCTAGACGATGTTAGCTTAATCAGCTCCAGTTCGGCTTGAACGAGCTCGTCGCGCCGGAAATGACGCAATGCACCTGAGCACGCACGGTTTTACGTGCGGTGTTAGCAGCGGTTTTACGAAATAAACGTCCAAATAAAAAAAGAAATCCAACAAGAAATTAAGAGGGTGAGCATACATAGATGTATTTTACAACATTTTCGGGTAAACAAGCAGAGACCAGGTGAAGGGAGACGTAAAGGCACGACTGTTGATGTGGCGCAGGTGCGAATTCCACCACACGCGTTGCAGTACCACCAAACGACCACAAGGGGGCGACAGAGATCCGCCCGAACCCACCCATCACACGCAACAGGTGTTGGACCGCCGGGACGCTCCTGGTATTTCCAGAATGCTTTAAAAACTTTAAATTATAAATATAAGCAAAGCACCAAGTATGACAGACTTTTTTTAACAGATTCACGTGAATTCACGCAATCGTGATTAGTATTAGTTCAGCTGTCAATCATGCAGAGACATCCAGCCCTCTCTTTTCACAGAAGGAACCCAAATCAGGAGAACATAGAGAGAACTAAGAGAAGAGAACATGGAAAGAACCCAGCACATCATTGGATTCAAAGCATAAAGCTTCTTGCTTTGAGGCGGGACTGTGAGCAAAATCAAACCCACGCACTCACACGAACGCACGCTCACTGAATTATTCAAGCAGGGATCTCTACCCATTATTTTTTTTTCTAATTGTGTGAAGTGAGGATGGCGTGTGTGAGATGAGTAGGAATAAAGGACATATGGAGGAGATGATTAAAAACTACTGCCTCTGGATAGCATGATAAAGCCCCTCCCCCCCTTCCCTCCATACCATCTACACCCCCTCTCCATATCACCCTCTCTATTCTTTTATTATTAGCACATTAAGTTTTTAGAGTCCTAGAAGCCGCAGGATAGGCGTGAAGCAAATGAAGATGAACACGCGCGGCATAGCTACTTGACATTCTGCAAAGACGGCTGCTGAGATCATCGCCTCCTCTTCCTCCTCCCCTCTGGAGGAGGTGAAGAGTGTGCCGCACATTGTCTCCTCTAAAAATAAAGCCTGATGTGCTTTTGTTTAAAAAATATCAGTCAAATGTGTTATTTCTCAAAACCTTAGCCACCCACCTTGCCATGCTTTTATCAACCCCCTTACTCACTTTTTCTCCAAGGCATCCCATAATGTCACTTTTTCTCTCTCTCTCTCTCTCACACACACACACCGAGAATGTTTCCCCCCGGTAAATTTCACAGCGGTTTGAGTTTTCCTCACAGTGTCGATCGGCTCAGCTGTCAATCACATGATCACCTGTCAATCATAGGGTCACCTGTCAATCACGTGAATTCTGTGACAACTGGCAGATACACACCCCTGCCCAGCCTGACCTCTGCACACACACACACACACACACACACACACACACACACACACACACACACACAGCGGGCTTCCGTTCTAGTGTGCATGAAAAAAGGAATTATTGGTTATTTTTAATTCATGTGCACATCTAAAAGTTCACGTCACACCATGCACGTCTCCTTTTAGAGGAGCTGCAGTTGACGAAATATGAATGGGTGACCACATGGATCACTTTTTTTTTCTCTTGGATCTAAATAAAATAATGTCCGCCCCCTGTTATATTCCTGGTCGTGTTGGGTTATTATGGGATGCATCTCAAATCAATGAACAGGACTGTTTTACAAGGAAACAGGAACTTCCTGCTGATGCAGCGACAAACCCTTAAAAGCTCAAATGTATTTTTGTAATGGAAGTAGTTTGTTGTGAACCAGGGGGTACGAGGATGTTCATTCATTCATTCATTCATTCATTCATTCATTATCTTCACTAATTAGCCACAAGATCACGATGAGAAAAGGAGGCAGCCAATCGCAGCTGACCTCAGGGTGAGAGAAGGGGTCAGCTGTCAATCACAGGGTCAGCTGTCAATCACAGGGTCAGCTGTCAATCACAGGGTCAGCTGTCAATCAAGTGGCTATCTGTAAATCACAGAATCAGCTGTCAGTTAAAGGATCATTTGTTAATCATGTGACCAGATGTCAATCACATGGCCCCAGACATGGATGAGCAACTGTTTTTTTCCAGGTCAGAACTGGAAAAAATACAACTAAAAACCTTGTTTTCAGGTAATTTAGCGGATAATTCCGCTAATTCCTTTCCTTTGGCAGCTGAGCCACATGACCTCCCTCAGCCGGAGCTATGACACAACCTTCCAAAAGTCCAGGGAAAAATTAAATCAGATAAAAAAAAGGACACTCTTATTCCGGGACAACAAACACCTACAGGCATCTATTATGATGAGACGTTCACAATTATCCATGGCAACCAAGAGCCGGGGTTAGCGAGTCCAGCGCTGATTAGGATTCCTGCTCAAAAAAACGGCTTCAAATGAGCAAAGTGGATTGACCCTGACCGTCTGACCCCTCACACACACACACACACACACACACTCACACACACACACAAACATTGGGCAGCGTCACATCGACCCAGAGAGCTCTGACCAGAGGTGGCGCCGCTGTAGAAATCGTGGAACTCGATATTCCCACGCGGTCCGCTGTCCGCGCCTAGCAACGTCTCGCAGTTCGGCGCCGAAACTGCAGGTGGGACGGAGGCCTGCAGGAATTTCGTGCGCCGTGGATTCACCGATCGTGGAATCGCTCCGTCGGTTGGGTTACAGGAAACCCGATGCGTCCACGATGGCGCCTCGCGATCCTACACCGCAGAATCGATGAGCAAAATATGATCTGTTAATGGAGGGGGAGGGACTTGTGACAGGAAGACATTTTTGCGGGTCCACGGAGAACTTACCGCTCGGACGCCACAGAAATCGAAACAAAAACAGACCTGTCAATCAAACAAGATGACTATATGAGGTTTACGATCATCTGTTAAAATCAAATGAATGAATTAAACCCGTGATGCTCCTCTCACTCACAGTTCTCTTTGCTTTAATTGCATCTTCACGTTACATACTAACGTCATTATCTGTTTCTCGTCTGCGTAAGTTTCCCTCTTTGTACTGCAATGAAATGCACACACACACATACACACACACGTGCATGAGCGTAGCCGCAGCTCTTCTCTGGATGTGCCTTCGGACGCAGCCATCGTGTGTGTGTTTCCGCCGCCGCCGAAGATATTTATAGCGGCGCTTCATGCAAAAGAAGATAATGACTCATGAGGGAATTCACTTTGTATGTGTTCATTATAATTGTGTGCATGTGTGTTCTCTCTCTCTCTCTCACACACACACACACACAGACACACATACACACTTCCTTCAGTTGTTGCTACTTATTTGCCCAATGTCACCTCTCCCTGAACCGGATTAGTTAAACGATGACAAAAAAAACAAGCTCGTCGAGTCCGCGTGAACGCAAAGTTACACGAAAGTCCGACTTTTTGACAGAAACGGCATCGGTCGATTACTGTAATTTCGGCAATTGGGTAATAAAAACAAAACAGCGACATGTTGGGACAAACAGTTCTTGTTCTCCTGAGAATCTTCTTCGGTTCATTCGGATCGTTGGCGTGACCCTCCTGACGGTCGGTGTTTTTTTAGCACTCGAACTTTTTGATTTTTGGTGAGACGGAGCGGTACTTTACACTGTTTGTGTCTAAATTGATGCTAATCCACACACCCTACCTGGGGAATACACCCGCACAGACTGTTTGTGGACAGTGGGAGGAAGACGGAGAACACGGAGAACCCGTCAGGAGCAGAGAGGGTTAAACCAAATCAAGCCGGGTTGTCGGAGGAGGTCTGGAAGATGATCTGTGATGAGGTCCGGTCAGGGTCCGCCATTGAAAAATAATGATTTCAATGGCGTGTGTGTGGGTGTGTGAGGTCCACTGTGGGTTCTGGCAGTGAAATGAATTCGGTAATAATGACAGAGGTGTTTGCTAAAACCTATTCCACACAATTACGCCATTTGTGTGTGTGTGTGTGTGTGTGTGTGTGTGTTTATGCCCTTTTTGTGTCACATGCACAAATAGGAACGTGCACGCTTCTTTGACTGACGACGAGAGAGACGAGAACAGGTCGGGATAAATAGGCTTCAGCACCAGCCAGAGATGCATCATGAATGGGAAACAGTGGGAGCCATGCCGTGATGAAGGTAGTGCGTGTGTGTGTGTGTGTGTGTGTGTGTGTGTGTGTGTGTGTGTGTGTGTGTGTGTGTGTGTTTGTGTGTGTGGTGGGCTAATAGAGACAAAGATGAAGATGGACAAAAGAACCTTCACTAGCAAATGATGGTGTCTATTGAAAAAAAAATGGAGTCCACGGGTTCTCCGCTACAGTTCTCCAGGTTCCTCATTGAGATCTCCAGGTTCCCCCATGGGTTCTCCAGGAACCTCCCCGGGTTCTCCAGGTCCTCTCCAGGTTCTCCTCCTGGGTTTTCCAGGTTCCCCGTTGGGTTCTCCAAGTTCCCCCTTGGTTCTCCAGGTTCCCCCATGGGTTCTCCTGGTTCCTTCCTAGCTTATCCAGGTTCCTTCCTAGGTTCTCCAGTTTCTCCCCTTGGTTCTCCAGGTTCCTCCCTGGGTTCTCCAGGTTCCACCATGGGTTCTCCAGGTTCCCCCATGGGTTCTCCCCCCTGGGTTCTCCAGGTTCCCGCTCCGTTTCTCTAGGTTTTCCCCTTCGGTTCTCCCTCTTGGTTCACCAGGTTCTCCCCTTGGGTTCTCCAGGTTCCCCCCTGGGTTCTCCGGGTTCCACCGTGGGTTCTCCAGGTTCCATCATGGTACTTCCAGGTTCCCCCATGGGTTCTCCCCCCTGGGTTCTCCAGGTTCCCCCTTGGATTCCCCAGGTTTCCCCCTTCGGTTCTCCCTCTTGGTTCACCAGGTTCTCCCCTGGGTTCTCCAGGTTCCTCCCTGGGTTCTCCCCCTGGGTGCTCCAGGTTCACCGTCTTCCTCCTGCAGTCCAAAAACAGCAGGTCAGCAGGTTCATTGGAGAAAAAAGGGAGTGCATGGTTGCACGTCTCCACATGTGATTGACAGGTGAGCCTGTGATTGACAGGTGACCCACCAGGTTAAGTCCCGCCTCCAGTGACGATCGGGACGGGCGATGGCGCTCACTGCTGCCCCCTCTGGTGGGTCCGGACAGTCCTTAAAACCCGATCCTTTGTGATGACATGGACGTACAAATACATTTCATAATGTTATTTTAATAAAAAAAATGCTACTAATAATAAACAGCCACTCTAGCAAAAGCTGGAAAAGTACAATAAACCACAACGAAAGACCGGAAGACAAACCGGTGCTTTATCGTCAAAACACAAGCAGAACTGAAAGCACTTCACGGTTGACGACTGAATAAAATAATAATTCATTAACAATAAGAAACAATTCTATTTTATTCTGTGTTGAAATGGCAGGTCACTGTGTGGGTCTTTACTGCGGGGTAAAATTCGTAATAACACATTTTAAACATGTTGGTTTTCTTCTTCATTTGTTTGCGACCTTAACCCCCCGAGGTCTTTTCTATCTGCTGCTCCCTCAAATGACCTAATTATCTTTCCACACTTGTGAAGTCTGCAGCTGCAGGAGAGACACGGCGCTCGGGCCAGAGGACGCTACACCGCCATGCCGTCCAGAGAGAGAAACCTGAACGGGAGCGGCAGCAGAGAAACCCACCATCATTCAGAAACATGTGCTGTTATTAATAACATATGTTTACTGTTATTGATTATGTCATTACACCGACAAATGGCTGATGCTTTCTTTTCCCGATGCTTCTATGCCCGTGGACGGACGTTCAGCGAGGGCTTCGTCAGAAACGACCTTGGGTTTTCTTCCCTCATCCGTACACCCTCCCCCCAACACGCGCACACACTCACACACACACACACACAAACACACACACAAACATACATTCCTACAGAGAAATTAACTACGGGGCAAAAAAAAAAAAAAACCACACCAGAAGACACCGTCTGCTTTACCTCCGCCATGAATTCACACTCGACACTCGACTCATCAGCAGCTATGATGTGTGTGTGTGTGTGTGTGTTGGGGGGGTTAATCCACTGACTGTCATTAATTAATGTTTACACTCCCTTATCCCTGCTTGCACTCCCTCCGACACAAACACCGTTTATGACTTGTAGATGGAACCTGTGTTGATTGCAAAGTGGCTCTTTAGCACGTTAGCGAGCCAAACCTCAATGAAAGTACCTTTAACAGTAATACCGCTAATTATTTGGGTATTGTTTCAGGAATTAAACTGATTTTAGAAGAATGATGTATATGAGGTTTGACTGAAAGCTCATAATCTGCATCCCTAACTGAAAACACGCATGGGAAATATGTTTGACAAGGTTTGGAACGGACATGGCAACTGTCAATCACAGAGGTTCGAACACAAACATCTCACTGTTCACATACGGCTTAATTTGTCAAATTATGTCAAGGGGGACCAGTAAAATTATTACCTTGAAGTAACACAAAGTCCAAATTTTTTCCTTTGTTTTAGTGTAAAGGAGGTAAACAGGTAAATTATAAAAATCTTTATATGTAATGAACCGTTCCTCTAAAAAATTACATGACAAATTACATTAACAATGAATCTTTAAAAAGAATTGATGAAATTACACTCTAAGAATTTTGTTGTGTTAAAAGAGAAATTCTTGGGAACACGGTGGGAAAATTTGCCACTAGAATTTATTAGAAAATTGATTGGTAGCATGTATAAGAGGAAGTGTCATGTTTACCAGGCTATTTTGGTTATTAAATCAATCTTTTTAATTTTTCCCCTTTTTTTGCTATTGTTTTTTGTGTTTTTTAGAGAAATAAGAAAAGAAAAATCGTTTAAACTATGTCACTAGACGTTTTTTCATCAAAAAAATCATTTTGTTTTCAAATTTTGAAGCAAAAAAAACATTGCAAAGTTACTTTTTCATGTTTTCCTTGCCCTTTATTTTTAAAAAACACTGTATAAAACCCTCAGATGCATGTGAGAAAAAACGCACTTACACAAAGATTTGATTTCGCAATTGGCCAGCAGGCCGCGAGTCTGCTTTGGCCGGACAGCTTTGGACAGCTTTTTGCGTCTCTGGGGGGGAAGTGAAAATAAAAATGTGTAAAAAGAAAATAAAGAAAGAAATAAAACCTCCCAGAGGAAATCTCTGAGAGCACTTTGAAACTCTTTGGAATTCAGATTGTGTCTGCCGTCAACACCGTCTTTGCATTTCAATGTACGGACTATCCTCTGTGCACGTACGGGTGCACAATAAGCTGGTGTAAAGGACACACTTTGGAGGACGTTCATTCATTTACCTGAGACGGAATCGAATTCCCAATCTAACGGCCCAACCCTTACCTTTCCTTGAACTTTAGAATCTAAATCACGACTTCCCTAAAAGTGCGACGGCATCGACTTTCTGTCACACACGTCGAAACCAGCTCGTTTCGTGTACACACACACACAAACTGTTCGTCATGCATGAAACGGCGAACAAACACAAACGTTCTCTGTTGCTACACTTCCTCATTCACCCGCTCCCCCCCAGAAATGGTGTTTGTGCAGCCGCGGCGTGGCGGGGGGAGATAAGAGGCCGCCCGGGTTCGGTCATCCGGTGCTTCCCGCCGCCGAGACCCTGTGCAGGATTTTCATTTTCCTGGCATGAGGGCGAAATTTTAAGATTCCACATGGTGCCGTGACTTGTATGCTCACTGACTGTGTCAGATTTGGCACAGGGCAGAGGGGTACCATGAAACGTGGGGATCCAGCTGCACTGTACCGCCACCTGGTGGTAGGGAGGACTAATGCCACCTTGTGGGTGGGGGAGAACGCAGCTTCGGGGGTTGTTTTGCACGTTCAAGAGCGGTCGTTTTGCACGGAAACGAGGCCCTAAGATAGCTAGTGCGCAAGAATACTGCGACATGCTAATTAGCATAAGAATGGAAGTGATAAAAATTTGAAAAAAACGTTTCCCGTCATCTATTTCAGAGAAGTGTGAGGGGAGCCGTTTGCGCTAACGACAACACAACCTCCTCTGACTGAAAGATGGCCGCCTTGTCGTCGTCATGGTAACCAGCGGCGACAAGGCCCAGTTGGGGTTCCGGTTCGTCCGCGCCCTCTTGGCTCGCGGTAATTAACTTTCAGCGCCATAAATTGTGCAAATGGAAAAAAAAAAAAAAAACCCTAACGAGCTGCTCGTCTGCGTTCCTGCTAGATGATGTGAAAAGTTATTAGTAGCGGAAATTTAAGGACAGAGAGTGAATTCTTCCCAGCTGAGACGAAATTGGCTGCGGTACATCCGCATCTGGAAAACATGGAGGAGAACTGGACGTGCAATGGCGACGCAAAAACCTGATTGGACAAGAGAAACGTAACACAAACATGCACACACACACACACACAAACACACACACATGCACAGACACTGTCCACGCCACGTTTTCATACTAAGCTCCACCCACCACTGTTCTGGTGCTTAAGTGTCCTCCTCAATAGAGCTGTCACCACCGCGCATAGCGTCTCCAGGCGGGACGTTTTTGTTTTTTTTTAGGTTTCTTCCATGCTTGTGAAAAGACACCTCCTGGCTATTTATAGCAGGCGTGTGTGTGTGTGTGTGTGTGTATGTGTGTGTTCCTTCCATTGAAGGAGGTTCCCAGCAAATAGATGTTTTTTTTTTACTTGACACAAGATATTAGACTGGCGTCGGGACTTTTTGTTGAGTTCGTAAACATGACAGATTAGCGATCCTAATCCTAGTGTGTGTGTCTCTGTGAGTGTGTGTGTGTGTTGTTGGTTCTGCATGGACACAAGCAGGACCTTTGGCCGACGTGATATTTTCGCTGACCTTCCATGTACTTGACGTTTTTTTCCACGGTTCTCCACCTGTGGGTTGGTTGCATAAAGAATGCAGAAACATGGCCCCTCTGGAAAACACACACACACACACACACACACACACACACACACACATACAGCAACTGTTAATGTAGATATTTCCGGCATGAGCAGGAAGAAAAAAAACAAGAATAAACATATATAAGTCATTTATTACCTATAGTGCTTATGCCTTGTGTCCATGGGGGGTCTGCAGCCAATCCCTGCTGTTCCTGGATCCGGAGGCGGGGTTAACCGTAACGTGTCAGCTGTCAATCACAGGGAGCCCCTTTGTTCACACCCTCGGACGATTTCAACGAAGCTGCTATTTTGGGAGACATGGGGAGAACCCACTCAGGAGAACGTGGAGACGCCCGTGGTTTCTTTTTAAACAAAAATCAGAAAAGGCAGAACATGGTACGTTCCGTGCTCTGCGGATCCGCTGGGTTTGTGCGTAAAGACTCCAGGCGTGGATCGGGTTCTCTTTGCAGACACAGCTGGTTTTAATGGGACAGACAGAAACACACGGAGACGACAGTTTGGCATCTTGATGAAAATATTTTCCTTTTTTTTTTTTTTTTCCCGCTCTCGGCAAGTGACTTGAGTTCGTAGTTTTTCGCCGTCGCTGAAGCGCATGGACGCCAGACGTTAGACCGATCCGCATTCACAGAAACAATCAAAAGGGGGGGGGGGGTTCGAGTTTTTTTTTTTTTTTTTCGGTGTCAATAAATTAAAACATTAGAAAAAGGAACATGCTACTCCAGCAGATCCTCCACAAGCACGGTAGCGGCGCGGGAACATGCACACACACACTCCGGCACCTGTTCAAAATCATTCTTCACGTCTTAAGTCAATGAGTGACCCCGACAGGCGCCAGGGGTCCCGGCGGAGGCCCTCAGACGTCGGTTTCCTCGGGGCCCCGAGTCCCGGCCCGGCTCGCCGCCCTGTCCTCCAGACACATGTCCTCGGTGGTGGTGCTGGCGCGGCTGGCGGCGCCGCGCTGCGACAGGAAGGGGAAGTGGAAGGCCAGTTTGCTCCTGGCGGGCCGGAGCTTCCCCGCCACGTTGGTGAAAGACAAGACCAGGCGGCGGTTGTCCTCTGGCCCGGCGGAGCGGGAGGGGCGGCGCTCCGGTTTCCTCGGCCTGTGCGAGTTGCCGCCGCCGCCGCTGCGCTCGTCGTCGTCGTCGTCGTCGCTGTCGGCGTGCAGGTCGGCCGGGTGGCCCGTGGCGATGCTGCCGCTCTTGACGTGGGGCGTCTGGCTGTGGGTGTGTCGGTACTCCTCGTCGATGTCCTTCCCCAGCTTCCACCGCTTCCACTTCTTCAGCATTTCCGACTGAACCTTCAGGGATCGGAGAGAAGAAGCGTGATGAAGGAAAAAAAAGCGGCAGGAATCCCCAATTTTCCCGCGACATCCCACAACCCGCCACCTCTTTGTTGACGAAGCAGTAGAGGATGGCGACCAGCAGCCCCTGCAGGAGGAGAGGACGCAGGTTTTAACGCGTTTGACGTGAAATTTCTGTCATTTACTCGGCGGTGGGAGGGGGCGGAGCGGCCAACCTGAAAGGAATTGAAGAGGAGGTCGCAGAAGAGGCGGACGAGGCGCAGCATGGAGCCTTTGGGGACGGACTCGTCGATGACGAAGGTGAAGAGGATGGCGTGGATCCCCAGCAGAGGGATGAGCGTCAGGGTGGACTTCGCCAACCTGGACAGCGATGGGTTGATCTTATTATTTATTCTTTTTTTTTTTTTTCAAAGCCACTGATTGGCTGCATTCAAACAATGCATTGTGTTTGCTACTGTAGGATTGGTGGAGATGGAGACCCACCCTGGAATCCATCCATCCACAGCAAAGCTGTACATTTATGTCTTGATGACATTTGTCTGCACAGTTCACCCATGATGGAGGGGCGGGGCTAAACCAAGAGAGAGGCGGGGCTTAACCTGGATGTGACAGCTGTCAATCACGGGCCACATGTTCAGACATCCGACCGTTCACCTTCTCATCCACACAATTTGGAGCAGCTTCCATTTGCTTTTTTGTGCCACGGACCAGTTTTGTGCATGAAAATGTTTCTGCGGACCAGTTAGAAGTATTTAATCTGAATACAACAATTAACAACTGAATACAATGCTTCATTAGCTAGCCGTTCACTGCTATAGCAGGTGCGGAGTTTGTGTATCACCTGTTGCGGTGAACCTGTACCTTAGGTAGGAATTTTGGTATTTTCTTTTTGCTGGCAGTCTGCGACGCCTCTGTGGCCTCATCATTTGCCAGTTTCCTCCTGAAAAAGCTCTCTTGCAACTTTTGTTTCTGGCTCATTTTATTGCTCAACTCACCCTTCATGCCATCTGCACCATATATATAACAGCGCACAACGTAAATAACTTGTATGTCTATTTAGTTTTATTTTTTTATTCTTCGAAAAAACCTGTTCACGCTCTGAGCCGGTAGCTCTCATTACAAAATTTCCCTGTGCCTGCACAATAACAATTAAAAATCTTCTCCAAAGCTAGCTTGTGATAGCTAGCGCTAGCTAGCTGTTGCAGTGAGGTGAAGGCAGACACAGACGTTTTTGAAAATAAGATGCAGAAGGCCTAATGAAAAAAACTATAATTCATACCGAGAAATATTTTCTTTGTGGACTGGTACCAAATGATGCTGTGGGAGGTAAATGTAGAACCTGGCGAGAACCCAGGCAGGAGAACATGGAGAACCCAGCGGATCGGAACCAGGACCCGCCTTACCTGAACTTGTAGTCGGTGTATCTCATCTGGTGAGCTCGGAGTTTGGACATCAGGATTTTGATGATTCGGATGAAAATGAAAAAGTTAATCTGGAACAAGGGGAGAGGAAACGGTGAGCGGAGGCCCTGGGTTTAATCGGATTGCACACACACGCACACACACACGCACACACACACACACACACACAGACGCTATGCAGAACCCTTTCGGATGACAGACCGCACCCACTGTGACAGCCTCCACGCTAGAAGCTCTCCAAGTTTGGTAAGGCGTGTGTGTCATGCGCACAGATGTGTTTACACACCTGGCGGGCGCGAACGGCGAGCACGACCACGGGTGTGAGCGTGAGCGCGAGCACAGGGGGGCCGACACACCCGTGTTCGGGAAGTGAGCCCTCGCACTACTCTATTTTCAGCGAGTGTGATAATGGGAGCGCACTTGAACCGCTGCAGGAAGTATCGGGGTCTCTGCACGTCCCAATGCCTGTGAGTGTGTGTGTGTGTGTGTGTGTGTGTGTGTGCTTGTGCACGTACGCTGTCGCATGAGGTTGCGGAAGGTCGCCGCTGTTAGTGTTAGTGCGCGCTCCTAAGTGTGTCCATCCATCCGTGTTACTTGTCTCTATGGGAACGTTGGGGCAGGAAACACACCAGAGGAATTCCATAATTAATTTTCTGCGTTTGTGTGTGTGTGTGTGTTTATTTCTGAGTATGTGTGTGTGTGTTTACAGTTATATTTCAAACAAAAACGGCTTCCAGGAAGTGGTGGGAACACTGGGGGACATTTTGACCCCGTCACAATCGAAATTATTCAGGAAGACATAAAGCAACAAAAAGTTTTACCTCTGCATGATTTCCAAAACATGATTTGCATTCCCTGAAACAAAAAACAAAAACAAAAACAAACAAACAAAAAAAAACAAAACATTTTGGCGCCCCCTGGTGGTGAAATAAACATCACTCCCTGTCCATGTTTGTGGACGCGGTGCACCTTGGATTTGCGTACTCCCTTATCACGCAAGCATTTTACCGAGACCGAGTCTAACATTTTAAAAGAATGCTGTTTCTAAGCAACAGCCGGACCAGGTGGAAAAGAAAAAGGCCCGTTGGCGTCCTCACGGTGGCTCCTTAGCTCTGATTGGCCGTTGCTTGCCGGCCAATCACAGAACAGGACAGCAGCAACGCCATGCGATGACCCCTGTCGACCGACAGTTTTTTGCACCAGGAAATAGACCATGACGGGGATGGCAGGAAGAGTCTTACCATGTAGGCAAAGAGTATCGGAGAGCGAATGATCCACCAGTAGCCCATATTAATATTTCTCTCCCAGCACCTGCACACATACACACACACACACAGTAGAATATAAAGCGGCGTTTAAAAAATGGAAACGCGAAAGATGAAATAAGAGGAGGAAAAACTTACTCTTCATTCTCATAGAGATATTTGACGGTGATCCAGGGCGACACGAAGATGAGCGGCGCACCTGAGGATGAAGAAGGATTGAACATGTCGGGGGATTCAGGTCACGCTAACTTCCTCCGGGCTTAAATTCCCCCGAAAAATCAAATCACTCGCGTCCTTTTACCCACAGCCTCCTCCTTGACCTTTGACCCCGCCCACTTGGGGCTCACACCCCGATGATGACGGCGCTCTGCAGCGTCATCATCATCACCCACATGCCGGATTAGCATCCTTAGCTTTATTTAGCTTTATCAGCAATGTGCTAGAGGTTCCCTTTCTATATTATAACACATAATCTAGAACTTTTCCAAACAGCGATCTTCATGAAGCGGCTCCATGCCGCCGCCGCCGCCGCCGCCGCCATCACCGCCGCCTCTCACCCCAGCCGATGAGCAGGTAGATGTAGAAGTACTTCTTCTCGCTGAAGACGGTGATGACCAGCAGGCTGTGCAGGTAGATGCCCTCCACCAGCAGCCAGTAGTTGTTGGCCATCACGCTGTACTGCATCATCACCATGGCGCCGCGGCACCACGTCACCGCCTGACAGCGAGGAAGGGTGGAGGTGGATGAGGAGAAAATTCCGTCAGACGGAAAAAAAATGTGTGTGTGTGTGTGTGTGTGTGTGTAATAACTGGATATTCTGCTGATGATCTTGTACATGACTCCCATTCCAAAATGTCTCATTCAATGGCACTCTGGTCCGAACAATAATTTTATCTTAATAGACTCCGGAGGGGAGGCGTGTATGTGTGTGTGTGTGTGTGTGTGTGTGTGTGTGTGTGTTATCTCTCACCGGGATGCTAATCCAGGCCTGTGCCTGCGTGTCGGCCGCCCCCCTGGGGTCGAGGGTGAGGGTCAGCAAGGCGTCCTTCACCAGGATGGAGGCGGCTCTCAGGATGAAGGAGGCGAACAGGTTCATGTGGATGTTGTTCCTCATGCAGTGGAGCTTTCTGGTGCAGAGGTGACAGTGTGTGTTTGCGTGTGTGTGTGTGTGTGTTTGCTTCAATTGCTTTCCTCACGAAGGCGGTACCTGAAGGTGATGAGGATTCCCAGGGCCAGCAGCAGAGCCCCCAGAGAGAGCGAGTATCCCACCGTGTACATGACGCGGAACTGACTGAGGATGCGGCCATATTGCTGCTGCAACACACACACACACACACACACACACACACACATAAAGACAGGGCAAGTCAAGGAACACATTTCACACACACACACGCACACGCACGTACATCCGAACAAAGTTTTGTCAGGACGAAAGATCTGGGGACGGCAGCCGTGTCTCTGCAGAGGGCTGTAGCTACCTGGTCTCCATGGCGACCTTTGAGAGGGGATCTCACATGATTCAATGAAAATGCTTTTTCATTTCCTAAAAAAAACCTTTCAGGGAATTAAAAAGAAAAAAAAAAAAAAAAGAGATGATTTTGAGTCATAAGAGAAAGGGGGCAATTTGTAAGAGTCCGGGGATGAAGCCCTGAGAACACCAGCGTTCTATCGATACACACACACACACACACACACACACACACACACAAACACACACACCTCACCTGGCCAGGGTCGTCCTCGCATTCGCTGGTGTTCTTCTGCGCCCATCGGCCGTCTTTACCGCAGATCCTGTAGACCAGGCCTTTCTGGACTGTTTTAGCAGACGCATGGAAACATGCTATAAGTAAACCCGCGCGCGCGTGTGTGTGTGTGTGTGTGTGTGTGTGTGAGAGTACATGAGTGCATGCGAGCTACATTCAGGGCTGTAAACATTGATTACGACCATTGTAAAGATGCTCCTGCTGATTCAAGACTCAATGATTCGCCGAATCCCCTTAACTATGGGAGCTAACGCTCGGGGCTCTCCCTGGTGGCGCAAGCTAATTTAAGGCCCTCCGTGATAACATGGATTACCCTGAAGCTTGTTCATGCTCAGGCATTGTGAGCTTTCCATCCGGAAGAGGGGGGGGTTTCAAGGGAGTAACGGAGTTAGAATTACATTTCCAGTCCCCTGTTTTAACACACCACCGATCGGCGCGCTCGCGGACACCCACCTTTCTGGTACCAGGGCAAGAACCAGGGGCAGGACACGTTGACGGTGGTCCCGGGAAGCCCGTCGGGCCAGCAGGCGTACTGGTCGAAGGTCTTGTTGCACACGACCCCTGCGGAGGTCAGAAAAGGTCGATTGCGTGAGGTCCACCTGGACGGGGGCGGCTGGCGTGCTCACCTGTGGCAGGGGGCGCCGTGTTGATGGAGTCCAGACACTGGTTCCTGTAGGTGCTCCACTGCTCCTTCAGGAGCTCCAGGGATTTAGATGAGGAGGCCTGCAGGTCACGGGGGTTAAGTGTGTGTGTGTGTGTGTGTGTGTGTGTGTGTGTGTATGGGGGGGGGGGGTCTTACCTTTTCGCAGCCGCAGAGCATGAAGAAGACCAAGAGGAGGCAGACCTGGGACATCCCACTGACGCAGGGAGGATGGGGGTCGGCGGGGTCCAGAACGCCGAGGAGGTCCAACACATGAGGCCCCTCCTCAGCACTGTTTCGCCGTCAAGCCTACATGCGACACGGAGACGCTCATCAGTGCACACACACACACACACACACACATGTGTAAAGTTGAAGCAAAACCATCAGCCATCTTCTGGCGTCCCCCCCCCCGTGTCGTCCTTCCCTCGACGTTGGAGAACGAAACGAAATCTGAAACGTTTCTGCAAAAAACACCTTGAGCGTGGGAACATTTTTTGGCTAAAACGTTTCAAATTCCATTCCGTTCCGTTCTCGCCGCCGCCGCCATCCCACCGCCGCGGGTCCCTGCTGACACGGAGCGGACACAAACATCACCCTGTTGTGTTATCAAAGCGTGCAGGCTTTCAACGCCATTAGAAAAACGACAACGCGTTTTCCTCCCACTATATTTCTCTTTATCTTGTCAAAATAAATACCTTTTCTTTTTGAAAAAGAAAAAAAAAACAAAACAAGAAAAAACCCACACATCACCGGGCGCCAGGCCGTGATGAATGACCTGTAATTTAATAAGGAATATATCGGCGGTTGAAATGCTATGAAATGATATTTACAGACAACCATGATGTATAGACTTTTCATAGCTCTTCTATTGTACTGTAAGGTACCACTCCACACTATGCACTATGTAAATAACTTTATTTTTTATGGGAGGTCTCATTACAAAATTTCACTGTGCCTGCAAAATGCCAAAATTTTCTTGATTTTCTGATGCATAGTTCCCAACCATTTTTGTACCAGGAACCAGTTTAATGCATGAAAATGTTTTGTTTTATTATGAACGTTGGTTCGAGAACATTGAATACAACAATTACACTTTATATTAAGCAGTTACAATAATTTTGCACCATAAAAAAAAATAAAAAATAATAGATAATAAAGTTTTGAGGGTTTCAGAGCTTCATTAGCTAGCCCTTCGCTACAAATAATGCAAAGCGAGCGCTGTGTATCTCCTGTTCCGACAAACCCGTAACTTCTGTACGAATCTTGATATTTTCTCCGAAATGCAACTTTCTTTTTGCAGGCAAACTGCGACATCGTGAAACGCCGTGACAGAGTACAAACAGTCATTTTTCAATATAAGATCTGGAAGGTCTGATGAAAAAACTATACCAAGAAAGATTTTATTTGCAGACCAGATGATCCAGGGTTGGGGACCATTGGTATAAAATTTTCTATTATACTGTATTCTATTGTACTTCTTTTCTATTGTACTCCAAGCTACCACTCCAACTGAATGGGGAGGGCAGAATTATAATGATAATTATATTATTCTTCAATCACAGGGCCACAAAAAGGGACATCCGACCATTCACCTTCTCATCCTACAATGTACAGTCGTCAATGACGACATGTGTTCACATGTGACGACATGAAAACGACCTACTTCCCCTCTGCACCGCAGGGTCGGTGCAACATTCGACGCTCGTAGGCTCCGTACAAAGTCGCGAGGTCTCCCCCCATTTTCGTGCTCGCCTCTTCTTCGCGGCTCAGACTTCCAAATGATTGGTATGCGTTTTTGCCTCCTCTGACCCCGGGATGCGGCGCCGCATCACATCACAAATCTGTCAGCGCCGCCCAAACAATCTACATAATGAAGATCATATTCGAGATAAAGAGATTATTATTTTTTTTTGTCCCCCAACCTTCACTACCTGCTGTAATGCGAAGCTCAACCTCACACACACGGAAAAAGCTAATGAATGCAGATGTCGGCGTCAGCGCTAACGCGGCGTGTAGCACGAACGCGGACGAACAGGGACGCCGCGTCCAATCCCGGCTCAACACGCGTGTTTAAAGGGTTAAAGGAGATCTTCCCGAGCAGCGGATTGTGTCATTTCATCCCCTGCGCCTCGCCGCGGCCTCATATCGAGCCGGGACAACTGGATTTTCAGGGGAAGTGAGCCCACGAGAGCATGAGTAGGACTCTAGTGTGTGTGTGTGTGTGTGTGTGTGCGCTCATATACGTGCCCCGCGGCCGTTAGCATCTCATGTGTCTGCTTCTATTTAATCATGCAGCACATTATAGTGGGCGATCGTCTCAAAACAGATAGCCCCGTCGACCTTGCAGACAGACATTTTATATCAGCTGACACACACACTAACACAGACACACACACACAGCGGACTGTGCATATCCCGATGCATCCTGCAGCTCTGTGTAAATCTAGAGGCTCGGAGGTCGTTACACGCGTGTTGCGGTGCCGTGTATAAATCCTCAACCCAAGGTTTCGCCATCGAGAGCTGTCGGCGCTTGTGCGTGAGTTTCGTGACTTGGGAAAAAAAAAAAAAAAAAAAAGCGAGGGACGAGAACAGATCTGATGGTCCGGATCAAAACAATGAATTAAAAATGATGAATGACGGGAAAAGCCTGGATTAGAGGCGGAAACTGGAGCTGAGCCGCCATCTGAGCGCCATGAGGGGGCCTCCGTCTGCAGGGACGGGGCCACCATGTTAACTGGTGTCATCACTTCGCCGCGGCGACGCACTGCGCCGTAAATCTGACCAATCAGACGACAAAAAATCCACTGCATGAGTTACATATGTGTGTGTGTGTGTGTGTTGACAGAGCCATTTTGGATTCGGAAAACCGACGTTCCACGTCCCCCAAGCTGGGGTCTTTGTGAAATAAAAGATTTTTACAAGAGCAGGTATGAAGAAGAATTCAAGAATGGGGCCTTTTCAAAATAAAAGCCTTATAAGCCGCCAGGAATGTAAAGCAGTTCTGACAGTTGTTGGATTTAAAGGCCCCTAAAAACTAAAGCTTCTCTTTAACCAAATCAGTGGATTTAAATCTATTTTTATTTACAGTTAAACCATCCCAGTGCCCCCAGAGCCTTGAATAAACACACATAAAACCTGAAATATTACAGCTGTAACGTTAGCGTAAAAAATAAAAATGTCATTTTCCAAAAACCCTGCAAACAGCAAAAACTGGAGATAAAAAACAAAACCCGTAAGTGGTTAACGCTGATTTCCCACCATTAGTGATGAATTAAATCTGTAATGGTTTGAAATGATAATCACCCTGTAATTCACACGGGGGTCTTCATCGCCACGACAACCGCTGGGCTCGGGGGATGTTTATCATCCTAATGGGCTGCGGGGGATTTTTGCCCCGGAGGAAAGAAAAACCCGGGCCTTCCTCCCACGCCAGGCGCCGGTCCGGTGGGACGGCGAAAGCGGCGCGTGACCGAGTCCCATCCGTCTCACTTCATGCACGCTTGACATCGACGACGGCGAAGATTTGGGCCGTCGTCGCCCGGCAACCACGCTGCTGGCGCTCCATCCGTCTGTATGTTTATCCCCCCCTCCGAGTAGTTTAAATAACACAAGTTATGATAGCCAGGTGCGCTGCAATGGGAATAATTCTTTATTAATTCTCCATCTGGGTGGCGCTATGTAACCCGGAACCAGGATGTGATTTTAAAAGTAACATTATTAATAGCCAATATAGCTAATGCTAATGCTAACGCTAACGCAGGAGGGCGGCGGTCGTGTCATGACATGACTCATGGAACTTGGTGAATTTTAAGGATAATAAAAATGAAATCAAATAAAAGCCAGAGATGCGACGACGGCCTGCCGAAGGGAGGACGGGGCGGGGAATCGATGCCGGCGGGGAAACCAAACAGGGCGGAAGATTCAATGAGCTACGATGTAAATCCCAGGGAGGCGGTGAAACAGAAAAATCCTGAGGAGCACATTATGAGCGGCCGATGGGGGGTTGGGGTACAACACACACACACACACACACACACACATACACACTGGAGAGCTAGGACATGATGAGAAAACCTGGAGAGAAACTTGAAACAAGACATAGAAGTCCATGTGGTCACACTTTACCTTTAATTCTTGAATTTACTGGCTCGTGATGCGTTCAGGGGATGAACGCGAGATGCGTTCGCTGCCTCAGCATCCATCCACCTCCTTGACCCCGTCCCTTCACCCCTCCTTATATGGAGGGGTGAGGGGACGGACGACACACACACAAGCACATATCCATCCCAGCCACTTATACAATACTACAGTGAACTAACACATGTAGTACACGCACACACACACACCATCAGTACATTGTGTGTGCATGTGTATGTGTTTGTCACCGCCTAAAGATATCCCAGAAACAACTGATGCTCGTTGATGATTTCCACAATCCTCCCCTGGTCCTCCAGGGGTTTCCACAGCAGGATTACCGTTAGCCCTCCAGTGTGATGCGTTCAAGTGGGAATCAGACAAACAGCAGGCCGGAGAGCGGGGAGGCCAGTCAGACAAGGATCTGCCTTGAAAGACTCTCAGTTTTACATTCCGATCATCTAACTGTTTTCCTCCGCAGGTCAAAACCAATATTTGAGAACTATATTCTCCCACTGTGTGTGAACGCTTCTCGACTTTTCAGCCCGAGAGATGTTAGAGCTGTTTGGCGAATGTTAACCGAACAGCAAAAATCAAACAAATTTCCCTGCTTGTTTTCTCAAGAAATGTTTATCAAGAATAATGTATATTCTCCACCCCCCCCTCCTCCCTCGAAGAACAAACTGATTTGCTTGCATAACCCAGTGAACTAATCATTTTACCTCCTTTAGGAAATATTGAAAACACCGAACTAATTAGAGCAAGTTTGAAAACCGAAGGGACAACAACACAAAGTACACAAACAACGGAGCTCAAACCAACGCGTCCGGCTTCCATTTGTTAGCCTGCACCCTTAAGAATTCATATGCTGACACCCCAACGCCCCTTTCCAGCCCCTTTCCAGCCGCCTCGGCCTCAGAACTGACATCTGGGGCGGGAGGAAGAAAAGAAAAGTCCTTAATGAAGATTACTGGATTTGCATGAAGCAAAGCTGCACTGAGGCCAATTAAAAAAACAAGAAAAAGAAGAGGAGAGAAATATGTAAACACATTCCTGGGCGTTAGGGGGGTTAGCGTTAGCCTCACCTAGCTAAGGCTATGCCACACCCCCCTGCAGAGGAAAGCCCAAGTTTGAGGACCCCCCCCCCCCCACACACACACACACACATTGGGAGCTGTTCCATCAAACCCCCCCCCCCCCCCGCCACACACACACACACACACACCCTCGATAACTTCCTGTTGAGCCCACAAACCATGCAAAGCAGCTAGCGCTGTTAGCAACCCTGCTGTTGGACCCGGCGAAATAGCAGTAGCATGACAAAACCACAGGAAATGCCACTGATTTTTATGTATTATCGTGAAGCTGCTGCTGCGGCTCATCGTGCCTGTGCACGAGGCGGCGTGCATGAGACAGCAGGTTGCGGGGCGGTTTAATTAACCCTGTTCACGAAGCAATGGCCGCCGTAAAAAAAGATCTACTGTCATTGCTGAGAGGCTCATTATGTCTCTACAACAGAGGGATGTATGAGGAGGACAAGAAGGGCGATGAACCCAGGGACACCTATAACACACACACACATACACACACACACACATACACCTGAATACCAGTGGGACAAATGTCAGGAGTGTGTGTGCCGCTGTATATCATAACCAAACTGACCCTGCAAGCTGCCTGTCATGCATGATGAAGACGCATCCGCTAAACACCTCCTGACACACTCCGTCACACCTGTGACAGCTGCAAACATGAGGGATACACACACACACACACACACACACACACACACACACACACACACACAGATACAGACAGAGGCAATAAAAGTTCTTAACACTAACTCAAGAAAATTAAAGGACCTAAACATGGAATGTGGTTGCAGGCTGGAGGCAATAAAACATTATCTGCATCTATGGCTGTGTGTGTGTGTGTGTGTGTGTGTGTGTGTGCGTGCGCACTCAAGTGCTGCTATCGGAAAGAATGTGGAACTATCGAGGCACCCACATGACCAACAGTACATGAAAGTAACACGCTGGCCGTTCTCATGGAAACCCATTGAATTCCACTGAATATTATTATTTTTTATTTCCGAAAAATGAGAATCTGCGATGAAGAAGCTTCCGGATCCGTCTGGCAACCCAGGGGAGAACGCCAGATGGATATGCACACCTCCAAAGCCAGGTGTGTGTGTCTGTGTGTGTGTGTGTGTGTGTGTGTGGAGAGGGAGGGGCTCATGTGACTTGGAGTTAACTGACCTTATAATTAGAAATGAATAATCTCAGACCTGTTGTCTACTGCGCCCCAACACACACACACACACACACACACACACACACACACACACACACGCACACACGTGACAGAAAAGAGGTTTCAGTTTAGGAAAAATACAGTTATGACTTTGGAGCCAATCACAGCTGAGGCTGGAGAAAGAGGCGGGGCTTAACCCAGACAGGTCAGCTGTCAATCAAACAGAGACACCCATCCATTCATGGGCAACAAAGCTGTTTTTTTAGACTATGGGACGAGGACGGAGAACTCGGAGAGAATCCAGGGAGGAGAACATGGAGAGAACCCTGTCAGAATCGAACCGTCGAGATAGAAGACAAAGAATACGACTTCCGCTCGTGTTTCTTTGTGGTCTGAGGCGCTAAGCATCAATGGAGACGTGGAGAACGTGACGCAAATTACGAGTGAGGTCACCGGCGCTCTGCTCACACACTCGGCCTTGAGAGCGGAACTGCACGCCGACTGCCAGCTGACGCGTCGCCTTGGCAACGATGCATTAAACAGCACCTCCGCGGCAAGAGGCACCTTTACCTCAGCGCGAGCACGGCACTGCCGGGTTCTATTCACATTATCGCCTTTCAGGAAGTTCTTCTTTGCAATAATCAATTTACAAGCGCCGACGATGATACGAACCAAAGCGCTCTTATTCTGAAATACGGCATTGACATCCTGACGCTTCGATTCAAACACCAGTGTTTTATGGAAAATTAACTTTTATGGGGCGGTAAAAAGCAAAAAAAAAAAATGCATCTTTCCAGTGACTTTCCAGTGCAGAGCAGCAACTTCCAATAAACACTTGAGACTTGAGACTATAATTGGTCTACGACTATATTCTGCTCATATGTCAAATTAAAATCCCGCTAGTAATCCGTTCCAGCCCCCCTGTTGTTTTTAAACAAGAAAAATGCACTTCATAAATAACAAATAGTGCATGAAAAATTAATAATGCATGATGAGAGTGGATTGGTCAAACAAAGATGAAGGCAACGACAGAGGAGGATGGGGGAGTTTTTCATTTTACCTCTATCACTTCACTTACTCGCTACATACTTAATACTACAATATATTGCTTAATATACCTATGCTACACTTTATTGCTTCTTAGTGACGGAGCATCCAATGGCGCTCCTGTTTTTAAAATGATCAAACCGTCCCTGACCTGCTTTGAAAGTCCGATGCCGTCTGCTGCACTAAATGTCTCCTGCCTCCTCACAGATGATGCTCTCCGTCACGGTGTCTCACCCACAACAACTTCTCCATCTCTTCATGGACAAGCTACTTATCGGCGGGCGTGAGTGTTTTTAAACAGCACTTAAACGCTCAGATCTGGGCTCGTATCAAATGGCAAAATTAAAAAAAGGAAAACGACCGAGTGATGGCTTGTATCTCTGAAAACTCCCAAGTTGATGCACTTGTCACGCAAGGTTCCCTCATGAGAGCAACCGGATGCTAACGGCTAAGATTGGGATATAATAACATTAAATAAACTGGGTGGCGCTGAAGGACGCGGGAGCTTCGCCGTGCCGGTTAAATAAAAAGGATTTAATTGAAACTGAAATTTTTCAACCAGGACAAATAGCCTCACTTTGAGCCCCGTGCTAATTTTAAGGGTGAGGAGGGAGAAAGGGCGAGGGTGAGCGCTGATCCAGCTAAGTCGGTTTAATCTGGAGTAAATCTGCTAACACCGTTGCTGGCGTTTGCTGTAATCACTTAAACCCACGAACAGATGAAATTCCTCACCTTCGCCCCCCTCTCTCTCGCGGGGGTCCCCATCAGTGACGGGAAATCAGAACGACAACACTTTAAATATATCATCTGGGGTGTGTGTGTGTGTGTGTGTTTGGGTCTAGCCAGATGACACACTCTGCGTCTGCTAAAGAAACATAATTAAATAACGCTGTTGAGGCTAAATAGACCCATATGTGACAAAGGCAGCTGAGGACGAAGGGCTTGATCTTTCGGTGTGTGTGGGAGTGTGCAATTGTGAGCATACCGAAACACACACACACACACACACACACTTAGAATCGGTGTGTCCCACTCCAGTTTTGCACCCTTTTAAGACAGTGTTACAGCAACAACATGCAAAAGAGTTGGTTCTGCCCAAGTCGCCTATGAAGGTTGTGTGTTCTCGTGTTAGCAGAACACATGCATAACCGAAACGGTTAAGAACTGAAAGGGCTCAAAGCGCCAACGAGGGAGTTTTCAATTATCGCGTTTGATTAGGGCTGCGGGAGGGGTAACAGTGTGTGTGGAGTTTGCAGGCTAATTGACAGTTAGCATGAAGGATGGCCGTTCTCCTGACGCTGTGGGGGAAGCAGACGCTAGTAAACGCCCGTCAGATCGTCCTCTGACTTCAGCTGATGGATCCGTCTGAGGATTTTAACCCCCGACCCGTCCGCGTGTGACCTCTCGTGAAAATTAGAGGAAATACCTGATGAGAATTAAAATATCTTGAAGGTGTGAAGTGGCCAGTCTCTGCCCGCGGACTCCAAGGGGGACGGGTAGCAGCGGAGGCTAGCACAGCTAATGCCTTTAGATAAATACTCTCAGTGAACCGTGCCGGGGGTCACGTGACCACGGCATCGGGTTCAATCGCATCCGACACAGCAAGCTGAGCTAATTTGAAATTTAAAAAAAAAAATCCACGTTCCGCCCACCAGCCAGATTATATATGAAGATGGCTTCATCTGATGCAGCCGACTGGTCACGTTCATCAACACGGGGGTTAATTTCTCTCCTACATCAGCATTAATATTACATGACACACACACACACACAATTTTCCGCGAGAGCCTGCAGACTGATAATGTAATATTGCGAAATACACACAAACGCAACACCCATTAATGAAGTGTGTGTGTGTGCGTGCTGCAGTATATGATGGCAGCGCGCAGAGCTGATTTTATATGAGTTTGTTCTACTTAAAACAAAAATGTTTTAATATTGAACTTGCGGGCACTTAATTTCGGCTCCTGTTAATGCAGGTGGCAGTGACGGAGTGTGTGTGTGTGTGTGTGTGTGTGTGTGTGCGCGCGTTTTATCCAAGTCATTCAGGCAGTTCAGAAATTGTATTGACTACACCCTCAGGGAAAAGGGTGGGCATAAAAAGAAAAGAGCCCCAGAAATGAACCGTGCAGAATTGTACCACTTACGACTGGTACTTTTGAGGCCTACACACACGCACGCATTAACACACACACACACACACACACACCATTAAGACTCCCACGGTGTATGAAGGTCGGTTTTCAGACCTTCAGACTTGTGTTTGAATATAAAGGAGAGAGAAACTTTTCCTTGCGTGACCCCGATGATTCACCGTCACACAATGGAGCGGAGAGAAAAACCGCTACACTTAAAAGGAAAAAGATTGCACGGGAAACGCGCACACACACACACAAACACACACACACAAACGCAAACACACGTGCACATGTTCCTGGATTGCGGTGCCATGCGGCACAGAGCCACAAAACAGGAAGTAGCCGGTGCGTCTGCGGCAAAATTACGAACAAAAACAGAATGTTCTTTGCGAACACACGCAAAGAACCACAAACACACACAGACACAGACACACACACACAGACACACAAACACACACACACACACACCTCCACCCAACACAGTGGTGCCATGTGATTGGCTGTTGACGAGCAGCCAGACAGGCTAGTTCACAATGTACAACAGGCTAGCGTGGCGGCTAGCCTGATGCGAGAAGAATGTGGCGCCCTCTAGTGGACGGGAGGTCATATTTATTTGTTTACATGTCAAAAAGTGACATATTTTTACACCGAGAGGATCTAAAGAGTGTCTTCAGCAGCTCCAGCCTGCCGGGGTGGACCTCCATCCACACACACCTGCTCCGCCGTCAATCAGAAGCAGGGTCTCGGCCCTCGGCTCCAGCAGCCCGTCCACGTGCACGCCGGCGAGCGTGCCGCAGACAAACGCCAGAGGACAAGGCGGAAGGAGACAATCTCTGCTGGAGGATTTCCCATCATCCACATCAGCCAGAGGGCATGCACGGCGCCAGGCAAGCATAAGTTTATCCGTGTGTGTGTGTGTGTGTGAGTGTGTATGCGAGGAGAGAGAGAAAAACAGCATCAGTTTGATCTGAACTCTCCCCTGTGGATTATTATGTCTTTTATACATTATTTGTTGTTTCTGAAGTGCATTTTTCCTACTTAAAAAACAAAAACAATGGGGCTGGAACGGCTTGATCGTGTTTCAAAGATCAAGATGGCGCCCGAGTCAAGACCCTAACTTCCCCTTATCACCATCACCCTGCACACACACACATCCAACTCCCCTCTGATGACTCACGGCGGCGCCGTAATGGCTGACTTGGCGAAATAACCAGTAGCCTGACAAGGGGACGCAGATTGATGGGATTATTTACTCCGGCCGCCGGTGAGATGATGTCCTCATCAAACGTGGCGGGAAGCAATTCAGGCGGGCCCGACCCGGCCCGTTCAGACCGGCAACCGCTCATAAATACCGTCCCGATCACCATCTACACCCTGAAATACACGAGGAAACTTCAGGAAGACGTTTAATCTGCGGGAAACATCCGTTACCTCAATCTCACATTCATCCCGTCTGGCGGAGCATTACCCTCCCTTCTTGCTCCTTATCACGCTAAAAACGGATGGCGGCGTCATTTTCCCCTCGCTATTTTTTTTCGGGGAAACGTGTCGAGGCGCCGCGATGGAACCGGAGGTCATTTTTCCTTAAACACACCTCGGCGGTTTCTCAAACCCGGTATCGCTCACCTTAATGGTTTTATAATAATGAAAAAAACCTTCTGTGATGAATGAGTGTGTGCATGCGTGTAAGTGTTTGCACGCGTGTATGTGTGTGAGTCTGCGTGCACTTGTGTGTGTGTGTGTGTGTGCAACAAACAGTATTCTCTTTGTTCTCTGTTAAAAAGAATTTCCTGGTTTGTTGTGATCATTCTTCTCATCTTTATCTGAATATTTCAAATGTAACTTTGATCCTGCAGGAAAGCAAAGTGTTCTTATTAGCATTTAGATAAACAGAGATTGTCTGTTCCTCTCCCCCTAAATCTACAGTCCAGAGACACAGAATATGCAGATTATCGAGGCAAATTAGGGCTGAGATTATGTCTGATAATATAATCAGTGCAGTTGCATCGCGGGAGCTTGATTCTTGGAGAAAAGGAGCAGACGTTTTACTGCGTTCGAATATCTCAGAGGCTGACTCGCGCATTTGAATGAACACACACACAGACACACAGGCGGTCGCTCGTTCTTTCCAGATCCGTGGCCCATGTCCGGAAGCGACCAGGAAAGCGACTCCTCGCCATCACACACACACACACACACACACACACAGACACACACGCACAAAAGGCTGAAACATTTGTCTGGAGGTGCTGAAGGACGTGGAGGGATGAGTGGCATCCCAGAGGACGAGTGTGTGTCCGTCTCTCCTTTCCACAGCCAACCTCTGTTTTCCACATAACAGTAGGTGAGCACATACACACACATACACACACACACACACACACACACACACACTTGCCTTGGAGGTGAACGTCTGGCAACCTGACCTCTGACAGGACAGGGCCTTTAGAGTTCATTCCTTCAGTTGTGTGTGTGTGTGTGTGTGTGTGTGTGTGTGTGTGTGTGTGTGTGTGTGTGTGTGTGTGTGTGCGTGTGTGTGTGTGGTCATCTCACACTTCCTGTCTCCGGTGATGTGCGAGAGCGGCGAGCTCCTCTGCTTCTTTATGGTTCTGCTCGTTGCATCTGGAACATCACGGAGCTCAACCAGGCAAGTCACACACACACACACACACACACACACACACACAAACACATGCGTGCAGCAACGAAAGATGCTAATTGACTGTTAGCAACGCAGCAGCCCGCCGAAAGCCGGCCTGTGAGCCCAGCGCGGCTCGCAGGAAGTCCAACTTTCAGATCATAAGAGGTGTTTGCTTCTCTGCTGAGGAACATCGTGCTAAAATCAAGCTAATCAGCTGGACTGGCTTACACTGAAAACATGGTGGTCATAATTAGCCTCTGCATGTAGAGAATCTTAAACTCCTCAGGCTGGAACCTCAGTAGAAAATGTGTGTGTGTGTGTGGGGGGGGGGGGGCAGCGAGTGGCGAGTGTGTGAATGTTCATTAGAGAGCAGGGGGGAAGCTGGATGAAGGCAAACTGCTCGATGGTGTGGGATTACCCACGCCTGCAGAACAAAGAGCGCAGACACCATTGCAAACAAAGTCTGTCAATCAGAGGGCCTGCACTGATCACTCACACACACACACACACACACACACACACACATACGAATCCCACCATGGGTCAACAGATGAGGGATAGGGTGCTCTCCACTCCCCGGATTTTTTCTTTTTGCAGGGCGCCATAGAGGAGCAGAGGAGGAGACCCGGGATTGAATTAAGGAGCAGATCACAACTAAGCTGTGATATTGACCGGTGTGTGTGTGTGTGTGTGTGTGTGTGTTTTGGGGGGCTCAATTTCACGCTCCGGTAGAAAACACGTAAAGATATAGAGAGATCAGCGCCGGCGTTGGAAGACGGAGGGGTTGAGAAAGAGTTGTTATCAATGCCGAAGTGATGGCAGACACTTGAAAACAACGGGACTGTGTGTGTGAGTGCGTGTGTGTAAGAAACGCTGGAGGTAAATCATCCGGTGCCGCGCGAAGAGGCCACGCGTTAGCGAGCAACCCATTCAGAGCAGGTGGCCCTCAAATCTGCACTCACTGGGATCACGACCATCTGCGTCTTCATCCCCAGCCCTCCTCTTCCCCGGCCAGCGTGTCGGATATCTCAACAGAAAATGACCGCCGTCACAACACGCCGTTTAACTACAAATGCACGGACCGCCGCGATGACCTCATCACCAGAGAGAGCCGTAATTGGCTGATGGGATGGGAAAAAAAATAAAAGAAGAAACGTGTCTGTTTGGGTGAGCGCTGGTGTTTGTGTGAACACAGCACGCCTCACACACACGTCCGGGTCACTGTTGATTCAATAAACAGTTTTGTTTATAGAGCAGGCCTTCACTTGCATGCACACACCAACACACACACACACACACACACATACACACACTCTACCCCAAATGCAGAACATTCTTCGACCGCAATTTTCTCATTTCTCGCACAATCGCCGCCCCGAAGCTCGAAAATGGAAGCAGAAGGTTTGCGTGTGTGTTTGGGATCGACCGTCACTGAGCCGGGTTCTGCTACAAGAACCGGGTTCCACCGACTCCCGTCGTGATCGCCGTCAAAGAACGTGAAAGTAAAATGGTTTGCGTAATCATCAGCAGATCCCTCCTGCATGGTTTCTCTCCAGGTTCTCCTGTCTGGGTTCTTCTCCGTCTTCCTCCCTCAGTCTGTTTGAGGTCCAGTGATTGACAGGTGACCCATCCAGGAGAAACCCCGCCTCTGGACCCAGGAACAGCTGGGATTGGTCAATTCAGAGGCTTCAGTGACTGTTTTGGAGGAACCCGGAGAATCCGGAGAGAACCTTCATGCTTATGAGGCAACGGTTCTGACCTTCACCTATGGATGCCTCATGCAACAAAACACACACACACAAGCTGTGTAAGAGGTG
Organism: Fistularia commersonii; assembly: GCF_037954325.1. NCBI lineage: Eukaryota > Metazoa > Chordata > Actinopteri > Syngnathiformes > Fistulariidae > Fistularia > Fistularia commersonii. The sequence goes on from NC_141318.1 coordinate 3,303,048, forward strand.
ATCTCTCGAGTGGGAGACGGTGTGTTTCGTCTCTCGGCCAGCCTTCGTTTCAGGAGGAGTTCTTCATCCCAACGTTTGCAGATGATTTGTCCTCCTCCTGGCTCTTCCTCAGAGAAAACCCTGGTGTGATCTCTGAGCCACAGCACCCTGGAGAGCTCCGTCTCGCTCCTCCTACCCGCCGCCTTTGCAGAGCCCCCCGAAGGCTAGCTTGCTTTAGCCGCGCCGCTAACCACGCGCTACACTTGCAGATAGCCGAGGCTCCGTCACAAAGGTTTGTCTTCAACCTTCTGAAGGAAACCGCCAGGTCTGCTTTACCCGCCTATTGTCTGGTCGATCGACCCCGGAGATGTTATTTAACAATCATGTCCCAAAGTTAATGGAAAAAAAGCATTAGCTTATTTTTCTTTTGGCACACAAATCAGATTTGGGTTCATAACGCTAACAAAAAAGGAGGACTGCCTCGCATGTGCACGCTTGGAATATGGCGGGATGCACGAGAAGATGAAAAAGAAGAGAGAAAAGGGGGAGAACGGAGGCAGTAAAGAGTGTGTGTGTGTGTGTGTGTTCGTGTGTGTGTGTGTGTGGGCATCACTGCAGATGTAACTCTGAAAACAAGTTTCAGAAAGATTGCATTAATTCAGAGAGCGAGCAACGTCGGCGACGGCCAATCAAATCAGCCCGTCTCTTCCATTTTAAGACAAAAAAAAAAAAAAACAATTTTCAAACGATTATCTAGAGGAGGAACCCGAGATGCAGAGCGTCTGGTGTGCAGAACTACATCTCGGCAGCGGGAGCCGGAGGGGTGGATGACATTTTTGATCAAAGTTATGGTTTAAAAAAATTCCCTATATCAGGCTCCGGCCATAAATTCCCATGACAACCTCGCAGGTTTTTAAATAATTGGACGAAAAGCAAAAATAAGGTTGAAAGAAAAACAAAACATTAGGTTTTGGGAAATTAGACTCCTTCGTGTGCATTAGCATAGCACGCCGGACGCCGCAAAGTGGCGGCGGCGGGCCGGAGGGGCCCGTAAAGGTCAACCAGAAGGTCAGCGCTCCAGGTGGGCAACACACACCCGATCAATACAAACAATCGGTGGCCGATCGGGAATCAGAGGATGGATAGGAGGGTTCCATTAAGAGCGTTGACCAATCAACATTCAATATTATGATTGTAAACAGGAAATGACTGACCGGAAGTCCCTGTCACGGGCTCTGCACCGGACCACAAAAGTTCATAGATGGCGAGGGAACGCATGATGAACAGAGTGAGAGAAGAAGAAAAAAAAGAAGTAGAAGAAGAAGAAGAAGAAGAAGAAGAAGAAGTAGAAGAAGAAAAAGTCACTTTACCTGCGCGTCCGCGTCCCGACCTCCGCGTCGCTCATCTCCGGACCCGCTCCATCCGCGCCCGGGACCGAACACCGGAACCACGACCGGGGAAGGACAGGGAGCGTGGAGAAGGAAAGAAAGAGAGACAGAAAGAAAGGAAGACTTCACTCCTCCACCTCCTGTCCCCGGACTGTGGCGCTCCGTCCGTCCGTCCGTCCGTCCGTCCGTCCGCCGGCGTGCGTCGGTGCGGCTGAGGCGGAGCGCACTGCCGCCGGCGCGCTCGCTCTTACCAGCTCTTTCAAACCACACCGGAAGTACGGGGGCGACTTCCTGTGAATCTTTTCAAAATAAAAGTTTTTTTTTTTTTTTTTAATATTCTGTGTTTGTGTGTTTTAACTTCTCTGAACAATGACGTCATGGACCAAAGTGGAAATCAAATTCAGGACAAACTGATAAACTTGTAGGAAAAGGAGATGACTTATTATCCCAGCCCCATAAGGTTCCTGGTTCTGATCTGGTTGACAGGGTTCTCTCTATTGGGTTCTGCCGGTTCTTCTGCCCGGGTTCTCCAGGTTCTCCGCCTCCCGCGGTACATTCATTGAAGACCAAATCATCCTCAGGTGTTGATGAGAGGGTGAATGGTTGGACGCCCGTGATTGACAGGTGGCCAATCCAGCTAAAACCCGCCTCTTGCCCCAATGAAACCAGGGATTTCAACGCAAAATATTTATATATCTATACCTATCCATCTATCTATATCTATATTTAGGTGAACAGTTGAACCCTGACTCCTGTCAGCTCCCCTAAAACCCTGCGAGGGAAAAGCAGTCCAAACACACACACTGTTTTTATTGCTGCTTTGTTTTTTACTTGCAGAAACACAGCAGATTCATTGGGAGGCATCTGTCTGACAGCAGCATCCTTTTTCAGGCGTAAACACGTGTCAACAGACATCACTGTGAAGTCAAATTTGTGGAGACGTGCAGTGGTGTGTGTGTTTGTGTGTGTGTTGGGGGGATTTCATTAAACACAGTTATTAAAGTCAATCATCAGTCAAAATAACTTTGGAATAAAAGCTGTTTCATCATCCTTGTGGACAAAGAGCCGACACGACCGCCTGGGCTTTGATTGACAGCTGCAGAGGTTTGCAGGATTCCACCTGAGGCCCCCGACCCTGCCACGCACTCAGCTAATCCGACCCCGAAGCTTTTGCCTGCGACTTAATTTATTTTTATTTAACTCTAAAGCGTCATGTTTCTGGATCATCATCCTGTCAGGTTCTTCAAACTGAAGATCTCGCTGATGGACCTCCAGAGTCAATCCGACCGCGAGTGTCCTGCAACTACTTGTATGGAAATGCGGGCTTCCAAAAGGCCTTCCAGCTTAATCACACGTTTCCCCTCCTTGGTGTGTGTGTGTGTGTGTGTGTGTGTGTGTGTGTGTGCAAAGTCCAATCAGGAGTAGCGTGAGAGCCTGATGAGCTTGCAGCTGGGAATCTGGATGGTGTTTAGCAAGGTCGCACACATGAAGATTTATCCAAAAAATGCCTCCAAGTGCCTTTTTTCCTCCAAAAAAACCCGCTGCATTTGTTTATCTTTCCTTCCTTTAGCTGGTGACGATTAGCGCCGTTGACTCACGCCAGGTTCGATTAGGTTTTCTCCGTCTCCGTGTTCTACTTGGGTTCTCTCCATGTTCTCCGTCATTCGTCGGTAGGTACGATTGAAAGGTTGAATCGCTGGAAATATGTGTGTGTGTGTGTTGATTGACAGCTGACCCGTCCAGGTTAGCCACACGGCGGATTGAAAAAATATATTGACGGCTAAATCATATGGTTAAGAATATTTATGCGCGCTATCAAAAAGTAATACACGGTGTTCTGTTTCCACCCACGGCTCAATGCACTTTCATCATCAGAGAAGTTCACGCAAACTCCTCTCTGCGGATCCCGAACAAAGCAGAAAGTAATGAGATCCCTCATATGCAAATATGCAAATCCCATCGCTTTTATTTATTTTTTTCCTCCCCCTGGCCAGTCTGCATGAGTTATTTCCATCTCGTAGCTCTTTCTGTCATCGCTTTGTCGCTTGGGGAGGCGCGCAGGGGGGGTTACGGAACCCCACCCTCGTCCCCGTCCCCTTTGGAAGCACCTTGACATGTAAGGATATTCTCAGAAATCGGGGAGGCCGTTGGGGGGGAGGCGTTCTTGATGGACGTCCCCTGGACATACGTTGCCACGGTTACAGCTGGGCCATAATTGAAGTTGGATAGCCTCCATATATCAGGCTCCTCAGCAGCACCCACGGACGTACGCGTAAAGATTCTTTTTTTAAAAATCTGTCAACAGATGGCAGGTAATTACCCCACACAGGGAGAGAGAGGCTCGCGGTTGGGCGTTTAGCACGGGGACGCTAAGGAGGTAGCCCCCAGGTTGCAGAGAAGAAAAAAATAACATCTATCGCAACACATCTAATGAAAAGAGCTCATTCCTATGCACGGCAGGCACAAACACACACACACACACACACATATCTGTATGCCGCGGTAGCAGTTATTTTTCTCGCGGAGCCAAAATACATCTCGTCTTTCCCCCGCAAATTTACAGCATCGCCGTTGAGGGATGCGTTGCTCTGATTGGCTGTAATGAAGTCGAGGAGTGAAATGTGCCCGGATCCGTGTGAGTGTGTGTGTGTGTGTGTGTGTGTGAGAGAGACAGCACTCATTCACTTTTCAGAAAACATCTGATTCTGTGCGTGTGTGTGTGTGTGTTGCAGTCAAGGCGATAGGTTTCTTCCACTGGCGTTATAAAGCACGGCCTTCCTGCGTAACAGAACATCCATCCTTTCTGTGCACGTACATGCACAGTGTCCAATACGTGCCCCTTCGGCAAAAACCCCTTGTTTAACTCCACAGCAGAATTGGTTTAACACTTAACTGTGTGTGCTAAATGTTTTTAGCTTACTAGCCAGACAAACGACCTCACGGGTGTCTACATGTCACACATCTGTCGCCATGGATACGACACACAGTAAAAAGTATTCCGTACCTTCATAGAAGTAAATATAGTAATGCCATTGACTTTAAGTTTGACTCTACTTGAAAAAAAGTCAACCCTGGGAATAATTGAATGAACCCGAACCTAAACAGGAAATAAGAGGCGTGGTTAAACCCAGACGGGTCGGCTGTCAATCACAAGGTCGGCTGTCAATCACACAGAAACACCCGAACATTCAACTTCTTATTCACACCTACGGACGATCTTAAAGAGTCTTCGGTGGACCTGCTGAACGTTTTCGGAGTTTGGGAGGAAGAGAGAACCCAGGCAGGAACCAGAACAATAAAAATCCACAAAAATGGTAAATAGATGAAAATCAAGAAGCTTCAATCTCCTCAAGGAAGGATGTGGTGGCAGAAACAAAACCTGGTTTGTGTGTGTGTGTGTGTGTGTGCATGTGCAAGCACGGTGATCCGCGGCTCTTTCTCCATTGGTTTCGGCTCGGAGGAAAACAATCATCGGCTTCGGCTTCTTTCATCTCGCCGTTTTTTCTTCTATTTTTTTCCCACGCTCCTGAGCTGGGACGGCTGGCGGACGCGGCGAGCACGTGTGCGCCCAAAACCTTCTCCGACACTCGTCGCGGTGAGGGAGCTGGTTGCTAATCCTCCGTGGGCTTGTGAAAATAAATTGAGAACGTCAGAGTTTAGAATCCAGGAGAGGTTTATATATATTTAGAGAGAGAGAGAGAGAGAGAGAGCTCACAATGTTGACACATCTGGAGGAGACGAGGCTCCTCGGTGGATGCAGCTCTTCTTCGTTTCTCCAGGACGAAGGCGGCCCTGATTCAAGGGGGAAAAGCCTTCGCACGCCGCGATGAAACACAAACCCCCCAGGAGACGGGGGTCTTACAAGCGTGACGACGAAGACAAGCAGAAATCTTAATTTAAATTAGTATTTTAATTCAGAAATCATTAGAGGACCATCAAGCGCATCCCGGTCCCGTAACCTCTGACCTCCCAGTTTACCCTGGGACGTAAGCGCAAGGAAGGGGGTGCATGTGTCACAACACCGCCCCCTACTGGACAGACGCTGTAAGGCAAGGTGGTTGGCGTGGAGGATAAAAGGCTTTGCGGGTTAAATCACTGCATTGAGGTGAAGGATTCTTCTACGCCGTTCAGCGCTAATACTTTTAAAAGTAAAATTTTAAAATACTATCATTCCTCCTCGAAGTTAGTTTTTGCCACGCGATCGGTTCCGGAATAAAGTGCCTACCGAGACGGAGCAACCGGGATGAGAGGGACGCCACTTGCTTTTTCAAACTGCAGGAGTGAAGCGGGAAGAAAGAAAATGTTTAGATTCAGAGGCGCCCCCTCCCCCCGCTTCAACTCCGGTGATGGTCCCGGACTGGAATGGAGCAAAGTGTAAAATATTGGTAAAGCTTTGCGCTCAGGCAGTAGCAGATTTCCAGTTATTTAAAAAAAGAAAAACAGTTGCTTGGAGATGAAGGAAGAAGGCGGGGGGAATGGTTCAACGGTGAGGCGGCACGAACGATCAAGGCCACGCTGTGTTTGCTTTGCCAGAGAGTCCTCTTTCGGAGTTTCCTCCCATGAGTGTCGGGGCGGAGGGACCACGATCCGGAACGAGTCGAAGTCTGCGTACTGGCCTGCTGGTTGCCATGACGGCGGCGGAGTCGACGGAGTTTCATCGCTCACATTCATCCTTTCCGGACACATCTACGTTAGCGGCTAATAACATGATGGCTGCATCTCGAGAACTGAATTATTTCTAAGCGCTGATGTAATCAGTGTTTTTCACTGTCATTCCCTTATAGAGGTTAGATCTACCAACTAAAAAAAGGAGAAGAAGAAATGGTTTGGCTACCGGCTCAAACCGGAGGGAGGCAGAAGGAAAACAAGCTCCAGCTTTTTCCCTTCTTCTCTTAAAAACGGTTGCAGTCTGTGGACCTCACTGATGGCGACACGGGTGGGAGGAGCAGCGGCTACAGCGGCGATCAGCAGACGATGCGGATGCCGAAATATTTTTTGAGCTGCTCCAGGAAGATGAAGGTGAGCACGGTGTGGGGAATCAGCCGGATCCCAGCCGGAACGAGACCCTGCAACAGAGGGCGGCGCCAGGGTTAGCTCCTCGGGCCACGATTCAAAACGACAAACTCTGGCCGCGGCGAGCGACGTCAACAGGAAGTCGATCGACTGGGACTGGAAGTGGGATTACGGAAAAGGACCGGATAATTGGGCTACCTTGTAAAATGCCATGGGGCCCAGCTTGGCGGTTTCCTGCAGGCAGTGTCTCACACCCTGGGGAGATTTGAAAATAAAAGAGAGGGTAAGAGAGGATTTGGGAAATGGGAAAAGGAAGAGGAGAGCTGAATGCACTGACTGTGTATTCGCCCTTGGAGTTCATCAGCCTGGTCTTCAGCACGTCCAGGGGTTGGCACAGAAACGTGGCGCAGCCTCCCTGCAGGGGAGGAAGGGGGGGGAGGTTACAATTTCGCCGGCGTCACGCCAATTTAGAGCGGAGTCTTACTCACTGCGATGAAGCTGGAAAGGAAGTGTGTGAGTATGTTGTCCCCCATCAGCCCCGTGCCGAGCACCAGCTGCTTGGCCTGGTCGTAGCACGCCAGCTGGAGGGAGAAGGGAGGCGGAGTCAGCGGGAGGGCGAGGGTGCGGCCGGCTAACGCCGCGGTCGCGGCCCGTCGTCGCATCGTGAAACAAACCCGGCGCGCCTCATATCGCGACTGGCAGCCGCGTTGAGACCGGCTGTAATTACCTCGGTGACGCCGCCACTCCGTCACGCTAATTACTGAAGACCGGAAAAACAAACAACGCCATCTTTCACCGCCATCCAGACACTTCATTACAATTCTCCTGAGGTTTTCCTGAATGACGGCTTTGTCTGCCGCCATTTAAAGACATTCATTCATTCATTCATTATCCGCTCTTCTTATCCTGCTCACAGGGTCGGGAGGAACAGGAATCACAGCTGGCCGCACCGCAAGAGGCGACTTAAACTCGGCCTGGTCAGCTGTCAATCAGACAGAGACCGGTGTTGGACGGCGGGAGGAAGGCGAAGGAACCTGGAGAGAACCCAGGCAGGAGAACGCGCAGAACCGGATCAGCGCTGCGTTCTCTGCCGTGACAGTCGATGTGCATATTTTGGATCGTGGGGGTCTAAAGCCCGGGTCGACCGCGGGTCATGTGACTTGCCTGCCCGACGGTGACCAACGCCCCCCTGCTCGACGCCATGGTGGCCCCGGAGAACAGCCTCCTCACGCCCTCTGCGGGACGAGACAAACGGTCAGAGAAGGCTCGCCGCGGGCTCGCCGCAGGGCTCGACCGGACGCACCTTCTCTGAAGACCCTGAAGAGGCCGTCGATGGCGTGTTTATAGCTGCAAGACACAAGCACATGCCGGATTTGAGCTTTTTGGGCGTTTACCCGCGGGTGATATTTCAGCTGCCTGTCGGTTACCACACTCACTTCCTCCTCAGCTCCGCTGGCAGCTTCATGTCATTCTGCATCCTTAAAGCACAAACAAAAAAAAAAAAAATAGATCCGGTGAGACTTTTGATTTGATGACGAGATGCCATTTCTTTCTTTGACATTTTCCCCAAAGGGCGACACATACCTGACATTGACCAGGTCAGCCGGCGTGCCGACGAACCCGCCGGTGAAACCTGTGGACAGAGAGAGAGGACGCGTGATAGCGAACACACGCCGCCACACAATGCTGCACTAGTTTAATAACCCTCAGCAGCTCCTGTCCATATTAACTTATGTACTATTTCATGTCCATTTCAACTATATTTGGTGTTGCGTACTTTGTCCTCTACACATTCCTATCTGTAAATTATGTCCGTAATTTACTCCTGCTTGTACTCTACAACATTTAATGCACATAGCTCACTTTAAAATATGTTTATAGTACCCACCTGTAATGTACATACTATTAATTTATTTATTATAACTGTGCCCGCTGCTTTTTCTGACTTCTAGTTAGATGCTAAACTGCCTGTCTTTGCCCTGTATTTGTACAGGTATAATGACAATTATCTATCGGGTGCGCGCATTTCACGTTCAAGCCGTGCACGCTCTCACCTCCGAAGGCACCCAGCAGCACCTTTTGGTAGAAGGGCATGGGACCCTGGCTGGTGCTGCCCAGCATGTCCCGCACCGTCTCATAAATGGCGAACCTGGTGAGGGAATAGGACATCTGGGAGGGATGAGAAGGAGAAAAGAGGAGATTTGAGTCTCAGTCTCCACTCATTCAATTATTTTATTCTGAAAGGCTCTATGACATTTATAATTAAATCAGGCTAAAGGGAATCAGCTGAGAGAAAATGGCATGATGTTAATTACGCAGCCGTGGAACAGAGTGCAACGTGTTCATTCTGCACCCTGAACTAACCCGCTGGCTCCATCTGGAGGACCAGCATGAACACTACAGAGGAGCAGGGGTGAAAGGTGTGAGTAGGTCCGTCATGATTGACATCTGTGAGTTTATAATCAACCAAATGTACGAATTCAATGTCTCCTATGTTAACTCACTTCATGCCACCCAAAACACACACACACACACTACCTGTCTGCAAAGGGAGGCAGAGAGGCCGTTGTAAAGAGCCAACACCCCGTTGTTCTTCACCACATGGACAGCCATCCCCATCATCCTCTTCTTCACCTCCTGCTGCGTCTGCAGGTGAACCTGGAGAAAGAGAGCGAGAGGAGGACATATGAACAGTGCAGCCGATACGTCGATCTGAATTTGATACATTGATCGGATGATCAACACTAAGCATTTGAAGTGGGAAAAGGATATAAATATATGTATTCGTGTCTCATTTTATGAAAACCCTACTTACTTTTTGAAAAGCAGCTGATCAAACGCAGTTGGGATTTTTATTCATGTTGTGGTTTCAGTAATAGCTTTGTGTGGCGTAACTGTACATAGCAAATATTCATATATATATACACACATATATGCATTTTTTTAAAGTAATGATACAGCTGCACAGGCCCTGAGAGCTAATGCTAACAGGTAGCACTGCTTTCATGCTGCTGACTCCAAACCGACATTGGGTGAAATGTCCACAGATAGTAATGATTAAATACAAACAATCAGTGCATGAGGCACAAACTGGGACCGGTCATCGTCCGGTTCATTCCGGTTATCTCCAAACGTATTGCGCATCCAGATAACTGTCCTCAGAATGAAACTGAACGGGCATGTGCCGTCCGTGTTTGTACTCAGCTGGCTTGAGCTTGTCAGGCTGTCGTAAAATTCGGACCTTTGACCCCCCCATAACCCCTCGGCGTGATCAGTATTTGGCCACTGAGCGGTTTAAGCCGGAGTGTGTTTTGCGGTCTGGTTCAGGAGACTTAGAGGACACTCCTCTTCAGTGAACAGTGCGATAATCAGTGTGTCATGCGCTGATTGTGCGTCCAAACCATTTCAGCCCACACCTTATCAGAGGCGACACTGGGGCCCTTGACTCAGCGGCAACGCCTCTATCGCCTAGAGGGATTATGTTTAGATTACGATAAAATCCAGGGTTACGGCTCCTCCGTCTCCCTTATCAGCAGTTAGTTAAAGCAGGGGTTTATTCACATGGTGAACTGTCTGTACGAAATACAGATTTTGCCTCTTCGCTGCCCCACACACACACACACACACACACACACACACGGTCTGAAACTTCATGGTTTCGTCTGACAAGCCTTCAGAACCCTGCCGGTGCCAGACGGCCGCCATCAACTTGCCAGAAGGTGAGGAAAGGCAGGGCGAAGGCTGAGTTGTTTTTATATTAGCTAACCTTCGTTATTTGAAACGTGGGACTGGAACGGTGACTGACAGAGGTACGAAGACCGTGCGTCAGCCGTCTGCCTCTGTCAGCTCGGCGATGTTCGTGTCGGTGTCGGTTCGGAAAGGTGAAGACTCTGAAAGACTCTAATGAGGCCTGTAAAGGTGTTTTGGCAGAATGTTCTGTTGTCGCCGAGAAGTAAACATCCACCCTTTTGACATGAACCACTTTTTCCCGTTCTGTCACAAACAGGCGCTAGTTTGAAACTGCCATGAATGTTAATCATTTTCTCAAGTAGTGCAAAAAACATTTTCAAGGTCGCTATGACCTTGTCCTGCAAAATCCACTTATCCTCTAGGGTTCAATGTGATACTTCTGGTGTAGTTTTCTTTTTAAGTTTCATTACTTGTAGGTTATTTTGATTAAAAAAAAACCACCTTGCACACTTGCTAGTACCATAAATGAAAGAGCAGTGTTATGGTCGCCCTGCTGCCGAGTTATGGGCATGGCATTCTGACCCAGGCGAAGTCATGTGCCTCCAATCTGGGCCTTAATTTATAACGTCAGACAACTTGGCCTTTGCGTCGGGAACCTGGCAGGAGTGAGGTTTGTAACGTGACAGTCTTTATGACAGGCTTTATGAATGGACGACTGTCGTCGGGGTTGTGACTAAAACCGTTTCAAGTACGGTGGAAGATCACGTCGAGGGGGAGGAGGAAAAAAGGGAAACTCAAACGGCTCGTTACTGAGTGAAAAACCCTGTGGGCGAAAAAAGGGCATGTCATTCAACGCTTTAAACCCACATTTATTGCGGTCCCTGTTGTCTAATTAACTCTATTTTTATTTTTCCACTCCTGATTTTAAAGTAGGATAAGCAGAATCTTTCTTGAGCCAGTTTGATTTTTTTTTTTGTTTTGTTTTCCACGTGGCGCTGTTCAAATGATAAGCGCTCAGCAAACGCAGTCAAGGTACTACCATTATGCAATACCACTTTATTACATGCTACTACGAATGCAGGCAACTCCTGGCAGACGGATTGCAGTAGAAGTACATAAAAGAGCACATTCTGACTTAAAGGAAGCAATTACCAGCCTGCTCGCCATTATTACCCACCACATGACTTCCTGAGGGCCGCTTCTCCTGGTCAGGGTCATGTGATGGTCTTCAGTCCGAGCCAGAAACACTTATATGCAGAGACACAATAACATGCTGCCGTGCGGAGCGTGGCAAAGATTAACAAGAAGGAACAGGTCAAAATCCAGCAGTCCATGTGCACACACACGCACAGAAGCTAGTCAGATCAATGAGAAAAAAAAACAAAAAAATATTCACAACATGAACGAGTAAGAGAAGATAAAGATAATATAAACTTTATTGATCCTCATAGGGGAAATTCCTTTGTCACAGCAGCATAGCAGTCTTAAAGTAAAAAAAAAAAGCAAAAATAAATATGAATATAAATAGAAAGGCAGAAGATTGCAAGACAAAAAAAAAAATTCAAGAATAAATGGACAGCAGATAATAACACCAACAACAACAGGGAAAGGCACGGACATCATCTAGGGACGGTGAGGGTGAAAAATACACAACCAGTGCGCTGCATGTGGATCCATTCAGCGATTACGACATATGTGACGCCATAATCTGTCGCGGAACCGCTTAAAAAAAAAAGAGGATCTAGGTTATGATTCTGTGCTCGAACCCGGTCAAGTCTTCTGGGTGTTCCGAGCGAACGGCGGTCACGGGGGTGGAACCCATCGGAACACTACGGGACCGGCAGAACCGACAACGTGGTGTGTCGGTCTGCAGCAGGTTGCTCTCCCTCTTTCTCTCCCTCTTTCTCTCTCTCTTTCTCTCTCTTTCTCCCTCTCTTTCTCCCTCTCTGTCTGTCTGTCTGTCTACTGAGCAAAGCGGAAGTCAAATGTTCAACCACTGGGACGGATCGCAAACACGCTCCGGGTTCACATTTTAAGCCTAGCCGTTGCTGCAACTCCGTTTCCGCCCTGCACACATGGGCTCTCTCTTCACCGATCGACAACATCTGGGGTTATTTTCTTTTACAAATTTGCGCAAACGGGTGGGGCGCTGTCTCAATACTAATAAGGCCCGAAGGGTGGGTGTGCATTGCTCGCACCGGTAGATTCGAAACGGCGTAGCATATGGAACTGAACCACACACACGCACACACACACACATACACACACACACAAAGTGAACAGCTGCAAAGGGGGTGATTTACAACAGCTCACCTTCAGAAGATCCAGAGGATGCGTGCAGCAGGCGGCCCCGCAGGACGCCAGCCCCCCGAAGTACCAGCGTGACACTCGCTTCTCAGCCATGGCTCCGCGGCGTCGGCTCGCTTCCACCTCGTCCGAGGCGCCGACACGCTGATTGTTGGTGTGTGTGTGTGCGTGGAGAGGGGGGGCACGGGGATGGAGCCTGCGGTGAGTTGGACACGGATATCCTCCTTAATCTTCACGCATTCCGATAAGAATGTGCGCCGCACTACCGGGGTCTTTGGCTCCAGCTGCACCGCGCACACTCACGCCACATTCTTCTTTTTGTTGTGTGTGTGTGTGTCAGATGCGCGCTGCAGGAGGAGTTGCACAACGTAGCCAATTGTGACAGTGAACCGCGGAGCTGCCTACTGCCCCCCGGGGGCAGGGACTCAAAGGTCGGGGCTGCGGGGATGTGCAAACGCCGCGGAAGCCCCAGCGAGGCCGAGCACACACACGCACACACACACGCACACACACCCCCCACTCTCCGTTGCCACGCAATTTCGTGCTGTTTTTTTAAAGAGACACACACCGCTGGCTTCCAGCGTTTGCGGGAACGCGGTGACACTGTCTCTTTAAGAGGACATCGGCAGGCTCCGCCGGCGGTGCGCCCCGCTGAATTCCTCCGGGCTGTGAAGCCGACCCTGCTAGCGGGAGGTTAGCATCCACTGCGGACCGGATCATATGGAGGCTCCGGAGCTTCATTTGTTTCAAAAAAACACAACAAAATAAAAAGCTCCCCCTTCACCTCAAATGTTTTGGTTATTTAATGTGTTTTCATGAAGCTGTCATGGTTCAAACCTCTCAATGAAGCGTGCTAAATTCTTAGCATTATCTCGCCTTGCATGTTACCCCGGTTCGACACCACTCTCACTACTTAATTAGCATCCCATACAATTACTTTTACGAGGTGAAGTGCTTTAGCATGGGTGCTAACTAGCCAGGGTGCTAATACAGCCTGTATTTTTCTAACAAGCATATCTTCATTCGGCCAAATAATAACGTCGGAATTTGTTTAAAAATAGAAAAATTAAACCTTCCCCACTCGCTGCAATGAATTATTTTAATTTTAAAGTTAATTTAGTTGCTTATCTTTGACGTCATAATATTTCAAACTTCTCAACAAAAATGCTAATATCCTAGCATTAGCTTGCCTGTAGCTAATGTTTCACTGGAAACATCACACTCACTACTTCATAAGCATCCCCCATGATGTGCTAATGAGGTACATGGCTTAAGCATGGGTGCTAGCTGGACAGGACCCAACATTTTGCCAGTATTTTTACTTAAAATGTCTTCCTTATTTGGCCAAATATTAGCATCAGAAGGTGTTTTAAAAAAATAACCAAATAAAACCATCTCCACCAGCTATAATAAATAGTTGTGGTTTCCAAGTTCATTTAGTGCCTGTCTATGAAGTCGAAGTATTTCAAAACTTTCAACAAGGGATTCCTTCCAAAATCTTTTCGTAGCAACTGGACTTGATTTTTTTTCCCTTGAAGACGTTTCACCTGAGAGGCTTCTTCAGTTTGATTTTTCTAATTCCTTACCACGAGCTTACCTTGCCTGCAGTGAATGGTAAAGACCACAGAGAAGATCACCAGACTGCCTTATCTGCAGAGCATCCATCACCGCATTGTCCTCAACACAGCTACCTCCATCGCCAAGGATCACACACACCCCCAGTTAGAGGTAAAGAAGTGTGAAATATAAAACGACACAAGTAAAACAACTTGTTCCACCCCATGCCATCAGACTCATAAACAACTGACAGGACTCAATCATGTACTACCTGTGAACAACCTACACTTTACATCGCGCTCAGGCAGTGCTGGATGTAACTTAATTGTTTATTCACACTGTTTGCATACAACCTGCACCTGCACGTTCAAAGCTGCTCTCAACTTTAACTTGCACATCTTGCTAACACTGTTTACATTTCTGTGTACCGTTTACATTTCCCTGCTCTTTTTGCATTTCCCGTTACTGTTTGGATCTGGTTATACAAGTATGTTTATTGTTATTCATTTATTTATCTTTGACTATCTGGCTGCACTGTGGGTAGCAAAATAAGGATTTCATTGTATTCTGAATTTCACTTGCCAACAAAGTGGATAGCTGTATCATCGGTCAAATATTTTCTCGGTATATATTATATATTTTTTCTCAGCCGAATATTAGCATCGGACCGAATTATTAGAGCTGGAAAGACTATAAATGATTGGAAAAATATCAGCTTTTTCAGGGGCTCAATGCTTATAACCATCGCCAAGTATTCAAATATAACAAAGAAAAGCAACCTTTACTCGTCAATGACCAAGTGGAGAGAGATTGAAATCTATTATTATTGGTGTGGACACATTTAGAGAAGGAACAAAGCAAAGACATTAAATATTAACCCCTAAAAGGATATTTTGTGCTTTATCTGTTATTAACATTTCAGTGTCCATGCTTTTTGCTTTTTTTTCCTCTCAGCATCAGTACATATTACAGCTGGGAAAGTCAACATGTGAAAGGACATATATGTATATATATATATATATATATATATATATACATATAAAGAAAGAAAGTAGGTTATAGTAGGAGTACAACACCCTGTACAACCTCTGCTTTCTACTTACTGTTTACTGTCCCCTAGTGTTCAGTATCTGCTATCAACAAACATGTCTCAAATGTTTGGTGAAACGGGGCTATTTCAATTTGTGTAGCGAATAACTGAAATTTTTATTAAGAACTTGACAAAAAATAGAATCAAAGTGATGTAAAATGCATTGTTAATACGACTGCGACTTTGCATCAATCGCAGATGTTCTTTTGATTGACAGCCAATTTTTGTCCTGGTTACATTCAAGTTACATTTTTTTAAATTCCTACAAAAATGATGAGCAAAACAAACATTAATTATCAAATGTAGTTGAGAGGCATTCTTGTAAATGACATAGCCAAGTAAACATTACAAAATCACAGCAAATAAACATTTAAAATTAAATTTGTCGGAAAGTACACATAAACTTTATGCTGTATACAGCAATACATATAACACTGGTGCACTGTCCTACTTATCACAGAGCAACCACACACACACACACCTACACACACACACACATACACACACACACAGAGGCAGAGTGGAATTTTACAAATGCGGGTCAAACACATTAGTAACCATCTGAGATTGTCCCACAATTCATTTCAGCGCCCACGCTGAAGAGGAGCCGCTGAAACCGGTTCTCCGCTAGAAGCTTTCAGACAACTTTTGCCTCCAGAATCAATTCATTAAAATGGATTTAATGAAACGAGTTATACTTTTGACAAAAACACAGAAAACACGCCGTCCCCTCAAATGTCTTATGAGACCATCTTACACAAAAGATTTCCGCTTGATTCGCCTCTCCTCGGTGTGGGTTGTCTTTCACATCTTGCTAATACTGTTTACATTTCTAATACTGATTACATTTCTGTGTACTGTTTACATTTCCCTGCACAGTTTACATATGGCTATACCAGTATGTTTATTATTTTTTACTTGTTTATCACTACCTTTCTGGCTGCACTGCGGACGTCAAAATAAGGATTTCATTGCACAGGGGAAAATGTTTCCAGACTGTATACACGACAGTTTAACATTTTGAATCTCGAATCTTTTACACTGGAATTATAGTCAGACGGGTAAGTATGCACTACTTCGTTAGCATCCCTTGCTACTTGCTAATTAGGTGGATAGCCGCAGCGTTGGCGGAATATTTTCTCGATTCAGTTACATTTTTTCATCGGACCCCATTATTGAAGCTGGAAAGACAATAAATGATTGGAAAAATATCAACTCTGTCAGTTAAAGGGCCCACGCTGAAGAAGAGGTGCTGAAACAGTTTCTCCGCCAGAAGCTCCCTGAATCAATTCATAGAAATGGATTTAGTGAAACAAGTTATACTTTTGATAAAAATACAGAGCACGCCTCAAATGTCTGATAAGACCGTCTTACACAAAAGATTTTCCCACTTGCTTCGCCTCTCCACGGTGCGGGTTGTCTTTCACGCCTCGTCCCGATGTGGGCGGCGCTCTTCCTCCCGCGGCAGAAGAGCCGAGATGCAGGAGAGCGCCCCCGAGCATCAGGAGCACGCTGACCCCCCAGCCCAGGTACAGCGCCGGCCCCAGCTCTCTCTTTAGCGGCGCCGCGACATTGGGGTCGTAGAAGTCCCGGATGGTGGCGTAGGCGGTCCAGCAGATCGGGACCAGGTAGGCCAAGCCCGCCACCAGGAGGAGCACCCCCGCTATCCTGGCCAGCAGGGCCTTGGAGGCCTCCTTCCCTTCGCCCAAGCAGTGAGTGCACTTGGCCCCGACCACGCCGAGCAGCAGGGCCAGCAGGCACAGCAGCAGGGAGAGAACGGTGAGGCCCCTGGCGGCCTGGGCGGAGGTTGGCAGGGCCAGGGTGGAGTCGTAGGTCTTGCACTGGATGTGTCCCGTGGTCTGAGACAGACAGTTCATCCACAGGCCCTCCCAGAAGGCCTGGGCGATCACCAGCTCGCCACCGACGAACGCCGACACGCGCCACATGGGAGCGGCGCACACAAGCGCCCCGCCGACCCAACCCACCGCGGCCAGCACCAAGCCCAGGAGCTGGAGGCCCGTCGACGCCATGGCGACCGAACTGACTCAGATGATGATGGATTCCAGGAAGGCTCGGCGAGAGGATGTGGGGTGAAGACGAGTCCCCCTGTTCACCTCGGGGTCCCGTCTGGAAAAATGACAGCCTTTCGGCGCCTTCAGCTCACCCCCTGTCGCGACTCTTACTCACGTTTGGTGAACCGGCGCCGATTCGGGTTGCCGCCGCCGCCGGACGCTCGGTAAAAGAGGAGGGCGACGCGTCTCGATCCGGACTCGCTCCAGTGTGACCGGCCGGGGTCTTTGTCGGGGGGAGGTCATGAAAAAGGCAAGAACGTAGGAGGGCAGTCGTGTGTGATACTGCACACAGAACACTCACACACAGAAAGTTATGCAAATAAAACAAGGGTCACTTTGTTTTGGACACTGAGCGACACATGTTCACCACGATGGCACTCCTATGCTCTTTATTTTACTTTCATTCCTTATCAAATTTTCTATTCCATATATCACTGTTTTACATTTTTCTTTCTATAGATCTCTGTGGTAGAATTTAAGACTACAACTTACATATTACTCCACAGTTTGTGTTTTTAATCTTTGTGTATTTCAATATCACAGGGTTTTAGGGGGAAAAAGGAGACTCACGATTGAATTCAGTTCTCTGGTAAAGCAGGAAAATGTATTGTTGTTTGATTTTTGGGTCGACAGCACCTGCTAAACCCTGAGCGCAGTATAATCGTATAAATAATGACTGGATGAATGAATTTCATCAAATGCTTTCACATTTTTTTATTGTGCATGGGTTTTGCCGATTCAGCCAATCAGTATCCATCTATACATGTATTGTACTGTGTTTCCACATATATATTTGTGTGTGTGTGTGTATTATATGTATGTATTTATGCATTTGTGTATTTCTGTACATGAGTCTGCCTCTCACTTCCTAGTCAAACTGACCCGACTAGGGAACTGTTGGATGATTGACAGGTGACCGGTCACAGGTTAAGCCCCGCCTCTTCACACGGTTGCAACCGTTATCGGAACCTTCTTACTTTAAAAAAAAAATCCTAAAATGAAACCTTTCTAATGTTTCAACACATACTTTAGGTTTATTATCTATTGTCGTTTTATTTCTACGTGAGCTGCTGTTGTGTCGTCAGCCATGACGTTTCCTGTCTCGAAGACTATTTGTCGGCGACACTCAGCATTGTCTCTCGCTTCCTGCGGGGGGAGGGAGCCAGATAATGTTGCTAAAAACAAGATGAGGCAAACATTGTCTTAAATAACAACTCCTGTTGATTTGAGCAAATAATGCATTGCACAATGGATCATCGGGAATATTCAACTTGCGACGGCGGACAGGTATTCAAGTATGACACGTGGTGAGGCTTTTCTGTTCCAAGGAAACAGAGTCCGAGAGAAGAGGAGTGTCAGAAATGTGTCTTTACAATCAAATCAAGTCGCTTACGGTTTCGGAAAGCCCGCAAATTGCCGGCGTAGTTCTTCTGCTGTATTTCTGTGTCCGATACCGCAGCGTCACACTGGAATATTTGCTTTGGGTTTGCAGGTGACTCCTTTCCACAAACACGCCGCCACCACGCTGCACATCACGCCCAGGACCAGCACCGGCGCGCCGAGCGCCAGAGCGACGGTGGGTCCGGCGCCCACGGCGATGACCACGCCGGCGAGCACCAGCAGGACGGCCGCGGCCAGCGCCACGCGAATGTTCTTCCTCCGAACCCTTTTCTCCTTCTCCCTCTCCTTCTCTATCTTCTCCCTCTCGGCGTCCCACACTTTCCTTTCCTCCTCCTTCTTCTCCTCCTCCTCCTGCCGCCGCAGCTCCTCCTCCTCCCTCAGCTTCCTCTGGGCCTTCTCGTACATCTCGTTGGTGTAGTGCTTGCCCCCGTTGTCTTGTACCATTTCCTTGATCATGTTGATCAGCTCCGCCACCTGGACGCGGTCGCCGGCGTCGTTGTTGTTGAAGGCGTGGTACCTGCGGCCGAAGGTGATGGAGAGCCTGCGCAGCTCCTTGCACTCCTTCAGGGCGCTGTCGGCCTTACCCTGGTCTTTGCACGTGAAGAGCATGATGGTGTACATGGAGGCGTCGTCGCCGAAGTTGTCCTGGATCCACTTCACGGCGTTACGCTCCTCCTCGGTGAATCGCACGCCGAGCCGGATCACCAGCAGGAAGGCGTGGGGACCCGGCACCGACATCTTCACGCACTCCTCGATCCTGGATTTCAGCTCGTCCTCGGTGATGCCGGTGTCGAACAGGCCGGGCGTGTCGATCACCTGCACCGCCGTGCCCTCCACCTCGCCGCTCTCCGTCTCGCAGTGCTTGGTGACGGACACGGGGCTGGGGTCGGCCCTGAAGGCGACTCTTCCCAGGATGGTGTTCCCCGTGGCGCTCTTCCCCGACCCGGTCTTCCCCACCAGGACGATCCTCAGCCCCCCGGACAAATCCAGAGCTGCGACGACAAGCGGAGAACCCGCGGTGTAACCAATCAGGAGATTAAGAAAGAATTAAAAAGCACGAAGAGGAAGCGATGTTTAGCGAGACACTGAACCCCTAACTGATGCTGGTGGACGGTAGCCTACTGCTCATGGTTCATCCATAATGGCTGAATTGCAGAGAAC
The DNA here is from genome assembly GCF_037954325.1 of Fistularia commersonii. NCBI lineage: Eukaryota > Metazoa > Chordata > Actinopteri > Syngnathiformes > Fistulariidae > Fistularia > Fistularia commersonii. Next base: position 3,322,706 of record NC_141318.1, read on the forward strand.
GAATTTGTGTGTGTAAAGGATAAATAATTAGAAATCAGCCGCCAATGTGAGTTCACGTCACCGAAATCATTCCAACGTGAGAGATATTTAAATTTCCATTTTCCAGACCGACAAGTTGGCCCAGAGCGAATCGCGAATTACCATCTGCTTCATGATGTGTGAGCGTGTGAATGGAGAGAAACGTACCATCGAAGTTATAGAGACCACACCCATCAGACCGAGGCAGGGTCCTCGGCTTCTTTTCTCTCAGCGGTATCGCTGGAGGCCGCACGGAGGAGCATAGAGCAGGAAAAAGAAAAAAAAAAAAAACGACTCGTCAGCGGTGCCGTTTTCTGCGTTTTCCGCTCGTGTTTCAAAATCGCGGAGTCAGATCTCCGTCTTACCTTCGGCCATCGCTTTGGATCCGAGGTCGCCACCAAATCTGCGTGTCCGGGCCTGAAGGGTGGGAACGTCCTGACTCAATCCACTCGGCAGCCCCCGACCCTCACATTAGCTTTCCTCAGGGGCGAACTGCTCAAAAGCTGTGTGAAGAGAAGGGGTCGTGGTGGTGGTGGTGGTAGCAAGGGGGGGTTTCCTATTTCCTGGCATTGTCTCTGCGTGCGTCCCGGTGAGGGCTCTCAAGATCTCCTGTTTCTACCATCTAGAAATCAAACAGAATTTTTCAAAAAAAGGGAAACAACAGAGACAACGTTGTCCAAACTCTTCTGTTTGGAGTGTTTTTTTTTTTTAATTCTGAGAAAATAACATGGGTGGGTTGTTTGGAAAGGGGGATGGCGAGGGGGACCCGAACTATTCAATGACATCATATCCTGTCGGCGTCCGTTTCTGTCAGAGTGATGTCACCGTGAGTCAGAGCAGCCAATGGAGACGGTTGGGTCAATCTTGTTTCACAAAGGAAACACAGTTGTCATTAGCTTAGCATCCTGACCTGTGTTCATTTGTCTCAAACTGGGATGTATTTAGGATAGGATAGCATAGGATAGCATAGGATGGGATAGGATAGCATAGGATAGCATAGGATAGCATAGGATAGGATAGGATAGGATAGGATAGGAAAGGATAGGATAGGATAGGATAGGGTAGGATAGGGTAGTACTTTACTGAGCCCCATATGGGAAATTAATTTGTCACAGTGACGCAACAATAACAATCTCAATAAATATGAATATGAATATGAATATAAAAAGAAGAGACATGAATAGAAGAGACAAGTAACAAGTAATCGATAATAATGACAACAAGAAGGATAGCATAGACAACAGAATGACAACAACAAAAATAAGGATAAAAATAGATAACAGAATGACAACAAGGATAAAAATTATAAGTATTCTCGGTAAAATCCCATGTATTATTATTATTATTATTATTATTACTAGTGTTTCCCCTGTATGGAAATTTCTGCTCGACAGGTCGAGAAACCTGGGGAATGTCTCCTCCTGCTGGTCAAAACAAGAGCTCAAGTACCCTGGCGTCACTGGATGCCGATGACAATAAACTATCCATCCATCCAGTTTCAGCTACTTGCCTGGGGATTGGGCCACAGGGGCAGACCCAGACTTTCCTCTCTTGGCCACTTCTTCGCCAAGACAGATGCAGAGAGTCCACCGATCCACCTGTCGATATTCACTGAAAAACTTGGGACTCCTCCACTTGGAGTAGGATCTCATCCCTGATCCGCAAAGGGCACTCCACCTTTTCCCCGTTAGGAACCATGGCCAAAAGTTCAATAGGACCACATCAACTGTAAAAAGTGGAGACCAAATCCTGAGGCCAGAAAGCCGGATCTATTCAACACCCTCGATGAGAACGAGAATGCCAGGGGAATGTTGACCCCTTCTGGCCAAGAAAAGTACTTGGGTGCCCGAGCGTGGCTGGGTGCTGATCGTAAATGAACTCATGAAACATGTTTAAGGATAAAAACTCGCCTGACACGGTGGGAAATCTTCACATTCTCTTTAATCAGGTAGAAGCACGATATGGGATTAGTTCACTTATTCATTCATTTCCATGTAAATACAATTACTGATTTCTTTATACCTTTATACCAACATTTCTTTATGTTGAAGACGATTCTTCTTCTTGCCACCAACCCCTGAAATCATGAATAATATTCAAACAATCATTACCCTCTGTGAGTCCCAGATATACTCCACCCCCCATTGCCAAATAAGAAGCGTAGTACGCTCCACCAATTACCAGCCCCGTGGCGGCCAAAGCCATCTTTTTACAGTGAGACAACCGCTCTTCAAAGTCCTTGGTGTTCTGTTCCCTCTCCCGCCGTTCCTGTTCCTCCTTTATCAGTTTTTTCTGGGCCTCCTCATACATGGGGCTGGTGTAGTACTCGCCTCTGTTACCCTGCACCATGTCATCGATCTTCTCCAGGAGCTTGTAGACCTGGGCTCTGCTTCTTCGCCCGTCATTCGCTAGCGCGTGGTATCTCCCTCCACACTGGTTGACCAGCGTTTGCAGCTCTCTGCTCTCCGACAAGTACTCCTTCACTGATTTGCCTTTCAGCAAGTCGCTGTGCGTGAAGACGACGATGGTGAAGAGCGAAGCATCGGGACCAAAGTTGTCCTGGATCCACTTGACGGCCGCCTTCTCCTCCTGGGTGAACCTGGCCTTCAGGCTGATGACCAGCAGGAAGGCGTGGGGCCCGGGCACCGACAATTCGATGCACTTCTCCAGTTTGGCTTTCACCGCCTCCTCGTCTAGCCCTGGTGTGTCGATGATGGCCACCTTCCTCCCGTCAATGTTACCCTCCCCCTTGGAGCACTGTCTGGTGATGGATTGTGCAGACATGTCCTCCTGGAAGACCCTCTCTTCACCCAGGATGGTGTTCCCGGACGTGCTCTTCCCTGATCCTGTTTTCCCGATCATGATGATCCTCAGGTCTTCCTGCTTTGGAGGACCTGCGGATGATGAAAACTTCACAATAGACCAACAGGCATTTGGTGACACAGTCCTGAATGAGGCGGTGACCCCTTACCAGGTCGAGAACTGTTTACTTAAAAGCACTACAGAGAAAACCCACTCTGGTAGAGTTGTATCATAAAAGCATACATGAAGAAGGAGGACAAGACTAGGTGACACTCCTTAGACGTCCTCCTAGATTTTAGAACATTCAACAGAATGAACCGCCTGGGCTTTCTTATCTAAATGGTGTATGTCCTTGCAGGAGACAAGATTTTCAATACAGGAGAACCTTGACTTACAAGTGCCCCAACTTACAAGTTTTCCAAGATACGAGTCGTTGCTCAGTCCATGTTTTTCTTTATGATACGAGCTGAGACCTGAGTGAGGAGTGAGCGGGATGAGCGGCGTGACCACCTCTGTCCGTGAAGTGGCGTCATTCAACGCTGGTCGGGACAGTTTGTTTTATAAAGAGGAGCGGCTTCACTTCACCGCTACCTTAAGCTTAGCCATAAAGTTTAGCAAAGTGTGCTAGTTACATTTAGCAACACACCGTAGCATCAAGTGAGTAAAAAAATTTGTGATTGAGCAACAAATGAAAAAATTCCCCCAACCTCCTCAGCTTTCACCGGCATATTCATCCAATCTTCAAGGTAAATACACTAAATAAAAGCAGTTTATGTCTTTACATTCTCTTTTGTCATGTTTGATTATGTTTTCACACATTATCTATTATTTATACACAAAAAAAATTGGGTTTTTTAGGGACTGGAACAGAGTGATAGTATTTCAACTTCATTTTAATGGGTAAATTGAACTTAATACACGAGCAAACTTGAGTTAACAGTTTGGTCACAGAATGAGTTAAACTTGTAAATCCAGGTTCCGCTGTACATTGAATCCACTCAAAGTTGTTTATGTTACGTAATTAAACAGAAACACTCCTGTTTTGCTCTTACATTTATCCATCGAAATCCCCTGTTAAAGAGTCTTTTTAAAGTTGTTATCTGCATGTTATCAACACATCCAAATATTGGACATGGATTCGTCATGAGTAGTAATTAATCAACTGATATTTTTCATAGAGGGGAAAACACAAATATACCCAAAAAACCCAACAACCAGAGAATTTAATGGTGAATAATCGTACCTTTTTTGTCGCAAAGAGCGCTTTGGACAAATATTGTGACTGCAAGTGGCATCCAGAGCTTTCCGGCAAACATCTTTGCAATCTGAGATGAAAGAAATCAGATAAAAAAAGATTTTGAAAAATAATTCAAGTGGAATAAAACAGAGCCTTCAGAAGGTCTAATGACACTGAACAACTAAATGCCGATGATATGCTGAAGTATGATCAAGACAATACTGCATTTCAGAACTTGTTCCTCTGCTTTAGACCCGCACACGCACACCCCAGACACACACCACAACATTCCTTCGCTCTAGTTTCTTTTTCCCGGTAAAGGTTACCCGAAACCAGGGCAGCCCAGAATTGGATGGGGAAACAGAGCCGTCCAGAACCAGACAGGTGCCAGAAGAGTGATGGGGAGATGGAACGAGTAGTTCTAAGAGCTGACAAATGGGGAAAGTGGGAGAGAACGCAGACTACAAGAGGTGACCCTTGTGGACCACAGAGTTGCAGAGATTGGTAAAGGTGAAGTGAGGAGGGCATTGAGCAGGATGTAGGGTGAAAAGGCAGTTGGTCCTCATGATATGCCTGTGGACGTACGGAACTGTACAGAAGAAGCGGAAGTAGAGATTCTGATCGTTCGCCCGGCCTGAGGAGTGGAGGAGAAGTGTGCTGTTTGCCATTTTTAAGAACAAGGTGACAAGACCTGTGTGGAGTTGCCTAATGGTTTGCCGTGGTTTTTCAGTTCATTTCAATGGGGAAATTTAATTTGACATACGAGCAAATTGAGTTAGAAGCTCGGTCACGGAACGAATTAAACCCATAAGTCGAGGTAGCAACATATATTTATATATTGTGTCCCCTCAGTCCATGAGCCATGCTCTGGGACAACTCTCATTCCTTGACTTTTCTCAGGGTTCACACCATGAGGGTTCCCTGAGGAGACTTGTAAGTTCCAAACATATGGGGAAGTGATATTGCAGATCTTTCCCCCAAATTTAGCTGGATTTGAAGGTTTATAATTCAGGGATTTCAAAACGTCGATCGCGATCTGCCAGACGATCACAAACGTAATACTGGTAGATCGCATGACATTAAAAAAAAAAAAAGTCAGCCTATCACCCATCCCGTTACTTGATTGATATACAGGGCAGCCAATCAGATAACATCTTATTTGTTCTGCCCCAGAGATCACTGCATGTGCACAAACAACGGCATCAAGTGCAACAAAACTAATAAGCTAGTCAGCAAGTTACCTCCAATTTTTAACCCTCGTTTTTTTTCTCTTAAACTTGAGTAAGGGTAGTGGGGGAGATGGAACAAGTAAGAAGACAGAAACTTGTTACTTTCATACGGAATTGGAAGAGGACCTTTTTTCACGATGACATTTTCAAAGTGCGTTCGCCTCATCTGCCGGTCTAACATCGCAATAACCAAAGAAGGGTAATGTGGAGCTGCATTTTCGGACCGTTCATGGAAAATACGACACGGCCATCCCGCCGAAAAGCCAGCTGAGAAAGAGAAAGGTGAAGAAACTCATTTTATAAGTAGCTCACATGCTGAAAAAGTGTGAGCACCCCCTGGTTAATATATTACCGAAAGGGGCACAGTGGAGGTGCCCTAACATTCCGTGTGTAATGTAAGTTATCGTCAACGAGTCGCGAGTTGCAGGAAATTTTTCATATCGGTTTTCGTTTCTTAAAAAAATGCAAAACAGGTCCCCACAGATCCCGAGCACCGCGCAACTGTTAAATCCATCCCAAGCTGTTTGCGCAAAGTTATTAACGCACATCTTTAATGATCGTACCTTTTTGGAGATTGCTGCAAAGAGCCATTTGGCCGCAAATTGTGGCCTCAAAGAGCATTCCTTCAAACACGGTTTGGATTTTTTCTGGAAAAAAAAGGAGGAAAATAACAAAAAAAGAGAAAAACTTCACTTTAAGGCTGCGGGGCGCCGAGAGCACAAGCCACCGCCTCCTCTCAGTCTTGTTTCGCAGACAAACCGGAACCTAAACCAGCGGAGCCGGAAATGGAGATTGGGAAATAGAGACATCCAGTGGCGGGAGATGAAAACTGCAGTTCAAACGAAACCGTAGATGCTTTTGCATCTGTACATTTCCTTTGCTCAGTTACTTTGACTAGTTTTCAGATGTGTCTTCAGCAGTGAAATAACCCCTAAAGCCATTCTTTCCTGTCCAACTAAAGCAAACACTTGCTAAAGTGCGGGTTTTTGTTGTTTTTTTTGGAAGCAGGTGCCTGCTTTGTTTGTCTGTCCTTGTGCGCACACAGACACAAACACCTAACAATGTGTTCCACTCTCAAATGGCGTGACAAGTTTTGTATTTACTCACAAACCATTTGATTGGCCCCGCTGCCGGACAGGCGAAGAACCTCGCCACCCCGTGTTTGCAGAGTGAGGAGGAGGGAAGTGATGAAGAGACAATCACAACTTCATCAGTGACACCCTGAAAAACAAAGTGAACACACATCTCACACAAATCCCACCTGAAAGCAAGGACAGATGCTTCGACCATGTCTGTTTATGTCTTTTTGTGTCCTTCATCACCATCAGAGTTGCAGACAAAGCCTGAGCATTGCAGGTTTCATCTGAAGAAGAGCAGTCACGAAGAGCAAAGATGGGAGGGGGCGGTGCAAGCATCGTGTTTCGGAGGTTGGTATGTGTGTGTGTGTGTGTGTGTGTGTGTGTGTGTGTGTGTGTCTGTGTGTGTGTGTGTGTGTGTGTGTGTGTGTGTGTGTGTGTGTCTGTGTGCAGGCTTGAATGCAGTGGTCAGAGGGACAATCATTTTAGTACGTTTAAAATGTACCCCCGGGAACGCATCACATGACGACAAAGGGATGCCCAACTCTGTACTTTTCCACTGACACCCCCCGCGCTTAATCGATCACACACCCCAAGTGCCCAAATTCCAAGGGTGTGTTAAACAAGTCCTTATCAGGAAGTAAACCTGACCATTTGGGCAAAGGTATAAAATGACTGTGCCCCCTCACCTGCACGTTTGACTGGACGCGTCTCAGTGGCTGTCCAGAGAGGGTGAACCATCCTCCATTCGTCACATTTGTTCTGGCCCGGGAATTCTCATAAGTTCACTTCTAAATTTTCAAATAAATCACTCATTGCTTGATCAGTTCCTGACCATTGTGACTTTTTTCCCTGAATGAAATCTGAACACACAGGAGCCACAAAAACAGACAAATGGGTGACCCCGACGTGATCCTCAAATGATGTGATTTTTCAGCGGGATATAAGAAGGCTTCAAGGTATTCGAGGACGGAACCCGTCGATTCCAAACGGCCAACGCAACTAAAGGTAAGCGGTTTCCTTTTCCAAAAACTGCAATTGTATACATAAACTTCTGGAATTGACGAGTGACCGTCATCTGATCCAAAGTAGAGCCTGAAATTGAGAAATAAATAAAATGGAGTTGGAAAATTAATCAGATAAAAGACAAAGTGACAAAGAGGAACTGGTCGCATATGAATTGATTTGGAAATTAGAAAAAGTTACCAGAAAAGCCAGAAAAAAAAGACAAAAAGAATTAAAGAACCTAGAAAAGCGAGGACTGAGTCCGAGACCAGTTGAGATCAAGAGAATCTCTGAGACACTGGCAAGAAAGTACAGTGGGGGTTTTACAGCTCCACCTAACAGGGCAAGCGTGATCGCTCCGTGTCGACTGTTGGTGTTCAAAAAGCCGGAGAAAGACAAAAAATAATACACAGAAAATATCAGATAGACAAAAAAAAAACAATAAAATATCAGAAAGACAAATAACAATAAAATATCAGAAAGAAAAAAAAAATAAACAGAATATATCAGAAAGATAAAAAATGATAAAATACCAGAAAGAAAAAAAAATAAGGAAACCACATATATATATATTTTTTTTTAAACGAAACCCGTCAACTGCTGCCATCGACCCGCCACAGCTGGAGTCGAGGTCAGCAGCACAGCGTACACAGTGTTGACAGTAGAATGCTTCCCCATCCTGAGCCGCCAGACGGTGGACCAAAACCTCCAAAAGCCGTCCAGAATTCCTTCTCCGTGGCCTCACTGAACACCTCCCACGCCCGAGCTAATAACCCATTTAAACAAATAGGAAAATTGGAAATAGGGCTGACACAATGAGAAATTTTTACGCTCTCTTTAATGAGGTTGAGGCAGTGATAGAAGGTTGATTCCCTTCCTGACTAATTTCCATGTAATCACAATCAGTCCCTCATCCCTGCTTCTCGCCGGCGGCCCCTGAAATTATGAAAAATATTCCTTCACGCACTCATAACCTTCTGTGAGTCCCAGATATACTCCACCCCCCATTGCCAAATAAGAAGCGTAGTACGCTCCACCAGTTAACAGTCCCGTGGCGACCAAAGCCATCTTTTTACAGTGAGAGATCCGCTCGTCAAAGTCTTTTATTTTCTGTTCCCTCTCCCGCCGTTCCAGTTCCACCTCCTGCTTCTTCCTTCGTTTCTCCTCTTCCTGTTTTTTCTGGGCCTTCTCATACATGGGGCTGGTGTAGTACTCGCCTCTGTTACCCTGCACCATGCTATCGATCTTCTCCAGGAGCTCGTAGACCTGGGCTCTGCTACTCTGCCCGTCATTCGCCAGCGCGTGGTATCTCCCACTGCACTGGTTGACCAGCGTTTGCAGCTCTCTGCTCTCCGACAAGTACTCCTTCACTGATTTGCCTTTCAGCAAGTCGCTGTGCGTGAAGACGACGATGGTGAAGAGCGAAGCATCGGGACCAAAGTTGTCCTGGATCCACTTGACGGCCGCCTTCTCCTCCTGGGTGAACCTGGCCTTCAGGCTGATGACCAGCAGGAAGGCGTGGGGCCCGGGCACCGACAATTCGATGCACTTCTCCAGTTTCGCTTTCACCGCCTCCTCGTCTAGCTGGGTGTCAAACAGCCCTGGTGTGTCGATGATGGCCACCTTCCTCCCGTCGATGTTACCCTCCCCCCTGGAGCACTGTCTGGTGATGGATTGTGCCGACATGGCCTCCTGGAAGACCCTCTCTTCACCCAGGATGGTGTTCCCGGACGCGCTCTTCCCTGATCCCGTTTTCCCGATCATGATGATCCTCAGGTCTTTCTGCTTTGGAGGACCTGCGGATGATGAAAAGTTTTGGTGACAGAGTCCTGAATTAGGCGCTGACCCCGAATGAGGTCGAGAACTGTTTAGATAAATAGTGTTACTGTTTACTCGGGTAAAATTGCGTCATAAAAGCAGACATGCAGCTGGAGGACGGGACTAGATGACCCTCCTTCTAGTTTTCAGAATATTCACCAGTAGGAACAGCCTAGGCTTTCTTATTAAAATGTCAAATTTTCTTGCGGGAGAAAATATTTTAATAGACGAGCCCCTGACATGGGTGAAAAGTAGTATTTCTTTACATTCTTTGTCATGTTTGATTAAAAAAAAAAAAACATTATTTGTTATTTATAAACAACAAAAAACTGGGGTGTTTTTTCTTTCCAGAGACTGGAACAGAGTGATAGCATTTGCACTTCATTTTAATGGGTAGTTAATGGGTAGCTAGTTTCAGAACATTCACCAATAGGAACAGCCTTGGTTTATTATCTAAATGTCCAATTTTCTTGCCAGAGAAAATACTTTCAATACATTAACCCTTACACGGATGAAAATAGAAATAGGATTAATAAAACCATTTTATTTCGTTACCCTCTATATGGTTACTGTTATTATTGTGGAGGTTCTCAGTCATCCAGGTCATGGTGAATTATTATTTTTATGAATAGTAGTAGTCATACATTAACTATTATTTATAAATCAAATTCTTATCTAAATTCACAAAGCACATCAAATTAGCTGTAGTTTTTGTGGGGCTAAATAGGAGTAACTGCATTTCAATTCATGTCAAATTTAATGTGACATACGAGCAAATTGAGTTCAATGTCGGTCACGGAACGAAGTAAAGTCGTAAGTCGAGGTGGGAGTAGACTCGTAAGTTCCAAACATATGGGGAAGTGATATTGCAGACCTTTTTGCCAAATTTTGCTGGATTCGAGGGTTTATATTCTGCCGAAAGGCGCACAGTGGAGGCACCCTGACATCCTGTGTGTGATTTAAAATGTGCTCATGAGCGTGTGAGTCATTGTCAACGAGTCGGGAGTTGAAGGAAATTATTCATTTCGGTTTTCTTAAGAAAAATGCAAAACAGGTCCCCACAGATCCCGAGCACCATGCAAGGGTTAAATCCACCCCGAGCTTTTTAGTGCAAAGTTATTAACACACATATGGAGAAGTAGATTTTAAATGACCGTACCTTTATGGAGATTGCTGCAAAGAGCGATTTGGCCGCAAATTGCGGCCGCAAGGAGAATCCTCAGCATTCCTACAAACACGATCCAGATTTTTTGGGAAAAAATAAGAAAAACTTCACTTCGAGACTGCGGGGCGCCGAGAGCATAAACCAACGCCTCCCACTAGTTTCGTTTTCCCCAAAAAACGGAACCGAAACCATCGGAGCCGGAAAGGGAGATTGGGAAATAGAGACGTCCAGCGGTGGGAGATGGAAACTGCAGCTCAAACGAAACCATAGATGCTTTTGCATCTTCAGTTTTCCTTTGCCCACTTACTTTCTGTCTGGTTTTTGGATGTGACATTTCCCCCAAAGCCATTATTTCCTGTCCAGCTAAAGCAAACACTTGCTAAAGTGTCGGGTTTTTGTTGTTTTTTCGAAAGCAGGTGCTCGCTTTGTTTGTCTGACGCAAAAAAACTACCATTGTGTTTCACTGTCATCAAATGGCGTGACAAGTTTTGTGTTTACTCACCCCCACAGCCCGGCCAGCTGCTGTGAACAAACCGTTTGATTGGCCTCGCTGACAGGCGGGCGCACGAACCTTGCAACCCCGTGTTTGCAAAGTGAGGAGGAGGGAAGTGATGAAAAGACAATCACACCTTCATCAGTGACACCCCGAAAAAAAAAAAGAAGTGTACACACATCTCACACGAATCCCACCTGAAAGCAAGGACAGATGCTTCGACCCCGTCTGTTTATATCTGTTTATGTCTGTTTATGTCCTTCATCACCATCAGAGCTGCAGACAAAGCCTGAGCATTGCAGGTTTCATCTGAGCTGCAGCTGAAGAAGAGCAGTCACGAAGGGCAAAGATGGGAGGGGGCGGTGCATTGTGTTTCAGAGGTGTGTGTGTGTGTGTGTTGTGTGTGTGTGTGCGCAGGTTTGAATGCAGGGGTCAGAGGGACAGAGCGGCACAGTACTGCCCGTGAATCCTCTTCACGTGCAAACAGAAGCCGAACCGTTTGTTTTCAGGTGTTTGTGCGTGCTTGAAAAGTGAAAAGCGTCAGCTCACGTGCTGGGAAGTTTACGAGGGAAAGAAAGTGATGGCCGTTTCCCCGCAATGTGAACTTTAGCGCACGTGAGGCCACGGGAGGCACGGTGGACGGGGAGGACACACCGAACCACTGCCATGGTGGTATCCATTGGTTACCAGTGGTTACCATGGCAGGACATGCCAGACTTCACCACAAATTTCACTGATTCATAATTGTTTTTTTTTCACTTTTCAATGTTCTCTTCTCAGATGGGGCAGACGCCTCTCTGCCTCATCTGGAGCCCATGTTTAGTCAGCGTTTACCTCCGTGCGCTTCCTACACTTGACACGTCAGACCTGGAGGATTCTCAGGGCCCTCTGTGAAAACAGTCAACCGTCCCAGCCTTTAGTTTTTTTATTGAACAGTGTGGGACGGCTCTGCAAACCCCCCCACGCGTGGGTCAGGCATCAGACTTTAGGCTGCCACAACACACACACACACACACACAGTGAGTGGGCGAGGGATAGCCGTGATGCCTGACGGTCTATTTTCTGAATCAGGGTTATGCAACGATGATACTTTGCGCAATAATCGATAGTTTGCTGACTCAGCCTCATCCCACTGTCCCTGCAGGTGTTGCATAAAGCACGTTCAAATGAACACACGCGTGCATGTGCAGAGAAATCAATTCAAGGGAGATGCTCAATCAAAAGAAATAAGTAAACACAAAGAATTAAATGGACGGTTTCAGGCCGCTGCCCGGAAGTATGCAAACATTCTCCAAATTGCAAAAAACAGCTTTTATTCTGAAAACATCATAATAAATATAACTTTCTTGTCATGCAGTAACAGTTCGAACTTCTGTCAATCATGAATGGGAAACGTTGGTTTCCGGTGACGGCACGAGCCGACCGGAAGTGGATGTTTACCGGATGTGGCACCTGTCCGAGGCTCAAATGAAAAACAAAAAACTCAGGCCCGAACTGACCGGAAGTCAGTGTTTATCGGATGAAGCTAAAAAAAATTAAAAGAAAAAGAAAACTCCGAGGCTCGGGCTGACCGGAAGTCGTTGTTTTTCGGAGCCACTCATTGGATACGGCACCTCCCTCGGGGGGGGGGGGGGGGTTCTAGCTGACCGGAAGTGTTTTTTTCCCGGAGCGCCTCATTGGTTGCGCCTCTCCGGGGCTTGAGCTGACCGGAAGCGGGTGTTTTTCCGGAGCATCCCTCATTGGATGCGGCACCTCTCCGGGGCTCTGCCGGCGTCCCTCGCCGTCCGCGGCCCGACGAGCCGCCGCAGATCTGTGCTGAAACTGGGCCGCCGTGCCAGCGGGTACAGGGCCCCGCAAGCGTCGTCGCGCACGGCCGCCCGGTTCGTGCGTCCCCGTCCCGCACGCATGGCCTGGTATGACCGCAGCGAGACCCTGCGGTGCCGAGACGGGCCCGTCTCGGCCGGGAGGCCGCCGCGCATCGCCAGCGCCTCGAAGAGCCGCTCCAAGTTGGTGCTGTCCTTCGCGGACGTTTCGAAGAAGGGGCAGTCGTCGCCCAGTGCGCGGAGAGCCTCCGCCCGGGTCACCTCCCGCCGGGACTCCTGCACGTCCACCTTGTTGGCGCACACCACCAGGGCCACCGGTTGCGCGCCCCGGTCCCGGTCCCGATCCCGGTCCGGCGAGCTGGAGCGGCTCAGCTTGGATTTGGCGGCCAGGATTTCGGCTCTGAGGGCGCAAACCTCCTTGAAGGAGCTCCTGTCATCCAGGCTGAACACCAGGAGGAAGATGTCTCCTGCAGGACACACACACACACACACACACACACACACACACACGTGAATTGATGTTTACCGGAAATCGTGAATGCATGAACATCCCGCCCGCCGTTACGCACCGGTTAGGATGGAGAGCCGCCGTTTGGCCGGAAAGTCCCGCTCCCCGGACGCGTCCAGCACGTCGATTTGGTACGTTTCCCCGCGGATACGGAACAGCTTCGTGAGAAAGTCCTCCGTGGTGGGGCGGTACTCCTCCGCGAAGCCGTCCTGGAGGTACCTGCGCAGGATGGAGGTCTTGCCGACCCGCGGCGCGCCGAGCACCACGATGCGCTTGCAGTTCTGCGGCTTGGCGGCGCACGGCGGCTCCGGACGGCGCTCCGCCGCGACCTGCCGGTGCCGAGTGTGGCCTCGGAGGAGCAGCGCGGCCAGCTGGTCCAGCGGGGACCTCCCGCAGGCGTCGGTGCCATCGGGCGGGGTCGCGACGGCCTTCTTCTCCGTTTTCAACCGCGCCGTGGCCAGTTTCAGGATCCCCAAACCCGCTTTGATTCCCGGGGGAGCGACGTGCTGGGACGCGCTCCGGTACGCCAGGAGGACCCCGAGGGGACCGGAGCGCTGGCCGTCCCGCGGCGCGTCAAGGAGCCGACGCGTCACGGAGGGGAGAGCGGGGGTCTGTGCGCCGCGCACGTCCATGGTTCTGCAGGGGTGGTGTGTCCGTGGGTGCGGATTTCACTCGGCCGTGAGTCCGCCGGATCTCGTCTTCTGCACCGTGACCGGAGCGTGTGTTTATATGCCGCCGGCAACCGGCGCAGGTCCCGTGGTGCGTTCACGTCACGCCGAGGGACGGACTTCGAGAGGTACCTGCAGTAAATAAAAAAAGAAAAAAGAGAGACCTTTGTTTTTTTCCCTTCCTTTTTTCTCTATTCATTATTTATTTGTCTATTAATGAGGTTTTTTTTCCTTCAGTGTTTTTTATTTAATTGGTAAAGACGTTCTACCAATGTTATCATCATCGCTCTCCTTCTTCTTGTCATTATTATTGGCATCATATCTTTACCATAATCATCATTGTTATCATTATCTTATAATCATTATTATAATTGGCATCATATTATTTATTTTTGTTATCATAATCATTATCATCACAATTTTTATTATAATTTTATCAACATTTTTAGCACTGGCATAAGTTTTTTAATTATATTTTAATCATCATCATTGTCATTTGTATTATTAATTTCACAATCACTATTATTGGCATTATATGCGTAATTTTATTTTATTTTTGTCGTTGTTATTACCGTCACTACTATTAGTATTGTTGTCATAATAATACTATTCATCATTATTATTATGATTATTGTTATTATTATTATTATAATTATTTGTGAATGTGTGTGTGTGATTTTCGGTTTGTTTTTTGTTCTTTTTATCACCATCCATAAGCCCGACACTAAACTGTGTGCAAAGAATGCTTGGAAAGGACAGGAGGGAGGAGACTCCAGGCTTGTAGGCGTCCGTTGCCATGGTAACGACGCAGCCGTGACCCCAACGGAGCGGCCGCGGAGGAGCGACGCCCACTCTGACCAACTGAAAATACAAAACAAACATTAAAAACAAACTACACGCGGGGACGGGGAGACGGCGACGGATCGACGACCGGTTCCGGTTGACCCCGCGGCCGGATGAGTCGCGGCGGCGGGTCGCTGCGGCGGGACGCGGCCGGTCTGAGCCGAGCAGGTGAGCCGTCTGTGCCCGGGCCTTCCTCCCAACGTGTCCTTGAACGCAACGCCTCCGCCTGTGGAGAAATTATTTAAAAAAAAAAAAAAAAAGTTTAAAAAAACAAAACGATTCACTTTAATATCGTTGCCATGGAAACCAAAATATTTGCAGGCAGGGAATACCGGTGTTACACAACCCTGTCAGTCACTCCTCCGTCTTACTCGGCACAACGGAGTACACACAAGTACTCCGAGGCCCTCCATGTTCTGGAGAACGGGGGAGGAGGACATCCTCTCAGCTGGAGGCTTCTCGAATCCCCTCCAGGATGGAGAGAAGGATGAGGGAGGACGAGTAGATTTCAAATCACTCAAGTCATTGGAGTATTTCTTTTCCTCTCAAATATGCAGACTGTCCTCATTTTCCCTCCGCTGCAGGTGATGACCTCCCCAGGAGCCCGGCTCTCCACAGCAGGGACCTCCAGAAGCTTTCTGCTCCCTCCAAGGACCTTAATAACGTAAGTACCTCCATTGGTTCACCCTCTCGTACATGATGTTACTTTTTAAATCCCTATGTGAGTCACGTCCACGCGGCGGCCGCCTCACGGCACCCGTCTGTGGTTGTCATGGTTACAGACACGCTTGCCCAGGCCCCCGAAGGGTCCTCAGAAATCCCGCGGGCGCAAAACGGGATCGGCGGATGCATCCGAGGGGCCGTCGACGGGCTTGGTGACTGCGAACGCCGACTCCGAGGCCTTCAAAGGTTGTGCCGACGGGACAGGTGGCGGAAATAAACACCGTTTTCATGTTTGTATCTGAGCGTAATATCACCACATGGCTCGTGCAGGCGTCTCCTCCGGGGCCGAGGAGTTCGGATTGGACGAGCAGGGGATGATCCTCCCGCACTCCATCCTGGGAAGTCTGGATGACTTCAGATCTTTCCTGGAGCTCAGAGGAGACACGGAGGTGAGGGGCCGGGCGTGGCGGCCAAATCGATGAATTTGAAAGACTCGCCGAGCGTCTGATTTCATGAAATGAGCGTTTTCGCGGGGATTCTTGCCCACGTCCAGTTGCTGGAGCGAGTATCGAGGCCCGAGAGGGACCCGTCCGCTAAGGGGAGCCCCCGCGGCCAGGCGGCGGGGCAAAGCAGCAGCGGCGGCGGCTCCTCCTCGGGTCAGGGGAACCCGCAGAGCAACGCCCTGCAGCACTGGCAGGCGCACATGAAGCAGCGCAGGCGCCAGCAGGACTTCCTGTCCGGTGAGGCGGCCGCGGAATCTCACCTTGGCGCCGCCGTCCACGTCCTGCTAGCGCTGAGTCGTTTTGTTTTCGCGGCTCTTGGCGCCCAGCCCTCCTCCGCAGGCCGGTGGAGAGCCTGCTGATGAACCAAGGCAAAGCTTTCAGAGACGTCCAGGAGCAGCGGGAGTTCCTCAACCAAGTCCTGCCGCTCATCCAATCCGAATATGTACGTTTTCTTCTGTGCTTATTGACATTCGCTCAATTGGCTCCTCACCCTTTTCCCTGAGCTTTCTTGTGCGTACCCCAGGGCTACCGCGTGGGAAGTGAGTTCTGGAGGCTCCCGCAGCGCTACGGCGACGACCTGAGCGGCATCGCGGCCACCCTGACGAGGAAGGAGAGGGGCGTACAGGAACCCGTCGCGCACGTGGGCCAACCGCGAACCGTGTGCGAGGAAACGGGTACCTGTCGCCTCGGGAGTGTTATCGGCAAGTTTTCGGGTGTTCAATATCAGAAATGTCCTCTAGGGGTCGCCGGCGAGGGGAGTCGGCGTCTGGCTTCCTGCACCTGGGACCGCAGCGCCTACCTGCAGCGCCGCTACCAGGAGATCGAGGAGGTTCTGCAGGACATGAACCACAGGAGGCCGGTAATACACACACACACACACACGTAATCCTGCGTGTTTTTTTCTGTGTGTGTGTGTGTGTGTGTGTGTGACTACCATTCCCCCACCCCGGGCTCTCCAGATGCTGCACAGGACGCTCTGTCTGTTGCTGCTGAGGCTTCTGTCCTCACAAAGGCGGCGTGATCTTCCAGCTCCGGTCACGCCGCCCTGTATCTCCTGTCCTGATAACAAACCTAAGGAGGGTGGGCACACACACACACATGCACACACATGCACACGCACGTGGATTTATACATTCAAATACACACGACCCTGTTGCACAACATGTACGATCCGAGCAGCGCGTCGTGACAGAGAATGAACCTGCAGTTGGTGTCGGCGGCAAAGAAATGGGACTATTAAATTAGAAAAAAAAAAAAGTTTAAATTAGAAGTTGACCTCACGGCTCAACTCTGGCCGTCTGCTTCCTCTATATGACATCACTGCTTCCCCATTGGCTCTCACTTCTAAGCAACAACGCCCCCCCCCTGTGCACCGATGACATCACAACTTCTGCTTTTCACATCCCCCCGAAGGTCGTGACATCACGGCACAAATTATTTGTCCCAGAGGGGCAACAAGGCAGCAGCATCAAGTGAATGTCCATAAATATATGGGTGAAATATATGTATGATATAGGTATAATAAATAACTGCTGAAATGTCCGAATTGTACTATTGGGAAGAGATTGAAGTAAACTGCATTTATCTCGGCGGCGGCTCTGGGTGTAGCTCTCGTCACGACACACACACACACACACACACGGATCGGTTCTTACCGGCATTTATTGGGTTTCCTCCTCTTCTTTTCATGCCGCTAGAACTGCCGGCGCAAATACACAAATATATCAGCTCACAACAAAGAAATAATGTCACGGATTGTAAATATAAACAAATGAAGAGAAGAACTCATCACTAAGAGCAGTAAGAGCATCAACATCTACCGTGTTAGTTCCAGGCCAAGTACTCAACAAATTAAGCGCACAAAGAAATTATGTTCTAACGCACGTGTGAATTTGTTTATTTACCGTCATTTCAATCTAAATTATTCATCATAATGAAATCATGAATTATTAACTTGTACATAAATGACAGCATTTCCAGCGGGGACAAAGGTCGCGCTTTTCTGGGTTTTGCAGGCGGGGCGCAGTCTTTCAGGATCTTTTTAGCTTTTTTTTTTTAAATTTGACTTGTCATCTGACTGCCACTGGTGACGTTTCCTGATGATCTCCTCCGTGTTCGAGGAGAACCTCGGGTTTCTCCCCCTTTATGGTGGCGGTGGTTGCCTCTGCCTGCTGGAGAACGTGATGACCTTAGTCCTGCTCACATTCTGAGGAGGGTTTGTTTTTAGTTTTAAGGGTACATTCAGCCGGGGAACGCCTCTCCTGCTACCGGACCGGCCGTTCTGTTTTCACCCGACGGGGCGTAACATTGGAACCCGAGCGCTTTCCACCCCGCCTTCCCTCCTTTCCCTCGCAGGACATCAGCGACCTGGAGCTGATCGGCTCCAGCAAACCCTTCACCTGCGTGACGCTGTGTCGCAGCCCCTTACTGGAGGCGGAGGAGGAGCAAGTGGAGGAGGACGGGAGGCGGCGGGAGAAGGCGGATGAGAATCTGTGAGAATAATTGTTATAAATAAAATAAATAAAAATAAAAGAAAATAATAGATGAATAGATAGATTACATTACATTACATTTGGCAGACACTTTTATCCAAAGCGACTTACAATAGAGGACATAAGCGCTGCTGACATAAGCATAAGCACTGCTTATGTCACTGCTAAATAGGTACATAAATAAGCTCATAAAATATAAATAATAAAAAAAAATCAATAATCCAATTCTAAAAAATATAATAATAATAATAATAATTAAAAAAATGAACAAGCTAAGAAAATATAAAAAAATAATAATAAAATAAGATAATAAAACATAAGATAATAATAAATAAATAAGATAATAAAACATAAAATAAGAATGATTTCATTTATAAATAAGTAAATAAATAAATAATGAGAGATGAGATGAGAACAACTTTATTTATCCCGAAGGAAATTGTTGGCAGAGTTTCAAGCAAAAACATAACAATAATAGATAATAGTAGGAAGGAGGGAGACTAAGAAATACAATAAAAACAAAAAAAAAACTATTATCTATTACTGTTATGTTTTTTTTTTTGTTGTTTTTTTTTTCTACTTGAAACTCTGGCACAACAATTTCCTTCGGGATTAATAAAGTTGTTCTCATCTCAAAAATATAAATTGTCAATGTTAAGGCTATCAAGGTCTTAAGTGCAAAGATTTGAAGATTCCCTGCGTCTGAGGGAAGTGGAATTAAAAAGTCTGATAGCCTCAGGTAGGAAAGACATCCTGTGGCGATAATAAGATAATAATAATAACAATAAGATAGTGACAAATATAATAACATAATGTAAATGAATTCAAATTCATTAAAATAAAATAAGGAGAAATAAACCTGTATGGGTTTGTGTTTTCACACCATTTCCCCCCCCCCAGAGATCCTGAGGCCCTCCCCGTCCCCGCTTTGCGCTTCTGCGGTCGGCTCGTCACCTGGACGGGAAACGCCCCGACCCAGCAGGTACCCGACGGCAGGCTGAGGTTCCCAAGTTCTGATATCTTCTGAGTGTGGGTGCGGCCAGTTGTTCAGCGTCCTTCTCCGACGGGTCAGGGGGAGCCGGGCGTCAAGGCCACCGTCATCTTCGAGGCGCTGACGGGCGAAAGGGCCTCATCGCGCCTGGAGCTGCGCAACGTGGGCAGCACCGCCGTCTTCTACAGCTGGCAGCAGCTGCCGCTGCCCCGCCTCTTCTCCGACCCGCCGCCGCCGCCGGCCAGAGCTCGCCACTTCTACTTCAACAACTCCTCCGGTACGGCAACCCCTCCGGTCGCCGCTTCTCCGCCGAAGCTCCCGACTCAACCCCCTTCCCCTTCCGCCCCAGGTGTCATCCTCCCAGGTGAGACCAAGCGGGTGGAGTTCATTTTCAAGTCGAGGAGTCCGGGCATCCGGTCGGAGATGTGGCGGCTGAACACGCACCCGCTGCTGCTGCAGGGCGCCTCCCTGCAAGTCCTCCTGAAGGGGGTGTCGCTGTACCGTGACACCAGCGGACCCCGGCGCCTCTTCATCCAGGCCTCGCTGGAGAAGGCGCAGACGCTGAAAATGTGCCGCTCCATAGTGACGGATATTATTCGGGGGATCCGCACGCCGGAGAGGTCCGGCTCGCCGGCCGAGCTCTACGTCACCGAGGAGCAAGAGTTCCTGAGCAGAAACCCCGAGGTGAGGCGGCGTCACATCCGGCCTCTGACCTGGATTTCACCAAACTATTGCACCGCGCGGCGCATTAGGAGGGGGTTCGGTCGCCGTGGCGGCGCGGGAGGAAGCTAATTGGGTTAATCGAGGGGCTGATTAGATTTATTCAGGGAATTCACCGAGCGCGAATGTCCTAAAAGTCTCCAGAGGTGATTTCCAACGAGCCGGGAGGGAAATCGTACAAAGCCGAGCGCCAGTTATTATCCGTAATCATGGGTAATCTGGACTGTAATTGGGATTAATGGCGGTGGCTTCACAAAGGACGCCAAACAAAGTCTCAGGTGTCACCGGCAAATATCGCCGCCCCCGTCAGACGCGCAAAAATAACGGAAAACGATGACACGAATCAACGTTTGCCGCGTCGCGTGATCTCCGCTCGCGCGAGTCGTCAAGTCTGTCAATGGTTCCAGCTGCAGTACATCAGCCAGCCGGTGGAGGAACTGAAGAAGCTGTGGCAGGAAGTCAGTCCGGGCCCGGCGTGGGACCTTTCCATCAACACCCTGAGACAGGTGGGTCAGTAGGTCGATTCCGTCGGCAGGTGCAGAACGGGAAAATCGGAAACATGGATTTTTTTTTTTTTGCGTCCAAGGCCGTGCTCTCTCTGCCCGAGTCCGAGTCCAAGGGTGCGCCGAGCAGGGAGAAGGGCCTGGCCCAGCTCAACGCTCTGTTCCTGAGGCTGTGCGAGCCGCAGCCCAAACCCCACCAGCCCACCGCCCTCGCCATCGGGTGAGGCGACCGGCGTCCGTCTTTTCCGCCTCGGCGCCGGCGCTCGCGAGGCCGTGACTAATGGCGGCACGCGGTCCCGTTTCTGCAGGCAGCAGCTGTGGAGGCGACTGCTGGACCGGATGTCTGGAGAGGCCATGAAGCTCAAGTATCTTATGAACCTGCCGGAGAAGGAGATGGGGCCATGTGGTGAGACTCGCTCACACACACACACACACACACACACACACACACGCACACACACATATATAGGGGTGCGTGCAGGGACATGAGCTCTGTTTTTGTGCCCCAGAAATGATGGAGACGGCTAAAGAGAAGAACGGGAATAAAGGGGAAAACAACGGGAAGACTAAGTCGGCGGCTTGTGAGAAGGCGGCGGAGGTAAGGAATAAAATATGTGTGTGTGTGTGTGGGGGGGGGGGGCATGTGTGTGTGTGTGTGTGTGTGTGTGTGTGTTTTGGGTGTGTAGTGTTCTGCCATTAGGTGGCAGCAGAACCCCACAAAACCTTGGCAGGTTCTAGTCAGACCTTCAGAGCAATGGGGTCTTTTAAGGTCTAAGATGATGCTTGTGTTTGTGTCAGTGTGTGTGTGTGTGTGTGTGTGTGTTTGTGTGAGATGCCAGAGGCTAATTCGTTTTTTCCTCTGTAGTTAAAACAACCCTTTTTGGTTTAATTTTGAGTTCGCTTTTTTAAATGTTATTTCTATAGTTTTACTGAATGAAATTTTATTTTATTTTATATTTTTTTAATGTATTTCATTTTATTGATTTTGTGATTTTTGACAGTTATTTTTAATTATGTTTTTAATTGTTTATTATCTTATTATTCTAATATTTTATTTTATTTTTTTATATTTCATTCATTTGTAGGATTTAATTTTTTTAATTTTTAATTTAATTTAATCTTATTTCATTTTATGTGATTTTTAATTTCTACTATTTATTTAAGTACATTTTATTCTATTTAATTTCACTTCATTTTATTTTATTTTTTTTTCTGGCCATGATGCATTATCTTGTGGCCACATGTGCAAAACTTCTGCAAAGTCGGCGCCAGTTCGGCGTCTCCCACCCTTGAAATGATTGATATCAGTACCTGGCGGCCCCCTGGCTCATCGTCACGGCGACAATGCACCAGGTGTGAACCTGGAACTTTTTTTTTTTTTTTTTTCAAAAAGACGGCATGTTGATGAATAGACCGGAGTGTTTTCATCCTCTGGGCGACGGCCGAGTCGGGTCAGGTACAACCGAGTCCTCAGGGAGCGCCATGGCAACGGGACACGGTGTGAAGCAGTGCGCCTGCTGTCCAACTGTGTGCCCAGGGTGTGAATAATAGCACCTGTGCTGGTCTGGGCCATCTGTGATTTACACACACACACACACATAAGTTGTGTAAGTGTGTGTGTCCATGCAAAAAACAGGCGGCCTCACCTATCAACCAACCCGTTACGGCAATATCATTACATAATGAATGCAGAAAAAAACAAAGTCAGGCGTTTGGATTAAATCTTTCAGTCGCTTTGTGTGTGTGTGTGTGTGTGTGTGTGTGTGTGTGTGTGTGTGTGTTCAGGAGAACAAACGGCGGGAGAAGAAGAAGAAGGAGGAAGCCAAGAAGCGCAGTAAGCCCATCCGGCCTGAGAGCGTCAGCAGGCAGACGGTGGACGACCAGTGCACGGAGATAATGGACGTCTACACCCGACTGCTGCACCGAAAGGCGAGGCTTCCGCCGCCATCTTTGTTTCCGTGGCGAAGGGTTTTAGATTTACCGCCAAATACGGTGACGGACTCCTCCGCGTTTCCGGAAAGGGCGACGGCTTCATCGAGATTCGAGGCCGGAGGATAACGGTTCGTGCTAAGCTAACTGTTTAGCACGAACCGCGCGGGGAGGCGCACCACGTGCACGCTCAGCTAAAAAACCCTGCCCTTGAACGGCGCTCGCTACAAAAGACGCGAGTTAATCTTCCCCGGGATGGAGCAGCTGCCGGCCTACATTCGGAGGGAATTAGCGCGCGGGAACAACGTGCGCCGCCAACGCCGCCATGTTGACGCTCGAACCCGCGGACCGTCTCCGTGGTTACGTAACCCGCCGGGTTGTGGTCCCTGCAGGTGTACGCCCTCATGGAGGACCTGGTGGACACCCTGTGCGGCCTGATGGACCAGCTGAGCGCGTCGGACCAGAAGGACACGCACGCGCAGACGAGCGCGCTCCTGCATCAGCTGCAGCACTCCGGCGAGTGACGCGAGCGGGACGCCTCTCTGATTGGACGGAACGATGATGTCACATCCAGATGTTGCCTTTCGTCAATAAAAACTTTTTTTTTTTTTTTTTTGTCCCGGGTTCATGCTGTGTACACACACACACACACACACACACACACACACATGTCACCGAAGGAAGGCTGACTGCAGAATACACACGCTCCTTTTCTTTCCCATGTGGATGCTGGATGTGTTTTACACGCGTGCCTTGTAGTGTGTGTGTGTGTGTGTGTGTGTGTGTGTGTGTGTGTGTGTGTGTGTGTGGAGGCGGGGGTTGCCTGGGTGAGTGAGAGAGAGAGAGAGAGAGAGAGGGAGGGAGAGGGGAACGTGTTCTGCTGTGGTGCGTTCAATGCGGATTTCGCCGCCGACCACCCGCCCGAGCGGCCCGCATCATCCGGGGCATCCGCCGTCCCGCTTCCCCCTCCCACGTCCGAGTGGCGGGACGCAACTGCGTGGGGGGAAGAGCGTGGGGGGTTTCACCTCTCCGGCGGACCGGGGAGGAGGAGGAGGAGGATGAGCACCGGGCACGGTAAGCGGGCACGGCAAGCGGGCACGGCGTTAACGGAGGCTGCGGTTGCGGCTCCGCGGGCTTTGTGTGCGGGAGAATCCACGCGTGTTCGAACCACTGCAAGCGCCGTGCATGCATGGGAATACACAGCATGAGCGTGTGTGTGTGTATGTGTGTAGGTGTGTGTGTGTGTGTGTGTGTGTGTGTGTGGGCGGGCACGCAAAGGCAGTATGGGCGCCCTCCATCGCCACCTGCGAAATCCAGCACACCTGCCTCCGCGCGGTGCGCATGCGCAGCCGTAAGCGTGGCCGCCGCGGTGACGTAGCCACGCAGCGCAGAAGCTCCCACGCCGGTTCCCCCCGGTTTTTCCACGGTCTTATCGACGCAGCGCTGTGAACCGACGAGGAACAGAGTGGGAGCGTCGCGGCTCCGTGGGGTGGGGGTTCCCAACCTCTGATAAAACTAACGCACCCCGTTTTATGTGCTTTATTGCGAATTTAAATCCCCCCCCCCCACACCCACCCACGCACACCATGTCACCCCAGCTGTTCTGGGGACTGATCCTGCGTGGATCGTCCTCTCTGGCCCCATTGCCCCCCCACCCTCCCCACGCCTGATGATTTGGCAGAAAGGTGATACCGGCTTGCGTTGCAATTGCACAAAGGCGCAGACATGTCCTCCACGGGTGTGTGTGTGTGTGTGTGTGTGTGTGTGTGTGTGTGTGTGTGTGTGTGTGTGTGTGTGTGTGTGTGTGTGTCTGCCGCGCTCATATCACTTACACCGTGCGTCGGCTTTTGCTGAGCTTTGCTTTCCCACATCCTGTTAAGGGCGACCCCCGTGAACCGTGGGGCCTGTGGAGTGGGGGGACCCTCCCCGCAGATACACACACACACACACACACACACACACACACACACACACACACACACACACTCGTGTGTCCACTGTGACATTTAACACCCCATTTCCATTTTTCTGCATAATCAATACCACATTTACATCAGCAATCCACATATTAACCACTGAATATCACAGTACTTTTGCACTTGTACTCTTATAATTACTACTCACAAGTACTTTATGATGCAATTAAATGAAGAAATGCCATGACGATAGTGTTTGTCATGACACAACTTTTGTCTCTGGCGTTTCCAAAATCCTTATGGCAATATTTGTACACCAGCTGAAACAGCGCATTTAAACGCCGAGGTGAAAAAAATTGGAATTTTGACCATCCGGATGCCAAATTGTCTGTGAAACAGAAGTGGAACTCTGTAAATATGATTATTGGTAATTGTTGTGTGAACAATCTGGCAGTTTCTTCAAGTGGGGGGCGGTTGGGGATTCTGCGGTGGCGCCGGGGGAACCATCGGCAGAGGCCTTAATGAACCATTCCCCCGCCGCTTCCCTGAGATACGCTTTCTGTGCAGGAAGTGGGTTGTCTTTGTATGCGTGTGTGTGTGTGTGTGTGTGTGTGTGTGTGTTGACCTGAATAAAATAAGACAAGACACCTCCAGTGGCAGAGTTAAGGCTTTCAACCTACTTTGGCCACCAGGGGGAACCCGTCCCCGGCCTCACCAGCCAGAGAAGAAGTCGATCCAATGACGGACGATCTGGGAAAATCCACCGAGACGCCCGAAAAGCATCGCTTGTTCGTACTAGTTGTTACTGCAGAACAAAAACAAAACAATCATTTTCTTAAAATGTTATGAGTAAAATAATATCCAATCATGTAATATGTATTATCTGATAATATCTAAGAGGTCAGATTGACAAATTGCTGTCAATCTGTTTTGTCTGGGCGCCACGGTAACCGTCAGTTTGTCCTGTATTTTTTACTTTTACCACTTTGTCACTTTTATTGTTTTGTTTTTTGTTGTTTCTTTTAAATCTGTATTTTGTGCACATACATATATACATATACGTTCTTGGGTGCTGCGTAAGATGCCTTTAATTAGATGTTATCTATTTATGTTATCTATTTTTATCCTTGCTGGTGTTGTGGCCTTCTCTTTATATTTATAATTCATATTTATTGATACTGTTATTGTTGCACTAATAATAATGATAATGATAATGATAATAATAATAATAATAATAACAATAATAATATAGTAGTAGTAGCATTGCTATAATAATAATAATAATGATAATAATGATATAGTAGTAGTAGAATTGTTATAATAATGATAATAATAATAATATAATAGTAGTAGCATTGTAATGATAATAATTATAATAATATACTAGTAGCAGCATTGTTATGATAATAATAATAATAATTTACAAGTAGTAGCATTGTTGTAATAAAAATAATAATAGAATATACTAGTAGTAGCATTGTTGTAATAATGATGATAATAATAATATACTAGTAGTAGCATTGTTATAATAATAATAATAATAATAATAATAATAATAATGATAATAACACAGTAGTAGTAGCATTGCTATAATAATAATAATAATATAGTAGTAGTAGAATTGTTATAATAATGATAATAATAATAATATAATAGTAGTATCATTGTAATGATATTAATTATAATAATATACTAGTAGCAGCATTGTTATGATAATAATAATAATAATTTACAAGTAGTAGCATTGTTGTAATAAAAATAATAATAGAATATACTAGTAGGAGCATTGTTGTAATAATGATAATAATAATAATAATAATATACTAGTAGTAGCATTGTTATAATAATAATAATGATATAGTAGAATTTGCATTGTTATAAAAACAATAATAATAATAATGTTATTATTATTATCTATTGTTGTTACTATTCTCATGTGATTTTATTTTTACTTGGGTGTGTTCTCCGTCTCCGTAGTAACCGCCCTCCTTCGGCTCCGGCCCACCTCTTTTCTCTTTACCCGCTGAGGGCTTCGCTGTCTACGCCCTTTACCCTCTATCACTGTCACCATGACAACCTCAGCCCTGCGCAGGCAGGTGAAGAACATCGTGCACAACTACTCCGAGGCGGAAATCAAGGTAACGTTAAACGACCAAAATAAAAGCTCGCTCTGGATAAGGGAGGACGTTTTGTGCCCGTTGTCCCCCCCTCCCCCTCCAGGTCCGCGAGGCCACCTCCAACGACCCCTGGGGTCCGTCCTCGTCGCTCATGTCCGAAATCGCCGACCTGACCTTCAACGTGGTGGCGTTCGCCGAGGTCATGGGCATGGTGTGGAAACGCCTCAACGACAGCGGCAAGAATTGGAGGCACGTCTACAAGGTGGGGAGCCGGTCGTCCCCGCATCCTGTCCCGACACGTTCGCTAACCGGTGTGTGTCCGCAGGCCCTGACGCTGCTGGATTATCTGCTGAAGACGGGATCGGAGAGGGTGGCCCAGCAGTGCCGGGAGAACGCCTTCACCATCCAGGTGCTTACTCTGCGTCCTTGAACACGGCACTTAATGCAGATGTTAAATTAGTACAATTTTCCTTGTGAGCGCGTTTTTCCCCGGAAGAAAAAAAAATCAGCTGTGTCCTCAGTATGTTATATTTGAAAAGACACATGTACCGTATTTTCTGCACTATAAGGCGCACCTACAAGCCTTCGATCTTCTCAAAAACCGACAGTGTGCCTTATAATGCAGTGCGCCTTATATGTGGATCAAAATTGATTGAGCCGCAAGACGGGAAAAAGCCGCCGACTCCATTTTTTCCCGTAGAAGAAGTAGCGCGCGCTGCATGCTGGGATATATGGCTACGCAAAGCGTGCGTTCTCATTTCCATTTGTGTGTGTGTGTGTGTGTGGTTGTGTGTGTGCTGAGATGGCTACAGTTAGAGGACAAACTTGAACAGTGAGTTGTTGAACAGAGAGCAGCAAGTAGAAGCGTCACCACGGTCACTATTCGAATTAAGGCGACAGCGCTAGCACGCAAGTTTAACATCAAAGAATTTAGAGGCGGTCCTTCTTGGTGCTTTTCTTTTATGAAAAAACTGTTGGAAATACATTGTTTGAACGAAGGCGCCACAAATACCGGTAAGACCTACCGGTATTGTGAATGCCCTGACTTGTTTTTGGAGTTAACGAAGTTGCCAGAACGTTGGTTTGTACTCTATTTATAAAGTTTGACTGACTTATCTGACTGTTTTGTTGACATTCCCTTTAGCGCAGTTCCATTTAGTGGATGCATAACGCAACCCCAGCCAGTACTGTAGCTTCTATTATATGCGCCTTATAATGCGGTGCGCCTTATATATGAATTTTTTTTTAAAATAGGCCATTCATCGAAGGTGCGCCTTATAATCCAGTGCGCCTTATAGTGTGGAAAATACAGTAATTAACATGCGTGTGTTATTACAACACGTTTTTGACCCGCACTCACCAGAACTCAGTGATAATAACCCCCGCTCCCCCATTGGTCAGACGCTTCGTGACTTCCAGTATGTGGACCGCGATGGCAGAGACCAGGGGGCCAACGTCCGGGAGAAGGCCCGCCAGCTGGTGTGCCTCCTCCGCGACGAAGAGCGTCTGCGCCAGGAGAGAAGTCAGGCGCTGAAGACCAAGGAGCGAATGGCGGGGGGAGGCAGCGGAGGCGGCGGCAGTGGCAGCGGTGGCGGCGGCGGCGGCGGCGGAAGCGGAAGCGGTTACGGGGTCATTCCCCCGTCGTACCACCCGGGAAGGCGAACGAGCCAGCCCAGCATGGCGGTGCTTTACGGGGAGGAGTTCAGCCGTTCCAGAGGCTCGCCCTCATCCTTCAACTGTAAGTCACATCTCCGGCGGAGGTGCGTCCACCATGCAGGGGGAGCCGGGAGGTTGTTTTGCTGACTAACCGTCCCTCCTCCCGACCGCAGCCTCCTCCTCGTCGCCTCAGGCCGCCTCGGACCTGGAGCAGGCCCGGCCTCAGACCAGCGGCGAGGAGGAGCTGCAGCTCCAGCTGGCCCTGGCCATGAGCAGGGAGGAGAGTCAGAAGGTGCCTCACACACACACACACACACACACACACACACACACATGTGCATGCCGTTGGTTATCTTACACTCATCCTCATCCTTGTTGCCATAGCGACAAAGAGATGCATTTTCGTGTTTGTTTCAGAGCCGATCCCTGAAGGGAGACAGTTGATTCATGAAGTTTAAGGATGGGATATTTTGAGGATTTTATGTGTGTGTGTCTGTCTGTGTGTGTGTGTGCATTTGTCGCTGATTTCCGTGGTGATAATCCTGATGACGTCGCCACGTGCAGGAGCAGCGCTGTCGCCAAGGAGACGAGTCCCTGCTTCAGAAGGCCCTGGATGATAGCAGGAGGGAGAGCCGCTCAGGGACGCAGGAGGTGATTTGAAAGTGTGTGTGTGTGTGTGTGTGTGTGTGTGTGTGTGTGTGTGTGTGTGAGGAGGGAGGTCAGCGCAGGAGCAGGAGGATGCAGACTGAGCGGGGAGACAAGAAGGCGCTGACTGAATGATAAGTCCCTGTCTAACCTTGAGGTGCGTTCAGGATCCTCCTCATCCGCCAGCTCGCACCTCATTGGCCGATCAGTCGACCAATCAAAGCCTGCCTGACGACTCGTTAGTGGTCAAGCGATGTCATTGTCCTTGTTTACATAAGGAGGGTGAATCAACTGTGCGTGTGTGTGTGTGTGTGTGTGTGTGTGTGTGTGTGCGCTTGCAGAAAACGCTCACCCAGGCTGATGTCAGTGTTTGTGTTTCCTCCTCAGACCATGCAGGACCTGGTGGACATCTTTGGCGCTCCTCCCGAGGTCCCGCCCCCTGCCGACGACCCCTGGGATTGCGCTCAGCCCGTCTGCGACGGCGCCTCCGACCCCTGGGAGTCAGTAGGTGTGTGAGGGCCCGGCGCTCGCGGGGAGGGCCAGGCGGAACCGTCGAACCCGCAGCTCAGATCCGATCGATCCCTTGTGTGTCCGCAGCCGTCCACGGCAGCGGCTCGCCTGCGGTCGGCAGCCCCTGGGCCGCGCCTCCATCTTCCTCCGACGGGTCCAACCCCTGGGCCTCGAGCTCCAAGCCCCCCGCGGACCCTTGGGAGGCGGGACCCAGCCCCTGCAACCACGTCTGGGACGGCCCCAACGAAGCGGGTCTGTCGGAGTCTGGTTTTCGGGGCGTTTTCGAATGACCGGGCGGAACCGGGTTGAACCGTTTTGTTTTTTTGCACAGGCAGCGGAGTCGCAGACCCGTTCGCTGAGGAGGATGAGGAGAGGCCTCAAGAGGAACCTCCTGAGGTGTCTTCTCCCCAGCCGGCCAGCCCCACAGGTGACCCCCCCTGTCGTCGCACAGAAGCTAATCCATAGCGGCTTTTTTCCAACGCTCACTAAAAAAAAACAACTCGCTTCCTGGCGCAGAGTCGGAGCTGTTCGGGATCCAGGCGGACGAGGAGCCTCCGCTCAAAGCCCAAGTCAACGGGCGCCACTCCGCCAGCCCCGAGATGTTCGACCTGTCCAGGCTGGCGCCGCCCCTCTGCGCCGCGCCGGCGCGCGTGTGCCGAACCCCGGAGGCGTTCCTCGGCCCCACGGGGGCCTCGCTGGTCAACCTGGACGCGCTGATCCCCGCCAACCCCCCCAGCAAGATGCACAACAACCCCTTCCTCTCAGGTACGTCACTCCCGGGCGGTCGATGTTGAACAAACGCGGCATTTTCTCACCCTTCCGTCTGCTCCTCCAGGTCTGAGCGCTCCGTCTCCCACCAACCCCTTCCACTGTGACCAGCCGCGGCTGACCCTCAACCAGATGCGTCCGTCCTCCACCTCCCCGCTGCCGCCCCACATGCTCTCCTACAGCCCGTCCCTGCCGCTCCCGCTCCCGCACCAGCCGCCGCTGCTGCCCTCCTCCCACACGCAACCCGCCGCCGCCGGCCTCCTGGACCTGCCCTCCAACCTGCCCCAGCCCCTGCTGCCCCTCTCCCCGCGACCGGGATCCCGCCCGCAGACGCAGACGCACAGCCACAACCCCTTCCTCTGAGCCTCCTCCTCCGGAGCCAGGTTCCATGTCACCGCGCACGCTTGAAGCGGAGCGCAGCCGGGACTGGATGCGCGTCGGCGGGAACACGCGTCAGCTGCTAACATAACCTGAACTCTTGAAGTTAGAAAACTAAACCGCACACACATAAACACACACACACACACACTCGCGCACACACACACACACACTTGAACTTGCACTCAGGTTCACTGAAGGGTGCACGGAGACAAACTGACACAGAGATTGTCACGTTTTATGCACAGACACAAACGATCAAACCAACAGGGTGTATCTTAAGCGTTCCCTCGACCTCCCTCGCGTACCCCGATTACCTGCCAAAAAAAAATTCCACAGGATCTTTTATCGCTGCTGCTGCTTCACCGACAAAAGCATGAATGCATCCCCACCCCGGAGAAGTCCGTCGATCGATTTTTATCCTTTTTTTTTTTTTTTTTTTTTTATTCGAGGGGGGAGGGTGGGCACAATTGAACACGCATCTGGGAATGGACCCCGGGGTTCTCCATACATGCACATAGTACCTACTTTAGCATTGCCTTGCTAACCATGCTAAATCAGCAGCGCCCGGTCCCGGGTTATTCGTGCCGTTTGCCGAAACCGCCCCCCCACACCGGGTTTCAGAACTGGACAGAACCGGATCAGACCTCGCCGTGTGGATTTGGACCTAAACTGAACCGTGATTGTACCCAACCGGAACCCGCGTGCCTGTCTCCGCAGCCGGCCCGCCACCGTGCGCGGCCCAGGCGGAGCTGCACCTCAGGGAGCCTGCTCCGTCACCTCCGGCGAGATCCAGGGAGGGGGAACCAACGGCAGGTGAGGTCAGGGGATTTGTTTTCCGAAGACAAGGCAACACAGAGGATGAGGACTAGAGTGTGTGTGTTTGATCACCGCGCCGGACCTTGGACTTGGGTGTGATGAGAACAGCGCCACACGTGTATTTAACAGAATGATACTTGTACAGTGCGATGAAATACGCCAATAAATGAATAGTGTTTGCATTATACGTCCGGCGTCGGGCAGCCGTTTTACGACAGGTCGTCATTCTCCAGTTACACGTGTCATTACGCCCCTTCGGTCGGGATTTTCATTTTTATACAAGCGGTAGTTAAAGTCTTAATGACCGTCATAGCAGGATGGCACACTATTTAGAATAGAAAATGCATTTTGATTAAATCGATATTAAGATATTCTTTTGTCACAGCAGTGCAATAGTGACAATATCAATAAATGTGATAGACAATTAAAAGATAGCAAAAGACGTCCACAAATAAATAAACACCAGAGTGAACAACAACAAGGATAGGAATAGACAACAAAATGGAAAAAAAAAAAAAAAGACAGCAAGGGTGAGAATAGACAACCAAGGATAAAACGAGAAACAGTAACAAAGATAAACATTCAAATATTACTCTAAATTTATTTCAGGTTTTCACTATAACACCCACTGTATCTGGAACCGATCAAACTATATGATAATAAGTTAGAAAATAAAGTAAACGTCAACAACCTGTTGTTCGCCCTGCCGCCGCTAGAGGGCAGCATTGAGCCGCGTCCACGTCCACGACGGACACATTTCCTGCCATTTTGTTTGTTATGTAGCCTCGTCGAAACAATTGGAGTTATCAAACGCTCGGTCAGCATTTACACCTAATATTATATTATTTAAAGAGTAAAGATAATCCCCATTTGGCGCTTGTGTTCCTGTCGCCGCACGGTAAACACTCACTCTTCGCGGGATCTTTGTCCAAGTGTATTCGGAGGATATCTCCTTGGGTTTTTCCGAACACCGCAGTAAGCCTCCGAAGAGCGTCAGCTGCAAGCTTTCTTTTTTTCTTTTTTTTCAGACAGAGCATAAAACCAGCAGGCTCCGTTCCCGATCACCGACTCCGGAGCTGCTCCGGTGCAGCGGCGACCACAGGCCCCATCCAGGGGTGAAAGATGCGCGGCAGCCCGAGCCAAGATAAATGTGGGAAAAGAAATGGAGCGTTCGCAGCTTACCTCTTTTTTTTTTTTTTTTATTTATTTAATTTCTTTATTTAAAATTTCCATTAGTTCCCAAAGAAATCAAGTGGCGTCTGTTGTGCCCCTCCACCCACCCCCCACACACACACAAACACACACCCCAAACGCCCCCCTTACAAGCCTGAGCTGATGAAACCCAGCGTTACCATGTGGTGCTGATTTAATCTGATGGAAAGGAAAGAAGTAAACATGCAGCCAGGAACCGCTGTGAGAACAGCCGTGAGAGTCGGCGGGGATTTTTTTTTATGATTATTATTATTATTATTACTATTTCATGATTGCAAAAGTGCCCATAAAGTTATGCAGAGACCTGGTGGGGTCCGATCACGCGACCCCGGCTTGACCTCCCAGGACCGAATGCTTTTAACAGTTCTCCGGCCGTTATCTGCCGCCATCCATCTCCAGCGGTCAGAATCCCAGCTCTGGTTTTTTTCTCCGTGCAAGAGCGCGGCCGCCGAGTCCGCTGCAAAAAAACCCGGATGCAAACATTTCAACTTTTTTTTTTTTCTGTCTTACCTCCACTGGAGTACGGGCTTCCTCGCAAGTTTGCATATATCTTGTGTAAATCAGGGGGAGCGGGTTGCAAAGGCTGTCATGATTACATATCAAACATTCGAGCATGAGAGAGTAATTCTCCGTCTTGGCAGCGGCCCTTTTGGCCCCCCGGAGCTGTTGTTCCTGGCCTGCGAGAAGGCGGACGTCCAATGGGGAGGAAGGAGACGAGGAAGAAGAAGAAGCAGTCGGGGGGTTATAAATTACATTCGGTCTGATCAAGATGCTGCTGCAATGTGGGAGCAATTAGTCCGTAGGATAGACTCAGGCAATCACACGTGCACGTGCACACACACACACACACACAGTTTATTCATTCAGGGTAGTTTTTGAACTACCTCCTGTTTGACCGGTGTCCTGATTAATGACGATGTGCGGTTGCGTGCGTGTGTGTGTATGTGTGTGTGTGTGTGTGAGGTAAAATCTAGGGGTTTAGTCATAATTATCACCACGGGACCCAGAAACAAAGATGATTAATGCCAGTGTTCCTTGGAAACGCTGTCTTTTTTTATTACTCATGAGTTATTTTACATTTGAAAGAGAAGGGGGTGTGCAAATCATGATGAATGTGACCACGCTTACGGGGTCAGGGCCTTTGGTGACGCCACAGATGTGTGTGTGTGTGTGTGTGTGTGTGTGTGTGTGTGTGTGTGTGTGTGCATGTCCCATAACAAAATAATGTAAACCCAGGGATATTGTGAGGCAGATCTTTCGGTCTTCTGGAATATCTGCTGTTGTGTTTTGCACCCTGGAATAGTTCCGATGATGAAAATCAAAACATTCTTTGCACCCCAAAAGTACTTGAATAAATTTCATTAGTTATATCACGTGCTACTTGTAGTTTGAGTTTGCTGTAGTTCAAATGTTACTCACCCCTCTGACATTCGGTGGATACTATTTTTCATCCTCCCCCGTAGGAGCACATGGGATTACTGACATTAGTAGTACAGAGTACTCAACGAAACCATAGCAACCCCAACCTTAGCTCAGCCAGGACCCCTAAGAGGGCATATCTGGATGGGCATAGCACCCCAGTACAGATCAAGGAGGTCAAGGATCAGTCAAGGTCACTGTTTTTACCCGTAATTGTTGCTTAGGGCTAACAAAAATGCCCCCACCTACACACAAACACACACACACACTGTGGGCTCAATCCGGTTTTAAGATATTATTATTGTTTATCTCATGATGGAAAAGCTTATGAGTGTGTTTTGAGGGGGTCATCCAGTCCTGTAAATAGTTCTTGCTGGACATGTTTTTAATAAAGGAGGTCTAAAAGTCAAACAGCCGCCCCCTCACACCTTTCTGTCAAACAGATGAGAACAAAAAAAAAAAAAAAGAAAAAGATAGTCCAAAATAATATTTCAGCCCATCCTGTTTTTTTCCGTCCGCTCACCAAGAAAAACCTCCCGCTCCCGTGGCTGCCAACCTTAACATCAAAACAAGAGCCAAACAGGAAATCTAGAGGGAGCTGCTTCATTTCACTGCTCCATGTCATCAAAAAAGAATCAGGCCAAACAAAGCAGGGGAGGAGGAGCGGAGTGGAGTGGAGTGCTCGCTCCATCCAGAATAAAAATGACAAACGGTGTGGAATGTTGAAAACTGAAAGAACAAAAAGGCAAACGTCAAAACAACATGGCAAGCATGAGGTGCTTTCACATGTCTCTTGTTTCCCTTTATCTGCTACTGTCACTACAAACTGACAGCAAAATAATAGACGCACCACTCGGTCTAACGGATGGCAGTTAAAATAATAAATAAACAATGACAGTTATAATTATTATAATGATTAGTAATATTAGTAGTAGTGATGCTTGTAGTAGAGCAACATAGTCAGATAATACACTGGAATTATCATGCTCCACCTGATAAATTGGTAAAAGCAATTTTGTCCATGAATATGTTTTATGGTGCTGTTTATTGTTAATGTCTGGCAAAATTATGGAAACCTTGATCCTAAAGTTTCATTATTCTCTAAACTTAAAAAAAACTAGGCCTGTTGCCATGAAGGGGGCAAGTAAATAAAGTCTCATCAGCAGGGATATATGAGCCTGCGAAAAAATCCTGGCTTTTAGCGTAAATACTTATCTGTAAACATTGATTACCTTTTAAATCTTTTGAAATAATAATCATAATAAAAACATCGAAAGGCGCAGCCAAAATGTCCTTCACTAAAACCATAAACTAAGTTTCTGCTCTGAGCGATACCCCTTAGTGACGTCAGATGTGTAGTGATTGGCGGCGGTCTCAGCCAATCAGCGGTCTGTCCGTGTTTAGGGCGAGCCAATAACCGGCTCGGGTCTACTGTTTGCGGAAGTCGTGGAACGGTCCACCGCGAGTCGCCCTCAAAGCGCTAAAGAGGAAGGAGATACTTCTTTCACAGACGTGGACGACACTCTGGCGCACCCAAAATTCATTGAAAATATGAGGGGATACACCCCGTGGACGATTTTCATGTCACGCGATGAAAGGTCCGCGTTTTCACATGCGGTCCACGTGAAGCCCGTCGGTTCCTTGCTTAGCCCGCATTTTGGCTAACGCCCGTTTGTCCGGGGTTAGCATAACAATCCGGGCTTCAGGACCAGCTGTCAGAGTCGGCTTTACTGTGGTTGTTTTGTTTTATTTCTTGTTGGTCACCCGCCATGAACCCACCGAAGCGGCCGCGTCCGTCTGAAAGCGGAGCAGACACGGCGGAACGGGAGCGGCGAAGCGCACCGGATGTGGTGGGTGTGGGACAGACGGACTCACTTAAACACACACGCTGATGTCCAAGCACATCATACACACCAGAAGTCATGGATGGTTTAACTCGCATAAACATTCGCTGATTCAAACAATCTGTCCCAAGAACCACTTGGAAGAACTTCTGGAGAACCTCACAATGTCTATGTGTGTGTTTGTGTGTGTGTTCAGAGTATTGTCATGCCAGTCTACAATGCTTCCAGTTGGCTGGACGAGTGCCTGCAGGCAGTGATGGACCAAGACTTCACTGGGTCCATGGAGCTGTCCGTATTTGATGATGCCAGCACCGTACGTGACATTATTCACACAATGATGCGTGTCATGTTGACACGATAAGTCTGAAAATGAGTTTGTGACCTTCCAGGACGACTCCAGGGAGGTCCTGGAAGGTTGGCGTGACAGGGTGGAGGCCAAGGGCATCCCGATGGTGATCTCCGGCCACAGCTCGGCACAGCCAAGGGGAGGTCAGTTGGCTGCTTTTCACCTCGGCAACGAAAAAAAGTCCCCAGCAAGCCTGTGAGAACCTGACACACTGATGAGCAATCTCCAAGTTGTCACTGAGGACAGGAAGTTGCTGATGGCGTTAGATTGCCATTCATCCGCTCACACTGCAGGCTGATATCAGTAGATAGTTTTCCATATACTTAATCTAGTCTTTCTATCATGTAAACATCATACTATTTACACTCCTGTTAGCCCCACTGTGTAATTCTATGCTAGACGGATCGGTTAGGTTTGGATAGCAGACGCTTCTTCTTCTCCCATTTGATAATGTCACTCTAGCGGCGCCCCCTTTTCCATTAAACTCCTTCCGTTCTGCCTGATTTGGCAAAATGAACATCTTTGTTTGCCATTGCATTATGTGAGTAAAGACAATGTTCCTGCTAAGAAGTAAATAATCAAACGACAACAATGAAACAACAGCGCCTCCCGTGGTTATTGGAGGAATGATTCCCTGGAGACCGATGTATTTGGTGGTGTTGTGACACATTTGAGGTGTGAAACTGACCAGAATACAGACAAACAGGAAGACAAATGGAAACAAATATAGGGCTGGAGGACAAAAGCATACACACACACACACGCGCGCGCGCTGTACAAACAGACAAGGCTCACACACAAACTATTATTTTTCTCTTGCAGTGGGATATGCAAAGAATAAGGCGATATCTCAGAGCCGTGGAAAGTATTTGTGCTTTCAGGATGCAGTGAGTACATGTATGCGTGTGTGTGTGTGTGTGTGTGTGTGTGTGTGTGTGTGTGTGTGTGTGTGTGTGTGTGTGTGTGTGTGTGTGTGTGCAAGATGTGGCAGCAGTCTTCAATGTGCGACACAACCTGTAGTAAATTTAGCAAAGCCAATCACATCATGTTGGCCCGTCCAAATGTGTAAACACACACACCCAAACACACACAGACCCCCGCGGCTCAGAGACTGTTTTGACAGGCGTCTCGGGATACATGTCTGATTAGCCAAGTCTGATAAGTATCTGCTTTAGTTTAGCATTCAGACAAAATTGCGACCTGCCACGCCGAGCTGGACGCCGTTCACTCCCAATTTCCCCTTAATTGTTTGTTTATTGAGCTAAGGAATCGAATTGCGAACGAGCAAATCACGGCTGCATTTGCACAGCCGAGTTCGTTAAACAAAACACTACTGAAAAGGGGTTTAAATTTGACCTCAGATCTTTTAATGGTTTCTGAAAGTCCTGAAAGACTAGAACAGGCGAGTGGGATTTGTAGCCATGAGAAACACATGGAAGTGAGTTTAAAAAAAAGATTCTGGATGTTCTTGTGTTATCTGATTCATGGCTGGAATAACTGGCAGATTATGGGATTATGAAACCCATCTATCTGCAGGACTTCCATGCAGAGGCGGAAAATGTCCTGCAAAACGATACTTGGGAAAGACTGATACCCCCGAATTAACTGTCAAGAGATTTATTTTTTCTCAAATTTTGGTTTACGAATCACGGAACGGTGGCGAGATTCCACAGCGGAAACGTCCTCCTGTTTCCACCCCCCAGAAGCCTAGTTTTAGCTCCTGGAATGCCGTGTTTCCAACCTGACCGTCCCGTCCTGCCGTATGGCCGCTTTAGCAGCCAATACAGCTGTGATACACACCACACCTTCGCGTGCACGAGACGATCGATACCAGCAACAAAGAGACAAACACACATTTTGAAAACGGTACAGAGTAAAATCCTAGCATCTTTTCATGTGAAGGCCTTTGGCTAATTGCTCAATATCTTCTAGTTACAGGAGGATGTGCATGTGTTTGTCTGTGTGTTGTGTTGTAAGCGGAGTGATATCCTGTGCCCCCAGGATGACATCATGTTTCCCCAGAGGGTCCGCCTGCAGTACGAGGCGTCCGTCCTCCACCCCGACTCTGTAAGGCTGCCTCACTCACTTCCTTCCCTATTTTCTCGCCCTCCCTCACACTCTCCGTTTGCTTCCTCCCATCACTGCTGTGTTTTTCTCATGTGAATATTTAAACATGAGTGTGAGTGTGTGTGTATGTGTGTGTATGTCTTCCCAGGCACTAGAAATGTACCATATCAGAAATTCTAGGAATGTGTAAGATGAGTGTGATTGGGCAACTGAATGGCTTTGTTTGAGTGATGGTGTGTGTGTGTGTGTGTGTGTGCTTACATGTTGGCAGGGGTGCGAGCATCCGCTGTTGCCACTGCCAGTGGGCCGCCAGGTCAGAGGTGAAAGGTCAGGAGTGTGAGGGAAGCGAGGGAGGATGGCGTAGAGACAGCAGACCTGCCGCCCTGAACAAACAAACCGCCAATTTTCTGTCACGGCTTCACTCCTTCATCCCAGAAATGGGGATGAAAGAATTAAAATCCTTTTTTTTTTATTTGTTTTGTCAGATCTGTGGCTGAAAAAAGACAGAAGCATTCTTTTGTAATTCAAAAGATGGACACTCCCTTTGCGGTGAAATAGATACACTGAGTTCACATCATGAAACAATCGCCATCCATTGTTATTAGCTAAGCTTGTTAGCGCGCCCTCCATCGGATGCTTCTTTGCGAGCCCTTTTCTCCTCCACGGAAGTGTTTTTGAAAACCGACACAGAAGTCAGATCAAGATGAGTCAACCAATGTTCCAAGTAGTGATTCAGTGCTCCAGGAACCCTCTCCGTCTCCCCCCATCCCCCGCTGGGACCCGCAGTCCAGGGAGGCAAACACCTACGCTAATACCGCAACATACCAATGACAGGAGTGATTCAGATCAGTTAAATATAGGAGCAGCCACAGGGGGAAGTTCTCCTAGTTCCCGCCTAGGTTCTATCCAGGTTCTCCGTCCTCCTCCTGCAGTCCAAACACAGCCTGTGGTTTCACTGAAGACTGTCGGTGTGAATGCGAGGGTCGCATGTCTGTATATTTGCCCCGGAGATCATGAAATATCTTTCTTTTTAAGCAATTCCTCTTTTCACCACTAGGCGGAGTTTGCCTGTCATTGGTGTAACCCGACGTGTAATTGAATATTCACTGCATTTAATGAGCATAATATTGATGATTGAGTTCCTTTGATTGACCGCTGAATTGATTTGACAATCATCGGACACTACGGAATATTTATGAAAGGTATTTAAAGTTTTAAAAGTAGATTGTGATTGAAATCGACTCTTCCTGCTATTGTAGCCCCTTGGCTCGCTGTTTGGATCGTAACCGATGAAAACAAAACGTCCAAATCTACTGATTTGTTTGTTTCAGTTGATCGGCTGCCGGGTGGGGCGGCTTCCGGAGGGTTCCACCGAGCGCTACACCCGCTGGATCAACACCATCACCCAGGACCAGCTCACCACCCAGGTAAATAACTCTTAATGCCGGCGCCACAGGTGGCCATCTTTGCGCCAGTTTTGTGTGCCTGTCCTTCAGAGGTCATATGACAGCCGGTGAGCAAGGTCAGACAGGAACAGGATGTGGAGGCACGCATGACATTCCCGCCCCACGCCGTCCCAGCGGAAGAGGCAGGTCAGCCGCCCGCTGAGAAGAGGCGACGGTGGAAACTCTGGCACCAGAAGAGTGTTTTTTTTTTCCACGGTTCGCTCCGGACAGATCCAGCTTGAGTCCGTCGGCAGTGTCGGACCCATCGCCAAGCCTGCAGGGTCAGAAACGTGAACGCAGCTGCGGTTGCTGTCCATTCAATGATCTCACTGCTCCCCTCCAGTGGCGACAGGTGAAATTACACATCAGTGTTGAAGTATCTGCAAAATTCTGCCTCAGGGCAGCACAGGTTAGTGTCTCCCTGAGCCAGCATCGGCAGGGCACAGGCCTGAGGCGTAAAACTTTTGCCAAAACCAAACAAATCACACCTAACATTCTCATACCGGGACGGTTGAGGCTCGGGTTAACAATGACCGCCAATGGTACCAATGACCTACAGGGTACCTGTGGAAATTGGGCTACTGTGGGTCGAAGAAGGAGGGGAGGAAGGCGTGTTTGGACTGAGAGTAGGGACTTTGAATATTGGGACGGTGACTGGAAAAGCCAGAGAGTGGTGGAAGACCAGGTGGAAAGGTAGTAAGACTAGAAGCTTAGGAGCAGGCTTTAAGTTGTACTATCATGGAACAGAAAGGAAGAGAAATGAAGTAGGAGTTATCTTGACGGAGGAGTTTGTTAGGAATGTTCAGGCTGACAGATGAGGTGACACAG
Organism: Fistularia commersonii; assembly: GCF_037954325.1. Lineage (NCBI taxonomy): Eukaryota > Metazoa > Chordata > Actinopteri > Syngnathiformes > Fistulariidae > Fistularia > Fistularia commersonii. Next base: position 3,363,162 of record NC_141318.1, read on the forward strand.
GAATCTCCATGGAGCATGATGTTTGCAGATGACATTGTGATCTGTAGTGAGAGCAGAGAACAGATTGAGGAAAATGGAGAGAGGTGGAGGTATGCTCTGGAGAGGAAGGAGAGGAATGAAAGTTAGTCGCAGCAAGACAGAATATATGTGTGTGAATGAGAGGAACCTGAGTGGAACGGTGAGGCTACAAGGAGTGGAGATCAAGAAGTTGGAGGATTTCAAGTACTTAGGGTCAACAGTCCAGCGCAACGGACAGTGTGGAAAGGAGGTAAAGAAACAAGTTCAAGCAGGTTGGAAGGGGTGGAGAAAAGTGTCGGAGTACCATTAGATAGAAGATTATCAGCCAGAATGAAAAGAAAGTTGTACAAGACAGTGGTGAGACCAGCAATGCTGTATGGCCTAGAAACTGTTCCAATGACCAAAAGACAGCAGGCAGAACTAGAGGTCGCAGAGATGAAGATGCTTAGGTTCTCTTTAGGAGTGACCAAGATGGACAGGATTAGGAATGAGTCTATCAAAGTTAGATGTTTTGGAGAGAAGGTCAGAGAAGCCAGACTGTGATGGTTCGGTCATGTACAGAGGAGGGATAGGAAATTTATTGGTAGAAGGATGCTGGAATTGGAGCTGCCAGGCAGGAGGTGGAGAGGAAGACCAAAGAGAAGATTTATGGACGTAGTAAGAGAGAATATGAAGTTAGTGGGTGTGAGAGTGGAAGATACAGAGAACAGGGTTAGAAGGAGAGGGTGGATTCGCCGTGGCGACCCCTGAAGGGAGAAGCCAAAAGGAGAAGAGGAAGAAGTATCTGCACGCTCTTACATCACTATCAAAAAAAAAAGCCTTTCTGACAAGATCAAATAAAGGCCATGCGAGGCGTTTTTCTTTTTTTTTTTTTTTGGTGTTGAAGTGTTAAGAAAAGTGAAAGATACAGTTCCAAGAATTTCTGATGAAGTGCTTTCACAAACCGAACAACTGGGAGGGGAAAAACATGTCTGCTCGTAACCCCTTCACGAGGATCCCAGTATATTAACACAAAATCTCGTCGTGAGTTGTGAGGATCAGACATCGAAGTGTCAGATCGACATTCGTGCTGTCGGATTGGATTGCATTTCACAAGCCTTTGCCGAAATTAGGAGTTAAACTTTCCTGTCACAAGGTGGACGAACACTGGCTCACTGGATTTCCTGGATATCAGCAGACAAAACAAAATCTACATTTTGTTTGAGATGGAAACCGCTCTATAGCCGGTCTACACACACACGCTTTTGAACTCTAAAACACACTTTCCAGAATATCTAGTCAATATTAAATTCCACGGATCTCTGGAATGAGATCGTGCGTCAAGTCCGCGGCCTTAGCATCGTCTCATTTCCCCCTCCGCTCCTCTTGCCGGCGCTTTTCTGCGCGTCTTAACCTCAGGTCTCCGGATCAGGGCGCACGGACGGCGTTTTAACTGGAACCAGACCGGGGCAGCAGAGGGCCTGCATCTGCCTGACATTAGATACGGTCATCCATGATCTCTCCCCCCCCACCCCGATTTCCCAGAACTCCTTTTTTTATTCACCCGCACTCCCATCTGCACAAATGTTGCAACAGAGCGGAGCGGAGGCGTACGGAGGTGGTTCGCGCGTTCACATGCTCGCAAACGCGGCCTGGATCCCGTCCAGCCGCTCAGCTGGCTCGATCCAGATGTTCCTTTTCTTTTTCTTTTTTTTTTTTTTCTTCTCTTCGTAATTGTCCTCAGCTGCAGATGCGCTGCGGTGATTTTGTAGCTCAGATTTGAGATTTTAAAAAACACACACATACACGTACATGAATGCACGTCGCTTGACAGGGTGTTGACGGAGCGGGGGAAGCGACGGGGGCCGACCCCGAATGACCCGCGCAACGAAAACAACAAGGAGTCGGCAGAAGGAGAAAGCGGCGAAGCTCACGTCATGTGTTAAAAGAGGTCCATTCGGAGTGACGGAGGTCGAGGCCAAAACAAACGCATTAGTCAAAGGTGGTGTCAGCGGGTGGAAACGCGTATCCTTCCTCCGCGCACGTCTGGAAGGAGCACGTGTCTGTCCGCAGGTGCTGCACGGCCCGTTCTCTTCGCAGCTCCACAGTATGTGGCGCTGTGATTGACAGGTGACCCATCCCGGTTCAGATTGGCTTTCACGCGAAATCACACACCGGTGTTGTCTTTGCTAGCTGCTATGTTAGCACGCTAGCGCACTCCAATGTTAATGCCACTGTATAAAAACACCAAAGAAGGCGATGCATTCTGAAAAACGCCGTCCGTGCGCCCGTCCCTCCTTCGGAGTTCAGCACACCAAGCCTTGTTTGTGCTGGCTTCAACCTCTCGCCCGTCTGTGTGTTTTGGTTCGGGCCTAGCGGTTCTTTTACTCCGAGCCTGGATTCGTAAATCAGCAGCCGCCACTTTTTTCAAGGATAAATCATCCGATGAATCATATTCACAGAACGCGGTTTGAAACGACCGCACGCTGTGACTTCGCGTGCGGGAAATCGGCGCCGGCGTCTAACCCCTCTGCTGTGCCCTCAGGTGTTCACCTCCCACGGGCCCACCGTCATCATGCCCACCTGGTTCTGCCCGAGGGACTGGTTCCTGAAGGTCGGCGGCTTCGACGAAGGAGGAAAGGTGGCCGCGTCGTCAACCTGTCGAGCGCGCTCAGATGTCATGTTTTTATTTATTGACGGACATCCACCGGTGGGTTATTTTAGCGTCGAAATTCCCCCGTCTCTCCAGGGAGTCCCGGAGGACTTGCTGTTCTTTTACCAGAGTCTTCGGCGCGGAGGGGGCGTAGCCAGAGTGGACCGATGCCTGCTCGTCTACCGTTACCACCAGGAGGCCGCCACACACTCTGTGACGGAGTCAGTCCCGCCGGCATGCACCCCTGACCCCTCCTCACAGCTGCCCGTCGGCATCCCACACTTTCTCAGCACACACACACACAGTTTCATGATCCTGAGATACTCTGGCCGTTCTTCCGTAATTCCACACGCTTTCCCAGACGCACGAAACAGGAATTTTCAACCTGGAATGTTCACTATCTCTCAGGCGCGGTCGGAGGGGAATCGGATCTTTTTGCGAACAGAGCTCTTCAGACGGTGTGTGTGTGTGTGTGTGTGTCGGGGCGCGCTGACATTACTGTGCTTCTCCCAAGGTTGTGCGGCGTCTGCAGGTGTGCGGGCAAAATTCAAAACCACACCAGAGAAGCGTCCTTCGTCCCGTCCTTCCTGCTCTGCCTCCTTCCTTCCTTCCTTCCTTCCTTCCTTCCCCCCCATATATCCACTCGTATATCTTCCTCCTGTTGTTGACACGCTCCTTCACCCATCGTCTTCATCAATTGCCCGTCTTATTTTTGGAAATCTATTTCAAGCCTGCCTTGCCCTTCTTTACACCCCCCTTCCCTCCCTCCTTCTTCCTCTTTCATGAAGTGAGATGTTTTTTCTTAAGTTAAGATGGTGCTAAAGACAATGATGTGATGAGTGATATCTTTTCTGAGAAAGGCGTGTGTGTGCTCAGGAAAGAGACTGTCTGCATGTGTGTGTGAGTGTGTACATCTGCAGACGTGCATGTGTGTTTGTCCGCCCCCGTCGGGTATTAAGGGGATAAAACTGTGCAACTCCCCCCGCCTTCCACCCAGGGTGTGTGTTTCGTCAACATGCAGTGAAATCCGTCGACCACCCGTGCTCCTCCTTGGGCGGCAGGTTTGGGTTTTGTATGTCAGGCGCCGTTGGATGCTCCTGTCAGGAGATGATAGCGAAATGACATCTGCGCTGATACCTGTGCATGCATTTATGTATATGTGTGTGTGTGTTTGTGCGCTTGGTAGTCCTGTGTACAGCTGTGCTTATCACTCAAGGTGTAGGCCACAGGAAGTCAGGGCCTCATTCCGCCACTAATTTCAGCATGACCAAATTTGCGTGGGTACATAAAGGTGGTGCGCCAAAGTGAAACATCAGCCCTCCAAAATAAAGACTTGTTAATGCGTTTAAAGACGCCTTACTTTTCATCGTCATTCTGTGTTCCAGAGATACCATTTGGAGCCTGCGGGTGGGGTTCCTGCAGGAGAGAGTCCTCAGCCAATGGGAGAGCTTTACCATATGGAACGCCGGCAAGCAGGGCCGGAAGCTGTACCGGTGCCTGGACCCGGCCAATCAGAGGAAAGTACGTCACCTCACAGAAACCGAGGCTCTGAGTTTATCTTCTATTTGGGGTTTGCTAGCCTGATAGCCGCTAGCAAAGGCGAAGACGGCGGGACTTTACCATGAAGGCCCAGGGGTGCGAGCCAATCGCTGGCCAATGTTGGTAAGAAGGTGGGGTTTAACCTGGATGGGTCACCTGTCAATCACACAGTCCACATAAAAACTAGTCCCATTATTCACCCTCTCATTCACACCTTCAGTTCATGTTTTCAGTAAACCTCATGACAGAACCCGGGCAGGCACGAGGACCTTCTGGCTGCAAGGCTGACCACTACTCTTGTTTCTTCTTTCAGGTCAAGTCCTTCTGTGACGTGGATTTAAACAAGATACAGAAAGGGTTCTACACGTACGAGGAGTCCCAGGTGAGATCAGCCGCCCGAGGGTAAAGCTTCCAAACACCAGGAGTGTTGTGACAGGACGAGCAGAAATCAAGCCCGGTCACTGAGGCGAGGCTGCTAGGCGTTAGCATGAGCGCTATCCAAGCTAACTATTTACCCTGGCTGACAGTGTTTTGTTTTTCCTCTCTGGATGACCTTGAAGGAGAGGCCCAAGCCCCGCATTCCTGTGCTGCACTACAAAGATGCCTCGCCGCCCTTCATCATCTGCGTAAAGCTGGTGAGCAGAGTGTGTGTGTGTGTATGTGTGTGTGTGTGTGTTTGGCGTTTTCCTGACTATCCACAGTCCTCCCCTCCGGATCTGTAATCTACATCTTAACAACATAATGACCGAGGGCGTGTGCCTGACACAGGACGTAACACACACACACTCACACACACACACATAGGGCTGAGCCAGGCAGGAAATGGGTAGAGACCGCAGCTAGATCTCTGATGGCACGTCACTTGTGCAAACATCGGTGTGTGTGTGTGTCAGCGCTCGCCTGTTAACATGGCAGAAGGAAACCGTTTGAGTTAGCATTAGCTAGCGTGTTCTGACGGTGCGTCTTCCTCCGGAGAGGAACACCGACACGTCCAGGCGGCCGGAGCCTAATTTGTCGGCGAGAGCCGCTAATTGATCAATTATAGGAATTAGAGTCAGAGGAACGGAAGGCCTGGACTCAGTCACACACACCAGGACTCCATCCCATGTTTATTTTCTCTCAGATGTGAGTAAAACATGCACTGTTGCCCAGCTCAGGAGCAAAGGTCAGGCCTAATTCGCCCCGGGGTCAAATCTCCGAGCGGGTCGTCACAAATTCAACCAAGCGGGCCTTTGTGGGGGAGCGTGACACCTTCTCACCCTGTCTTTTTCTCCGCCGTCAGGACATGACGGGGGGCGTTCTGGAGGAAAACCTCAAGTCCCTGCGCTTGGAGGAAGGAGTCGACTACTTTCATTTCAACTGACCGCCGGGAGCGACGAGGAGGCAGCTCGGCATCAGCGGCGTAGTAATGCACTGGAAACACACACAGATTTTTACATTTATGAATTTCTGTTGCTTTAACACGGCAACAAGAAGTCACATCCTGGAGTTTCACAATGTGCACGGACTTGGGTGTTTTGTGTTAAAAAGAAAGTGGAGTGAAGCGGTGAGTGTCCTCGTGCACTGATCTCCTGCAGAAACACTGTGAAAATGGATCGCCGAGAGAGTTTATGACCTGAACACAGGGTCAAGACGAGAATTTGTTGTTTTTTTAGTACCCAACTATATTTAATGTGTTACAAATGTTCATCAACATGAAATCATATCTGGTAAGTTTGAGGGGACCAACGGAGAGGAGCAACAACAACCGCGTTGAAGTCTTTTCATGCATTCTCTCATGGCCTGCTTATATCCTGCACACGGAATCGCGTGAGCCAATCCCAGCTGAGTTTGTCCGAGAGGCGGGGCTTAACCCGGACTGCTCACCTGTCAATCACAGGCCCACGCACGGACGCATCCAACCACTCACCCTCTCATCCATACCTGCTAAGACTACTTAGCCTGCAATGAACTCAAACTGAAGGGGGGGGCCACCGCGTTCCATGTGTCAACTAGCATCCTGCTAGCTGTAGCTAGTTATTTAAGGACAGGTGTGTGTGTGTGGGTGTGTGTGTGTACGTGGTGCGGCTTCCAGCAAGAATGGACATGAGTGGGTTTTATTCTGTCTGTAGGCCGCTAATAATAACATAATCAGAAGTATATAATCAAACTGTGCGTTTTGGTTATTTTTGTGTTTATATATCCAGATATTTGATGCATAGATACCTGTTGTTGAATTGGAGGTGAAGTCAGAGCTGCCATCAGAGAACTTATGGGTGGGGCCTCTCCGGTGCAGCGAGGCCAAGTCACACACACACACACACACACACACACACACACACACACACACACATCTGTTACAAATACCCGCAAACGTGGACTGTGCTTGAATTTGTTTGTGCTGCTCTGGGTTTCTTATGAAATCTAAAGAAAAATAACCCCTCTAACAAAGCACAGTCCCGATGCATAAACACTAACACACACGCACACACACACACACTCACGCACACAGCTTATTTTACCTCACAGAGCGCGGTGGGTTTTCTTCCTCAAGGCAAACAGACCTTTTCTTCCGTGCAAATTCCCTGCACTCACACACACACACATGCCCTTAGTTGGTATTACCGTAAATCTGAATGGTGTGCGTGTATGTGTGTGTGTGTGTGTTGGTGGTGGTGGGGAGGGGTCCAACTCCGGTGTGTTGTATGAAGGATTTAGGGTTGGAGGTGAGCCCCCCCCATCCCTGCCACCCACGGAGCATTGTTTGTCAGGGCTCAGAATAATATCACCCCCACTTAGCGCTTACTCTCCACTCTGCTCCCAGAAAACCTCTCACTCACACACACTCACACAAACACACTCACACACACACACATGTCAATGCACTCCCTGCACCGTTGTCCTTATATCCTCCAAACTCGGATATGGTCGCTCATTTTCTCCTCTCTCCAGCCCCTGGCGCCGAGTCTTTTGCCGAAGTGTCTCTTACCCCCACCCACTCCCACTCCCTGCCCACTCTCCCGCCGTGACAAAGCACCTGGTTTGTGATCGGAGCGAGCGCTAATGGAGAATCTACGGCGCGCAGCGTAAACACAGCCCTGCGCCGTGTTTACACTCAAGTCTCCAGCCGCAGACGTCGCGGCCTGATAGCGCACACATTCACATGGGCACAAAGGGGGCGACCCTGACCCGGAGCCCGCTCGTGTTTGTCGGTCAAATAAACTCCGTCACACACACACACACACACACACACACACACACACACAATTAGGGCTGCGTTCTGGTGGTGAAACCGATAAGGCCACGGAGCCTGGGTGTGTTTAGGTGACGGCAGCAGGCTGAGGTCGGACACCCAGGGCTTTTAAAAGGCCTCCTCTACGCCTCTTCTTAGCTTCAGCCATGTTGGTCGGGTTGGCGCAAATTGCTTTATTTCACATAAATCTCATCAATAAAAATGTTTATAAATATGTTTGGATGTTGTGTTTAGTGCTGCAGCTGTCTGCACACAGCACAAGGGATTTCTTTTATTTCTTTTTATATTTTTGTATATTGTATGTATTGTACAGTTTTTTTTTTTAATTTTGTATCTACATCTACATTGGCACATTTTTCTAACCTGCATTGCTGCTGTGAAAATTGAATTTCCCTGTCATGGGACCAATAAGGTCCATATCCTACCAGGGTTCTTAGAAAATGAGAAAGTGACGGCGTGCACGTCTCTAAGAAAGTGTTGCGCTGTGATTGACGCCCGAGTTACGTATGATCGGTCGCATGCCTTTTTTATTCAAACCTGCAAATGAAAAATCAAACTTTTTTTTTTGCTTGCCTGTTGGCTTTTTTTGCCGGCTGGTGTCACGGCGACCGCACACAAAGCAAAAAGATTTACCGGTTCGGCTCTTTGACCGGCGTCAAACCTCTAACACGTGTTGAGACGGGAATCCGAGGCCTCGGTGCGTCGTCTGCTCCCCCTGCCAGGAGACGGATTAGCTCCGATGCTAAGGAGGCTCAGGCCAGGCGACCCGCCGGAGCTGCACTGTGTTATAGAGCTGCCCTTGACTCAACCTCCAACAGAAGCCCTCGCTGTCACAGGGGTGAATTAATGTTTTTAAAAAGAAAGAGGAGCAGACCGCGCGTGGGCGTTAAGGAAGTCAGGGCCACGAGGGTCGAAATTGGAGATGGAGGAATGTGTGTGTGTGTATGTGTGATCCCCCCCCCCCCCCCCCCCCCACACACACACACACACATACCCACACAGCCCTGAGCCCTCCAGTCAGACGGCTTGAGGAGAGCCAGGTGATCCGCCGCTCTTCAATGCCTCACATGTTAAGAGGCCTTTCGGCTGCGGCGGTGCAGCGGCGTGCCCGGGCTTCCTCCTCCCGCGGCCGTGGCGACAGGAGGGGATTCGGGGGTCAGATCCCCGCGACCTGCGGGTCTCGAGGCGGGGGGGGTCTAGAAGCAGGAGGATCCAAAATGCAGGAACCGAATTCCTGACCAGGACACACATGTTAAGTTGATTTCAAGATGATATGGTTCACTTCTGAGTGGCGGCCGGTTCTGTGACCCGTGACTCATCGGCGTGGGTCACATGACCTCCGTGGTATTTTCCTCTGACTGGGCTGTTTCTTCTCATGAGTCAAGAACGACTATTTCCTCAAAACTCATTCTGACTGGAAATTCTGACCGTTTCGCCATCGGCCCAGGATTTACCCTTTGACCTCAGAGGCTTGAAATATGTATGTTAATATGTTTTACACAACTGCCTGCGTGTGTGTACATGTTTTCTGATTTAAAGTGTGTGTCATAAAGCATCGCTGATGGTTAGCAGGGCCTTCGGCGTTATGGGAATAATAATTTACACATGTTTTGTCATCTTTCCAGTTCTTTTTCTCTGTCATGAATTTCAAATGGATCAAACATCCCCTACCCTTTTTGTTTTTATCCACCCGCGCTTATGGAGCACTGTCGTTGCCATGCCAACGACAGTGAGGCTTCTAAAATATTTGCCGAATCATGTCATTTCTGGTTTGAGATGGCGTTTTTGAATATTGAATATCAAAGTGATGTGTGAAATGAAAAAAAAATTTTAGCGAGTAATAAAATAAAATAAAATCCATCAGCCTGAGTTCCTGGAAGTCTTTGGAAAGAAAAAAATAAATAGTGGAAATAAATTTGTGAATCTGCCAGACATTGCATTTAGACATACATTTTCACAGTGGTATCTGTGTGTGTGTGTGTGTGTGTGTGTGTGTGTTAAAAATACTCTTTTTCCTGTGTGTGTGTGTGGGGGGGGGTTACAGGGTTTTCAAGTCTGGGCCTGCAAACACACCATGTGTGTGCAAGGTCCCATATGACCCCCCCCTTCTCACACACATAAACACACACACACACACAAAACATGACATGAATAGTTATAATGATTGGTACATTTTCACAGTGGGGTGTGTGTGTGTTAAGGATATACTTTCATGTGTGTTTGGGGGGGGTCTTCAAGTCTGGGCCTGCAAACCCACCATGTATGTGCAAGGGAGAAGTCTCACATGATCCCCCCTCACACACACACACACACACACACACAACATGAAATAAATAGTTGCATTCTAAGCACATGACATTAATGGCTTTAATGACTTTTTAACACAAAGGGGACCTTAAGGAGCTGATGGAGGCTGGGCGTGACTGACAGACGGGGCGAGCAGAGGGGGCTCCTGAGTTATTTCTCGCCATGCGTCCCGCTGCTCGGCCTGTCCGGGGGAATGTGACGAGTCGGTAACAGGCCCGCCGGTCCGACTGTTTTCTCACGGGAAAACCAGCGAGGCGTTTAGAGGACATGTGTGAGTCCGCTCTGTCAGGACCGCCGCCCCTTTTTCCCAAGCTGGGGGGGAAACACACACACACACACACACACACACACACATCAGCCCCCCCCCCCACGGAGAAATCATAACGTCTGTCAAAATAACACGATTTTTTTTCCCGCGCGTATTTTTTTTTCTTCTCAATTTATTATTTTTTTATTTCCATCCCATAATGAAATTCATATGTTCGGAAAGGTGACGCGGGTGAACAAAAAAAAAAATTGAAAGAAAGTTCTTACAGCGGTCACATGTCGGTCACGTGGCCGCTCCTTCGCTGGTTTGGCTCGGTTTTAAAAACGATAAGACGCACGAGCGATCGCCAGTGGGTGCGTGCGTGCGCGCGCGAGGCGTGGGGGAGTGGTTTGGAGCGAGCGCGTGTCGGGTCAGCTGCTGGCACGCGCCTCCCCGATGACGTGCCGCCGCAGAACTTTTTCTTTTTTAAAAAAACTTCCTCTTCTCCTCCTCCTCCTCTCCGCGCTCCGCCGCGGGTTACAAATAGAGAAACCTGCGGTCGGGCTGTGTTTCGGTGTCGCGAGCGCGGCGGAAGTGGCGGCGGCAGCGCGAGCCTCCCGCCATGTAGCCCCCGCAGCTCCGGACGGCGGGACTCCTGGGACGTTTTCACCGGACCGACCGACCGAGCGGCCGAGATGCCGCGGCCGAGTGCCGCCTTGTGGATCGCGGTGGCCGCGGCGGCGCTCCTGTACCGGAGCGCGGCGGCTCAGTACTCCAGCGACCTGTGCAGCTGGCGGGGGAGGTGAGGAAGCGGCCGCGGGAATTCTCGCGATAACTTAAGGAAGTCCTGGGAGACTTTGAACCCCGCGGGATAAGGCGAAGGGCAAATTTACGACGGCGTCCGAGAAGCGTGAACGCATCACGTCATAAAGTTTAATTGACGACCTCCTGGATTTAAAGATTATTAACAGTGATCTGCGGGGTTTTGCCTTTGTGTGTGTGTGTGTGTGTGTGTGTGTGTGTGTGTGTGTGTGTGTGTGTGTGTGTGTGTGTTGAGGACACCTGCTTAGTTCTGCTGCAGAGAGCATGTTGGCCTCAGGACCAGTTCTTGTTTCTTCTGCAGAGCATCATCTCTTTGTATTCTGTGTGTGTGTGTGTGTGTGTGTGTGTGTGTGTGTGTGTGTGTGTGTGTGTGTGTTTAACACATGGTGCCTTTTTTGCACCCAAGACATATCTCACATCCGGCTGCTGTGAAGCCCATAAGACCTTCTGAGGACTTCAAGGCTCCTGATGTGGAGGTGGCATCTGTCCAGTGTGTGTGTGTATGTGTTTGTTTTGTCTGTGTGTGTTTTTGGTGTCCAATAACGATGCCAGATATTTGCATGTGCTTGTAGTTTTGACCAAAAGAACAGTTCCCTTGTGTGTGTGTGTGCATTTTCATTGTCTTGGGGTGTAACTACCAGCCAGCTAATACTGTGTGTGTGTGTGTGTCAGTGGTCTGAGCCATGAGTCCCATCGGCGTGACGTGGAGCAGATCTACCTGCGCTGCTCCCAGGGCTCCCTGGAGTGGCTTTATCCGACGGGGGCCATTATTGTCCACCTGCGGCCGAACACCGAGCCCCCTACTGGACAGGCGGCGGAACTGCACGTCTGTATTAAACCCCACCCTCGCTCTCAGGTGTGTGTCTTTGTGCTGAATGAAAATGCCAGCAGGAAGTGGCGTCTGCACATCGCGCGCAATTTCATACACCTCCTGTTGTTGTACAGGGTTCCAACGTTTACCTGGAGCGCGGCGGCGAGCTGCGGCTCCTGCTGGCGGAGGGCGAGCAGGCCGACGAGGGGCCGGCGGTGCGATGTTTCAGCCGGGAGGAAGGCGCTCTGTTCGTGGAGGCCGTGCCGCAGACCGACATCAGCCGGAAGACCACGGCCTTCCAGTACGAGCTGGTCCGCGGCCACGGCGCCGGCGTGTACCCCTACCTGCACACCGGACCAGGTCAGAAAATCAAGCAACTGTTTTTATTTTAAATTGCCCAATTAGTCTCCAATTTATCAGTGCGTTTGTGTCACGGTGTTGTGGTCTGATCCAGGAACGCTAAACTTAGCTAGTTTGCTAATCATGCATGATTAGCAGGTAATGGCGTGGTTAAAACACGGACTTCCTGTCACCTGGTGTGAGTGACAGCGGCGGACCAAAGTCTGGCAGGGGAAGAGGGATTCCTCAGACTCATAGCTCCCCCTCCCTCACTCACACACAAACACACACACACACACAGACTCACACTAGTGTGTCAGCCAGACATACAAAAACAAACAGACCAATCAGCAGGTCCCGCCGGGGTCAAGCATGCGAGTCCGCCAGCTGTCAATCAAGAACAGACTCTGCCCAGTGCAGGAAGCCCACCCATGATTTTAACCCCCGGGGGGGCGGACGGAGGTGTCAGGGTGTTTTATAGCTGACGGGGGCAAGGATTCATTTTCTGATTACACCTCTTCCTTCCAACACACACTCACACACACACACACACACACACACAGAGGCTGAAACAGGCCACATGTGTCGTGTCAGAGTGCACGGCCTTTGTAATGTCTTTTTTTCTTGTTTCCTGCAGACACGTGCGAACCCTGCTCCGACGACGAGGTCCTCATGGCCGTGTGCACCAGTGATTTCGGTAAACACACACACACACACACACATACGTTGGCAAAACTTGATTGTGGCGTCAGGTGTTGTGCACTGCTAGCTGAAAATCTGCTCCCCTCTATGCCTCCGCAGCGGGCAGCGGCGTCTTCCGAAGCGAGGCGCCCGGCGACGAAGCCCCCCGCCTGGCCGCCGTGTCTCTGAGCCGACTGTTCCGTCAGAAGAGCGGCGTGTTCTCCTGGGGCGGGGTCAGGGCGCGGAGGTGGAGCGGCCGCCTCAGCGTGCCCGCGGGCTGCGGCGTCCGTCACGGCGAGGAGGAGTACCTCTTCACCGGCGCCGTCCGTTTCGGCGAGGCCTGGCTGGGCTGCGCCCCGCGGTACAAGGACTTCCTGCAGCTGTACGGCCGAGCCCATAGAGCGGGAACAAACCCGTGTCACATCGACACAGACTGACGCCGCATTCGGCGGGTGAAACGACCGAAACGTCAGCGAGGGAAATGAGAGCCAGGATGGGATCGGGGGGGGAGGGAGACGGGTCGCTGCCCAAAACACGCCGCCCGTCTCTGACTAGCTGAGCAAGTCGGCCGCGGCTTCTGCAAGATCTTGTTTTCATCTTATTCCGCTGAAGGATTCACACCCGGCTAAATAGTAGCGTGGCAGCTAATTGGCGTCGCCGCCTCTCCCCCGAGTTGCAGCTTGTCGTCATGACAGCTCTCTGGTTGGCGTTTGCGTACCACCACCTGAAGATGCTAACAAACCACACTGGTTTCCTGTCTTCTGTGCGCCAGTGCTGCCCATGCAGTCCCCAAAATGTCCACAGGGGGGCGGTAGAGAGCGTTTAGACCTCGGGATGGAAAATCCTGCTTTCTGCTCACCAGCTGCTCCTCCTGCTGGTGAGGAGCGGAAAAAAACATGCTAAAAATTTTACCACCACCGCCACCTTTTTTCATTTGTTTTATAAGTTTTATTTTCACGACGAAAGTGCTTGTGTGATCGTTCTCGAATTCCGAGTTTGCTTTGTAAAAAGCTTCCTGTAAAGTTTTAGGAGTCTTCTGACAGAAGCGTATAGTATGCAGCTCTGTGAGTCTACGTACTAAAGTGTGTGTGTGTGTATGTGAGAGTGCATGCATGTGTGTGTGTGTGTGTGTTTTGCTAAGTACAAGATATCCATGTACAGAAATTAAAGTCAGTCTTTCCTTACAGATGAGTCCCTGTTTTCTGATAAAGATGTTTTTACACTTCCTGTTTAAGAGACAGTCCATCTTGTACTCTCATGCCAGGCAGATCTGTGCACTATTAAAACTTTCAAATATATTTTCTACTTATCTATATATATATATTCTATCTATTGGTTTTTTTCGCCTGGCGAAGATTTGATCCCTGGATGGATGAAGAACACTGATTGGTCAGAATGTCAGCTCATACACACCTCATTTCTGTCACTGAAAATCGTGTGTGTGCGTGCGTGCGTGCGTGCGTGCGTGTGCACATGCTCTTCACCGGAAGAGAGAATAGATTACACACGCACACACAACATGTTGGTGATACACCAACTTTATTTGATTCATCATTAAATTTAAATTAAAATAAATGTACTTAATTTAACCTGCATACAAATATTTTTGTGTTTCATTCGTTGCCAGTTGTTCGCATGCTTGCATGCGAGTGGAAATTAATTGAGTGATACAGGAAATTCAAAAATATTTGATTGATTAACTCAATTCCTTAAAAACCTTTATTATATTATGGTTACACGAACAAAAATGTTCCTCGTGATCAACTTCAGAAAGGAAATGTGAAAAATTAAGTCTTAGTTGAGGCAACACACATATTTTATACTTTTATAACCCAAATAAAGTTGGTTTAAATGAACAGGTAGATGTAGCATAATGGAAGAAATTGCTCACAGGCCCTGAAAACTTAACATGACTATTCTACACAAACACACCCACAAACACACACACACACACACACACACACACACACAGCAAGGTCCATGTCCAGGCTAATTCGGGACCCCCACGGTGTCACGGGAGGATGTGAGAAGAGCAGATGGCGTGGAAGAAGCGTGCTCTGCAGCAGCTGAGCGGTCAGCTGGGTCCGGGGGAATGGCCAAGGTCCGCAGAAACACTGGACACACTCGCACACACACACACACACACACACACACACACACACACAATCACACGCACGCAGCTTCTGGTGTTGTGTGACACATCAGCCGGGGTGAGGCCTGGAATATTACCAGCTATTGAAACAATAGATGAAAAAAAAAAAAAAAGACAAAAAAAAGTAAAAAATAACAACCAAAAAATTAAAAGAAATCATCTGAGTTAAATGAACTGCAGAATTTTTTTTTAAATATCTGTATGTACATTGATTTCACTTAAATTGTAATTATGAAGATGATAAATTCCTTTGGAAATATTTTGCGGTAGAACAAGTTAAAATAAATAAATAAAAAGTTGAAAATAACGACCAAAAAATTAAAAGAAAATCATCTGAGTTAAATGAACTGCAGAAAAAAAAAAGTTAAAAATATTTGTATATACAAAGATGTTTTTTAAATTTTACTTATGAGGATGATAAATTCCCTCAGAAATGTTTTGTGGAAAAACAAGTCAAAAAAAAGTAAAATATAACAACCAAAAAATGAAAAGAAATCATCTGATCAAATGAACTGCAGAATTGTTTTTTTAAATATGTATGTACATAGATTTTTTTTTAAAATGTAATTATGAAGATGATAAATTCCCTCGAAATATTATGTGGTAGAACAAGTTAAAATAAATAAATGAAAAATAAAAAATAACAACCAAAAAATTAAAAGAAATCATCTGAGTTAAATGAACTGCAGAAAAAAAGTTAAAAAAATTTGTATGTACAAAGATGTTTTTTTTAAATTTTACTTATGAAGATGATAATAAATTTCCTCAGAAATGTTTTGTGGAAAAACAAGTAAAAAAAAAAAAGTAAAATATAACAATCAAAAAATGAAAAGAAATCATCTGATTAAATAAACTGCACAATTTTTTTTAAATATCTGTATGTACATAGATTTTTTTTTAAATTGTAATTGTGAAGATGATAAATTCCCTCGAAATATTATGTGGTAGAACAAGTTAAAATAAATAAATGAAAAATAAAAAATAACAACCAAAAAATTAAAAGAAATCATCTGAGTTAAATGAACTGCAGAAAAAAAAAATGTTAAAAAAATTTGTACGTACAAAGATGTTTTTTTTAATTTTACTTATGAAGATGATGATAAATTTCCTCTGAAATGTTTTGTGGAAAAACAAGTAAAAAAAAAAAAAGTAAAATATAACAATCAAAAAATGAAAAGAAATCATCTGAATAAATGAACTGCACAATTCTTTTTTAAATATCTGTATGTACATAGATTTTTTTTTTAAATTGTAATTGTGAAGATGATAAATTCCCTCAGAATTATTATGTGGTAGAACAAGTTAAAATAAATAAATGAAAAATAAAAAATAACAACCAAAAAATTAAAAGAAATCATCTGAGTTAAATGAACTGCAGAAAAACATGTTAAAAAATATCTGTATGTATAAAGATTTTTTTCTAAATTGTAATTATGAAGATGATAAATTCCCTCAGAAATATTTTGTGGTAGAACAATTTCAAGCTTTTATAGAAGATGCAGAATAAGGTAGAATTATGCACTCTTGCCAGTAGAGGGCGCTACTGAGCAAAGTCAGAAATATGTTTGAGAACTTTTTTCTTTAGCTGAAAATCCATGTATTAACTTTTAAATTAACAAGTGGATGTGACTTTTGTGAGATTATAAAATGCAATGAAAAAAGTAAAATCAACCAAGAAAAAAAATGGGCATCATGATTTAATCACTGTTTTTGTAACTGTCAAGCCACATTGTAGTAGTAGCAGCAATACTACTGCTCCAGTACTGCTTGACATTTAATGTTAAAACGACTGCTCTGGCCATCCAGCGGTTTTGGTTTCACAGTGGGAGGGGGTGTCTGTTTCTTCGAAATGCTGTCGTTTTGCTTCTTTACTTCCTACTCTTGTCATGACCTGATAAATGCTCCACATTCATACGCGGTGTCGGTAAGTACTGATTTGTGTACTTGGTGCAGGTTTGTGGAGGTTCTGAGTTTCTCTTCTTGGCGTGGTCACTGGACTTGAATTTCTTGACTTGAAGACATTTCACCCCCTCATCCGAGAGGCTAATTCGGTTCAACTAAGACGCTTCTTCATTTGAACTGAAGAAGTCCAGTTGCCACGGCAAGCAGAAGATTTCGCCAAGAAATTAACACAGGTTAGATGTGCTTTGTGTTTATTCATTTGGTACTATTGTACACTTCCTCCTCTACAGGAGCCGCTGCTTTAACTGCAGTTCTAACCTTTTAGAGGGGTTTCAGAGGAGTTTAGTGATTAAAAATTGTGCTTTTAAAAGACGTATTTATTTGTATACTTTGTGTGAAAGGTACTTCATGAAGCTCTAATCCAGCTTTCAATCAATAAAAGGATACAGGAAACCGTTCCTACCTCATGCCTTAAAACCTATACAATAACGCACTCTATTCAGTTGCTCCACAACTTCATATGTGCCACTTTGCACATTATTATTCCTCTATACTGGTAATATGGAGAGACAAATATAGAGAGTTCATGCATTATACTGTGAATTCTCGAGCATTCTTAAGAAATGTCCTAAATTCTGGACACCCAGACAAAAGTCATACGACCAAACTTGTTTTGTTAACCTAATGAGTACTAAACTATTTGTTTTTATTGTTATACTTACCCCGCTGCTTGGTGTGAGAACCCTCAGGATGTAGCTGACAAGTGTTTCTTTTTCCTAAACTTAAAACAGGAATTGACTCGGCGCCATGGGTACAAGCACCCCTAAAAGCAGGAAGTGAGATCTTGCCCAGCCAAGCGTGTCACTCGCACATATGTGGGGACTTCACGTCACCCTGGGGGGTAAGTTTTGTTGCCTACAGGCCAGGGGTGTCCAAACTTTTTGCATATTTGGTGAGGTGAAAATGTGTGAGGGCCGACATTCTTTGAACCATTAACATTAAATGCAAATGAAATATTTCATGACATTTTTATCGCAAACGATAATATTTTTCATGTTTTTCATATTTGAATACCACATAAAATGAGCAACAAGTCTGTCTGGAATTTAAAAACATTTTAAGAAAGATTAAACATATCCAGGTTCATTTGAAATCTTACATATTATTCACTATTAAATGCTCACTAAGAACTTCTAAGTTTAAAACATGTGAACAGGTAGATAACACTTACAGCGATATTGTTTAGAAGCAAAACACATCGAAATCATTATTTCCATTTTAGACTCCGATCAAAGATACAAAGTAGAAAAACAGGTTGAATTCAATTTTATGATTGGTTTCATGGCAAAGAGGCTGTGGGCCGGTGTAAATTAGAACATGGGCCACATTTGGCCCGCGGCCCGGACTTTGGGCATAACTGCTATAGGCCATAGCACCATCCCCCTCCCCGGTCTAACTCGTCTTTCCACAGTGGTCTACCTGTGCACGTGCGCGAGGGGGTTGCTGCACGCGACCGGGTACGTCGGGGGGCGCATCGAGGTGTCGTGTCCTTACCCCGAAGGATACCAGGGGGCTCTGAAGTACCTGTGCAGGAACAACTGCTACGACAATGATATTGTTGTCATGACCAACAAGCCGGACAAAGGCAGGTACTCCATCCGGGATGACAAGAATAGCCGCGTGTTCACCACCACCATCTCCGAGCTCAGAACCACCGATGCCGGTAAGTACTGGTGCGGGGTGGACAAGTCGATGACGGACCTGTACACCGAGATCCACCTGAAAGTGCACGCAGGTGAGCCGGAGGGGAGGAGGGGGGAGTTACATGATTTGTTTATCGATGATCAAATATAAAATGATATAAAAAAATAAATATTGAAAACAATAATTTATTTCAAAGTGTGATGGAAACTACACTGAGAGGAGACGTTCACAGTATGGCTTTATGCCTAGAAAGAGTACCATAGATGCAGTATTTGCTTTGAGAATGCTAATAGAGAAGTAAAGAAAAGGTCAGAGGGAGCTACATTGCACTTTTGTAGACCCAGAAAACCACACGACAGGGTGCCGAGAGAGGAAGTATGGGGTGGCAGAGAAGTATGCTAGACTGGTGCAGGACATGTATGCTCACTGTGAGACAGTGGTGCAGCCTGCTGTAAGGGTAGCAGTGAAGTTCAAGGTGGAGGTGGGACTCCAGCAGCAATCAGCTCTGAGCCCCTTCTTGTTTACAGTTGTGATGGACAGGCTGACAGATGAGGTGACACAGGAATCTCCATCGAGCATGATGTTTGCGGATGACATTGTGATCTGTAGTGAGAGCAGAAAACAGGGAGAGGAAGATCTAGAGAGGTGGAGGTATGCTCTGGAAAGGAGAGGAATGAATGTTAGTCACAGCAAGACAGAATATATGTATGTGAATGAGAGGAACTCGGGTGGAACGGTGAGGCTACAGGGAGTGGAGATCAAGAAGTTGGAGGATTTCAGGTACTTAGGGTCAACAGTCCAGAGCAACGGAGAGTGTGGAAAAGAGGTAAAGAAACGGGTTCAAACCGGTTGAAATGGGTGGAGAAAAGTGTCAGGGGTACTATGTGATAGAAGACTTTCAGCCAGAATAAAAGGAAAGGTGTACAAGACAGTGGTGAGACCAGCGATGCTGTATGGACTAGAAACTGTTACAATGACCAAAAGACAGCAGGCAGAACTAGAGGTTGCAGAGATGAAGATGTTGAGGTTCTCTTTGGGAGTGACCAGGATGGATAGGATCAGGAATGAGTCCATCAGAGGAACAGCACATGTTAGATGTTTTGGAGAGAAGGTCAGACAAGCCAGACTTCGATGATCATGTACAAGGAGGGATAGTGAATATATTGGTAGACGGATGCTGGAATTGGAGGTCTAGAGGAAGACCAAAGAGAAGATTTATGAACAAAATGAGAGAGGATATGAAGGTAGTTGGTGTGAGAGAGGAGGATACGGAGAATAGGGTTAGATGGAGAGGGTTGATTCGCTGTGGCGACCCCTGAAGGGAAAAGCCCAAAGGAAAAGAAGAAGATTATATTTACATATTGTAGATTTCTTTTACTTATTTTAATGTAGTTTTTACTCAATTAAGAGATGCACCTTCATATTCTGCTAAGGTTCTTTTGCATTTGCCCACATTCTGCTCGGCCGTTCGCTCACAACTCTGCAGAGATCTGCTGCATCACGTCGTACAACCTGAGCGCCGCCGTGGGGCTCCAGGTCACCCTGACGTGCCCCAGCCGGCCGGGTTCTCCGGGGGACGAAGGCGCCCACTTCTTCTGCAAGGGGAAGCACCCGGCCAGCTGCGGCAATGTGATGCAGCCCGACGCGGCGGACGGCAGCGAGCCCCGGATCACGCTGGGGGACGCCGTCGCTTCCGGCTCCTTCAAGGTCACGATCGCCGAGCTGCGCGCCGAGGACGCCGGGACCTACTGGTGCGGCTCGGAGCCCCGCTGGGGCATCGGTAACTTCGCCAAGATTCATCTGTCCGTGGGTGCGTGCAAGAGGTCGTCGTCTTGACAACCAGGGTGTCAAAAGAGAATCCCAACATGGATTCAAACACAATCTCTTGTCTCTTTTGTGTCAGTCTTTCCACAGAAGAACATCACGGCGATATCATCGGACCCACGGTGTGTGTGTGTGATTATGCTACTTGTTGTCACACATTTTCGGATTTTAAGTTACTTTGAGTTACTGAGCGATGATTTTTGTGTCCCAGGTCATTTTCTCTCCAGCTCCCTGTTATCTTGGGGGCTTTTGCTTTCCTGGTCGGCTTCCTCCTTACTCTGCCCCTCTTCTTCATTTGCTGCCGCCGTCGCCATCGCAGAACCGAAGGTGAGACAACAAATAATTAAATCAAAATTAAATCAAAACAAACACAGCATACTGATGACGCGTGTTTCCTCCGTGGTCAGAGGCTGCGGTCAGCGGCGAAGCAGCGCAAGCAGAAGAGGCAGCAAAAGAGGAAGAGGACGATGAGCCAGTGAGATCATTTTCTGATTTTTTAAGAATTGAGGAAACAAAACTTTTAACTTGTTCTTCTCAGAGTTATTTTTACAGCTATGTTACTATTTTATTATTACGTTATGACTGCATATATCTCTAAAAATCATAATAAAAATGCTAATAACTCCTTTATCCTTCTTAATAAGAACCTTTAAAACCTTATTAATCAGTTATCCTTTCATGAATAGCTTGATTTGCCCTAACATCACAAAAACATACATAAGAAGATTTTCTGCATGAAATGAAATAAAATAAAATAAAATAAAATAAAATTTTGTATATATATATATATATATACAAAATTTTATTTTATTTTATATTAGCAATAGCATTATATAGCAATATATAGCAATAGCAATATATATATATATATATAGCAACAGCAATTTGTTTGGTGACTGAAATTATTCTAAACGATTGCAGCTAATAATCCAGGAAATTTAAATTTAAATTTTTTAAATTTAAATTTAAATTAAAAAAAATAAAGGCAAAAAAGGAATAATAAAGGAACAAAAAAGGTATAATAATAATGATAACAATTTGAAATTATTATCAGTACGTTAAATTATTAAATTATTGTTTGAAATGGTGGACGTTAACTACTTTGGAGAGGATTGATCAAGAGTCTGAGCAATACTTCATTGATCAACCACTTTGGGATGGACGGTTAATCCTGATGTCTGTTTCCCCCATGCATGTGTGAGTTTGTTTTTTTTGTTAAATTTCATTTTATTTTATTTAATTTTTTACAGGATTATGAAAATATGCAGCAAAATGGGGGGGACGTCAAACAACATAAAGAGGCCCTCAAACAGCACAAAGGGGCCCTCAAACAGCCTGAAGGGGCCCTCAAAAAGCACAAAGGGGCCCTCAAACAGCACAAAGGGGCCCTCAAACCGCACGAAGGGGCCCACAAACTGCATGAGGGGGCACACAAACAGCGGGGGGTGACCCTCAAACAGCAGGAGAGACCCCTCAAACAGCAGAGCAGGGGACTCAGAAAACAAGGGTTGGCCTTTGAAAAGCTGGGTGGCCCCCACTCTTTCGTGCCTGTGGAGGAAGAGAACGTCTACTTGAACCTGGAGATGGGGAACATCTATCAGAATAAGAGTTCCAGATGAGATGCTGGATTAAAAAAAAAACATCCTGTCAGCTCTTGGGAGAACGGGAATTCAAATTAAAAAAGCTTTATTTGTCCCCCAGTGCGCAATTACAAAGATTTTAGTGTGACCGTGTCCTTTGAGGTATAACCATGTGGACAGGAGTTTTCACTGCTGCAGAACTTCAGAATATTTCAAAATTATTTCTGGGATTATTATGTATATAGTTAAAATGACTTATTGCTGAATTTCAAAAAATAATTAACAATAATGATGCATTCAATCTGCTTGTCAAATAAAACTGTCAGGTCAAGTTACATTTTCTTTTGTTATTGTCAATATTTTAAAATATTATAAAACCATGTAAAACTATATTTCCAACCATTGGAACCCGCAACTTCCTTATCTGGGACTAGAAATTCCCAAAATGAAAGTTGCGGGTTGGAATCTCACGGTTAAGATGTGATTGACAGGTGACCCCCACCCCCAAGCTTAACACCTGTTACCAGGCAACGGTAAACACACACACACACACACACACGTCAGTCCAGGATTCACACTTAATTCCCTGTCTGAAATTTTGAGGCGTTTCCGGTGGAGATGACCGCGGAGGTCCCGGCGTCTCGGTCCCGCTTCGCCCGCCGCGGCTCGGAGGCCCTGGGAGAACCGGAGGCCCCGCGGACCGCGGCGGGTCCCCGCGTGGGGCCGGCAGACCCGCCGCCGTCCCCGGGCAGAGCCACCGCGGGCTACCGCTGCGCCAAGCGCACCCCGGCCGAGTGGCTGCGCGGCTACCGGGGCGTGCTGGAGCGGGCGGCCGGCGAGCGACGCGACGCCCGGGGCGTGCAACGCGACGCCCGGCTGCTCGGCCGGGACGCCGCGGAGGAGACCGGCGCCGTCCAGGCGGAGGGGACGCGTCTCCTGGGGGAGAGGCTGCTCAGCGTCCACGGCGGGAGCTCGGAGCTGCGGCGGCGCATCGAGCGGCTGCGGGCGGACGCGGACGGCCTGCTGGCGCTGCGGCGGCGGCTGGACGAGGCGCTGGACGCCACCGACGCTCCGCACGCCGTCGCCACCGACAACCTGGTGTGCAGGAGCGGCAGACCCGCACCGGATCTGGTGCGGGACTGCGTGGAGGAGGAGCTGCTGAAGGTCACACGCACACGCACATTCACCGTAGAATCATGAAGAGCTCCAAATGATGATCAAGTTTGTTGGAAAAATGTTCAAATATAGATATAATGGATATTTTATTACTCATCCAGCGTATTTATTATATTATATTTACTAATGTATTTTTTTACTATGTCGTACATTTCATTTTTATTTATTCATCATCATTTATCTAACATATTTTTGTCAACTTTTATAATTTGGAATTTTCTAAATGTAATTTTTAGTATATAAGTATATGCATTTTTATTTTCTATATATATAAATACATACACACATACACTAACATATATAGACATATACATATATATATATATATATATATATGTGTGTGTGTGTGTGTGTATACACACATATATATGTATATATGTGTGTGTGTATATACTCACACTCATATACATATATATACATATATATGTGTGTGAGTATATATACATACATATATATATATATATGTATATATGTATGTGTCTATACATGTTTGTGTGTGTGTGAATTATGTGAATGTATGTATTTATATATATTAAATAAATATTAAATATTTATATATATTAAATAAAAAATATATACATATACATATATATATATATATGGGTGTGTATATATATTTATATATAGTGAATTAAAATTACACATTTTTTTCGAGAAATTGCCAGACACAATGGGTAAATAAACCTGGGAGAAATATCTTAAAAATTCTGATTTTATTTCTTAAATAATTGGAGCAAGTTTCAAAAAAGGAAAGAAGTGGCAATAAACTCCCAACAGGAAACTGTTAAAAAATACAATAAAATAAAATATTTAATCATTTAATATGATTACTTATTTCATTATTTTTCTACATTTTTAAATTTCTAAAATATAATTCATCCACTTCTAAGTTTGTATTATTTGTTGAGATGTTGTTAATTTATGAATAAATAAATAGAGAATGAAAACTTTTTAAGAATGCAGATTTTTTTATCATGTAATCAGAAATAGTTAATAAATAACAGAAAGAAATGACAATAACCCCCCACCAGTATGCTTTATACAAAGACACACACACACACACACACACACACATATATATTTCCACTTCATATATATATATATATATATATATATAAGTGTCTCCTCAGGAGGTGGACCTGATCCGGAGCGTCCAGGTTCTGCTCAGGAGAACCACGGCTCAGGTTCTCACTCAGATTCGGTGAGTTCACTTCCTGCCATTTCATAGGAAGCGAGCTGATGCCAGCTCCAGGAGTCAGTTTTGTTTCATTCTTCCTCTCAGGGCGACTCGGGCCGCCAAGCAGACCCTGGAGCACGACTGGTCCGACAAGACCCAGGCCTACAGCCTGGATGACCTGGGCGGGAGGATGACGAATTGCAGCCCAGACACGCGACAGCACGCCGCCTCCGCCACCATGCAGGACCAGTCAGTGCAGCGGATGCTATTGCAATATCACAATATCATTTATTCTTTTTTCAACTATTATTATTGTCATTCTTGTTGTTGTGGTTTCTGTCATTTGTCGCAGGGTGTGTAACGAGTCATCATGGGAGAAGTTCACTCAGGAAAACATTTCCATGGCCCTGCAAGAGGAGCAGGCAACTGAGCATCTTAGGTATCTGGGTCTTAGTTTATTTTATCTTATTAAACAATACAATTAAACTTTATTTTATGTCATTATATGTCATGTTATTTAATTTAATTTAATTGTATTGTATAGTATTTTTAATTTTATTTTATTATATTTTTAGTTCTGATTTGATTTATTCTATTTGGATGTACATTTCAAGCGATTTAGATATAGCCATCTATATCGTCATTTCTCATGTATATTGATTTTAGATTTTAGATTTTTGGTTTTATTCTATGCTGTCTTTATTTGGATATAATTGAAGCTAATTTTTAAATTTTATTTTTATCTTGCTTCATTTCAAATTTCATTTACTGAAATTTAATTTTTTTCCACTTTGATTTCTAAATACAAATAAAGTTCATTTAGTTCATTTTTTTTTTTTTTTCGGTCAAAATTTTAATTCTTCATAGCTTCTGTGTGTGCATGTGTGTGTATGTGTGTGTATGCTTATGTGCATTAGAATGCTGGTGGAACAAGTGCTGAAGGACACCGCTGAAGATCTTCGGGTCCAGAATGCCAACGTGGAGCGTGCCTTCAGCCGGCGCTGTGAGGAACTGACTGAGGCCAAGATCCAGCTGGAGAAGGAGCTGACTCAGGTAGGCTGCAAGACACACTCACACACACACACACACACACACACACACACAAACTGAACAGTGTGTGTGTGTTTAGGTCTTGGAGCAGATTGGAGCTCAGGAGAGGAACATCGTGGCCCTGCAGGAGGCCATCCACAGCAAGGAAGCGCCGCTGAGAGTCGCCCAGTCCAGACTCTACCTTCGCTCCCTCAGACCTAACATGGAGCTCTGCAGAGATGAGCCCCAACTCAGGTCAAACACACACACACACACACACACACACACACACATACAGATCACTCTCCACGCTGACCTTCCCTGACCGGCCTCCTCGCTCTGTCTGCAGTTTGGAGGAGGAGGTGAGGCAGATCCATGCCACGACGGCGTCCCTGCGGCTGCAGCTGAGCGAAGCCGAAGCGTCGCTCTCCCGCCTGCAGGAGGCCCGCATGGCTCTGGAAAAGGACATCACGTGCAAGAAGCGTTCGCTCTTCATCGACCGGGACAAGTGCATGGCTCAGCGGAACCGCTTGCAGCCAGGACGCTGAGGGTTCTGCTTCTGATATTTTTCGTTTTCGGCTTTGTCCTGAATGTTTCTAATGTTTAACTCGTGAAGAAAACATTTGATCTTGCCCGAGGTGAGGTGCAGCAAAAAAAAAAAAAAACATCTGCAATGCGACATTTGGCCACTAGAGGGCGCCGTGGCTGTTTATGTTTATTACGTTTAGTTTGTTTAGCATGCTTATTTATCCAACACTGGTCCCCATTTAAAAGGCACCTCTTTAAACTTGTAGTTTAATTAAACTTGTAGTTTAATGAGCTCATTAGACTTGTAGTGGTTCTGGTTGAGGAGACAAAGAAAGAGTAAATGAGGTGAAGAAAAAGGGACATGCAAAAGAAAAAGTGCAGTACTTTGTTTTCTGTTGCTATAGTTTTTGCCGTATTGGGGCTTAGAACGTCAAAAGGGGTTCTCTGACTGCACAAAAAAATTAATTAAAATTGATTTTGTCGAACCTCCATCTGTTCTTTACACCCGGTTGATGGGATGTTAAGCAGTAGCTGACATAATATTCTCCACACAGCTGGGTTAGGTTCCTGTTTCATCTCCCAGTCTCCATGTCTTCCTACATGGTGGAGAAAAATAAATAAAATGATCTGCATTGATTACAAACAAAAAGCTAAATGTACTGGACTGAATTAAATATAAATATACAAATAAAGGAGATGAAATAAAATAGTAAATTGATAATAATAATAATACATTTTATTTAAAGCACCTTACTCGCCACTCGGGGACATATATGAATACACAAATTATAGACGTAAAAGTACGAAAAAAATTAAAATGCATTGAAAATAATGAAAATGTCAAACTGATACAAATTAAAAATAAGAGTGACAGAGCAGCTGGTGTCAGGTTGCTTTAAACAGATGTGTTGTCAGTGAAGAGAATGAATTGATGTTTCTGTGTTGGATATTAACTTGGGAAGTTAATAAAGTTGTGTTGGGAATTAAATATAATTAATGAACCAAGTAAATAAAAAAGTAAATCGAAGCTGCAGCTAAAACAGTTGTAATACCAATTCTCTCCACCAGGGGGCGCTCGTGTCCCTCGGTCACCGCCAAAGCGAGCGGCGCAGTTTGAACGGAGATTATTCAATTTCTCAACGGTTTGGGATCATTTATCAATTAAATCACCCTCACTTTCCTCTTTTGCTTCAGATTTTGATGACAAACGAGTTTAAAAAAATGACCGCGACGATGGGAAAACGCACAAATTAATCCAACGATAAGGAAAGAATTGTCAACTGGATTAATAATCCCAAGACTAAATCAGATTGAAAAAGATCAAACCCCTTGCGCTTTTCCGTGAGGACGTTATTACCGGTGTGTATTTTTTGTAGTTTTGCGTGAAACCGAAACCCCGCTTGTTGTCGCCGCCGACGTGGAGCGTTTTGTTTGGTTTTCCTCGGCCGAGTTTAGCTTTCTTGTTGTGAGATTACACAAACACAGAGCAAGACCAAGGGATGATTACAAATTACACCTTGGGTTTACGGACCGGCTTCGGGGGCTATTTTTAGGAGCGAGCCATGTCATGGTAAAGCTCCACCGACGTACGTTTGGCGAACCGATGCTTATCCTATAAAAAAAGAGAGAGAGCGAGAGAGAGCGAGGTCTCTATTCCGGGAGGTGCCACGAC
Organism: Fistularia commersonii; assembly: GCF_037954325.1. NCBI lineage: Eukaryota > Metazoa > Chordata > Actinopteri > Syngnathiformes > Fistulariidae > Fistularia > Fistularia commersonii. The sequence continues at coordinate 3,390,534 of NC_141318.1, forward strand.
TAAGGATGTTATGAAACTGAACTTCGACGCCCCACCGAACCCCCCAAAACCTGGGTCGGGGTCACAGCCCTGACCCCTGCGACCGTCGGGCTTGAACTGACCGGATTAAACACACACTCACACACACACACACACTTTCAGAGTTCAGATTATGAGTGTTTATGCTTTTACAGGTCGGATTAGAAGTCACGGATGAATACAATTAAAGGCGTGGCAGGGAAAACCCATAATTGATGGGAAAGTGTGTGTTTGTGTGTGTGTGTGCAAATATTGGTCTGTGTGTAGATACGTGCGTGAATATGTAACAGAGAGAATAACAATGGCGCAGATCTTATGAAATCACAAACCGCGTGTTTGTGCACGTGTATGTGTGTGAGTCTGTGTGTGCATCCATTTGTGTGTGTGTGTGTGTGTGTTGGCAAGCATGTTTGTGAACTCTGTGTGAACACGATGTGAAAAAGGGAGAAAAGCTATGGTACAGATTCTTATGAAATCACAGGGTGTGTGTTTGTGCATTTGTGTGTGTGTGCATGCATTTGTGTGTGAACATTATATGAAACAAGGAGCAGATTCATGTATGTGTTTGTGTGTGTGCCTGTGTGTATGTGTGGGTTTGTGTGTGTGCAAGAGTGTGTGTGAATATGATACGAGACAGGGAGAAAAACTATGGTACAGATTCTTATGAAATCACAGGGTGTGTGTTTGTGCATTGGTGTGTGTGTGTGTGTGTGCATTTGTGTGGGAACATTATATGAAACAAGGTACAGATTCATGTGTGTGTGTGTGTGTGTGTGTGCGCAAGAGTGTGTGTGCTCATGATACGAAACAGGAAGAAAAACTATGGTACAGATTCTTATGAAATCACCGGCTGTGCATCCATGTGTGTGTGCGTGTGAGTGTGTGTGTGTTGGCAAGTATGTTTGTGAACATTATATGAAACAAAGGACAGATTCATTATGTGTGTGTGTGTGTGTGTGTGTGTGTGCGCGTACAAGAGTGTGTGTGCACATGAAACAAAACAGGGAGAAAAACTATGGTACAGATTCTTATGAAATCACAGGCTGTGCACCTGTGTGTGTGTGTGTGTGTGTGTGTGCATCCGTGTGTGTGTGTGTGTGTGTGTATGTGTGTGTTGGCAAGTACGTTTGTGAACATTACATGAAACAAAGTACAGATTCATTATGTGTGTGTGTGTGTGTATGCGTGCGCAAGAGTGTGTGTGCACATGATACAAAACAGGGACAAAAACTATGGTACAGATTCTTATGAAATCACAGGCTGTGCATCCATGTGTGTGTGCGTGTGTGTGTGTGTGTGTGTGTGTGTGTGTGTGTGTGTGGTGTCCGGGGTTGCAGGTTGACCTCTCACATGCGCGGTGCAACCCGCCCACGTGCCCCGGTTACCCCACAGCATCCACCCCCATAAAACAAGCCGGAGCGGGTCGGTGTTGTTGCTTTGGCTAATTGCCCCTCCAATCAGCTGATGGATGATTGACAGCCCAAAACAGGAAGACGCTCGAAGCGTTTCTTCTTCTTCTGCGGTTGAAAGGCATCTTTGAGGGGACAAAAGGGAGAGAGGAAAAAAAAAAAAAAAAGTTACTTCGGTGAGGGGAAATGGGAGGGATGGATGAGGTTGCAGATCCGTGGGAGTGACAAGTGAAAAAAAAAACGAAAAGAGAGAGAGAGGAGGAGAATAGAGGGAGAGCAGCTCCAGACTCACTGCCTTCTTTTCCTCCGCCGTTCTGTCCCTTCTTTCTCCCAGTGACTTCGAGCCGAGACCAGCGGACAGGTGAGGCCGACCTCCTCTTCCAATCCTTCTTCCTCTCTCTCACCTTCGCCTCTAATTTTATCCCTTTCGTCTGTGAAAGGTGGATTTCAACCGATCCCGTGTGTTTTCTATCCCGCTGACCTCTGACCTCTCCCTGATTTTAACCCCCATCCTCTCCCCTCTTCCTCCGTTCGATTGAAAAAAAAAAACGAGTGTTTGTTCCCGCGATTCTCGGCCGGTGTTTGTTTGCTCCGGGCGTCTGGCGGTTAAATCCGTGCAGGCTTTTTAGGGGTTTGTGGAAAAGCCGAGGGTTTCCGCTGGCTGGACGAGCCGGCGCTACTTATAGCACCATTTTTTTTTTTTCCTGATCTCAGTGTTTGTCCCTTGCATGACTCCAAGCAAAAAAAAAAAAAAAAAAAAAAAGTCCATCAATCTTTTGTGTTTTCAGTGGAATGAGTGGATGAGATTATAATTGCATGTTTTGTTTTTTTTTTGTTTTGTTTTTTGACGGTGGGATGCGAGACCCGTATCTTTACATGACTACAAGGATTCTTGTGGTTTTCCTTCCGAGTCTCAGACTCGCGGCCCGCGGGCCAATTGTGGCCGCTCGGAACAATATTTTGTGGCCTCCTGCCTGAAATCAAATCTTTGTTTTAGTGGGTTTTTTTCTCACATGCATTTGGGGCTTTTCTACAGTGGGTTTAAAAAAAAAAAAAATGTGCAAGGAAAAAATGAAAAAAAGTAACTTTGCAATGTATTTTTTGCTTCAAAATGTGAAAACAAAAGGATTTTTTGATGCAAAGACATCTAGTGACATTGTTAAAACATTTTTTTCTTATTTCTGTAAAAAACACAAAATCAGTAGAAAAAAAAGATTAAAAAGATTGATTTATTAACCAGAATAACCTTGTAAACATTATACCTCCTCTTATACATGCTACCAATCTCTATGCAAATTTTCCTACAGTGTCAAGAATTTGTCTTTTAACGCAACCATATTTTTAGGATGTAATGACATCAATTCTTTTTTAATATCCATTTTTAAAATAAATTCATCAGAGGAACAGTTCATTACACATAAAGCTTTTTATCATTTACCTGTTTACCTCCTTTATACTAAAACACAGGAAAAATTCGGACTTAGTGTTACTTCTAGATAATGATTCTACTGGCCGTAAAATGAGTCTGTATGTGGCCGTCGGACCAAAAATGAGTTTGACAGCCCTGCCTTTCTTTCTTCGCCAGCATGTCTCGTATCGGCGCCGTCCGCGGCCTCGTCCTCCTCCCGCTGCTGCTCCTCCTCGGCGCCCCGCCGATGGACGCCCAGAACCCCCCTGTGCGTCTGGCCGGCGTTGGCCGCCGCGGCGCCAACGAGGGCCGCGTGGAGGTGTTCCACAACGGCGCCTGGGGGACCGTGTGCGACGACGAGGTGGACCTGAACCTGGCCAACGTGGTGTGTCGGCAGCTGGGCTTCCAGCGCAGCTTCACCTGGGCGCACAGTGCCAAGTTTGGCGAGGGACAGGGTAAGGACGGAGGGCGGGAGGCGTCCTTCGGAGGAAATACACTGCTCAAAAATACTAAAATAACACATCCTGGATCTGAATGAATGAAATATTCTTGTTTAATACGTCGTTCTTTACATAGTTGAATGTGCTGACAACAAAATCACACAAAAATGATGAATGGAAACCAAATGTATGAACCCATGGAGGTCCGGATTTGGAATCACACTCAAAGTTAAAGTGTAAAAACACACGACAGGCCGATCCAACGTTGATGTAATGTCCTTAAGACAAGTCAAAATGAATCAGTGTTGCTTCCTAAGTGGACAGTTTGATGTCACACAAGTGTGATTGGAGTTACATTGTGTTGTGCCGTATATAATAATAATTATACATTTCATTTAAGGTGCCTCATTTTACACTCGAGGACACTGTACGGACATGTACACAAAATACAGATTTGAAGGAAATCAATAAAAAACTATAAAAGGGACAAAGTAGTAAAAGTAAATAAAAAATAAATAAATGAAAAATAAAAGTGACGGAGCAGTTGTCGAAGCAGATGGGGGTATTAAATGAAGAGAGAAGAATTACATTTTTTAATTTTACTAAGACGAGAGGAACGCCGATGTATTTTGTAACTCACTCTGGCTCCCCCTGTGGTGAAAAGTGGTACGACCGCCTGCACGGCCAAAGCAGTAAAACTGTAAAAAAAAAAAAAAAAAAAGTAAAACATGAAAATACAAAAAATAGAAATAATAATACAAGGCATGATAAGTTGAAAAAAAAAAGAGTTGAAAAACATGAATAAAAAAAAACAAAAACTTCCGCTCCTGCCTCCCAGGTCTGATCTGGCTGGACAACGTGCGCTGCAATGGCACGGAGCTCGCCATCGCAGACTGTCGCTCCAACGGCTGGGGGGTCAACGACTGCACCCACGCCGAGGACTTGGGGGTCATCTGCAGCCCGGAGAGGGTCAACCTGGGGGCGGCTCCTTCCTCCCAGTCCTCTCCTTCCTCCTCCAGGCCGCAGCCGAGCCGGCCGAGGCAGGCGGCGCCGGACCCCCCGCCCCAGATCTCCTCCGCCAGGGGCCACGAGATCGCCCTCCACCGCAACCCGGCCTCGGCGCGCCGCGGCCGAGTCTCCCCGCAGGAGAACGGCCACGAGATCCAGATCCTGCGGCGGAGTCGCGGCGGGGCGCTCGGGGCCCAGCAGGGCAGCCCGCAGGGACACCAGCTCCCGTCGCGCCTGGCCAACGGCGGCGCTTACAGGCAGCGGCAGGAGGCGGCGAGGGGGGGGCCGCAGGCCGTCAGGCGGGAGGCGGCGGAGCGAGGGCTCAGCGGGAACCACATCGAGGCCGACCTGGTGTATCCCGACATCGGGGAGGAGACAAACTCGCACCACGCGCAGGTAAAAGCCGCCCCCCCTGAATCTTTTTCACCTAAAAGTCATCCGAGGACACAAATTAGAGCTCCTGAACCTTCGGGAGCCGAAAGCGCCGCCTCCTCACGAGGAAACAGGCGGATATTTAACACGCTTTCTTCCTTTTTTTGAATGGCTCCTTCCCGGTCGGGAGGCGTGATAAGCAGCCTCCGCTCCGGCTCGGTTTCCTCCTGCAGATGATTAGAAGGTGTGATGATTAGAGGAGCGGCGACGTGGCGGTCCTCCGCACGCCAGACAGCAACCCTTATGTTTTACCCCGACGGTTCCTGTTTTGGCGGGCGAGGTCGAGGACGGATGCGACGGTTTTCCTCCTCTGATTCTCCAGGGCTCCGAGAGGGGCCGCCTGGAGGAGGTCCGCCTGCGGCCCGTGCTGTCGGGCAACAACGGCGCCATGGTGACGGAGGGCGTGCTGGAGGTGAGGCACGCCGGGAGGTGGCGCCACGTCTGCAGCCACGGCATGGACCTGAGCGTTAGCCGCGTGGTCTGCGGCATGCTGGGGTTCCCCGCCGCCGAGGCGTTTGACCAGAACGCCTACAGGTGAGTATCGGAAATCATGGCGGGGGGCGGGGCCAAAATAACCCTCGATAGTTCCCCTTTGCTTAAAAAGAAACACCGTTAAACATTAGATCTTGTTAAAGCTAGCATTACTAACATTGTTTACGTTAGCATAGTTGGCTGTGTTAGCTAAGCTGCCTCTGTCCGATGCCGCGCTCTGACTGGGCAGCTAGCTTCATCGGGATTGCGCCGGTGGAGCGCTCTTTATACGATATTGCGCTCAAAAAACAGACTGATTTCTCGGCATCACTGATTTGGCGCTACATGCTAATAACGTAAGTCTAGCATGTCAATTTTAGCAAAAATAAAGCTTCACAGATCCTAGCTTGGTGCTAGCTTCTAAACCAGGAACTCCTTGAGCCACAATTCTCAGATCCTGTTCAGGTCAACGTTACCCCAACATCACGAGCTATTGCCAGTTTTCACTGTTAGCATTTAAAGGTTAGTTCGCGCATTTCTATTCGAGCCATGGTTTGTTTTTAATTATTCAGTCCAAACCAATCTAACAGGGATGCTGTTGTTTCCTCTGCCCCCCCCCCCCCCCCCCCACACACACACACTTACAGATCACATTAAATCTAGCATTGCTGACATTGTTTGTGTTAGCTTAATTGGCTATGCTAGCTAAGCTCTCCCTGTCCGATGCCGTGCTCCGACTGGGCAACTAGCTTCATCTGGATTGGACTAGAGGAGTGCTGAGCGCTTGCGTACACAACGCTGCGCTCAAAAAACAGACTGAAGTCACTGTAGGACTGATTTGGTGCCACATGCTAATATCATAACTCTAGCACGCCGATGTTAGCAAATATAAAGCTTCCCAGAACCTAGCTTGATGCTAGCTTCTACACAGGCACTGTGCTTGAGCTACAATTCCTGGACACTGATCACGTCAACAACGTTTCACGAGCTATTGCCAATTTTAACAGTTAGCATGCAAACATCTATTCATTCAAGGCACGGTTTGTTTTTAATGGCTCGGTCCGAATGAATCTAACAGGCCTGCTGTTGCTTCTCCTGCCTCCCCTCAGTTTCTTTTAGATACCTTTAGGGGTGACCTTTGCTTGTGAAGGAAAACATCAGATCACATTAAAATCAAACACTACAAATGTTGTTTACGTAATCTTAGCCGGCTACGTTAGCTTAGTTGGCTAGCAGACCTCAGTTTAGCAAGGGGAGGGGCTCTGATTGGACAGCTAGCGTCATCCGGGTGCGGCTTAGCGGGGGGTAAATTGTCCCCCCAGGACCGAGCAAGGCTTTAAAAAGCCCAGAGGAGTCATTAAGTTCAGTATCATCATCTTCTGCATCGTCATCGCCATCCAAGCGGCGTGTGTCCTCACGTGAACGCTCCCTTGCTACATCTCTAATCATCCCACTTATAAAACCCGCTCGCGGTAGCTTCTCTCCGCTCGAAGACCAAGCACATTTGAACGCGCTGGAGAATACACACATCAAACACACACGCACGCACGCACACTAGCAATCCCAGGCAAACCTTCAAAAACAGAACTCCCAGCGCCGCTAAATCAGAACACCGAACGTTCTGGCAGGACCTGGCGTGAAGTCATGACCCCATAACAGGTCCACGTGCAAACACAGGTTTCTGCACGTGCAAACAACAACCCGCCGTGTGTCCGTCCGTCCGCCCACAGTGGGCTTTTTATGGCTCGGCCAGCGCCGACCACTGGTCTGCCCTGCACCCTCTGTCTCCCCGCGTCACCAATAATTACCCCTTGTGCTCCCGCTCGGCCTCCTCCCGCCCCACCAACCCCGATCCCACCCCTGATCCCACCCTCGCCACATCCGTGAGAAGCCAGCTCTCCATCCAGGCCGCACCTGAGACCCGCCGCCGCTCGCCGCCATTTTGGAAAAATACAACAACACATTTCCATCAAATCCCGGCCCAGAATGTTTGTTCTCCCATCGAGATCAACCTCTGTCCGCCCTCCCTTCTGGATTTCATTCGTCTGAAACCGGCGTTCGAGATGCTCGTTTCTCATTCCCGCGTGTGCGTGTGAAACGTTTTCCCCCGCGGTCTCGGCCCGTTAACCCGCTCGCCACATTTTCGCAGATGTTTCAATTAGCATCACGCCTTCGGAGGAGCTAAAACCATTTCCCAGCTCGCCCCGTTTCGTCACCTCCTCCTCCTCCCGAGCGTTTTTCATACCTCTAAGGTAATTATCCCAACACCCAAGCCGTTATTTCACCCCTCCCCCCCCTCCGGGTCTGCTTTAAAGGGTTCTTTCGGGTCCCGTTTGAGGCGACCCGGCCTGCGTCGGCCCGCAGACGTGGGCTCTTACATCACCCAGTGTTTCCCGGCGCATGCGGGGGTTTTAAACGCCCTTTTTTTTTTTTTTTTACAAGTAGGGGGAAGGGGGTGTAAGTTGATCTGTATGCGCATATTTCCACGTCTGCTGTGTGTGAACCGGCACGCCGCCGCTCAACCGCACGGCAGACACCGCCGAGCGAAGCACGCAATTACATGGGCAGCGCTCAGCCCCCCCCCCCCCTTTCCCCCTGCAAACTAACCCCCTCACACACACACACACACACACACACCTCACCCCACCAAATTTACAGTCTGTCTCTCTTTGCTTTTTGATTCACCGCAGTTATGAAACGTTCGGAGAAGATATGGGTGGTAAATACGCGTGCAAAAAAAAAAAAATGAAATGCAAAAGTCACGCCGAGGAGCGTCCAGGTATGGCTGCATCTCGTGAAAGGATTCAAATATCAGGGAAAGGACTCTCTGCCCACCTGTTGTCGGGGCAGATGATGTCATCTCCCCCGCCAAAAAATAAAAAATGTCCCAGAATTAAATTGCGCCGTGGAGTCTGGCTGCAGAGATGGTTTAAACCCGGCATTCTGACTCATTTTATTCGTGCAGGGTGTCGTCACCCTGCACCTGTCTGTGGCTCCGCTGGTTAACGCCAGGGGTCGGCGCTAATAGGAGAGTGTGTGCATATGTGTGTGTGTGTGTGTGTGTGTGTGTGTGTGTGTGTGTGTGTTCTACGTACATGTCACAGAAGGACACTTCCCAGACTGCCTGGTTTGTGAGTCACTTTTTTTATGGAATCCTTCACTCAATTGGAAGCCCTTCACTCGCTTTCAGCATCGTTTTAACTTCCAGTGTGTGTGTGTGCGCGCGTCCGTGCACAGTGTGCATTACTCATCTTGCGGGGACATTAATCTCTGTGCAGACACATTGCGGGAACTTGTCATCTTTTTTTTCTCAGAAAACAAGTTCTTTTTACGAAACTCCTTGTTTTGTCAGTGAGGTTTCATGCTAGGCTAAGAATTAGGGTTAGCCGTGTGGTGGTTTGGCTAAAGGTAGGCTTCCGGGGAGCTAAATATGAGTTGGCGTGTGTGTCCAGGTGTTTAGCATGTGGGTTGTTTAAGACATGCTGTTTTTTACCCAATAACCGACACGTGTTTTTTAAAAAGTGTTGGGGTTGGCGCCTGGCAGAGGTTCATGTGTGCTGGTTGTTTTTCCGCGTGGACGCGCCAAGCCAGACGTCCACTCCAGACGTATGGACAAACATCGCATCAGAAATATCCATGAATGCAGAAACCGGGGGGTTAAGAAGACACAGTGAGAAGGTGTTTTTAGATGAGGAAGGGGAAAAAAAAGGAGAGGGAGAGCTATGTTCATCTCAAACAGAGTGACGCCCTCCCTTCGTGTTGTGTCTGCTCGGTGTTTACGCCTGTCGGGTTGTTTGTGCGAGGTTTGATGGCCGGGACGAGCGGGGGATGGCGAAGAAGAGGGGGGGTGGACGGCTGCGCAGAGAGGAGGAGGAGGAAGAGGGATAAGTTTTGTTTGTTTACATGATGCGACGCCTGAAAAAGTCTCCAGGAAGCTAAAGTCAAGGCAGGACTGAGGTGCGATGCTTTGTGGCTACATGCTAATGTCGTCACTCTAGCATGCCGATGTTTTCCCAAAACTTAGCTTGGTGCTAGCTTCTAAACAAGGAAGTACATTTGAGTCCCAGCTGAAAATGTGAAATGGAAAAGAAGCATTTGTTTACCTCATTACTTGTAATACCGGGGTTCCACAGGGCAGCGTACTGGGTCCTTTGCACTTTCCTTTAAATCGGTCCAAACCGATCTGACCGTTTCCTGTTTTCACAGGAAACTGTGGGACTCCAAGGTGACCGACCCCTCCTCCAGGTAAGCTCCCCCTCACCTGTGCCGCATCACTTTGCCGTTTTTACCCGATACGACCGATCTCCACCTCCTTTTCGTGGCCAGACTACGAACGCAGATCAGCAAGAAGAGCTACTGGGTGGAGAAGGTGCAGTGCCAGGGAGGGGAAGCGTCTTTGTCCCAGTGCCAGACCCAGCTGTCCCTCCCCAGGGCTAACGGCCCGTGCCGGGGGGGCATGCACGCCGTGGTCCGCTGCGTGCCGGGATCTCAGTTCACGCGCTACGGCCGAGCCCCGCCCCCGCCCGCCGTGCCGGTAAGTCTGGACGCAGATCGGATATCTTCACATCGTTCGATCCGGATAAGAATGAAACCAAATGTGGTGAGTGCGCGAGACTCGAAGCTGACGGCGACCTTTCCTACAGCCCGTAGTTCGTCTGAAGGGCGGCGCCCGGCTGGGAGAAGGTCGCGTGGAGGTGCTGAAGGAGGGGAAGTGGGGAACGGTGTGCGACCACCTCTGGGCCGTCCCCGCGGCCAGCGTGGTCTGCAGGGAGCTCGGCTTCGGGACGGCAAAGGAGGCTCTCGGCAAGGCTCACCTGGGACAAGGTAAGACGAGCGACGGCTAAAGCTAGCTTCCTTGACCTTCATGATATTCTGGGAATCGGGAAAGACATAATAAATACCGGGCTGCTGGTCTGGTAAGTGCTTGCGACTCCCGAGTGAGGAGACCGCTTCCGGCTTCGGGTTTGCGTTTCCCACGGTCGCTAGCGTGCAGCCCCGGCGACGGCCTGCCGGAAAATACCGCTTTAGAAATAAATTCTTCAAAAAATAAACATCCAGTACCAGCACCTCATGTGCTCCCGCCCGGGTTCTGGTCGACAAATTATTTCCGAGGCCCCGCGTTTGACAGGTGACGGGTTGAACCCGGCATTACATGTTATAAATCTAAAACGGTTCACCAAAACGAGCGCTTGTTCAGCTAACAGCTAGCCGCTCAAAGGTTGCTCGGACGGCGTAGCCGGGGGGGGGGAACGATGAAACGCTTCGCGGAGCCGAGCAGACAAACAAACCCTGGGAAGGTTCTCGCAGAGCGGGCCTGAGAGGCCGGCGGCCGAGGAAACGCACCCGTGACCAATTATACGCCTCTAAAACTATGCTGGGGAGGTTCCAGCCGCCCAAACAATGGCCCGCGCGGTCGTCAAAATAAACCGGCTGTGTGTGAACGGCCGGCGGAGGCTTTGAAAGCCAGGATGTCGGCGCCGATCAGCGCCAAACACCCGCCGCGGGTTGTGATTACTTTGGCGCTACATGTGTTGCGCCCCGAGGAAACACACACGGACGGCGGTCGTCCGAGACGACAGACTTTCGCACGGCTCGGCCGTCGTCCCTTTTTCGTTGTTGTTGTCGTCGTCGCGCTCGCCGCGCTTTTGGCTGCTACTCTGTAATCACCTTCGCTTCCTGCTATTATCTGTCTGCCCAAATGAGCGTGGAGAATTCGGGCCCGCCAGGTCACGCGAGGAGGCCGGTTCGGCTCGGCTTCCAGGGGAAGCGGCCGGTGGCCGGCGCGGCCCGAGGCGAGGCCACCTGGATCCACGCTTGATGACATCATTAGCTATTTAGGGCCCAAATTATAGGGCTTAATGGGGCTCTGGCCCGAGTTGCGCACACCTCCGCCAGTTCAAGCCCTCCCTTCATTTCTGTGGCTATTTCAGTCGCCCTGGCGTGCGGCGGCGTGCACGCTAATTTGGCCGAGCCCGGCGTCGGGGCCACATCAGAGGTGCTTTTAATCTAAAGCCGCTCATACGGTGGTTCTCCTGCGACACGAAGCTTGAAACCCCTTCCCTCCTTCCCCTTCCCGCAGGTACCGGCCCCATCCACATGAACAGCGTGCAGTGCACGGGCCGGGAGCAATCCATCGCCGAGTGCACGTACAGGCCGGTGCCGCTGTACAGCTGCAAGCACAACCAGGATGTGGCGGTCCGCTGCAACGTCCCCGACATCGGCACGCAGGCGACGGTGAAACCCCGCCCCCTCGCTTCCCCTCCCGCCGGCGGGCGCGCACGTGCTAACCCTCGCATCCGCTCCCCAGGTGCGCCTGGCCGGGGGAAGGGACTCGTCGGAAGGTCGCGTGGAGGTGCTGATGGAGGTGGGAGGAGCCAAGCGCTGGGGCGCCGTCTGCAGCGAGAGCTGGGGGCTGAACGAGGCCATGGTGGTGTGCCGGCAGCTCGGCCTCGGGTTCGCCTCCTCCGCGCACCAGGTGACCGGCCGGATCGCGAGCTCGCCGTCACGTATCCGCTTCCCTCTCCGCTCACACACACATGCTGCCGTTTGCGCGTCCACGCCGTGTTATTACCCAGTAATTACAGCCTTTCTCAAACGTCCGGCACACTGAAATAAAAAAAAAAAAAAGAAGGGGAAAGTTAGGCGAAAAAAGAAAGATGGGGAGAAATTCACAGAGCAAACAAACTGAAAATAGCACCATGCATGGAAAGGGCAGCGCATGCGTGTATGTGTGTGTGTGTGTGTATGCTGGGAACATTTAACAGGCGGTTTTGAAATTGCGAAAATGAGTGGAAAGTGTGATAATGTTTACTGATAGTTCCTGTAATAACCAGGGGTCTGTTTACTGCAGTGGCTGCCGTTGGAAGCTGCACAACATACACTCAACCATTTACCCATGCACATTTAAATTAAATGTATGTGTGTGTGTGTGTGTGTGTGTGTGTGTAGGAGACTTGGTACTGGGCCGGATCCCGGGACGCCGCCGGCGTGGTCCTGAGCGGGACCCACTGCATCGGCACCGAGCTGTCCATCCAGCAGTGTCGCAGGAACACCAACGTGTACTGCCCCAGGGGGGGCGACGGCAGGGCGGCCGGCGTCACCTGCGTGGAAAGTCAGCACACACACACACACACACACACACACACTTTTTTTTTTTTTTTTTTTTTTTTTTTACTTCTCGGATAAAAGCTGACCCCGCTCCCCTACAGCCGCTCCGGATCTGGTCCTGGACGCCCAGCTGGTCCAGGAGACGGCCTACCTGGAGGACCGACCCCTCCACCTGCTCAGCTGCGCCAACGAGGAGAACTGCCTGTCCTCCTCGGCCGCCAGGATGCACTGGCCTCACGGCCACCGCCGCCTGCTGCGCTTCTCCTCCCGCATCATGAACCTGGGTCGCGCCGACTTCCGTCCGCGGGCCTCCAGGGAGAGCTGGACCTGGCACCAGTGCCACAGGTGAGGTTCCACCCGTTCGGGTCGGCCGTCGATGGCGCGTCCCGCCTCTGACCCCCCCCCCACGTCCGCCTCCAGGCACTACCACAGCATCGAGGTGTTCACCCACTACGATCTGCTGACCCTCAACGGCACCAAGGTCGCCGAAGGTCACAAGGCCAGCTTCTGCCTGGAGGACACCTACTGCCCCGACGGTGAGGAGGACCGACGCACCGGTTTAATAAACCCGATCCCATAATAATCCTTCGCGGAGTCCAAAACCTAAACGTATCCAGATGCGGTTTCTATTTATTTCAGTCGTAAAACCGCCGTGGCTTTTTTTTTTTTTTTTTTTAATCTCCTAATTACTGTGACCTTAGCTTGTCATTTCCCCGTCGAGCAGAATTTAGATGTCACATTTTGGGGTTATGAGCGTCGGCCGCGGGATCGGCTCCCGCGTTCGGGATAAGCAGATAATGCCGGCGGGATATGATTATAACACTGTTGTTACAGCGCTATTACACTGAAATAACACTGTTATTACAGTGTTATAACACGGGCGATTACACCGCCGATCTTGGTCAAGGCTTAATGACGGCTTTCCTCCGTGCCAGGCATCCATAAGCGCTACGCCTGCTACAACATGGGCCAGCAGGGCATCTCAGTGGGCTGCTGGGACACCTACCGCCACGACATCGACTGCCAGTGGATCGACGTCACCGACGTGCGACCCGGCGAATATATCTTCCAGGTGAGGAGCCCGGCTATCAAAGTTGATAAAATTTTCCCTCCAGTCATTTGCTTTTAAAATTCCAAAACACAGTGTGTGTGTGTGATAAGGATATGAGACACAAACCACAGTGAAAGCACTTTCTGCATGTAGACGGCTGCAATTTGTGATAAACGTCTCCTGGCTTCCTGGCTGGGGTTTCATTCACTCAGGTGAACAAAACGTATGTAGTTCCAGGACATGGGTGTGTGTGTGTGTGTGTGTGTGTGTGTGTGTGTGTGTGTGTGTTTGTGTGTGTTTAGGGAGAGTCAATTTAGTCTGGATTTATATAGAAACTAGACCTGCTATTACTCCTTTTTCAGAGGCTGCAGGCCTATTGGCAGTGGAAAGACTCGGTCAGCGCGTTATATTTTTATATTTGCACAGAGCGACATTTGTGCCTGTCCGACCTCTCTCTCATCCCCCACTTTTATTTTATTTATTTATTTTTTGCCACCGTTTTTTTTTTTTTTTTTTTTTTTTTTTTTTGGGGGGTTTTTGAAGCTCGGCGGCACCGAGGCCGTGATCTTTTACGGTTTCTAATTATTCGTGCGTTTACGAGAATCTCGGATGTTCGGGGGAAGGGGGGAGGGGGAGGTCCACTTCGTTGCCATGACGACGACGATGCGGTTTTCCGACGGCGATGGTTTATACGCGCGGCACAAATTGCCGAGAGGAGCGAGGGATGCTCCCGGGGAGGCAGGGCGGCGGCCATTTTTAGGAGCGTGCATTTAAGAGATGAGTCACGTCCGCCTCGGCCTGATTGCTGGTGGAAAGACAAAAAGAGAAAAAGAGAAACGATTAAATCCACCGCCCGACGTCGAAGGTGGAGGCCCGTCAGCGAGGCCTCCATCCACCGCAGACCAGACGGGCCAACGTCGAGTTTCGGCCCGAACGACGGAAAGAAACGACCCGAACGGAGCGGTCGTCTTCGCTGAAGACGCGGGGCGGGTTATCTGTTTGATGTCCCGCATCGGGGAAATTCATTTGCGAGCAGACGGGGGCGGGATCCACGTAACCGTGGCGACGGTCTTAATGACAGGCTTGCGACTTGGAAGCCGAAGCCCGAGACTGTCGGACGTCTTCCCCCTGCACGGGAGATAACAGTGGAAAGTGATGTAATGCGTCCCACACACACACACACACACACACACACACACACACACACACACACACACACACACACACACACAGGCCGACAATAACTGGTCCCCGCGGGGAGCCGCTTGCTTTCTGCCTGAAATAGTCCTAGGTTTGGTCTGTGTTGCTTTATTAAAACGACACTCCTTGCAATTAGTCTAAACTTAGACGCGGCTAAGCTAAGCTATTTCTGGTCCGTATGGTTCTGAGTGCGGGGGGGGTTGGGGCGAGAACTGGGTCAGGAGGCTTTTTCTTCAAAAGAAGGACAGACTCAAAGGGAAAAAATCAGGTCGGTGACGCCCGATCGTCCCCGGCGACGCTTAGCGACCGGCGCCGTCTCAGATGTTTTGCTTCCCGCGACAGGTGGAGGTCAACCCGTCCCTCGACATGGCCGAGTCCGACTTCCAGAACAACGTGATGCGCTGCCGGTGCAAGTACGACGGCGCCCGGGTTTACATGTTTGGATGTCACGCAGGTGAAGTGTGTGTGTGTGTGTGTGTATACCACCCCCTTCCCCCAACAAGGGCCTGACATTTTATATCCACATTACCAGGCGATGCCTACAGCGCCGAGGTAGAGGACTTGTTCGACCACCAGCGTCAGATCTCCAGCAACTTCCTGTGAAGAGGAGGGCGCACCGACACGCCGACCTGCCAGCCGCCCGGCTCCTCCACACACACACACACACAAACACACACACACTTCAGCCTGGCCAGGAAAGGAAATGACTGAAAGGTGAACATGACTGAATACAACCCTCAGTGACTCTTCAGGTTTAAACAATCCTACAGAAATGTCAGAAAATTATAATAAATATATATATATATAAATATGTATATCTATACTTCAGTTTACATTTTTCTTTAAACTTTTATTTTTCAATTGAAACTCGTGATCAGGCCCGACAGGAACCACACCGACAGGAAGTGACGGCGCCACGCCGCGCCTTTTGCCGCCTCAGGTCACGAACGGCGGCATTTACGTGTGGAGTTTTTTTTTTTTTTTTTTCCACGGTGCTAATTTTTCCTTATTTGAATAAATATTGTAATGTATTGCACAGGTATGGTCATGTACAGTTTTATATTACCTCTCTGGATTGATGTGCTCTAGGTCTCTAATTTATACAGAGTTTTAATGTACTTTGTGAGTTGAACCCTGTCCCTGTGTTTTGTACTGTTAATTTTATTATGAGAGGTATTTGACCGGCGCGGCGGCGCAGTCGCCCAGGCTGTGCCGCCGCTTTGCGCCTTTCGGCCACACCTAATGTTAGAGAAAGAATAAACGTGGGATTGACAAACTGTATTCTTTACTGGAGACATGCTTATTTTGCTGCAAGGCTTTTGCTAGCAGAAAGGCGATGCTAACGATAAACGTTTCAGTAGAGGACGCGCTGAACATGCCGAGAAAACACGTTTATATCACGGTTTCACCACCAGGGGCGCTAAAGGTCCCCTTTGTTGCTGCTCCTCCTGACAAACTCGTTAAAAAAGTACCGAATCCGAACACAGACCGGGTGTTTTATATTACCGTGCATTCAGATGTCAAATAAGTCAAGCTAGCAAAAAGTGTCGGAGCTCCTGTAGCTCCTCCTCCCGTCCTTTCGAAACACCGAACGACGCCGATCCAAACCTCCGATCGCCGCCATAAAGTGCAAAATCAGCAAGCGGTGGTCTTCAAGAGTGACCTCCTACATCCCATAGTAATCTCTCGGTCGCCAGCGACCTCAACATGAATTTCACGGCATTAACGTCAGTGCAGGGGTAATAATAAATTACTCCCCCCTCCAAAAAAACAGCTACTTTGGTCACATCTATATCAGGTTGCTGCAGGGCTCGGAGACAGCGGTTAAAAAGCGCTAGTTAGCGGTCGCCCGGTTTGGTTTGGGCGCCGGCCGGTTTTGGTCAGGTTTGGAAAAATAACGGCGATTCGGGTCCAAAACAGACAAGAGAGTTGTAACTCTTTAACAAAGCGAACGTGACGGCGGTGCGGGAAATCAGACGGTCAACAAACGGACCAATGAGGGCTCCTGAAAACGGAGATCCCGCCGCAACTAGCGACCTGTCGCATCCGCAGCTTAATTCCCTTTTAGCTACCAAGAATTAGCTGATGCGTTAGCAGTCGCCGTGCCGTCAACCATCAAACCGCACTTACACCGGTTGAAAGCTAGGGGGCGCAATCTGCGCAGCCAGATGTAAAAATCATTGATTTAAAAAATGGATTTGAGTCACATAACGGGTTTGTTTTGCCGGAGGCGGTCGTTGCCGGGAAACGCAACATCCGCGAGATCACCCCGTGGTTTGGTGTCTTTTGAACACCCGTGGTTGTTCTCTCCTTGTGGGAAAAGAGCCGGCTCACGGTTGTGGCGCCCGGCGGACTCACACGACGACGGCGGCGGCAAAGGAGGAGCGGCTCGTGTTTGCTTTGGCAAAAAATATATCCAACTCCATCTCATCGCCCCTGCAGGACTTTTGGAGAATGAAATAAAAAGGGTGAATTTCCTGTTGCTTTCTCAGCCACCAGGAAACCGGCGTTTCAGAAATATTTCTTGTGTTTCCCTGAATTAATTCGACGGAAAAACCATGAAACGGCGGACGCCGATTAACCCACGGCGGCACACGTGGCACCGGGCGCCCCGGTGGCCCTGCAGGACCCATGCGAACCGCCGGAGGAGGAGGAGGAGGAGGAAGAGGAGGGTGGGGGTCAGGTTTACGACAAACCGCCGAACGCTTGGCTCTCCACGCCTTTCGGCGAATCATCCCCGCGCGCGTTTTTTCCTAAATGCGGGTTCGGAGGCTGTGAGTCGGCCGAAAGTCGTCCCCCCGGGCTGAGACGGCACATTTGCAGCGGGGGGGCTTAATTAGTGGAACTGACTGACGGAGAGACGGCGTGCCGTGTGGCTTGTGGCGGCGGGGGCCTCGGTAGCCGCCGCCTCCCGCCGACTGATACCCAGTAATGAGAAGTGACGGGGATTAGCGAAAGCGCGGTTAAAGGCGAACCTTCAATTTCACGAGCCGAAAAAGAGACGAAACTCCCGAATCTTCACTTTCCAGGGAACGAGGGGCCGGAGCGGGGCCGCGGTTTGTTGAAAATACAAGGGGGGCGAGAGGGGGCGGACAATCGGTGAGCTTCCAATGGTTTATTCAGCCACAGATTTAAAATAATCCAACGTTCACGTGATACATTTAAAAATTCAAAATAAAAAGTTCCCTTCCGGAGAGACTTTACAAGGTGATGAACCCCCCCGTGTGATGAACGGTGATTATTCTATCGTGAAAACAGGAATATTCACCTAAAATACAGTTCAAGTAAAAATAGCCTCACGGGAATCCAATCAAGAGTTTCCTCGCCGCAGTTTAACGGGGACGGGGACGGGGGGGAGGGGCGCTTTACCGCATTTCAACTGAAATCATTCATTCGTCGTCCGCGCCGCGCTAAAGCTGGAGTCGACCCCGGCAGACGGCGGCGCGAGAGACGGCGTTTAATCGTCTGTCGATCACAGACGTGGAGCCACTCGCCCTCTCAAAGGGACAATTTAAAAGTCTTCGGCCGCGCTTATGACTGTTTTTTTTGGACCGTGGGAGAGCCTGGAGAGAACCCAGGACGCAGAGATCTTCTCGTCGAGGGGCACGTTCTGCACGTCCGTGACATAACGGATCACGGCGGGTCATCCTGACGGTTTACGTTTAGCTTCAGTCTTTAAAAATACAGGTACGCGGGACAAAAAGGTGGAACCCTGGCTCAGCAGAGAGCTGCAGGCCTCGGCGGCGGGCCGGGGTGTGTGGAGGGGATCCGCTCGGGCAGATGGAGGTAACGGTCAGGGAGCGGCGGCGGGTCACATGGGTTGGAAATCTCACTTCATGGTGGGGGGTTAAAAATGAAAAACGTGAGGAGGGGGAGGCGGCGGAGGGACTCCCGTCCCGGGTCAGTTGCCCTCCCAAGCGTCGTCCCTCTGCTTGGCCGCCAGACGTTTTTGTTCTGGAAGACAAGAGCGACAGAGAACGCCGATCAGCAGAGGGCCGTCGGTAAACGCTCCTCTAAATGCGAACCGGGCGAGAACGCCCGTCTGTGGCCAAACGTGGCGCCCAGAGCAGGAACACAATGTCCCGGACGCGGATGCGCTCCGACGCGGACATTTCAGGGCAGCGCGGTGCGCCTTTACTCGGAACAAAGGAACGTTTTCCCTTTTCTGAACTGGAGGCTCTCGCTTCCTGACAGCCACTTGTGGTTTTTTCACCATATATACTTAGGGAAACGTCTGCTGCTCTTATTTTAGGTCCCGCTGAGGTCTTCCTGCGCGGCTGCCGGGGGACCGGCGTCCTTTAAAAAGTGTGGAAACAGCGCCCACTTGTGGCGAGAGCGGGAACAGCAACCTCTTTTTTTATGAGAAATGAGAAATATTTTTGGAGATGTACCTCGGGCCTCCTGCAGCTGCTTCTTCTCCGCCTCCCGCTGCTCCTTCGTCAGGGTGCTCTTCACCCCGAGGGCGCCGATCACGAGCTTACGGGCCAGCGCCGCGCTGGTCTGCGGCCTCTCCTTCGCGGGCAGGAGGTCCTCTGGGGACGGAAGGAAGCCGCCATGAAGATATGGCACGTGCGCGCATAAAACCGGGTGTGAAACAGCCGGTACCTGAGCAGCTACGGGCTTTGGCCTTGGTGGCGGAGGAAGATTTGGAGAGAGGACGCAGCTTCATCAGGGGGTGTTTGCTGCTCAGAGCCTCACGCGCTGACAGGGAAGAACACAAAAATGAATACATTTCTCTTCTAGCCCAAATGACTTGTGTGAATGCATATGTGTGTGTGTGTGTGTGTGTGTGGCTGTTGGACCCACCTGCGATGGGGCTGGAGAAAAGACCAAGGGCGTGTTTTTCATCAATCCACTTGATGTCGAAGCCTCTCTGCCTGACGACGAAAAAAACATTACATTCAATTTCATCCAAACGTGTAGGAATAAGGAATAATCATTTTTAATTTGTTTTTTTTTTACCTGCATTGCAATTAAGGATCTTTCTTGCAAATTCACACGCTTTTTTTCATTAATTGGAAAATCAATTAAGGGTATTTTTGTTAATTGGGACATTTGGGAAATGTAATTGACAATTAAAAAAAAAAAAAATTGTACCGTAATTTCTGGAAAGTAAGCGGCCACTTTTTTCGCATGTTGCGGCTTAAACAATGATGCGACTGATTTATGGATTTTTTTTTGAGCTTCATGCCACCAAAGCATTTAGCCTCGTCCTATCGGACCGATTAAATTACAGTGAAATTCTGAGGCCGTTCAATTCTGACAACGAAGAAGACGACTTTAACGGTTTTAGTGCGCGGGAGGAAGACCAAGAAAGAGATCAGCTGGAGTAGGACAAAGCCAGGATAGAAAATGCATGGATGAATTTTCTTTGCATCATTTATGATTAATCTTTTACATCAGCCGCATTACAGGCGCTGTCTGGAACAAGTATGTATTTCCAGTACGTGTTTGTGGATGTTACCGGTTTGTGTTTAATTGAAAGTAAAAAAAAAATGTTTCTGTGTAAATATCTCATATTACAACATGGACACCTGCGGCCTTTAAATGTACACATATATTTATTTAGTTTTCTTTTAGCCGGTGCGGCTTATATTCAGGTGGGCTCACCTGACGGCAATTTTATAAACTTATAAATTCTGAGGTGAGTAGAAGTGCACTGAATTCGTACTTACTGGTAGGACTGAAATAGCCGGAGGAGATCCTCTGTCCTGAACTCCACAGGAAAATCGTAGATCTCTACAATATGGGAGAGTTCCTCCTCGTCCTCGTCCTCGTCCTCGTCATTTTCGTCGTCCTCGTCTCGGTCCATGTTGTAGTAATCAAACCTGGGGTCCTGGATGGACTCCTTCTTCCTGCCGTCCTTCAGAGACAGCTGCGAAGGCGGGGAGGAGGCGCCAGGGCACGACAGGAGGGCGGAGAACGGAAATGAGAAAGCGAAGAAGAGGAGGAGGTGGAGGACGACGAAGGTCAAAACGTCAGAGTTGAGGCTCTACCTTCAGGTGTCATGGAGGCTACAACATGAGTGTCAATGGGGGGAGCGAGGAGTCCAGCTCAGGCTTTACTAGGACTGGACAATATGGAAAAACTTAAATAACACAAAGAAGACCTTTTTTTTTACCCTGATATGGATGAGGATAACAACCGGTGTGGAAAAATCACGAGTCTGTCGCTCATCGGTACTTTACCATTCAACTTTCTGATAAATGCTGGCCAAAAAGGAAATAACTAAATAGAAGAAAATAAAAAATACTTCCCTCAGCATCAGTGTTTGAAAATACTGTGATTTGTGAATGATTATTTCTTGACTACGACGGTATGCCCATGATTTAAAAAACAATCAAGGAGTTTTTCGTGCATGAAAAATGTATCTTCTTCTTCTCTTTCGGCTTTTCCCTTCAGGGGGTCGCCAAAGCCAATCAACCATCTCCATCCAACCCTTTTCTCTATATTCTCATACATAAAATAACAGAATCCTGCCCGTATTGTGAACTTTCTCAGCTTCAAGGTGAGTCTAATGTGAATTGTGACTGACTGGATTGCAATATTGTGTACTACATGGAGCCGCAATGCAGACAGCCGCCCCTAAACACCAGCGTACCTTCAGCAGGCCAGGTGATCCTTGCATAAAACCAGACAGGATTAGATTTCGGTCAAACATACAAACATACAGGTGTCTCTCACCTCCTTCAGCAGCTGCTGACTCAGACAATCCCCATCGTCGTTGAACAGAGTGTCCCAGCTTTCGTCCGATTCTTTTTCTTCCTGGGGGGCTTCGGCTTCAAGCCTGGAGTCCACCTCCACCTCCACCTCCGCCTCTTGGACCGGCCCGATCTCCCCGTTCACCTCCGCCTCCTTCGCACCTGACCCGGCTGCACCCGCATCCCCGGCGGGGGCCGTCTCCTGTCCCGCACCGGCCTTATCCTTGCGGTTCCTGGCGTTCTTCCGCGCCTTGTCCGTGTAGCGAGGCCGGGGTCTCGGTTTGGCGTCTCCCTGGGGTTGGGATTTGTCTTTGGCGCCTTGGAGTCGTTTCTTTGGCACGTAGAGAGCCTGGCTGGGCTTCTTGGACTGGGGAGGATGAGGAGGCGCAGGGGAAGCGCTGTCCTCCTTCGGCTGCTCCATCTCCGTTCGTCAAAATACGATGTGAACACAGCTAGCACAACGGAGGGGGAGGAAATGGCAGGAGTTACAAAAAAATGAAAAGAAAATAAGTCTGGCTTCCGTCCTCGTGAAATGCGAAATTAATAAATGAAGTTAAGAAAAGAACAACATTCAAATTTAAATCGCCGTATTCATTCGCAGTTAGCTAACCAATTTAGCCAGCTAGCCTTCCAATGGTTAAGCGTGAAATGATTCAATGTTCATTCAAAGGTGAAACTGAGTAATGCATTACATTAAAATGCTTTCTTATTCGGTTGCCATCCCTCCATTAAATCTTAAATATGTAAAGTAATTGTAATATTGCTGCGTACCCGTACTGGATTTGTTTAGCAACGGATTCTCGTCGCAGGGTGATGACGTAACCACCAATGGTGATCGCAAAGGATTCTGGGAGATGTAGTTTTCTTTCGCTGTCTCGTAACAGTTACTCGTCAGCATTTCTATCTCGTATGTTTTTTCAAGTTTAAATTGTTTTTTTTTTTTTTGATTAGCTATCCGAACCGGCTAAAGGGGATTTAAATGTCCCTTAGTAGTGTTATACCAATGGTTTTAGCTGAATTAAGAAAGCAGCGCCTATACTACTTATATCACGTTCACGCCCTCAGAAGCAATGAGCTCCCATTGGACGATACACAGATCATTCAAATCGGCAGTCGCTGATTGGCCAATATCCCGAGCGTTACACAAGCTGTTTCGTAAATTCCAACAGCAGCAGTTGTGTAAGATTCTTGCAGGATGATATGATAAATACTCTGTGTTCTCTCCCGGTCCCGTACACTGAAAATCCACACGTCCAAACTGCTATCCGATCTCGCTGTTAGGTAAGAGACACTTTTCCTGGAGGATCCAACTGTGCATGGGACTTCCGCCTCTGCAGATATGCAGTGTTTTTCAGACCTGCATGCATGTTTTGTTATTTTATTATTAGCATACTTAAAGGTGGTAACGTACTTGCGTTCTTTCAAAAATGAGATGCAGCAAAAAGGCGTGTCCGTACACATACTGCACTGATCGGATATTAATAATTAGGTGGATGTTTTATTATTAAGATATCAGGTGTATTATGTAAAACTTTTAACTTGTTATGAGTGAGAAATTAATTCAAAAGTGTGGCATTATGTAGTTAGCAAGCAAACAAGCTGATTTTCTTGTCAGAATCCCTTGGTAGTCCATTGTTTTCTGCATGCCGAGATCCTCAAAGTATTCATATATTATTGTTTTTTCTTAAAACCATACATCTGGGAAGCCCCATTGCGACAAGTGGCTCACTTCAGAGATTGACTTTCTTTCATTGAGCCTCAGAGACCACAAACATGATTCATTTAAAATACTTTAACAGTAGAAAGTTAAATGGGATTGTCCAAATTATGGTTAAATGTGTAGATCAACGGTGTTGCCGTCTCAATACACAGTGAGTCAAGGTGGATCCCAAGTGAACATTCTGCAACAGACAATAAAGTTTACTTTATGTGTTCCTGTTCCTCCTTCTGATGCCAGCTGCCAGCCATGTTCCTTCCCGGCCTGCCGCTGCTGCTCCTCCTGTTTGGAGTCTGGCATCATTCCATCGCCCAGAGCACCGACTCCATGCTTCGCGTCGTGACGGAGTCGATGCTTCCCCCTGATCAGCTGCACAATCCCACGCAGCTCAACTACGGGATGGCAGTCACAGACGTGGACGGTGATGGTAATCTGGATGTGGTGGTGGCAGGGTGAGACACGAATTAAAGGAAATAAAAAAGGTGGATTTAAGCAACTTGTGTACGATATGGTGTCCTTGACCGGACTCTCCTTTCTTTCCCGCCCCGGCGCCGCCTACCCTTTTAGGTACAACGGCCCCAACTTGGTGCTGAAGTACAACCAAAGCCAAGAGCGTCTGGTCAACATCGCCGTGGATGACAGCAGCTCGCCGTACTTTGCCCTGAGGGACGTGGCAGGGAACGCTATCGGGGTCACCGCCTGCGACGTGGATGGAGACGGACGCGAGGAGATCTATTTCCTCAACACAAACAACGCCTACTCAGGTAAACGATGTATTCCTGCCGAATATCAACCGAGGCTGCCAAAGGCAATCCACTTGTTCTCTTCATAGTGGCTTTTTGTTGCAGGACGTGCGACTTATACCGACAAGCTCTTCAAATTTCGTAACGGGCGCTTCGAGGACCTGCTCGGTGATGAGCTTAATGTGCGTCGCGGCGTCGCTAACCGGATGGCAGGGCGCTCGGTGGCCTGCGTGGACAGAAAGGTCGGCCCCTCCACTCTGAACCTCGACCTTTAGCTCGCCGTGGCCCGTTTCCCGATCCCGCCCTGATCCATCCTGGAAACTATCTGCCTGCAGGGAAACGGCCGCTACTCCATCTACGTGGCAAACTACGCCAGCGGCAACGTCGGCCCCCACGCCCTCCTAGAGATGGATGAGGCCGCCAGCGACCCCAGCAGAGGCGTCATCGCTTTGTCTGACGTAGCTGCCGAGGCCGGAGTCAACAAATTCACAGGTGAGGCTCGGGATATCTAAATATACAGCAAACGGTGAAATCTACAGGTGCAATTCTCACAATGGCCTCTAGAGGGCGCAGTGAGTCCCCAATGCAGTTTTTCCCAACCTCTATATTTTACATAAGAAAAATCACATGGCACACCACCAAATAAATATGTCAAAAATGTTTTCAATGAAATAGAAGGAAACTGTTGTCTTGGGCTATTTCTTTAAGCATTTCTTTTATGATGATTTTGCTGGCAGGCAGTTTTAATGTCTGCCAGGGTGCGCGGCTGTTTGGATTTAGTGATGAGTTCAGCAAGTTTGTTGCTGGCTTTCACAGCTTTCTCACTCGTCTTGGTGTTTTTTTTCAACAAGCTGCCTATTTCTCAGTCTGACAAACAAAATAGTCGGTGTTCTTATCTTGAAGTGAACAGTGTTTGGTTTGTTCTGCCTGTCACTGCACGCTGCTCATTTAGATAGACGTACGAAGATACATTATTTGCATTGAAAAAATAATTTTTGGACCAATCAGGCGAGAGAGGGCATTTTTCCACAGCACATCTGCTGATCTCACACTAATGGATGCGTTGTTGCTCAGGTGGCCGTGGCGTCGTGGTCGGGCCGATCCTCAACCAGGCGCGGTCGGATATTTTCTGCGACAACGAGCACGGCGCCAATTTCCTGTTTAAGAACAACGGCGACGGGACTTTTGCCGACATGGCCAATCAAGCAGGTGAGGGCAGAGAAGCGAGGACCGAGAGGAATCCCGTCCCTTTGAGACGTCGGGGTATTATTTCCTCTTGGACTCTGTCCTCCCCCCTGCAGGAGTGGCCGACCAGCACCAGCACGGGAGAGGAGTCGCGCTCGCCGATTTCAACGGTGATGGAAAGACGGACATCGTTTACGGCAACTGGAACGGCCCGCACAGGCTTTACCTGCAGGGTGACGACTCCAAATTCAGGGTAAGACAGAAGCACGAGTAGGCTAGAGGTGAAGGGCGCCCGGATCTTCATCCAGGTGTGTGTTCGCCTCCGCAGAACATTGCGACAGGGTGTTTTGCATCCCCTTCCCCGATCCGCACGGTAATGGTGGCTGACTTGGACAACGACAGGGAGCTGGAGGTCTTTTTCAACAACATCGCCTACAGGGGCGTCGCCCCCAACAAGCTGTTCAGGTGGGAATTCACGAATCACAGGCGAAACACAAGCGCCATCTGTCGCGTTGATGACGGGAACCGTTGGTGTTTGGACGCAGGGTAGCGAGGAGAGCCGATGCCGACCCCGTAATCCAGGAGCTTAAGGTTGGCGACGCCGCCGAGCCGCAAGGACGGGGAACAGGTCAGCTTAACAAGAAAAAAATTCTAATCTCACAGCAGAAGCTGGATCATCATCAGTTTTTTCAGCTCAAAGTGCTGTTCTTCCGCCGGCTGGGTTCGATAATGAGGTCAGCACACTGAAAGCTGGGAGTGTGTTCTAAACAGGTGGCGTCGTGACCGACCTGGACGGGGACGGACAGTTGGAGCTGCTGCTGGCTCACGGAGAGAGCGCCAAGCAGCCCATCTCCGTCTTCAAGGTCACACAGGTGAGCGCATGTGTGAGTGTGTGTGTATCGGCACATATGTTGTGTGTGTGTGTGTAGTTGGCGCCCTGACCTTTTAACAACCTCCCCTGTCACGGCTTCCAGGGTTCATCCAATCACTGGCTACGAGTCGTCCCTCGCACCCGGTTCGGCTCTTTCGCCAGAGGCGCCAAGGTCACGGTCTACACCAATCAGAACGGAGCTCAGACTCGCATCATCGACGGGGGTTCGGGTTACCTGTGTGAGATGGAGCCTGTCGCCCACTTCGGCCTCGGTAACCAACACCATCAAAGCTAAACTTGCACAATAGCCTCCTTAGCATGACGGTAGGTTAGCATGCACTGCTGTCCATGGACTCAGAAGAATGGATTTTTCTGCCCTTCCAGGGGACGACCGGGCCTCAGTCCTGGAGGTCGTCTGGCCCGACGCCGTCGCCCTCACTCGCCCGCTGCAACCCGGCGAGATGAACTCTGTGGTGGAGGTCGCCTATCCCCAGAGTGGGGAAATGTTAGCGCTAGCGAGCGACACCCAAGTACGTTTCATTTTTTTTCTCTCAAGCCCGTCATTCATACTTTCAATCCCTAACTCTTATTTTTTATTTTTTAGTGCGGTCAAGGCTTTATTGTCAAGAACGGCCGCTGTGCAGGTAAGTCAGTCTTCTTGAATTTTCCTTAATCATATTAATATTTCATTTTGATTTTATTTTCTATTGATTTCCATTTTATTTTTCCACAGGAATTTGAGGCTATTGGCTAATGCAGATGAAAAAGGGGAAAAAAACACATAAATCTCAATCAACTGGTCCAGTTGTTTTATTATATGCTTGATTTTACCTGTTGAGATGGGGCTCTTACTATTGTCTTTACTCCGTGAGTAGGTTTAAGTATCGCGTTTGCTGTTGTTTTGTTTACTTTCATTGACAGCAGCCATGTTTCACTTGCTTTGTGTTTTTTTTTTTTTTTACATCAATAAACATTTCCAGATCAATGTCCTGGGTGAGTCGGACGTCCATTTCACACTTCAGGAGTCAAAGATAGGTTCTGAAGATCTTAACAATCACCTTTATAACAGAACTTGATATATAATCAATGTGTTATAATAACACAAGCGCGAAACCAGATGACAATAAACAGCTGGAACGCTGTATTAAATACACCCCCTCACATTTTTTACAAACAAATTCCATTTTCAGGAGTTACGTTGTGCATTAAGAACCAAGTGATATTGCAGATCACCCTGTTTCGGTCATCAATCGATTAAAGGGCCTCATATAGAGACATTCAACCACTCACTCATTTATTTGCATGTCTGGGCAATTTGGGGTCTCCAATTAACCCACAGCGGGAGGAAACAAGAACATTTTATGATATAATAAAGCTTGAATGAATGATTGATTTGTACTTTATAGGACACAGACACACACACATACATAAATAACATATACATACATCTATATATATACTGTGAAGCATTATTTCCTCATAAGAGCGGGTGTAAATAATAAAAACATAATAAACTAGGCGTGTTTTACATCAGCTGTTTTTGTCCGCAATTTAAATGTAGTCTTTAGTTTCATAGGATATTTTGAGACTTAGTATGTCTGTTGCTTGGAGATGTTGGAAGTTGGGTTTGGGGGGGCCAGTACCTCTAAGTGTCTAACATTACTGCTGGCAGCTGCAAACACCATGCAGGATGGCAAGTGTGTGTGTGTTTGTTAAGAGTGTCTGGAAGAAAGTTGTTGGCCTGCTAGAACGTGTGTGAGAAACCTGATGCAGGTCAGGGTGGGACAGCGCATAGGGAAGACCAACTCCTCCTTCGACTCCTGGTCTTCCATCCCTCACTTTCACAAGTTCTCGCTTGTATGTTCGCCTCTTACTAGTGACAAATACAGGTATAAAACAAACAACATAAATAAACAAACAAAACACCAGGATAAACAGTAACTACATCGGCAGATACAAAGACAAAATGACTAAGAATGATGTCAGTTTATTATCTGGACTTTGTTTCCCCTCATTTAAAAATTTCCCAAAATATCCTAGACACTAAGAAACCAAATTTCCTTTAGTTTGCTTGGCCAGGTGAGGTAATGCAATCAAACCCCTTGTATTATGTCAATTCATGACTTTTGCTTTCACTTTTAGTGTGTGTGCGTGTGTGTGTGTGTGTGTGTGGGGGGGGGGGGTGATCACCTGTGTGCCTGGGGCCTCTCGTCCAATCAGCTCCCTGCCTGCTCTCACATGACCAGCACCCTTGACCTCAACCTGCTTGCGTTACTTAAGTACTGCAAATTTCTGGTCATATTTATATTAGTTTCTCATCAGACGTCACATTTCTTTTTTTTCCTTTAGTCACTCGTTTCAATGTTTACTAAATTTTAACCTTTAAAATCTTATAATGGGATATTTGTTCTCTAACAAACAATTTTTCTTGCACTTCTACTCTACTATAACACCGCCATCCGGTCCACACAGCAGACCCTCCAACCGTCCGCTCCACTTCTGGCACGTTGTACAAGACGGCTCTACCGACGTGCGCTTGCACACTCCTCTCTCTCGCACGCCTGAGAGGGTTCTGATGTCAGAGGACGACTAAGATGACAACGTATGCAGTCAACAGTACGGACCTACCTCAAGTCATTTCTACCAGATTTTTATGAACTAACTTATATCATTTTATGTAAGAAGACAATTTCATCTGAAGCAGATTTTTTTTTTAATGTTATGTGTATTTAATTAAAATATTATACTAAAATGTCAAAAATTTCAAGCTCTTATTTAGTTTTTTTAAATAAACTTCTTGCAAACAACATTAAGTTACTGAAGAAAATGGTGCACAAAAAAGCGCTTTTTTTGGTCCATTATTAGTTAAGAATAATTCAAAGTTCTATCACCAGAGGAGCCCAACTTTTAATCACACATAGTCACCTGATTGCCAGGAGGTGCACGTTGTACTGTTGTTAAAGCACCGGAATGAAGAGCGAATGATTCTCTTTAGCTGTGATGAAACAGTATTTATTAGACGGCAGTCAGACACTTGAACGCCACATGTATCAAACAAACAACACTACCAAAGTATGTCGTCGCACATAGACATCAACACAAAAGACACGTAAATTTGTGAGCCTGTTATTTTTTGGCAATTGTTGTTCTTTGGAAGTTTGTTGAGAAATGGTTTGGTCACAAAACACAACAGGTTGGATTGAGGAAGACTTTTTCACCCGTCCTTTTTTTTCCCCACCCCCCTAATGGCCGCTGCGCGACATGCTCAGCATATTTTGCATAATCAAAATTTAGGAAGCTTCAGTGTCACTCAGTGTGACTGAGGGTGGACTCAGATCTGAGCGTCAGTGTGTGTGCGTGTGTGTGAGTTTAATCCAGTCAAAACAGGAAGATCTGCTACATTAAATAGACGTCCAAACATTCATTTGCTACCAGACAGCATGATTTACAGTAAAGGTAATGGATCTCTGTCTCCCTGCCCGAGTGCTTCTACATTCTTCTCATGTCCTCCAGAACCTGGAAACGTTTAAGCTAGAAATTCAAGACTGAAAAGTGGTTCACCTGGCTGGTGATGATGAGGAGAAGCAGGTTGCTGCAGACCCAGAGGGGAGGAAGGGCAGCCATTTCATTACCCCAGTTTCAGGGACAGTGCCTGTCTGCCACAGTGCGGCAGTTCTGGGGTCAGAAGTTTTACTGCTTTGTGGAAAAGAAATGCTGCAGAAACATCATCTTGAGTTATTTCAACCCAAAATGATTTTCATCCAAAGCTTCACGGGTAGTTGGATGATCAGAACTTAATTTCAAGAGCTGAGTTTTATTGTCCAGAACCGGGACAAGTCAGAATAGCAGCACAGCACAATGGTGCAGCGGGAAGCACTCTCACCTGGACAAGGTCCCTGGTTTGGAGCTTGCATGCTGTCCCTGTGCCTGCCTGGGTTCCTCCTGTGTGGGGCCTCCATGCTCTCCTGCCTGCATCCTCTCAGAGACGTCCGTCCCCGGTCCACAAACACTCTGAAATGTCCACTGTTGCAGATGGTTGACTGTCTCTAAATGTGGCAATGTGACTGACAGGCAATTATTAAGTAACAGCTGTCGTCATGTCCCGAAATGGTCTCCGGGTCTGCAGCAACATCATAAATATCTGATGAGTGTAGCTAAGGGCGGCTCGGTGCAGGTGTTCTGGTTGAGGTAGGAGGCCCGTGATCTTCGCTCCTGCATCAATATGTCCACATCGACACACGCATTCTTATCACACAAAATGGACGGACGGATCGGTAAGACGCAGCGTCACGAGCGGGATGTTCTTGTTCACAGAGACATTACTTCCTGAAAGCGTTTGAGGTGAAGGCCTGAAGAAGCTAAAAGCTGGTGAAGGCTCTGTGTGAGCGCAGCTGGGGGTGGGGGCGTCGGGACGAGGGCAGGATCACTTGCTCTCCCCCGTTGGAAGTCGTGGGTGAGTGATCAGGCGGACTTTTTTTTTTTTTTTTCCCTAAAGGACGTACGGTCATCGGGCTGTGCTGCTGGATACGGAGCTGCTGCCCGAGCTGGAGCCGCTGGAGCCCCGGTCCTCGTAGATGGAAATCTCAATCTGGCGAAAGAAGTTAGGGAGCTTTGCCCTTCGTCACGTGACACGATTTATCAGAAAAACAAGACTGGCACGCGATGGTCTGCAGCTTGCCTGCGGAATTCGGGTGAAGGATACGACACGCATGCCCCTCTCGATGGGATCTGTGATGAGCAGACCTCTGGGAGCGTAGATCTTCTCGTTCTGCTCCTGAATGTACTTGCCTATCTTTTTCAGCACCTGACACGAAAATGTAGCGAGCGTGAGGAGCGAGTATTTTGGCGTTTCAAACGGGCTCAGGCGGTTGACGACCAGTCTGACCTTCTCGTAGCGCGTCTCCATGCAGAGGAAGATCAGATACGCCGTGGCACATGCCAGGCATCCCTCCAGGTAGGACTGGCCTCCGATCTTTTCCGCCTCCGCGTAGTAGTTGTTCAGCGTTTTCACCGTATCCTCAAATAGCGTCCGCTCGATCTGCACACACACACACACACCGGACAGAACCGTTTCAAAGCAGGTACCACTGAATGATTCCTGCAGTTGGATTGAAAAAATGCAGCATTTCTCTAGAATTGAACGCATTTAGAGGGGAGAGAGATGCGTCACGCTGATAAAAAATGAATAATACATTTCCCCGCTTTATCTCTGTCCCTTCAAGTCTTCAATCTGTGACAGATTAAAAGATCGTTTTTAATGAGACTCCCTCAGTAAAATCCTGGGACTTCCTGCAAAAAGGGTTCAGGGTGTTTGATGCGTCATTCTGAGGTTAGAGGTGGAAAGCAATTAAAGACATTCGGGTTTAACGGGAGCCAATGTCGGCTCCGGCTGTCATTGGGACGAGAGGCCCGGGTCAGCTGTCAATCATATCAATATCCAACCGTTCTGACACTCGTCCACAAACATTTAAGAGGCTTCAATGAACCCGCTGACTTCGGCTGAGGGAGGAAGATTGGAGAACCCAGGCAGGAGACCCGTCTCTGAAATAAGGTTTGGTTGGGTCAACGGATTCAAACCGAGACCGTGCCGACTGCCGCAAAGGAAACAAACGGTGAACGTCAAACATCCATTATACTGGATCCTCACCCTGCTCTCCAGCTCGGAGGGGAACTTGGTCTGGAACCTGCAGGTGGTCCCCTCGCTGTAGTCCCTCTGGATGAAGACCTTGTTGGCGAGGGAGGCGCTGTGCCTCAGCTCCTGCAGGTTGTGGAACTGAGGAGGAGCGAGAGAGGAGCACAGAGATGACGTTCAGCTGGTTTGGAGGTGTAGGATGACGGAGGGCCAGGGGTTGTGATCGATCATTCCCAGCTTAGCTGTCTGCTGGAGCCCAGCCCGGCTATCTGGCTCTCTGCTGCAAATCTCGGGGGAAGAAATAAAAACTAGAAGGTGGCCCGCTTCTGGCACCGGCTCACAGTGGACCCGTCAGGTGGGGATTTTTCCACAACTCCAAAAGAATCAAATGATCAAATGCCCCCCTCCATTCCCCTACAACCGGAAGTTGAATGATCCACTGTCACCGGTTGTAAAATGAATGAAATCTCATGAGAGGATCACGGGAAGGGAGTGGAGGGAGGCGAGAGCGGCGTGGCTTCTGTCCATGGTGCTGAACGATGTGGCTTTTTTTCATCCAGTTTTCGTGTGTGTGTGTGTGTGTGTGTGTGTGTGTGTGTGTGTGTGTTTGCACGCTGACACAATAGGCTGTCGCCGGATTAACGAACGTTTTAACAGACACAAACGGATCAGCCTGAACGTCGAAAAAAG
This sequence comes from Fistularia commersonii, assembly GCF_037954325.1. NCBI lineage: Eukaryota > Metazoa > Chordata > Actinopteri > Syngnathiformes > Fistulariidae > Fistularia > Fistularia commersonii. The sequence continues at coordinate 3,422,617 of NC_141318.1, forward strand.
GGCAAAAAACACATAATTTAAATTAAAAAAAAAACAAAACATAAATCCAGGTAGAGAGAAAATCAAAAATCAGCTCTAGCTAAACTGAACACGGCCGTGTGTGCACGGCACATCCCCCACCGCGTGCGGTCCCTGAACGCAACGCGAGCTGTCCCTGAATGCCCCATGGATGTGTATACATTTTAAAAAGCACCGAAAAAAATCAATGTAAGCTAAAAAAAAAAACAACAAACATCTAAGTAATGTTTCATCATCTCCGTTGGTGTTTAGAGATGATAATTCGGGTCCTACCTCTGTCGCCATGTTGCCATCCGGGGCCGGGGACGCTCTGCGTGCGCGCAAATCGCTTTAGCGGGACACGGACGAAGGGGGAGGAGTTGGAGGAAGAAGCGACGGGTGGGGCCGTAAACGGACTTGTTGTCAGCCCTTAAACGGGACCCGGCGGTCACATTTACCGTGAAAGGACGTCAAAAAACGCGACAAGCCGGCGGCTGACGACGGCTAACGCCTTAGCACAGTTGCTAGCTAGGTCGGCGGCGCGCGAGCCAGCTCTCGCGCGGGTCAGGGCAGAGGTTCCCGGATCAAGGGGGTCAGACTTGTAAATAAAATAAAACAAAATAAAATAAAACACAATAAAATAAAATATGAAGCCGTTATTGAGACAATATATAAAATCAATACAAAATATTAAAGTATTTCGATTAAAAAAATATAGGACAACATTTTGAGCTGGATATTTTATTTGTACTGTTTTTATCTGTCGTTGTTCAAGAAGTGCATTTTTTTTTATTTCCCTTTTTGAAAAAAAAAAATTGTGTGAGAAAAAACAAGTTTGGTAAATTATTTCTTAAATTACTATTCACTAGTGCTGTGGTTATCCACCTCTCTTGTGAATGATAGAGAAATGGGTGATTTGGGACTTCCAAGTCCAGATGTTGGACCGATCGAAAGCTTTTAGAGAAAATATTGAAAAAAAGCCTGAATATGTAACTTGTTGCAGTCACAGAAGGTATTGACCTGGGATAAAAAATAATCCAAAGAAGTCTGAACGAGTGCATTACGTGCATGACAAATAATTGATATTAGAAATTTGATGTCATTCGTTTCGGCATCTATACACTTACTAAGTTTGTGTTAATCAAAGCAAATGTATCCAAGTTACTCAAAAATGATTGCGTTGTTGTCCTATTATAGTCTCTCAGGATGTAAATAGTTCAAAACTACCATTATAAATATACTTTCCACTCATTACTTTGAGTGAATCAAATCGTCACAGAGTTTATTTCAACAACGGCAATTTTCAACTATAAAATAGGTGGCGTTATATACAGAAAGTCAGCGGGTCAAATAATAACATGCACTTGCGGGAGTTTTAAATTAAATATATTAGATATAATAATAGAACAAATTACAGTGACAGTTCATATGATGACATTAAAAGCAAAGCAAACGGTAACAATCATCTGTGTCTGAGTCATAATTAAAACCACACTGCATTCGGGATTCCTTTTCTCGGGGTCACGTGGCCGACGCACAGATTCTCTTAGGTCCTGCTTTCACGTGCGCGAGGCTCCGTTGTGGGCCTTGAATTGTTATTTGACTAGACATGTCAAGAAGAAATCAAAAAAAAACTAGTTGGGTTAACAGCGATCCAGTTGGAGGTAAAACAGGAAACGAAGGGCCGGCTAAGAGGGTTATTCTAAAACTCACGAGGCATGTCCAAGCGACACGAAACGGCAGCAGAAACCGGGCCCCAGATTTGATCGTCGCAGGTTTTGGCGAGGCCTCGTTCCCGCCCTGCAGGACGTCCGCCACGGCAAATCGGACAAACGTACAGGCTGAGCTGCAGGCAGTAATGTAACCATCCAAATGGTTGGGTGCGCCTTCGGAGCTCGAGGTGTAAAAATCAAAACCTCACCCGTCCCCGGTCCCGAGGTCTGTTAGCTGAAACGCTCTTGAGAGGAGTACTTGTGGAGGTTTTGAGGTCAGTAACAGAACCGGTAGGCTGTATGAGTGGCAGTGGGAGCTAACGGAGCTTAAAATACAAGCCTAAACTAAAAACACCAGCGCAATTAATGGAACAACCTGCGGCGAGTGGAATAAGAAGTGGGTCCAGGTGCACTGGGGGGTGAGTGGTGTTAGAAGCGTCATTTGCTTGTAGGTCCATGACCTCGGTTCAGGTTGTGAGGCCATCTCCAGCCAGGAACAAATTTCATCCGGGTTTCCAAGGAGCGGATTGTTCAGAAGTGTCCGCACCTGCTACAGACGTCCGGCAATTCAGTGAAAAAAAAAAAAAAAAAAAGTGACTCTGAGCTTATTTGACTTTTTACAGCGATTGCACTCTTTATCGGATGGTCCAGTTCTTCTTGGAGGGTTGAGACGGGATTATGTATCGTATTACAGCAGACGTTCCAAGCAACACAAGAATCGGGGTTGAGGGTCTCGGGCTCCAACCTGAGAGGTATTTTGACAGATGTGAACGCCGAAGTCGTGAAAACCAAGGCATGCATCGGGGTTCCAGTAATGTGTTGAAGGGCTGCGGGGGGAAAACACAGCGAGTGGCCTCCTTTCCCCCGCTGGCTGTCCAGAGTCACGGCTGACACAGCGTTTCATTGTAACTTGATGAGCGAGGAATTACAGGCAGCACAAACAAACACCGTCTCTCTCTGGGCCTCTGGAGCTGTGGGGAGACAACCGGACACGACGGCGTGAACGGCGGATCCTGCAGGTGTGAGCGCTACAATAGCGGGCTGAGCATTTTCAACGCATGGCTGACGCGCTTCGGTTTCATCTGGGGACCGATATATTTAGGAAAAGTGATGCATAATTGATGGCCAGCGTCAAAATCAGATAGAAGGGGCCTGACCAGCTGGAGCTGGGCAAGAGGCAGGGTTTCAACCCTGTCGGCTGTCAATCACAGGGCCACGCAAAGAGACATTCGACCATTATCTTTCTTTCCCACCTACTGACAATTTAGAGTCTTCAATGAGCCAACTGTTTCTGGACTCTAAGATGGGTTTATTATTTAAAAATGAAAGTAATCAGGTTTAATATTGCCAAGTTATAATATTTCATCATGTTATATGACCTCTGTCTGATTCTCCCATCTTACCCGTGGCTCCCATGTACGACCGCAGCACCTTGTAGGAGCAGCATCGAGAACAGAAGCTGTTGCCACAGTTACTGCAGTTCTTCTGCAACGCAAAGAAACCCCGCGTTACAAGGCACGCGGCAGAGAAACCCACGAGGATCCGACCCCCCCCCCCCATCCTCCAGCTCAGAGTCCTCACCCTTTTCTTCAGCACGGAGAAGACGGCGTTGCAGTTGGAGCAGTTCCCTTTCGCGGAGAGAAATACGAGACTCGTGTTCACGGCTCGAAAAACCAGACCGAGCCTTCAGCAGTTCATTGTTAAGTTTATAAATATTAATAAAAGACGACAAGTCGGCAGCCGACGCGTCACGCACCTGTGCTGGCCGTCGGGTAGCGTTTGCGCAGCTTTTCCGTCAGCTTGGACACTTTGCTGCGTATGGGTTCGTTGCGACTCAGGAGGCCGTTTTCGGAGACCGTGTCGTACTCGGGAGCCCCGAGGGGCCCTTCGTCGTCCTCCTGAAGAGGGAGAGAAGCTGGATGAGTTAACCTGGATGCACAGCATAAGTGGGTAAAATTCCGGTCGGACGGACTGAGACATAAAAATACATGCATGTTTCTGCAGGATCATACAGCCAAAAACATGAAAAACATCAACGCGATCACCGAGGACAGAGAGTCCATCTGCACAGTTTTAATCCCCCTGACGCTGACCCCGGTTAGCACGTTCATCCCCCACTTCTCGGTAACGTTGGGCCACCTTGGCGGAGGTGGGGGCCGGGAGAGTATTTTTTGCACACAAAATTAGCCAAGGAAAGGAAAGAAGGATGTTATTCTGCCCGACTCCGGGGACAATCTGATCCTTCAGTATCCGCCTCTCATGTCTCTATCAGGGCAAACACAAATATAATACATCTATATATGAGGGATATAAACGGACTAACAATTCTAATGCGTGCGACTGTGGTGCTTTGCATAGAAGCATGCAGGATTTGTGGATGAGATCGAACCGGTCCTCCACATGTGGCTTCACAAGACACAACTTCTCACAGCATTAACTATCGCTGCCGCAGGACTCCGGGAGGGACGCTTACCATCGATACTTTAGGGATTTCCTGATTGGCGGGTGGGGAAAACACGCGAGGGAAGACGAACCCACACACAAGAACGCTCCGCAAACAAACAAAACAAAAAAAACAGCCTTCAAAAAGCCCTCTGTAAGACGGCTCAAGGGGAAAAGCTTGAATAAACACTGAGTTCACTGAGAGGTGGGTATGAACTCACCTGGAGGGAAATGGAATTTTCCTGAGTTTGGGTGACAGCAGGAGGAGAAAACAAAACAGGAAATACATCACTGAAATGAAAGGCGTCCACCTCTCCACACACAGCAGGCAGAGACACTAAGTTCTGCTCGGTGTGCATACACGCTTAGAAAAGGGCTTGCTGTGGTTCATTGATAATACTCGCCAACATATGTTCATTTCATTTATTTTTAGAGACGACCAATGTGGATTTTTTTTTCAAAAAGCCGAGTTTGTTGTTTTTGCGCAGATTGAGTTCGAGCGTCTTACTAAATCTAAGAGGTGCCAATCTGTTCAGAAAACCCTTGGCTGGATAAAAACGAAAAAAAACAGGGGTCGGGGATAGAACTTACCTCAATTGCATCCTTAAATTCATCATCTGGTTCTGCCTCCTCCGCCTCCTCAACACTGCCAGGAGACAGGTCCTGCAACCGGGACACGCACAGACAATCGGTGAACGTGCACTCAGGGTGTCTCCGAGCGGGGTCGGGGCACCTGAGGCCGGGTGCTGGAGCAGGGGAATATTCTTGGCCCGCTTCCTTTCCGTAACCCGGAGGCCTCCGGCAAACCCAGGGCAGCCCATCATCATCTGCCCCCCCCACGCCCCCTCCCTTCTGAGAACCAAAGCTCCAGAGAAAACAGCTGGTTCATGCAAATCCATAGGTTTGCCTTTGGGTAGCAGATAAATACATAGAGAGCGGGACTTGATAAGAGGCTTATAGCGTCTAATGTAAATCACAAGCGCTAAATCTGTCCGTATCCCACCCCGACATTCCAGCTGTTTGCGCCGGGCAACCTCACCTCCAGGCTGGTCGGCGTGGGTGTTCTGTCCGTGACGTTGGCCTGCTCCGGCTCTAAACAGACGGGCTGCAGGGTCTGGGCCGGGCCCGCGTGGAAAACCGTCCGCAGACTCAGCACAACTAGAGTCCATAAAGGGGGGGGGGGTTGGTTACGCAAACAGTGTTCAGTTTATAATTGGGGAATTTGTTGTTTACCCGCTGGGGCGGCAGGTACCTCTGCAGAAGTCTCTGTTCCACAGGAAGACGGTGCTGTTGAGCCCAGCGAGCATCCAGCCCACCGGTGTGACGTAGAGCAGACACACCACCATCAGCATCCCTCCGTAGAACCTGGGGAGGAAGAGGGCAAACGGAGCGGATCAGCCACCTTCGTCTTCATAAAATAATTAAGAAGATCATCAAAGAATTATCTGGAAACTACATGATGATCATCCGCCGGCTCAGACTCGGATAGCTGAGGCTGATTCTACGGGGTTGTATCTGCCGTGCGTTAAACCCGACTTTACCAGACTGGATCGTGAGGTCGAACAGACACGGAGATCTAAATGTGAGGTTTTTTTTCTTTCCTCCCACCCCCCCGACCTCTCCCACTCCCTCGTAACAGATTAATGAATATCGCTATTAACGGTTCTCTTCAGCCGGATACATGTCCCATGCCAGCTTGAAATAAGCCGGGATTAAATTTAAAAGGGAGGGGGAGCCGTCTCCTCGGTGATCTGATGAAATTAGAAATTCCTCGGGTGATTATCTAAAACTACAAGACTAGGTTGGTATTTGATTATGGGAGTGATAAATTTGATTTTTTTTTTTCTCGTCGTCTCAGGACAATACAGGTCGGAACTACTAAATCCAACCTTAGTAGATCTGACCTGCGGTTCTGAGTCAGTGTTCAGTAAAACCAGAGCGGTCAGCGCTGCCGTGTTCCGACCTGGATGACTTGGTGTGGTTATCCCAGTACAGGACCTTGTAAAGAGTGTCCGCCGACTGACAAGCAGAGGACAGCAGATCATCCAGGTGCTTCAGCCTGGCAGGGGGGGGGGGGGGGGGCAGAAAAATCCACAGTGGAAAGACAAATGTAAGACTTCTTTTAAAATCAAGTTCAAGAAATAGATAATGCAGCGATAAGAAACAGACAGAAGCGTTTCAATTTCACTGTCCGGCCAGTTCGTCCAACGTTTACCTCATACAAGTGCATCTCTTTGGAAAACACCCAAAAGAGGTGTCCCACAACCACTAGGGGGCAGGAGACACACAGGAAAATATAACTGCTGATTTTAAACTGAATGAAAGGGTGACTATTGTGAATGCTGGCATTTGTTTGTTGGTAGAGGGCAGAGCCTCTGACCAGGGAGCCCTTCTGCAGCGCAACCACTGTTACCGTAGGATAATGGAAGAAAGTATAATATGATATTTGGCTGTTGATTTTTAATCACAAAGTACTCTTGTAAAGTAACAAAAAAAAAAAAAAACAGACGTGGCCGACAATTCAATATGACAGTGTCAATCTGCACAACAATAGACTCAAGCTTAACATTGCACTGTTGCATCATGGCGCCCAGTTATCTTAGAAAAGCAGTACTTATTACTCAGTAATTCTGCCGAGCATTTGCTTGCACAACAGCAGTGGCCTCACAGGCTGTGGATGTCGGAGGAAATCATCCTGCACAACCATCAACCACACGACTCGGTTTAGCTCCTCTTACAGGTCCTTGACCTCCAGCATGGCCTCGTGTTTGGTGAGATGCACCGTGCCCAGGTCTCTGCGGTGCACTGAGTGATAGCGCCTCCTCTGGAGCTCGGCTTCCGTGGGTCTGCCCCTGCACCTGTCCTGCAGGTAACCCAGGGCGGCGGGCATCGTCACCGCCACCACGCCCACTGTGAACCAGCCCACTGGCGCAGGAGAGCAGGGACACAATAGCAAGGTCATCAATAATTCACGTTTCTTTCTAAACGCCACTAACAGGCTTGTCGATATGAATTTAAACGTCTCGTCCTACCTTCGCTGATAGTGTAGAAGAAGACGTTGAGAAATATGCAGACGAGCAGAGAGAACAGGGGCATCTTCCACCTGACAGGGATAAAATCAAAGCTAAAATAACACGTCTCTCTGATACTTTTTTTCCATATTTCATTACATTACATTATATTACATTACATTGCATTTGGCAGACGCTTTTATCCAAAGCGACTTACAATAGAGGACATACTAGGACATACTATTATTACTAGGGTCACAAACATACGCACCCCAGCAGGAAGCGGGCCAGCTCTACCGCATCGACAACCGGTTCCAGAAACAATGCCATCTTTTTGTAGGACACGACCATGTTGAGGAGGTCGAAGTTGGGCGCAGGGCGCGGGCTTCCCAGCTCCGAGGCGTCCGGCGACCCCAGAGTCTCTTTGGATAAAGTGTGCACCAACTCCCCGCGTTCCCCTGCACCGTGGGAAGGGTCCGGAAGGGCCGCCGTACCGTGCATCTTCAGGCCTGGACGGGGAGGAAGGGGAGGGATTACAGAACCATTAGGATAAAAGGGGGAGAGTTAGAATGATCTAATGACAACAATTTCCTGCAGGCGAGCGTGATGGGGCGGGTATATGTGTGTCACTAGAGAATAAATAATGCAGTCTGTCATTGGCTAAGCCACGGCAGGATGTGCGTACGGTCCGTGCCATGTACAATACGATAAGTCAACAGGGCAGGCGGTTTCATGTGTTACAATCGGGTCATCGGATCAACGGCGGGTGTGGTTGGAGGCGCAACTCTCTGCAAAAACCACAGAGGAAGCTTCAATTATTGTACTTTGTCAAAGCTGCAAAACTGAAGCAACTGATCCTGACACTGCAACTTAAGTTCTGTTTTATTTTTGTTGTTTTTTTGCGGGGGCGGGGAGGATGAGGAGAGGGGTAATTGCCTATAACAAAGCGTTTCCTTGCAAAGCTGAACCAACAGCAAGCTATTTCTGCAAATGTTTATGAAGATCCAGGTCATTTCAGATTTGTTTAAACAAGAAGGGAGTGGTGTTTGATCCCCTCAATTACGTGGTCACTAAAAAAAAACGGTCATGTCAAAGTTAGCCGAAGCTACTTTTATTTATGTAGCTTAAGTATTTAACATTGCAACACAAGGTTTTCCCTTCCAGAATCCGAATTCGATTTCCCACAGCAACGGTTGAGAGGGGAAGAGCTAAAATTAGCAACATCCCTAAATCAGGGCCAGGCGACGTTCAGTGATTTGGCCTTCGAGATGCTGTCAAACTGGAAAAGTCAGGTTGGCTGAATGTCAAAGCGAACACGTCGAACGCCTCGTTAAAACTGCTTTGTAGCTGCTGGATGCGTGAAATGCGGGGAAATATCTTACCCGAAGCGACGAGTTACCAAGTCGGACTGGAGAAGCAAATGGCAAGAGTGAGAAGAGGGAGACTCAGCGGAGACTGACGAGCCCCGACGACATCACCATCCCGGAGGGAGGAAGAGCCTCGAAGGTCCCGGTGGACATGGCAGCACCTCGGCCTCCTTCATGACCACCGGCGTGGGGCAAACAAAGGTGTTTACCGGGTTGTCGCGGTGTTGTGCGCCGATTAAAACTCCCGGTAAGACGGTTACGTTCCCCCCGAGCCGAGGGTAGCTTCCTCCGGCTAGCTTCGTTAGCCCCGTCTCGTCCACTTCCGGGTTTGAGTCCAGGACAAATAGTAGACCGCAGAGACGCCGCGCATGTCAAGTAAGTCCATCACAGAGTGGGATGATCGGCGGAGGCGAAACACGCGTGTCTGTGGGAGGGAAGGGTGGGTGAAGTAGAAACGCGACTTGAAAATATTTATCCCATTTTTTTATGAAAAGAGCATCTGCCTGACGGGGACTGTCTTGGCGCGGTAACCGCGAGAGTCGTGGTCTGTGACGTCACAAAGAGGAAGTTGTCACGTCCCACGGTGATGTTTACATGCCGTGGGCTTCCACGGGGGTGCGTCATCCGCTGACATACACCTCACAGCAATGTTGCACACATTGGCAAACTCGATCAGGAAAAAAAAAAAAAAAACTCAGTGGAAAAGGAATACAAAATAACTGGGCTGATGATTTTCTTTAATCACCTCATGAAAAACAAATCCTAAAAACACACACGTTTTCATTGAAATATTCTGAAATTGACATGGAAGAAATGAGAGGAGACCTCATACGACGTGTCTCCAATTGGAGAAGGTGGATGCAATTTGTGGCCAAACGCCAAATTTTTTAGATTCCTCCCCCGGATAAAAACAATCAAACTCAGACGGTCGTGCAGTGTGAGCGGTAGTGGAACTTGAGCCCCCCGTGGTTCCTGAAGGACTTTCCGCACTGTCCGCACACGTAAGGCTTCTCCCCGGTGTGGATCCGGAAGTGTCTGGTCAGCGCCCCGGAGTGACGGAAACACTTGGAGCACACGGAGCAGGTGTAGGGCCTCTCGCCCGTGTGGATGCGAAGGTGGGTTTTGAGGTTCTCCATGCGGTTGAACTCCCGGTTGCACACCGTGCACTGGAAGGGGCTGCACCCCGGAGGGTAGCGCGACGCTCTGCTCCTCTGGATTCCCGCCGCCGGCCGCGAACAGGTCCGCTGGAGCGTCTGCTGGCAAACGGCGACGTGGCGGCGCAGCGAGCTGGCAACTTGGAAAGTCTGAAGGCAAAACTTGCAGCTGAGGCGTTTGATCGCGTCGTGGGCGGGACGGGCCGGAGATTCGGAAATGGACGGGGGGGCTCCGGGGACGGGAGCCGCTTCTGCCTCCTGCAGAGAGTCAGGGAACTGAGAGGAGAGCGACGGAAATTCCGCGCACGGCGGAGCATCCGTGGTCAGGTTTTGAGGGTGACCTGTGGAAACGCACACAAAAAGACGGATTACTTCACCTTTTCCGACACTTAACGTCTGCAGCTTTTAATATGGGAATCCCTGATACATTCATAACCTTGTTGACCCCTGACCTCTGTCTAGGACAGGGGTCAACAAGGTTTACCACTCAAAAGAGCTTTTGGGGAGACGTTTCCCTGCAGTAAAGAAAACGTCCGGGACCGTGAAACCATTTTGAAATTTAAAATGAATTAACGCGGCATACAATTTTATTTTTTTCTTGGCTCTATGCTATTTATAAACAAAATATGTGTTGCATTTTTTTAAATCAATGAACGACTGCAGAGAAAACAAAATTGCAGTTCCGCATGCAACAAAACATTTAGCACTGAAAAAAAGACGTTAGGTTGAAGGTTTCTTTTAAGCAAAATAATAAGATAGGATATAGTTTACTGATCCCCTCAGGGGCAATTCTTTTTGTCACAGCAGTGCAACAACTATAGTATGGGTATAAATATAAATAGAGATAATTAGAAGATAGCAAAAGACAAACACAAATAAATAGACAGCAGAGTGAACATCAACAAGGATAAGAATCAACAACAGAATGGGGGGAAAAAAAAACAGCAAATGTGAGAATAGACAACCAGAATGACAACGACAAGGATAAAAACATAAACAGTGACAAATACAATGACAAAAATAAACAGGATGAAAAGTGAGACCAACCAGGATCAAAATAGACAATGGAGCTACTCGATGTTTACTTGAGTCCTCCTTGTATTTATGAAAAAGAGACTAACTTTAATTATCCGCTGTCAGCAAACCAAAAAGTGGCCCTCTCTCTGCGCTGTCATCCTTTTACTGGCGCATGCAGTCGCTTATTAAGAGCGACAAAAATATCTAAACGTTTTACTTCGATGTTACAAGATCGCCATAATGTTCAAATTTAAAACGACTTATTCTAAAAATGAACAAACTAAAATAAAACACATTTCATTAAGTACTCGTTAATTAATTTGGCAAAAACAACAGGGAGCCGCATCATTCTAGGATTACTTTTAGGTTTGTCACTGCTTGACGTCTTACCGTTAGCCAGCCTGGGGACGGACAGTCTGGACAAACGGTTCTCCGCACTGATCGAATCGGCGCAGCGGGCCGCAGCGCCTGGGTTCTCCGCTTTTACGACCATAACCAGCTCCGTTTGGGCTTCGGTGTGCTTGCAGCGGGGCGGCGGTGAGACGGCGCTTCGGGTTTCGCCGCCTCCGCATGGATGGTCGCTGCTCTCTTCCTTTACGGTGTAACCCGGGATCACCCGGGTGCCATCTGGGGGGGAAACACAGTAAAAAGACCGTTTTCGGCGTCACACGGAATGAGGCTGCAAACTGCACATTTTTTAGAGATTCAAGTAGGAGTCACTTGAGTGACTTCTAGAGTTAGACACCATGTGGGGCATCATTGCAGCACTCCTTCCCCAGCTCTGTTCAAAACAGACTATTTCATTTATTCATTCATACACTCACCCATGTCGCTGTAACCGGCTGTTGTCAGCAGTTAATTTTTCACTTTTTGCACAAAAATGTTTGAACTCTGCATCTGCACTTTTTTTTTTACACTCAAGTCATATTTTTTTTGGGACGTTGTCAATCGCCTTCTTGCTTTTGTCGTACTTGACTGTGATATTTAGAATCTTTTCTTCACCATGAGTAACATGATTTCAATCCTCCGTCTGAGTGACACATATGACAATATTGACAATAAGGTTGACTATATTTTTTTTCTGTATTTCCCATACTTTGTACACTACTCTATTTTAACTTGTGCTAAGATACGACAAACTTAACTGATCCCCGTAGGGGAAATTCCTTTGTCCCAGCAGCATAACAGTTATAATGTAATAAAGGAAAGGAAAATAAATATGAATATAAACATAAGCAGAGAGGCAGAAGACATCAAGACATCCACGAATTGATAGACAGCAGATAAATAGACAGAGAACATCATGATCATCAGGGATAAAAATGGGGAAAATTAAAATTCATAACACAATCATCCTTACTACACTATCTACTGAAGAAGATTTATACAGAGTAGGATTAGATGGAGAAGGTTGACCTAGGAAGGGATGAATCCAAAGGAGAAGAAGAGGACTGCTAAAAGAATTAAAAACGTGCATTTTATTCTATTCTATTAAGGCCTTTTATGCACTATTCCGCCTTAAAAGTAGCAATAAACTGTATAAAATCATCTTAACAAAAATTGGGGGGTTTGAAGAGTGACACCTTCTCCAGCAGCTCCATCCTCCTCCTCTTCCTCCTCCCCTGATCGTGCACGTCTGCAGACGTCGTCGTGTTCGCAGGCGTGCGTGGAACGGTCTCCAGGGTGATCCCCTCTCCGCCACATCTCCTCGCACATATCGTCGGTGGCCCGACCGACGAGCTCCGTCACTTCCCGGACCGCCAGCTCCATGGCCAGCTCGAAGGCCCCGCGGATCGCCGCGGACAGCTCCTCCTGCAAGCTCCGGGCGAAGTCCGCGGCTGCTGCGGGGCGCCGCTTCCCGGTCCCGCACATCTGCGGTTTCATCTTTACTTTAAAGGGGGTGGACAAATATATATAATCCTCGGAAACGCAGCGAATGCCTTGTTGTCCTCACGATGGTTCGAACACTTCCGCCGGAAGTGGAGCGTCTGCGTCCAACCCGGAAGACTTTCGCCCCACAGCGACACCTAGTGGTGGAATGGAGAACTGCAGCCGCTCGCTAGTAAAACACAACTCGAATTTTAAACGTTTTTAGTTTAGTGAACGTTAAACAAAGGTTTGAAAAGAAAAAAAAATCCTCTCTCCAAGATTAAATAATAAAGATTAAATATCTTATTTCACACAAAGAATATTATACTATCTGTTTGAGAGTAATAAAGACCTTAAAACACTTTATAGCCTTGACTTTGACACTTTATAGTTTTATTTGTATTTCTTATTCCCCCCCTTTTTTTTTTTTTTTTTTACTGTTTATACAATTTCCTACTATTATTTGTTGTTATGTTTTACTTGAAACTCTAGCACAAATATTTCCTTCGGGATAAATAAAGTTGTTCTTATGCTTATTCTTAATTCTAATTCATGTTGGTCTAAGTTGAAGCCTGTAAAAGGAGACTGAGGTTATAAGAAATAACACAGACAAGAGACTATTCTTTTGAGCTCTTTGGATGCAAGATCCAGAGAATCCCACTGAGTTCCTCCTTGCTCAGCCTTTTAATGTGTGAGTGTGTTTATCTACATTACAACTTTCATTGGATCATACAGTTCATGTATAGTCATGCATGAGTGAGGTCAGCTCATGCTGCACCTGTGCATAGTTTTTTTATACAGTTCCTTTGTGCTTCATGATGTGTTGTCCAAGGATGATATGCTCAGAGAGGATAGGTTCCAGTTCAAGGACAACTGTGCTCAAAAACAAAAATTATGTTCAGGGAGGATACGTTCCCGTTCAACGATGGCTGTACTCAAAGATGGAAAACATGCCTGGTTGTCATCTTGTGAATAATTGAAATAACATAGTTTTACATAAAGAGAGAAAACTCTAACACCATCATAATAAATCATTCTAGAATTAATTTTCTTTATGTAAAATAAATGATCTTGGTGTGCAGATTTTTTCAAACCTTTGTTTTGTCGATACTTTTAATCCAGCAGCCATCCCTAACCGGGCAGCAGGTGTGCATGGTTTTCTTTTCCTCCCTTAAGCTCTTTGGTGAACGCAAAACATCAAAACAAATAAATTAACATTCATTCGAAATCATCTGAATTAAAATTGGCGATCGGGGCTTTAAAATCTGTTTTTTGCATTGTTAACTAAATTTCTTGCCATCGTTTGGTATTTTTTCCAGAAAACAATATTTCTTTGGATCAGGCCCCAAAAGTATTCAGACATTTAAATATAAAAATACGATTCCTCTTGTAGTTTATGGATTATTTTAAAATATGAAACCCGGAAGTATTCTGGCCCCCTAGTGGCCAAATGGACGAACTGCAACCGCTCGCCAGTAAAACACACAACTCGAGTTTTAAAGTTCATTGTTGAAAGAAAAAATGACATAATAGGAGAAAAACATCATTCATCCACTGGAAGCAAGGCCTCCACACCCTCATTTATCGCTGAGCGGTTCTGTAATCTTCCAGGTGGGCCAGAATCCACCCAGCAGGTCCAAGCGTGCACAGGGTCATTGTGGTCAAGACCAGCATGGATTCCTGCAGGACACTTCCATGAGCACATCTTGTAGAAAAAAAAAATTGTGTTAAGTCAGTCCTGGATTAACTCACCATGAGGCTGACCCTATGTTTGGGTGGTTTGCTGTTAATGTAGGACGCCCGCTGTTGCACGGACAAGTCCAACCCTCGGACAAACACCCGTCGGGCTGTTGGCAAAGAAGAGAAAATCCCACTCATGTCTGAATACAAGAGTTTGGTTTCACTATCAAGTGATGCAGAAGTCCCAGAGAAGATGGCTTAAAGAATAACATTTGTCTTCACACACCTGCAGACCGGTCTAATTGTGTTGCCTTCAGGTGCTGTAGGATCAAATTTTGAGGAGTTCAGGGTCCACACTGCAAAGTTTGTGACGCTCCTCCAATTCTTACTTGTGAAAAAGTAATAAAACAACAGTTTTGTCACCAAGCGCGTTGGTTTTGTCTGTTTCCAGTTGCTCTATCGTTTGGCAAGTGAATTCCTTACAAAACAGCAGCTACAGGCTCCTTGAGTTAGATTACATCTTTAAATTTTGAATAGATAAATCATTTAATTTATCTCCTCCCCCCCGGGATGAGCGGTGTTGATAATTGATGAATAAAACCAGGTCCCTATCATAACAGTAAATAGCGTCATCTAGTGGCCAGTAGCTGTAATTACATGTCTCACAATTTGCAGAGCCAATATTTATCATGTATCAAAGAACTAGAGGATAAACATAAAGAAATTAATTAATACGCCTATCATTTTAAAGTCCGGGTATTTTGGTCTAAAAAGTGTATTTATTTCCAATAGCACATAGAAAAATGACATATACCATGATAGAATATTGTTGCATCTCCATCTTGTTTCTCTTTAAAACCTGCAGTGTTCGAGAGCTTGTTTGTTTGTTTGTTTATTTGTTTGTTTGAGACGGGATAGTATTTGCTGCAGCCAGAAAGTGAGGTCACCACCCTCGCTGATTCGGTCCTGAGGCCTCAGGCGTCTGTCAGAAGTGGGTCGGGATGGTATTAGCAGGGTGCAGGTCTGGAAAGTGGTTCAGTAACTAGGTTGTCTGTCTGTGGGACGCCACGACGACCGCGGGCGGTAAGAATTTCTCCGTTCTTAGATTGCAGAATGAGTTTGACTTTTCTTCTGACGTTATTTTTCTGCTTTTGTCATTCAGGAAAAATTATGCATAATATCACCTGCAGGTTAGTTTAGATGTACAAAAGAGACTGTGCTGTTGTTCCCAGTTACTGGGATGTTTTAAAAGGAGGTTAACATCCGTCGCCTGTCTGTCAAAGACTCCTTCGGGATAAATCTACAAAATCTACAAAAACTGTAAGCAAAGCAAGCGACTGTTTTGAAGTGAAAAGCACCCAATTATATTGGATGCTGAATTTTCCCTAATTCATATTAAAAGAACTCTAGAAACTACTTAGGAAATTTTAAAAATTTGTCAATGAAAACAAAATAGTTCTTGAAATATTACTCTTAATGTTTGGAGACATTATTCCTGATCAAAATAAATCTTTTTGAAAAAATATCTGAGAATAGAAAAAAAAAAGACCATAAACATGCAAAGAAAAAACAGATTTTAAAGGCATTATTACTAAAATGATCAATTATTCCCATTCCTGTTCTTGCAGCACTGCATGTTTAGTTTCAATCTAATATTAATCTGTTTGTTTTAATGTTAATGTTTCATGTTCACCTGCAGGCTGAACGCTCCCCGTCATGCATTATCTTTTTTTCCCCCCATTTCTCCACCTTTAAGTCATGACTGAGGCCCCGGGTTCCACGTCGGCGCAGGAGGGCCTGCCGGTGGCGTTGAAACCGTCACATCTGTGCAAAAGGAAGTCAGGACGCTCCAATATCTTTGCCGGCGTGGATCTGTCCCAGCTGTACAGACTGTTCAGGGCGGCAGGAGACAGGGACGCTCAGCGCCGGGCCAAGCTGGCGTTGCAAGGGGGGGACGAGGACGCCGCTGCCGGGGGGACGGAGCAGGAGGCCGGGGAGGGACGGGACGAGGCGGCGCTGGCCCGAGCCTTGGTGGGGCTGCGGGTCCGAGCCAGGACCAAGGGCGGCGTCAGGGCGGGGGGACACGGAGGGCGCAGGCGGCTCGGAGCGTCGGGGTCTCCCAGGCGAGTAAAAACAGAGTTTGCAAGACTTTTAAAAGTCAAATGTAATAGATTACTTCAACTGAAAAGATCAGCTCCCAGTCCAGACTCCCTTTGGACGCCGGCCTCCTCATGTGCTGTGCAAATTGTCATGTGCCTGGTAAACGTAGCATGACCTCACAAGACAGGCGCCCTGTGTGCGCACACACACACACACACACACACACACACACACACACACACACGTCGTTCTTTTGACATTTCAAGCCGAGACTAAACTGGATTTGTGGGATGAGCAGCAAAGTAGCACAAGATTGTGAAGGGATGGTGTGAGTCCGATGGGCTCACACCGCCATGAAATGCCTCTCTGAATGGATATGAAATAAATGAATAAATACATTTAGGGAAAAAGGGCAGTTGCAACTTCCTGTTGTGCAGCGGGTAAATAAATGAAACCCTTCATTTCTGAAGTGGGGCGACTCCGGCTGGGCCCCCACACACTTCGCTCCTCCTGGGTTTTATTTGACGTTAAGGTGAAGTCACCTCTTTTTATTTTCCAGGTTCGCCGAGCCCTCGCCCGGCTCCACGTCTGAGGAGGAATCCGAGGAGGAGGAGGAGGCCTCGGCGAACCCGCGTCCCTGCAAACCCTCCCCTCCGAGAGCAAGACAGCAGGAGGTCGCCAGAGACTCTGAACGCTACCTGCACCACATCCTCCACTAAAAACACAAGGACGGCGTGAAGCGGCGGGAGCTTCATTGCAAAAGCGCTGTCTCCTTCGAGCGGATGTGGTACTTTCCCCTGTCTGCAACGTCCACGTGCCGCGTTAGAGGGGTCAAAATGACCAGAACATCATGTGATCTGTGAGATTTAGTCTTAAGCGGCGTAGTCACTTTGGGTCTTTATCCTCGCAAGGGCTTCCAAGATGCTGAAATGAAAAAAAAAAAAAAACTAATACCAACAAATGAGATTAATTTCTGGGCTCACTGATGTTTCATGCTGCTATAAATAACCCCATATTCATGCTAGCTTCACTACAAAACAGTCTCGACGAGAATGAGAGGGTGAATGATTGGGACGCCTCTGTATGATTGACAGCTGACATGTCCGGGTTAAGCTCCGCCTCTCTGCACACATAAATAAAACAAATCACTTTGTGTTCCCCAGATACAAGGTTTATGAAAAACCAAAATAAAGAGCAATAGTTAATATACGATTTTAAAAAGGTGAATTTGATTATAGCGTTTATTTTTTTTGGTCTGTAAACCTTCAAACGTGACCTGCTGCCGCCAGTAAACATCACTTCTTACTCCTTTTCCTCGTTATTCGTCCGCGCGACGACTCGCGCTCGTGCATCCACAGACACGCAACGTATTTGTATTAACAGAGTATGTTTTTTTTTTTTATTATTATAATCTATCATTAAATATTACATACAAATTATACAGTGCATTGTCACAATACATTTCATGTCTGTTCAGCACAGCAGAGAGTTATTTAACTTAGTTCGACTGCATGAGTCACCAGATTACCGGGGAAATTACCAGCTGTCAATCAATCACTCAATCAAGCCGCCTCCTGTGGGTGGATCTTCACCGGTACTTCGCAGGCGCTGTTCTGAGACGAAAATGAAAAAAATAAAGGAAGAAAAAAAAAAACAGGTTTGCTGTATGGGAACAAACCACTTGTTTCTCAAAAAATGAAAAAAAAAAAAAAAAAAAAAAAAAAAAAAAAAGGGTCTGCTTTCCAAAAATCAGCCTGGATGACATGCAGATTATAATCTGAGTAAACTGTTAAGGGGGAAGTGAGACCGGTGGCTGGGACCGGACACACACCGAGCATCAGAGCGTCAAGTTCCTTAATCATCGGGACGCACTTGCAAAAAGAACACTTGTTTGTTAAAAAAAAAAAAAAAAAAAAAAAGGGGGGGGGGGTTGATCCTCACAGTTGTGGCGCCGCTGCTCGCTGAAGATGGATTTAAAAAAAAAAAAAAAAAAAAAGGCAGAGAGGTACAATGTGAAGAGACCCGAAAAGGAATGCGGCACACCTTCCCCCTGAGAAGGAAGCGTGAGGGGTTTTCCAACGGGCATGCACGTGTGTGTGTGTGTGTGTGTGTGTGTGTGTGTGTGTGTGTGTGTGTGAGGAGGGGGGGAGGTGAGTGCAGGTCAACAGTCTCATTGAAATCCCCCTCTTTCGCAGGAAGGTAGGGCATTTCTCCACGAGTTTTCATCTGCCGGCCGTAGGTTCTCCCCTCTCCCAATGGAGCTGGCTGACAAAGACTGGTCTTGGGAGCGGAAGACGCCGACGGTATCTTATTTTTTTTCTGTTCTTTTCCTCCCCCCCCCATGCCGAGAAGGAAAAAGCTGCATTCTCTTGCCACCGGTGCACTTCTCACACTGGCCCCGCCGCTGCTCTTCTACCACCAGGTGAAGAAAGGTCTCCTGCTCTGGAAACTCTGTGTGTACGACTCACTGTTGGCCCTCTGCGGCGCCCGGGCCGTTTCCACGATCACTGGCGGCATCTGGACCAGCTGGAGCGGTGTTTTGCCGTCCTTCAGGGCCTGACACAGGTTCAGGATCTTAGAATTTAAAAAAAAAAAAAAAAGGAGGTATGAATAAGTTGGATAAATACACATGACAACGTCGATGTGAGCGAAACGGCTCACCTGCCCTCTCATCACCGCGACCTGTTTGTGAAACTGTCCTCGGTCGAAACCCGGGTCTTTCTGCGGGTTGTGGGACAAGACAGGTTTTTTAAAAATATATAAATCTTTGCATCTGGTGAGGGGTCGAATGACAAGGCGGCGCCGTTGAAACCTTGAATAGCTCGTAGAGGTCCTCTTCGAGATCTTTGATGAAGTTGGGGTCGGAGAGTTTGGGCAGAACCAGCTCTCTGATTTCCTGGGAAAAAGGGACTTTCGCCTGGGAGAGCCACGCCCAGTAGAACGGGTCTGGTGATTGGACAATGAACGGTAATGAGCAACTTATATGTATTTCAAGCTAAAAGGGGGAAGAAACATATAAGACTAAAAATAAAAGTTTCTGGTGCTTACAGGCTCTCCAGGAGTCGGGATGCTTGAGGGGGAAGGCCAGCCCGTTGTCTATGGCCGCCAGCTTGATGATGGGATCCTTAACTACCACCCAGTCTGTGTCCTGCGGGGCCCCCGGGTCCGGGTGCAGAAAAGCAATTCAATTTTGTTCATCGAATGAAAAACACTAAACGAGGTTAAGCGGTGGAAACACGAAGGGCTTAGCGCTTAAAAAACAGGATCAGACCGCTTGTGTTCGTGCACGTACCCTGTTGCCCACAGGGTCCATGGGGCAGTCATACTTCAGGAGCCAGTTGTCGTTTCCTCTGTCTGAAAAACGAAACACAAAAAAAAAAATCCAAAGTGAATTGAAAAGTGAAAGTGAAGAAAGAAAGTATGACAGCTTGATGGCATTTTAGTTTTTCTTCCCTCACCAAACCATTCTGGACAGATGAAGCCCCGCCCACTAAGGGTACCCATTTTGTGTTTTTAGCTCTGTTAGCCGTTAGCTCATGTAGCCTAGCCACTGGCTCTGCCCGCAGAACATACGAGGTGATTCGGCTGCCGCTCCGCCAAGAGGATGACCCTCTGTTTCTTCAGATAGGCAGATTCTGGCAAGAATTTTCCTCTAACAACCCAAAAAGCAGCAGCTCTAAGTGTAAGTTAGCTCCCTGTAGACTGTTCGTGCTCCGCCTGGCCAGGAGATGAACATTCATTTTCATGCACCAAATTATTTTTTTGTCTGGTATTTGGTTCAGCTTAGATTCCGTGGAGGTGAAAAAGACGTCGGACAATCGATCTGTGTCGCCTCAACAACTTTGACATCACGAAAATCTAAGAACACATTCGACATTTGACACCGCTAGCACTTTGCCCATTAGCTAAGCTAGCCGAACACACACACACCTAGCGCTACCACCCTCCATATTTTGACTCCATGACAGCAGTCAAGGGCGCTCAGGTCGTCGCTGGCAACAGCGTCGTGTGTTTCTCAGAGGGAATGATAGCCTAGTTAGCTAAGCTAGCAGGTGTTGTTAAACAGCAGGGGGCGCTGTTTCCTTGTATCACCACATGAACGCTGCTGCAGAATGTGGCAGTGAGGCACCAGTGTAATTGCTCGATATAACCTTTTTCCTAATTACAAGTGTTGAAAATTTAGGATATTGTTGTTTAACTTCAGAAATTAAGCTTTTTTAAAAAAAAAAAAACAACTCTGCAACAACGTGCCTGTGTTCCTGATAATGTAATCGAGCACGACGAGACGCTCGAACTGCAGCTGGAGCTGGCGGTTGGTGTTCTCTGGCAGGGGCTCGGCCTCGAACCTCCGCAGCCAGAAGTCTGCGTCCTTGTATCCGTCGACGAAGAGCTGGAAGGAGCCGACCTGCGGGATGGGAGGGGAAGGAGGGGAGCGGCGCTGATGGATCTCGGATTACACCGTTACAAGCTGGCGTCTCTCAAATGTGGAGGAGGACAAATCCAATATTGATTTGCAGAAATTGGACACGGTGACGGAAGTCTTACCTTCGGTGGAAGTCCAATCCTGTGGAAGCGCTGGCCCACCTTTGGTACCTTCTCCAGGGCCAGCCTTTTCCCTCTGGACTTGACCCTGTCGATGGCACTGTAGTTGAAGGTTTCACTTGCCAAGTAGACCACCTGGAGGGGAGGAGAGGATTAGCAAGGGAGATCCTTCTCGGACGACCGCCGCACATCTTCTGACCACCCCCTCCTGTACCTTGGTCCTCGGGACGATGTTGAGCTCAAGTTTCTGGTCGACCAGGCTGGCCCCGGCCTCGGAGAGGTAGCCCTGGTTCAGGACCAGGCAGTCGCGGCCGAAGCAGCAAGGACAGCACAGTTTCTGGAGCCACTTGGTCCACTTGGGGTTGAGCTGACCGTACGGCTCTTCGTTCTTCGGTTTGAACACGCCGATGATCTTCTGTTGAGGGGGTCATGGGGGGGGAAAAAAAAGAAGAAAAAGCGTCAGGAAATGTGGAAAATGAGGAGTTTGGACACAATCGGAGCAGGAACGCAGCAACATATTCAATCCAAAAAATGTTTCAAAGCAATGTTATTGAAAGGTTATGCTGAGAGAAGTGGTGAAGAGTAACTGAAATGAGTGAATTGTCTCCATGGCCACTGTGCTGTGTAAATGCTCAATATCTAAAAATTCTCGAAAGCCGGCTGATGATGTGTTCCCTGAAAAAAACACAGACGTGGTGTCACGCTTTTAGCAGAAAATCAGTATTTCCTCGGATGAAATTAAAAAAACGAGCGCAGTGGGTGTCATATGCTTTGCGGAGCTTAAAATCCCTCTCGTGGTTAAAATTGCAGTCTAGAGTAATAGGAACGTGTGGGCATGCGGCGTAACGCCTGTGTGTCACACACACACACAGATTACAACACAAAACTTGGACATAGAAGCGAGTTATATCCTCACAGAGTAACCACATGACTACTAAGCACACTAAGTAAAGAAACTGGAGAAGTAGTGGTGGGGGTTGGGGTGGAGGGAACCGATCATTAGATAAAAAACTTCACACACACTTTGCCTGTAACATATATCTTTTTTCTTTGAGCCTGAAACTATTGCATTTTGAATCGATCCAAATGCAACAAGTGACATATGTGAGGATCTGCAGAGATGCTGTTTAAGTCACTCAGTTTCCCATTTCCAGGTTCACCTCAGCAGCGCTAGTCATAGCTAAGTGCTTTGTTGGCTGACATGTGGAGTTCATAAATGGAGCCCATTTATGAACTCCCTTTTGTCTTAACTGTTAAACACTTGGAAAAAATATCCACACATAGACACAAAACGTAATTGCAAAGGCTGTGACAGATCAGCACGTCTTCTCTGTATCTTCTGCTTAGATTAGGGACTTTGGGACTTTGGTCTCCTTGTTGGAGCAGAGCTCCAGAGAAAGAGCTACATGAAGCTACGACGCTACCTGTCTAGGAGAAGGTTTTATGGGGATGTTTCCTGTTGGTGATATAAATGTGACTGCCACTCAAAGATCTAGGTTATTGATAACAGAGTGCAGCCATTACTGGGGAAAAAAAGAGCACATCAATGAAGTTGCTGATATTCTGCATGCATGAATACACAAGTCCTGTCACCAAACTCTATTACCCTACAAGATGCACAATGTCTCCGCTGCTGATATATCATTAGTAAATAAATGTGTGAGTGGAAACAATTTCCAAAACTAAAAGTACTGAAAAGTTTGCAACAACCTGCTGCATCGGTAGTCATTTATACATCGGAGAAGTCCTGAGGTTACTTCACGGCAAATGGATGCAAATTGGGAGGGTTTTCACCGGGAGCCGTGATCTCGCCCTTTAGGCCCAGAGTATCAACTTTCTCACCTCCTGATCTCCAGATTAGATATGTTGAAATCCACTCAGCACGTGGGATCTATTTAGAAACAATCACTATTCCCCAGCAATCGGCCAGATCGGTTCTAATAAAAACCATGATTTGGTTTGTAATCTTTTTTATTTTTCCCATCAGGGGCATCATTCCGACACTAATTTCATTTGACACTTGTGTTTTCTGTCTGTCAAATCAATCTGGCAGAAAGTTGAACGTCGTTTAAGCAGGATGCAAATCTAAATTGTATGAGGTTACGATTATTTTGAATGAGGGTGTGCAAGGCGTTTGTGCGTCTCTTGTCTAAATCTCGAGTGATTTGCCAAGTCATCACAGGTTACTTGGGAAAGGCCGAGTGCCACAAGTGTGGCGGCTGGTTTCACAACGGTTCTCATCTGTTGCAGTAAAATACTTTTAAAAGATAAACCCGTAGACATAGGAAACCAGATGTGAGTTGGCAGCTCTTCCTCTTACCCCCTGAGAGTCTTTGACAAAGTAGCTTCCACTGGATCCTTGGTAGATCCTCTCCGGGTAGATCCCATCCTCGATGGCTCGCTCGGCCTTCCGGATGATCTCCCTGAACTCTGGGTCCTCCGGGAACTCGTTCCTGTGCGGCTCCCGCGGTGAGTTTCCGCGGTCCCTGTCCAGGAGCGGTTGCCTTTCCCGGCTGCGCCCGGGACTGCCGGCCGGGATGCGCACCACGGAGCCCGGCGTGCTTCCAAATGCGCCCCGCGGACTGGTGGGCTCCGTGGGACAGTAGCTGAAATCGCCAGAGTCCCGTAGCGGAGAGACAAGCGGACTCGTCTCGTCCATGATGTTCGAGGCGTTTACGTTAAACTCGTGGCGACGGAACGGACACAAAAAAAACAAAAACGGAAAAAAAGGAAAAGGGGGAAGAAAGAGGGACGGTTGTTGTGTTGGCTAAACCTGACGCAGGCTAACAGGGAAATACACACACAGTCAAGCAAAATCAGATGACTGTCAGCTTCCGGAAAAAGGCGGGACATAACGAACAGTGTTTTGATCATCAACCAATCAGCGATCATGTACTTCCAGAGATGCTGATTATCTCCAACGGTGATTGGATAGAATGATTTCCGCTAACGGAAGACACGTGAGCGTGCAGCGGTTTATACAATTAATTAACTCAAAATTAAACGAAAGGCGTCTGAAGAATCCAGTTTAATTGTTGATGTATGACCGAAAACAACAAGAAATCGGGAAACCAGAAAGATCGGAAAGAAAAGTAGTCTTTGTCGAAACTTGATACCTCCGACCTTTCGAAAGTTGTGACGTCACACAGGAGGTGCGTGACGTCACGCCCAAGTTACAATCCTCCAGACGGTCAAAGCCTCTCGTTGGTTGTTGCGTTTCCTCCCTAACACGGTGTTTGGGGCTTATTTTCATATAATAAGACCGACTAGTTTGGTATCAATGTGTTACTTCGAGTGTTCAGCCACTATTCAAACCAATATTGATGTATGAGGCCTGCTGGATCCTGAAGTTTAGTCTGCGAGGCTATGGTAAATAGACCGCCACTGATATTTATGACCGCAGGTTTTCTGCCAAACATCATCCCAAATGAATGAATCATCCCAAAGAGGGATTTGCATGAACTCGGACGGCTCACTTGGCCTCCTTGTGGGTAAAGCCGAGAAATGCATTATACCAATCAAAATATTCACTGCAGGATTATATCATTTCAAAATAAATGAGTAAAGAAAACATGAATGTTGATAAAATATTTTTTATTCCAATTCCCCCCCTCATAATCAATTCCCAAACTAATAATCATCAAAAAAATGCTGTAATATTAATTTTGTACAGACATAAAGCTTGGTTTAAAGATTGGTTTGTTTGAAAAATTAGTTTTATAGTAACCTATAGTAAGTTCTTAAATACAGGACCTATAAACTATAGTAAGAATATTAAAGATAAATAAGAATATAGTAGTCTGGGATTATTCCTTATTAAATGTATTGCCTTTTGGGGACAAATAAAGTTTTTTTTCTATTATCAAATACACTGTAACGGATCATATGTTTAAAAAAAAAACAGAAATTTAAAACCTATAGTAAGAATATTAAAAATAAATAAGAATGTAGTAAGAAGTAAGGGGTTATTCCTTGTTAAAAAAATGTGAATGACATGTACTCACCCTTATTTTGTTAATAATAATCTCGATTATATTTGTTATTTTTCATCTGTTTGTCGTCGCCCATCTGAGACGAATTTCAATGAAATACAAATATTCCTCTTCTGTTGCCATGACAACGTGAGCGACTAATTCCTGTCGCAAAGCATCGTGTGTTGACGCACGAGCCCCGGGATGCGAACGTGCCCCTCGGCGCATCCCCCTGCCTCCCTCCTCCTCGCGCGCCTCAACTCGCCCTCCGATTGGCTGAGAGGAGCCTCAAAAAGAGCTAGCTCAGTGTTCTGGACGTTTCTGGCGGATTACCCCGGCTAGCCGTTCCGGAACGCCGACCTCCCCCACCGGTACCGACCCTCCAACCCTCCGACCCTCCGAATTTCCGGACCTCCGGCGTCCTGCTCCAGCTGCTGCGTGTCCGCCTGCGCCGAGTCGAGGCGAAGTCGCAGACCATCCCGTCGCCACCGAGGAGGAGTGACTTCGCGCAGAGTTTGCGGAAATACGACGCGGGGATGGCCGCTTACAAGCTAGTTCTGATCCGCCACGGGGAGAGCTGCTGGAACCAGGAGAACCGCTTCTGCGGCTGGTACGACGCCGACCTGAGTGATACCGGCGAGCAGGAGGCGCGGCGGGGAGGACAAGCCCTGAAAGGTACCGGTTTACCGTCACCGGGCGTTTTCACGGTCGTAAGCCGCCGTAAGGCTTCGCTTACGCAACTCGGCCGGATAGCGGAACAGGTAGTCGGCCCACTGCGACACCGCACCGTGGAGGGCCCCACTACTGCAACCCACTGCGAAGACAGTGTAAAACATCTATTTTTTTGTTTAAAAACAATATAAAAATACACACAAATATTTCAATATCCCTTTAGAGAAATATATCCCCAATATATGTATTTTAATAATACTCTTGAATCTTGAAGTGAGGCCTAATAGCTTCAGATTCTCTATTAATACAACTAGAATTCAGCTTTTTTAGTGAAGATAAAAAAGCATTGTCATTCAGATCTACAGGACTGTCTCAGAAAATTAGAATATTGTGATAAAGTTCTTTATCTTCTGTAATGCAACTACCAAAACAAAAATGTCATACATTCTGGATTCATTACAAATCAACTGAAATATTGCAAGCCTTTTTATTATTTTAAAATTGCTGATTATAGCTTACATCTTAAGAAAACTCAAAAATCCTATCTCAAAATATTAGAATATCATGAATAAGTAACTGTTTTTTTTAAATTGCATCATAGAAGACAAAGAACTTTATCACAATATTCTAATTTTCTGAGACAGTCCTGTATTTAAGAACTGATAGGCGGATGATGAATTGCATATGGAGACATGAAGCCAGCACTATATCTACAACCCCTGGCTGTGGATTCACCTGCTCAGACTGCAGCAGACAGTGTGGATCAAGGATTGGACCCTATAGCCACAGCAAGACTCACAAGTAGCAGAGGCAGGATTGTTCTCATCCGATACGTTGGACCACCAAGGGATGTAGGAACCGTGCCTGAGGCTTAATGCATATCCCCCTCCCTATGTAGCCCAAGCACGGCTAGCGTGACCTTAAACAAATCAGTGGGCAAACCCTGCAGAGCGCTTCACATGCCACGTGCGCTGTCTCTGACTCAGCAAAATGGAACTTGTCAAAGAAAACATCTTTGTTGTCACTAGAAACACCTATATATTCACCACCCACTTCTCCTTGTCCTGCAGATGCTGGTTATGAATTCGATATCTGCTACACCTCTGTGCTGAAGAGGGCCATTCGCACTCTGTGGCATGTCCTGGATGGCATCGACCAGATGTGGCTGCCCGTCCACCGGACCTGGCGCCTCAACGAGCGCCACTATGGCGGCCTGACCGGGCTGAACAAGGCCGAGACCGCAGCCAAGCACGGGGAGGCTCAGGTCAAGATCTGGAGGCGATCATTCGACATCCCCCCACCGCCTATGGATGAGGGCCACGACTTCTACCAGACCATCAGCAAGGTGACTCTTTCAGGAAGTGGAGAATCCCTGCCTGGTTCTGTGTCTAACTGGAAACAAATCTTCCATCTTAACCATTTAGTAACCTTTTGGAGTATCTCTTCCCGTGCAGGACCGGCGTTACGCCGACCTGACGGAGGACCAGCTTCCCACCTGCGAGAGCCTCAAGGACACCATTGCCCGGGCGCTGCCCTTCTGGAACGATGAGATTGTCCCGCAGATCATGGAGGGAAAGCGAGTGCTGATTGCCGCCCACGGCAACAGTCTCCGAGGCATCGTCAAGCATCTTGAGGGTAATAGCCTGGTTCTTCTTGTCAATCTATAGAAGTATTTCATTATTCAACAACCAAAACAACAAATTAGCTATCTCTACAACTGATACCAAAGAATTATTATGCCAAGTAACAGCCTCAGTAGTCCTGTTGTAGAACAACTATTTAAAACTGGTTTACTATTTCAATCTCATTGATGCCTAAGTCTACTGGAGTGATACCTTATATCTTAATGAAACACCCTGCATTTGACCAAATTTGCACATGAAACTACATTTTTTAACTCCGTTCAATACACATTATATTAAGCTTGTGCTGCCAAACATAATCCATAAAGCCTTTGGCCCTGAGGAGGTCAAGAGAAATTAATGAATTCACATATTAATGGCACCCGAGCCGATCTTTCCGTGTGCACCCATTGGTCCAAACATGCAAAGTAGCGTCTTGTATGGTTTGTTCGCCTGTCCGTCACTTCCCAGGTATGTCTGAAGAGGCCATCATGGAGCTGAACCTGCCCACGGGGATCCCCATCGTGTACGAGCTGGACAAAAACCTGAAGCCCTTGGGGCCCATGCAGTTTCTGGGAGACGAGGAGACGGTCCAGAAGGCCATGGCTGCCGTGGCCGCTCAGGGCAAAGCCAAGAAATGAGACCTGGGTGTGCTGAAGTAGCGCTCAGTCATGCACTGTTTAGCTTTCAAGTCAAAGATTAGGTCACTTGTGTCATCAAACTTGGAAACACACAATGTGCACTTTACTTTACTGATACCCAGTTCATAGGTGTATAGTTTTTGGGTTTTATCAAACAGTCTGTAGAGAGAAGATTGCAACTATGATTACTTTTGCACCAACAAAAAAATACAAATCGTGGACCAGTAAATTTCAGAGCAGTCTTAGTCAAACCCTGCAAAGTTCCCTTAAGTGTTCCTCTTCCCCATCCTGGTAGCTGAGGTCAGTGGGTAGGAGAACCTCTTACACTGAATACTGCTTGCTGTGGAGTCAAGAGTAAAACAAAGAATAACATGCTATGATGGATAACATGACTCTTGTTTTTTATTTGTTTTCTTTTTAATTTCAGTAAGAGACCCCTTCTCATCAGTATATCTGTTGTATCATGCAGAAAATTAGCGTCACAACAAACTCATTTTTGAATACTTGTTTCTTTTTCCTTTCCCACTGGCATCATGTAAATATACCAATAATATGGTATATTTATTTATATATACATATTATAATGTTCAACAAAATTAAAGAGAAATTGCTGTCACCAAGTCATTAATACAACACTGTAGAGCCACAAAACTTGAACAGATGCTTCAACTCAGCAATTTTGATGATGGATGTTTCCTCGTCCTCAAAAGCAAAGTTGGCATTTGATGCTAATTTCAGTATTTCAGAATGTGCAAAATTAAATTTAGTTTACCAAATTAATCACCCTAATCCTGAGTCTCCATCTTCTGGTGTGTTTGGAAACAATACATGTAAAAGAAGAAGAAATGTTCAATTAAATTAAGAGTAATCACTGGAGAGAAATTCACTTACCACACTGAAGCTGAAGCAGCGTCGCTGCCCATTCATATTTAAAAAAAAATGTGAAAAACTAGGTGTGGATTTCGCACAGTTCAATTTATCTTTAAGTCTCCTATTAATCACAGATTAATGACTCACTAATGGTAAATGTAACAGCAGAAAACAACAAATTGAAACATGAAGCGCACTGGATCACCCCTTAAAAAACACATATCTGCTCGGATATAAACGCCTTGTAAGGCATAATACATATTTAAAATGGCGACTTAAAGCTGATAAGAAGTTGTACGAATCATAACGTTCGTCATGTTATGACTAACGATCAAGTCCTCGTTAGTCCTTCCGTTACCATGACGACAACGATCGTCACTTGAAGACAATCAACATTTTTGGGGAAAAAAAAAGCAATACTGGATTAATTAATTCCACTGGTGTGATTTTTACCTGGCTATTGTAAAAATAAAATTACCGAATTTAGTTGTTTAAATTAGTTTTATCGACGCATGCGCGGATATCACACACAACCTGGCAACGCGGAGGCTCGGAACCCCACGTGCCCGAATCACGCAAACGGCGGAAGTGGGCGCGCCAAGCCCCGCCTCCTCATCCGGCGCGGCGCGCCGTCCACCAATCAGAACTCACCTTGAATCCAGATCACAGCCAATCGGTGAGCGAGTTGCTCTTCCTCGCGAACATGTCGCCCATGAAGCTGTGTGTTCCAGGTGAGTCCCCCCCACGTATGTTTTCTGAAATCCACGCGGGAATTCCGTTGCTGCTGAAGACTCCGTCATGTCTTAACTTCCCTCCGAAAGTCGCCGATTTGCCTTAAGAGTCTTAACTTCAACGCAGAACATAGTGGTTTTCCACTTGGTGTTTGCGTGGGGGGATCCTCGTGGACACGCTGCGTACTCATGCTCTCCCCTTCCAAGAGATTCACGTTTTACCTCGCGTTGCTTGTTTTTGTTTTCCTCTGCTTCTGCTTGCTTTCAGTACGAAAATAGTGCTAAGTGGTTTTTTTTTCAGGCGTGGGCGTGGGTTGTTTACTTTAACTTCCTTGGGCAGGGCCGCGGCATTCCTTTCACACCTGTTGCCTGTGCGATCAGTGATAGTAGTTACGTTCTACGCTACACGGGCGTGTCACCATTGGAATGTGGCTAGGTGTGTGTTTGTGTGATGGTTTAAACCAGCGGTTCTTAACCTTGTTGGAGGTACTGAACCCCACCAGTTTCATATGCGTATTAACCAAATCCCTTTCCCCTATTTATTGGAAAAATAAAACAGTATAGATAATAAAAAAATTAAATGTTTTTTTCAAATTCAAGACAGAGGTATATGATTTATTGGTGCACACAATGAACCGTGCATCAGCATCACTGTGTTCAAAGAATAAAACCAGCAAAACATGATTTTCACACTAAAACAAAACCATAATTACGAATAAGAAGGAATAAGGAAGTGTTCCCTTAGTTTTGCCCGTGTTAGACTAGAATTGCTCAACTTGGCATTGCAAATGGTGCCGTTCGGACGCAGACTCCCATCACATTCTGTTATACATGTGAATCTATATAGTGCACATTCGTCCGACGATTTCCTTTTTTTTGTGCAACATAATTAGTAGGAAGGGATTATTATGTTAGGAAAAAAAACACTCAACACACCAACATGACAGTCCCAAGTTGACTACTGAACGCACCAAAATCACTGCAGCACAGTTGGTCAAGCTCTGTATTGTGATCACCTCCAGCCAAGCGGGTTGTGTCTTGACCTCCCCTGAACCTGAAACTGACTCAACCAACCCCGGTTAAGAACCACCGATTTAAACCTCCTTAAATTAGAATTGAGTTATTTAAAAAATGTGATTAGTCAGCAGGGAATACAAAAAAACAGTACAGCTTGTTTTGACCCACTCACACAAAAACACTGACCTCCCACTCCCACGTTCATCTTTCTGCCCACAGGGGACAAACTGTGCAGCACAGATGATTGCAACCCCGGGACGGGGGTCTACTTACGGCACGGCTACATCTACTCTTCGCTAGCGGGCTATGTTCTGAGGAAGAACGAAGGGGAGGAGGTGAGGAGGAGGGAGATGTGGGAGGGCAAAGGTCGTGCAATGTTTTGGATTCCTGCCACGGCTGAAAAGCGGTGTTTTGTTTAAGCGTCGGAAAAGAAAGAAAAAGACACGATTCTGACAAGTAATCCCGATGTGTCCCTGGAATTCCAGTTACCGGTGATCTCCGTTGTGAGGGAGACGGAAACCCAGCTGCTTCCGGACGTGGGAGCGATTGTTACCTGTAAGGTAGGATGGATATATATATATTTTTAACATCTATTTAAGATAAACTTTATTGATCCCCATAGGGCGGGCCACATTTCTTATTTAATTTTCATGCCCCTGTCCAAATTGAACAAAATGAAACTTGCAATTTAAATTTTTACCTGTAAGGTAGGATGGATATATATATATTCTTAACATCTATTTAAGATAAACCTTATTGATCCCCATAGGGCGGGCCACATTTCTTATTTAATTTTCATGCCCCTGTCCAAATTGAACAAAATGAAAATTGCAATTTAAATTTTTTAGCATTTTATTTAACCCTTAAAATTATTAATGATCGTATAAATGTACGGACGTTATTTGTATGTAATCATCCATACGAAATTAAACAAAAGGGAAAAAATAAAGAGTTTCTAAATTCAAAATTAATTGAAAATACATATTAAAATATTCAAAGAAAATAGTTTGTCGGCCCGGATAAAACACCAAAACCCATGGGGCGTAATATGCCCAGGTCTGCCACAGGAGAAAGTCTTTTGTCACAACAGCGTAACAGTTATAAGTGTTGATAAATATGAGAGGCAATTATAAAATAGCAAAAGAAAAAAAAAATCCACAAATAAATAGACAGCAGAGCGAAAAACAGCAACACCATCAAGGATGGACAACAGAATGGGGGGGCAGTAAGGGTGAAAATAGAGAACCAAAACTAAACGACAACATAAACAGAGTGACCAAAGCAATGACAAGAATAAAATAAACAAACAAAAATAGGCAGGATGCGAGTGGGCTGAGACAAACAAGGAGAAAAAAAAAGACAAGTGTTAGGGCATGACAGGTGAATGGATGAGGGAGTGAGGCTGCGCTGGCACAGATGCACCTCCAGAGTTGTGTCCCGTCCAGATTGCTGTTATACAGTCCTGATGGTGGACACAAAGGAGTGTCTAAAGCGTTCAAATCTATAAAAAAGATTTTAAATCTTTACTTAAGGTTAAAAGTCACCAACATGTTCAGGAATGAGAACCGCTTTTGTCTTTGTCTTGTCAGGTGACCAGCATCAACCCCAGGTTCGCCAAGGTCCACATCCTCTACGTGGGCTCCACGCCGCTGAAGGACCGCTTCCGGGGAACCATCAGGTAAGCAGCCGTCGCGGCTACCGCTCCCAAACCGTTATCGTCGCGTGGGCTTTTTGCTAAGGCTGCGTCTCTACTCCGCAGGAAAGAAGATGTGCGGGCGACCGAGAAGGACAAGGTGGGTTTGAGATTTTAGTTTGTTAAATTTTGGCCCCGCCGAGCTTGCGCTCAGTTTCTCTCGTCGCCACAGGTGGAGACGTACAAGAGCTTCCGACCGGGAGACATCGTCCTTGCTAAAGTGGTATCCTTTGTCACCCGTAGTGACTCCTTAAAACGTCAGGGTTAAGGGCTCAATCACAGGGCGACACATAGAGACATCTACACGCTCACCTACGAATCAGTGTGTTTTTAATATTTTATAACCTGTCGTGTCGGCAAACGCTGTTGAAGCTTTAACGCCGCGGCGTCAGATCTCCCTTGGCGACGTGCAGTCCAACTACCTGCTGACCACCGCAGAGAACGAGCTGGGCGTGGTGGTCGCCCACAGCGAAGCAGGTAACTCGACGGTCGCTCCGGCTGAATTGGATTTGAGTCTCACGCCTCCGCCAACTCCACGTGCCGTCCGTTAACCAGGTGCACAGATGGTTCCCATCAGCTGGTGTGAGATGCAGTGTCCCCAAACTCACGCCAAGGAGTTCCGGAAAGTTGCACGGGTGCAGCCGGAGTTCCTGCAGGCGTGACGGAGCCTCCGCGCGGCATCCCTTACAAATACTCCGCCCATCAGCAGGGGGTCAACAGGCGGCCCGGGACACTTCCTGTGTTTGTTTTTCCCACTCGTCTCCTCATGGTCTCGTTTTCGAAGCTTTTCCTCTTCGCATTCCACCACAGCCGGCGTCACAAACCCCCAGACGCCCGTTTGGGGAGGAGGGGCTTGCAGCTGCCGAGCTGCGACAGTAGCTGCATGTGGTCCGCAATGGGGGGGGGGTTCGGGATTTGGAGCAGACTTGCTGCTCGGCGCTAACCTGCATGAAAACTGCAAGCGTTTTTCTTGGTTTTAAACAAAAAAAAGTTGCAGAAGCAGTTTATTCGGACCAATTTTCTCAGTGAAACAGATGAAGGCCATGGAGGGGTGGTGGTGCTCGGAGCCACAATGAAAACAAGCAGCTTTCGCGCACGCACACACACACAGCACTGAAGTACAATGATGAAAAGCGCCTTCTTTTTTTTTTTTTTACCCAAATGAATCTATGAAATGAAGAGTTCCAGGCCTTTCCTCATGTTACTTTTGTGAAACAGTGAAATAAAGTTAGAATGAAAAAGGAATTGTTATGCAAGTTTCCTGCTTTTGTTCATTTCTTTTTAATTCAGAGCTAACGCATCTCGGCGGAGGGAGCGCCCTCTTTAACCTTGCCACTGGAAGGCTTTTGTTTTTTGTACAGACCCCTCACTCTTATAGCCATGTGACAATTTTGTCAACTCTGAATTTTTTGTATATATATAAAAAAAGAAAAAAATGCACCTTTTCCACAATTTAAGTTCTCCATACAAAACATGAAACAATAACTTTCCAATAAAATGCACAAATGTCACAAGATATAAGACCAATGCCCACTAAATATCATCTGGTGGCTTTCAGACTTGAGTTTTCACTCGCTGTCACATTTGAAAACCGCAGCAGTCCCTAAATATATAGTTGGAAGTCTCCGTGCACGCGCCATGGAAATAAAAGAAATGAGGTAAAATCAACTTAAAAAACACTGAGTGACACTTTGAACAGAAAAACATTTTGAGTGCATTTTTAGCAAAAACCATCCGTGTACATGAAAGTGACACCGTTCAGTCTGTCCTTGAGACTCAAGCGCCTAAAACCAGAACTGCTCTTTGTGCAAAGTAAGTATTTTCACAGCGTGGATTCTCTGGTGTGTCTGTTTGAGCGGCACACACACACACACACACACTTAGTCGTCGAAGCGAACTGACCTACATGCGTCGACGTCGATGAAAAACTTCTTATTGGTGGCCGAGGTGAAGCCAAGTCCCGCCCCCCTCTTGTTGACGTCCATTCGCCGCGCCTGTGCGCTCTCAAACTCTCCCATGAGCCTTTGCTGCAACTGCTGCTGCTTGTCCTTCCCCAGGGCCATGTTCGCCGCCCCGGCCCCCGCCGCCGCCGCCGCCACCTGCGGGGAGCCCGTTTTGAAGCCTCCCATCAACCTGAGGAACTTGTGCTGCCGCTCGGAGGAGTCGAACTGGGCCGTGCCCCACTGGCCGAACCCCTGCGGGCGACAGAGCGACGGCTTCGTTAACAAACATTTATTACTTTTCAACAGCTGATTTTTATGCACCGGTGCAATTAGCCATGCAACAATGTTGTATTCCAGGGCCTGGGGTTTATTAGCATGTAATACTTAAACCCTCTGCCCGCAAATACTATTCTGACTGTTTAATTGACGGGCGGATTGTTCAACTTTCTGACCGCAGAAGGATCCCGATGATGGTATTCCACATCCGGTTCCAAACTGTCAGCACTGGATGAGGGCTGAGGCTGGGAGGCTACGTCGATCTCCCACTGCAAAGCTTGTCTTCTCTCCTGCGACGACAGATTCCATCAAACCCGACCCGCGGTGGGGAAAACAGATACGTAAGAGGACTGACGGGTAAGGAGAGAACCGCCCACCTGGTTGATGACCACTTCGTCTAAGTTTCCCGCCTTCTCCGACAGGAAGATCACGTCCCCCTGGAACACAAAGGAACCCAGCAGAGTTCCGCACAAGGTGGTTATAAAATAAAACAAATATATACATTTCTGTGGTATTTGGATATTTAGAAATAAAACACCTTTCAGGTTCTAAAGGGAGACTCACCTGCTGTTCCTCAGCCTCCTTTTTAATTATTTTCTCGCTGGACTCTTCCTTCGTCGTCTCTGGCCTTTTCGCCTTCGCTCCCGTCTTGACACGAGCGTTCTCGGTGGCAGCCTCGGCCGGGAGCGACGTCTTGCGTTTGTTTTTTTTCCTCGCGGCTCCGTTCCCGCTCTCTTCTTTGTCACCGTCTTCTCCGCTAACAGGCGACTGCACCTCCGCCTCTGAGTTGGCCTTTTTCTTCTTCTTCTTCTCCATCTTCTCTTTCTTCACCTCCTCAGCCTCGTCTGCTGCGTCGACCTCTGGCGTCTCTCTCCTCTTTCCCTTCTTTCCCGTTTTCTTGACCCCGGCCTCCTCTTCCGGAGTGACAAGCTCACTTTTCCCAACCTTTTTCTTTTTCTTTGCTTTCCTGTTCACATGCTCCTCCTCCTCCTCCTCCTCTTCTTCTTCTTCTTCCTCCTCCTCACCACCTGCAGCCTCAGATTGATTTCTGCCACGCAGCGTGTTTTTCCTTTTCTTTTTTCCCGCGAGTGTTTTCTCTTGGGGGTCGTCTCCTTCGGCCGTAGCAAGGACGGCAGGCTCGGGTTTTTTCTTCTTCTTCTTCTTCACTTCCACTTCCACAGCCGGCTTGGTTTTCTTCTTTTTCACTTTCACCTCTGCTGCCAAATCCTCGTCCGGCTTGGTTTTCTTCTTCTTTTTGGCCTTAACCTCCTCATCCCCCTCTTGCTCCGGTGTTTCAGACGCGTCGCTGTTCTCCGCTGTTCTCAACTTCTTCTTCTTTTTCAACTTCACCTCCTCATCCCTCTCACAGTTTGGAGAATCTGACACATCACCGTTATCTGCTGCCTTAATCTTTTTCTTTTTTACCTCCACCTCTACATTCCTCGCTCTCTTTAGTGTTTCTGATGCGTCACTATTCTCCGCCGCCTTAATCTTCTTCTTCCTCTTCACCTTCACCTCCTCATCCCTCTCTTCTGTCAGTGTTTTTGACGCTACGTCATTCTCAGCCGCGTTCCTCTTCTTCTTTTTGGCAGCGCCGTTCTCTGTGTTTGCAACGGAGCTCTTGCGCTTTAGCTTCTTGGATTTCTGTGGCGCTTCCATCCCCTCTCTCTCCTCACTTCCAGTTTCCGTCCCCGTGGCCGCCTTCTTCCTCACCTTTGTCTTCTCTTTCTGTCCATTTTCTTCGTTAACCGAGTCCCGCTCAGTCTCCGCTTGACTCCCGTTATCTGTCGACTGTTTCTTCTTCTTCTTCTTCTTCCGGACGCCGCTGTCATCTCCATCCGTCTCATCGCAACCGACAGTCTCACTTAAACCCTCGGGGTCGACCTTCTTCCTCTTCTTTAGCTTCACGGGTTTTTCAACGCATTCGTCTGAAGGCTCCCCTTCTTCGGCCACCGCTTCACCTTTCTTGACTTTCTTCTTCCCCTTTTTGGGAATTGCAGCAGTCCCGTCACCATTGGCGATTTCGGACGAAGGCGTCTTTCTCGTCTTGGGCTTCAATTTCTTTGTTTCCAGCTTCTCGTCATCGGTCTTCATTTCGAACTTCATCTCTGGCTCTGCCCTGTGTCTGGGGACATAAACACAAGCGCAATAGCAACAAATATTAAATGAGGCATCGTTTTTTGTGCAGGATGAAATTAAGTGAAACTAGAGAGTTCTGGAGTAAAATGTGTGTTTGTACGTGCATACTATGAGCATGGAACTGTGAACAACCTGACCAGCTGTCTGGCCGACCGCTTGGGGAGCGACTCCTGATCGATGTCTCTCTGCAGAGCTCGTCGCTTCACCTGCAGGGAAGATCGTGCATGTGAATCAAAACACAAAACAATCACATTTTCCTCCATTTTTTTATTCAGGGATCTAATTATGACGTAAAGGATGCTACCGCCGAATGGGCCCCCAAATAACTGAGACACTCAACATCTAAAATTAATTTTAGTGTTTTGCATTAAAAAAAACATGAATGGAATTTATATTTAAAGGTCAAATCAATAACATCATGTCAAAATCTGACTTTGGGGGGCGGGGGGGAAAGGACCACCTGTTTCTTCCTTAGTCTTGATGTAAAGGTCAGCAGTCTTTTCCTTTAAAACAAGTTACTCCACAGGTATCATCAGTTTTCTGACAAAGCGAAAATATCGAGGCCCGAACACAGACATAAAAATGATCCGAACACAGTCGGTGGATTATTAATCCGTGGGATAAATTGTGCTCAGTCAAATTCATCAACTTAAACCAAAGTGATATTAAATATATATTCTGTGGCTGATGGCAAAGACCTTTGCATTACTTCCGGAGCATTTCTATGGTCTCTATCGAATGGCATCAATAAAACAAGGTATTTTACGTTCAGTAACAATACCTTGTCAATGGCAATCGCTCCCGTCCACGCTGCAGGCTTTTTCGAAGTAACGTGCTCGGAGTCTGTCTGAAACAAAAAGATACAAGATGCATTATTTTGCAGGCTTTTCGTAGCCTACTTTTGTGAACTTCCCGACAGCATGTTAATGGCGTGTCTCGTCCGCTCAGCAGCTAAGCTATTCTTTTCTACCATAACAGCTGATCATAGAAAATAAAAAGAGACACACTCGCTGCGACTACAAACGTGTTAGATGAGGAATTTACCGGTAAAGCAGAATGCAGTGGGAGTTTGCAGAGTTTATTCATTTTCATGAATCATGCAAGCTACAGAATAGATCGGCGACAAAATCGAGGCGAAGAAAACAGACCGACGGGCAACTGCGCCACCCTTTTGCTTCTCGCTTACTCTTACTTTTTAAAAATGTCATATATTGAACTTTTTTGCTAAGTCTATGATACATAAAGTATCACGTGTCGTCTCGCTTCGTTTACCTTCCTGGCCCGGAAGTAGTTTTTACCTTTTCCTGTTAGCAACGCTTGGGCCGAGTGAACCTAGCAACGCGCGCACAGCGGCTCATTAGCAAACTAGCATAACTACGGGGTTAAAACGGTAAGTTGTTGGTTTAAATTCGGTCTTAGTCGTGTTAAAGACTTTTTTTTTCTCAGGATTTTTGCCCCACAGAAAAAAAAATCTAAAACATACTCGACCTCATGTTGTTGTGATGAAGACTTTGGCTTCACTGTGTAAAGTAATGTTTCGCTGTATCACCAACCGGAACCGGAGGCTGAAACCGGAAGTAGGTATTCTAGATTTCATGGTATCGGCCTTCAAAATAAAAGTATCAGAATCCTGCCATGACCACTATCTGGATGTTTCTATATACAAAAAGGGCAATTTTTATTAATTCATTCATTCACTCATTCTTTCATTATATATAGGCCTTATTCTGCACTCGGGTGCTGGAGCCTATCCCATCCATATTCAATATGTTGTTTTTGTGATGATGATGATGATAATAGTAATAATACTCTTCTCCTTTCGGCTTTTCCCTTAGGCAAATCAACCTCCTCCATCTATACTAATTATATTACTACGACTACTATTAATAATAATAATAATAAATTATTAAAATGTTGATGTTGTAAGCTTGGGCTATTTGTTGTCATTTTTTGTATTTTGTCAATTTGCAATGGTTTGCAGAAGAACATTAATCCCAAATATCAAAATAATTAGCAGATTTTGAGAGACTTCATTATTTATTTAAAAGAATCTATTTTCTACATTTCTTTAACCTCTTTCAAATGTACAAACTTTCACTTTGAGTTTAACGTTAGCTTAGGTTTTGTTGTTTTTTCTTTTTGTTTGTTTTATGTTGGCTAAATGTTTTGATTAGTTTGGGGGGGATTTAATTGATTTTTTTTCACTTTTTAATTTGGATTTTTTAGTTTTGTTTTTTCAAACTCACCCCGCATCACGCCTCCGGCCCTTTGGAGAAAAAAAAACAACCTTAGCAGAAATATGAAAAACATTTTCATAAAGATCATTGATACAGTGAATAGACGATAATTTCAGTCTTTTAATGGGTTTGAAACACAATCCACTATATTAGCAAACAGAGTCTTTATAGAGTTTCGAATGAAATTATGTTCTGAATAGGCCAAGTTATGGTTTAATGACAATGTCTCTCATTCTCTCTCTCTCTCCCTCTATCTCACTCAGACAAACACACACACACACACACACACACACACACACACACACACACACACACAAACACACCACAAAGGACAGGAGTCTGAATAGAAACAAAGGTAATATTTAACAAGAAATGTGTCACTTTCTGTGCAAATCACATTACAGACATTCATGTTGCTGCCATAAAAAGGTGACGCCCACACCACCACCATCACCATTAGAGAATATTAAAAAGGTTAAACACTAGGATTTTTTTTCCATGTTTGGATAATTTACTAGATTAAACCACTTAATTCATTCTTTACATAAAATGTGTCAAAGGTAATACTTTTATACTATGTTAGAACACACGTCTGCACACAGAAGCCAAGTTGCTGACAACGTACAGCAGGTAGCCGGGGAGGGAAGAAAAAAAATCAACCGTTCTCTGAATTGCTTTTCATTTAAAACATTTCTTTTCCAAATTCATTGTTGTTCAAGGAACAGAATGTAAAACATTACCCTTAAAAAAAAGAAGAAATTATTCCCTGGAAGGTATTTGACGCAGATACGACAGGCGCACCGGTTGGTTCAGAGTGACTGCAATGCGTTGGCGAATTCTTTGTCTCGGCGGTGACAATTAGAAAAGTTAAAGGGATCCCAAGTGTCGAACTGCAACCCAAAATCACCCGTGCAGTGTGTGGACTGACTGCACCTCCACTCAGTCCGGATTTGAAAACGCTTCAGTAGAAACAGGCTAGATCTGGTTTGCATGGCGCCCGCTAGGTGCTAACTAGAACTACACCCGGGGATTCGAGTCCCGTCACCTGTTCGGTTTCAGACGAAAAGAAATGACAAGAAATCACCTCGAAAACTTTATATTACAATGAGCAAGAAATATCCTCTGCTTTTTATTTCGTATAAAATTGTGAGAACCGTGTGTTTTATTTATTTAAGTGCACTAAAGTAAACTGTTCCTCGGTTGCTATGAACTCCGGAGGTGATAAGAGTTTAAAAGTGTAAACGGCCGCTGTGCTTGAAACCAACAGTAAAACTGGAAATACTCTTCAACGTACTTATCAAAATGCTAGAAAACACCAAAAATACACGACTAGTGACAAAATAACATTGCTTTTCTTTGTTTTTTTTTCTGTTTTTCACTTTTACATGCTTTCAAAAATGATAGAAGTTGTCAAATATCACAATGCCCAGACATGTTCAGCCAGAATAAAGTGCAAGAATAACAAACCTCCCACGATAAACCCTGTACTGTATACTATATTAGCATGGACAGTATTGAATGGCTTTTCTTAAAATGATAAAATTATTGAAGCTCTCGTCGCCTATAAAGTGAAGACACTTTTTAAATAACCTTGTTCGGTCATTCATCAGAAGCTCTGGTCAGGGGAATATTGAGGGAGAAGGTCTGCAAGTTATGTGTTTTGTTTTGTTTTTTTTTACCCAAAATCAAGGGCTAGAGGGAAAAGAGAGCTATTAGTGAATCTGAATCAACCCGTCCACCATCACTCAGTCAGTTACGGCCCTTTTTCAGCATGGCGGGCTAGCGGCTTGACCTTGTTGGAACAAACAAACCTTCTTCCGGTCACGTTTTCGCTGCCGCGCCGCCAGGCTGATGATGGTACAGTGGAGGCGGATGAGAAAAATTCCATCCCAAAAATAAAAAATATGGATATCGAAGACATGTAGGCAGAAAAACAAATATATTAAATATATTTTGTTTCCATCTATTCCATCGGGTGTGATATGTTACGCCACTTTATCTCCTTCCTTCTTGTTTTAGGCAATAGGAAATCAACAAGCGGCTGCGTGACCCCGCCGTGCCACGTCCTCCGCCGAGGGTTACCACAGCCGTCGTCCGGTGTAGTTGATGGGGGCTGTGGGCATCTAAGGGGCGACAGAGAAGCACGCGGTGAGCCGGCGTATCGAGGGGGCGACGGTTGGAGGGGGAGGGTTGCGATGCACTCACCGTGCCGCCGTTCATGACCAGGGCCATTTCGGTCGGTTGGTAGACGTGACCTCTGAAGGCGATGCCGGGCCGGACGCTCCCGCGGCTGCCGTGGTACGTCCCGCTTCGCAGGGCTGGCAGGGCGTAAAAGAGAAAAAAAAAAACGCGACAGGTGTCGTCTGAGCAGGAAGTCAGGGCTGCCATCTGCAGCTTAGTTTAAATCCAGATCCGTAACATTTGATACAAAATGATGTCTAAAGGGGTTGCCACCATTTTTACCATCAGCTCCATGGCAACAGATATCACACGACACACCAATCCAAAAAAAAAAAATGCGTCAAATGTGTGATGTCAGTTGCAAACCCGCACACACACACACACACACACACCAGAAACATTACATAACCCTACTTGCGTTGTGCTCCTCCAGGGAGAAGGCCTGGTTGTCCTGGAAGGGCCGGTGGGAGTGTGCGGGCAGCTCGTCTCTGAAATGCGGAGGCGGTGTGGTCTGGCTGGTGTTGAAGAAATCCTGCGTGTTGGCCTGCAGGGGCTTCCGGAGACACAGGTGCGTTTCGGGAATGGCGTGGAAGAGCAGCAGGATCCAGCCCTGGATGACCAGGGCCGCCGCCAGCGCCGGCTCGTCCAAGGACCGGAGCTCTTTCTTGCCTCCCCCGCCCGGCCTCCCCCCTTTCCCTTTGACCCTCAGCGCCTGGCTGCCGTAGAGATAAAACCCCAGCCAGGCCACCCACAGCAACGCCGAAGCCAGACACGACAGGAAGAGCCACACGGCGTTGCACTTCCACCCCCGTTTGTCGCTCTCCCCTTCCCTTTCTTCCTCGCCGCCTCCGTCTCCCCCGGCCCCGAACTCCCCTCCGCACAGCACCACCCCCAGAGAGAGCCCCATGGCGATGAGGA
Source organism: Fistularia commersonii (assembly GCF_037954325.1). Lineage (NCBI taxonomy): Eukaryota > Metazoa > Chordata > Actinopteri > Syngnathiformes > Fistulariidae > Fistularia > Fistularia commersonii. The sequence continues at coordinate 3,464,419 of NC_141318.1, forward strand.
GCAGCCCCAGGGTGTAGCTGCACGTCAGAGCAAAGTCCAGAGGGGGATATTCGCAGGCCGGATGGCCCTCCCGGACCACGGTCAGGAGGACCCACTCGGCAGAGATGATCCCCTGGACCAAGGCCAGCGCCAGACCCAGCGCCGCCAGCGAGCTCCCCGACGGGCTGGTCTTGCCGGCCACCAGCCTCCTGAGCCTCACACCCTGAACCAGCAAGCTGGAGAAGCAGAGGGCGAAGAGGGGCCCCCAAAAGGCCCTGCGGACCACGCAGAGCGCCTGGTTCTTCCCCACCAGGAACCCCAGGGAGACGGGGAAGATGCCGAGCAGCGTTCCCAGCAGCAGCAGGAGAGGCCCCAGGCCCGAGTGCCTGGCGGGGTCGGGGATGGAGCGCACTTTGACCAGCAGCAGCCCGGAGAGGACCAGGGAGGTGAGGCCGCCGCTGCAGGCCACCGCCTCCAGGACGATACCCCAGACGGACTCCAGGTCACAGAGAACCCTGTACGGGGGCTCCACGTCCTCGCCGCAGCCCCGGGGAGGAGGAGGAGGCGACGGGTGGGACGAGACGCGGCCCATCAGCAACAGGAGGCAGACGGTGAAAAGGTTGATCGCCATCTTAGAGACAAAGTGATGACCAGGGAGAGAGAGAGAGAGAGAGAGAGAGAGAGAGAGAGAGAGAGAAGGCAGGAGATATTTAGTCGAGCATCCTCATGATTCACGCTGTGCAGCCGCAGCGCCGGCTGACAAAAACCCTGTTACATATCAGAGTTCGCAAACACACTCATGCACTCTGAGAGCAGAATAGAACCGCTTTTTAGCACTGGGCAATGGTTTCCATGGAAACGAGAAGCAGCGTGGGCTGGCCGCAGCGCACGCCGGGCGCCGAGAAGTTGAGTTTCGCCGGCCAAAAGCACAGGCGCGCCGTTTATGCCGATCTGCGAGGACACCTCGGGAACGTGACAATACACAGACTCCAGGTAGGGGCGGCGTGACGGCCGGGTTCCGACATCAAGCAAATACACGGAAAAGGAAAAAAAAAAGACGGCTTCCAGACACCACCCGACACTCACCTCAAACAGATTCCGCCCTCGAACCCCAGATTACGGACGACGAAGAGGCATCGTGACGCCCCGTCGCTCGTTTCCCCTCAACATTTCAGCCTTGTTGAGCTTTTTTTTTTTTTTTTTTTCGCTTTGGTTCGGTCGGTGCGATGCCGTTCAGCGAGCTCCCCCGGGCGGCAGAGACACAGCCTCCATTCTCTCTGAGGAAAGGTCTCTTTTGTCAGACCGACAGGGTCCTGCTGCTTCGGCGACGCGTCCGGCGGCTCCGAGACAAATCCACAATTATGATGCATGCCTTGATACTTAACACACCCACATGGTCCATTATATTTTCTGTCTCCTTTTCACCCTTCTCTCCCTCTCCGTCTCACTCACTCTGTGGTTCTTTTTCTCTCTCAGTCCTGCTTCTATTCATTCTGTCTGCACCCCCCCCCCCCCCCCTCCCACAACACACACACACACACTTTCACGCTGACACAGCGGAGGCGTCGACACAGATTCAATCCCAGCCCCTGCTCCTCTCTTCACCCACGCCTGGGAAGCTGGGAGTCGCCAGGCGCACCTGTCTCGCTGTGCGAAACGGGAAAGATTAGTCACCCTGTCGCAGGTCTCCTTCGCCGTTTCCCACGCCTTTTTCCTCGCTCTCGGTGGGAGGGGGGGGGTTGGCGAGGCGTCCGCGTGCGCCGCAGAGCCGGGATTGGGATTTGGACGGGGAGGGCAGGTGGTCAATCCAGACACAGGTGAGCTCTGCAGGCCACGTGGCCCCTTTGGTTACGTAACAGCGGCGGTAGCATGATGTAGCCGAGCTTCGATTTGATGTGGAGGAGACACGAACCTGAGGGTGGGGGGGGGGGCACGTGGAAAAAAAAAAAAACGTTACTTTTCATCGCACGAAAATAAAACACAAAGAAAAGGATTTTATCCAGGCGGTGAGTCACTGCTGACATGCAAACCTTGGGGAGAGGCACTTCTGCAGCCACTAACAGAAAGATTAAGACTGACAAGAAATCTGCAGGTTGTGTGAAGCTCATGTTGGTGGTCGGTTGGGTGACCAGTTGGACCCAGAGGAAAAAGATCTCCAAGGACCTTCTGGCAACCCTGACCCTCAGGTGCGAGGATCTTAACAGAATCCTGATTCTGATTTCATGCAACGCATTTTGTTAGATGAAATTTAAAGGCCCGGGTGTTTGCGGCGTCTGCGGGGAAGCGTGCGAGTGTGTTATTTTTCCTGTCCTCTTGCGTCCTTGGGGGCCAGAGATCTAAGAAGACGTCGGAGAAGTGCTGACGGACATGGCGCCCTAATCTGGGTAATCCTGTTGTCACTATGGTCACAATCCAGCAGGCCTTTGTTAAGTGCTCTCTGTCATGTAATCCCGAATGATCCCGCCGCCGGATACCCTCTACATAGAGAACACACACACGTGCCTATTTGGCTTCTCATGTAAAAATTTGGGTAGCGATCAATACCCAACTGGCATATTGATTTTCAATTTCCCGTTATTCATTAAACTGTAAATTTAAAAAGAACCTTCAGTTTGAGGCCTGCGGTGTCCTCGTCACCTCTAGGTGGCGCTGGGCCACTTTGTGAGGTCTGATAATCTGGGCCTGGCAGGAAATAAATGCACATTTTTCCGTTTATGATGAGCCTCCGAGTAGCGACAGCCAGCAAACGCGCCCATTGCGCTGAACATGAACCTCAATTATTGACTTAATATATTCAAGTGACACATCCCTGCAGCCATCTGGTCTGCTGTCACATGGACGTTGCCATGGTTACCAAACCAGGTTTGCGAAACCTATAAAATCCCTTGAAGTAACACTTCGAAAAGTGCAGGAAAATGCAGTGACATTGTTTGAAATGAAAAAAAAAAATTTTTTGTACGTGCGTGTGTGTGTGTGTGTGTGTGTGTGTGTGTGTGTATTCATTTATTGTCTATACAAGGGTCATGGTTATGGGGCTGCTGACTATCCCAGCTTTTCAATGGGCTTTCAATATATACATATATATATATATATATGTAACATATATAACATAACATCTCTGCACACGTGTATATAGATATATATGTGTGTATACGCACAGACACATATGTGTATATATGTAATGTTCAATAACATTCTTGTACATTACATATAATAAGCCAGTTGCACAGCAATGCCAAAAAAGGAAGAAAATGAGCTGCCAGTGAAGCACAGGTAGAAAAGTAATAAATATCAGTCTCTATTGTGTTTATTTTTTTGTTTGTTTGTTTGTTTTAGGCCTGAACTTTCACTCGGTTTCTTCTGCAAAGATTCAGGTTTGCATTATGTCGTCAATATCAGGGGGAAATATCCGGTCCAATGAGACGCATCATTAAATTCCCATCCAAATGGATTTCAGCCGCAGAAAATCTGATCCATCCTTCCTTTGTTTACAAAGATCAGATGTGCTCCCGTGAAGGATTCAGATCTTACCAGAGGTTCAACACATGACACCAGTAAATAGTCTGACAAGAGGAGATTTATGGATGGAGTGAAAAAGGATGTGAAGTTAGTTTGTGTGAGAGGAGAAGTTACAGAGGTTACAGAGGGTTGGATGGTGACCCCTGAAAAGAGCCGCCCAAAGGGTAAGAAGAAGAAACGGAGGGCAGGGATGGATCTAAAAATTCTCATCTTCAAAACCAGTATATCTGGAAAAAATTGGTCAGGATCTGGTTTGGGTTGGTTAGTGTGTGTGTGGACTGGATGCTAGTCAAAATGGAGACGGGGGAAAAAGTCCCAGTGCCACTTGTACATCCAGTACATGCCACAATGCCGGAGTTCTGAAAGAAAGACGGTGCAATCCGAGGACGTCTGACGAATGCACAGGTGCTGGAACATGATGACGGGAGGATTACCTCCAGAACTGAGGATATGATCCTTCCACACAGGTGATAAAGGGAAATATTTATACCTCGGGTGTGATGGCGTTGCACCGGACTTAGGAACGGAAGTCAGGACTTGAGCCAAACCTGGCGTCCAGATGATCGCGCTGCCCCAGCACTCCAACGCTTAAACTAAATAAAGCCCTGAAAGATGAACACCTCCTTGAGCACTGGTGACGGATCAACCCACATAATCAGTCCGCTGCTAGTGAAAGATAGCTTCTGGTCATGTTTAACAAGTCCAAGAAAATGTATAATAAATCCATTTTGACAGCTTTATGTAACAGTGTGATAAACTACATGGGATCCAACTGTTGCCAAAGCTGTGAAAAAAGTGATCTCAGCGGCATCCGTGATTCCTGCAGGGGATAAATAATAAAAATTCTTCCCTCAAAGCCCAGTAGCTGTTCTTATTTTGAAATGCAACAGAGAAGAAATCTCCAGAGAAAAGTCCTCCGCTTGAGACCAAATTCAAAAGCGTGTCTAATCTCGAGTAAATGTATTTAGGTTTTCAAGCCTGCAAGCCCTGAAGTAGTTTTGGTTTTAGTGAGTATTAGTGTTATTACTTTAAACAGCGTGAGACCTCCATCCTCTTCTTGCATTACGGGGTAATGCTAAGGTGTAATGCCGCATACTGGCCACTTGAGGACAGGAGTGAGCCAGGAATCTGGTCCTGTAGACCTTTTTTATACCAGGGACCAATTTTGTGCATGAAAGTGTTTCTGTGGACCGGTTAGAGGCGAGAGGTTCAAATAAAAAAAGCTATTTTCAATTCACCATATTTACTCTGAATACAACAGTGGTGGGGCGTCGGGGCCTGCAAGACCTTCTCTGCTGGCCTAAAAAAAAATCTGAATCACAGATGTTACTTGTATTTTGTCCATGAATACTAATTAAATAATTCCAAATGGTCTGTTGACTTCCTTTCACAGCTTTTCCCCTGGTTGTGCCGCTTTAAGACATGCATTTTCATTTTAAAGAATTTAACCGATCACATTTCAGCCATCATCTGTTGCCAGGCAGGGTCAAAGTCAAAGAAATCTGCCTGGGGGGGCTGCACAATCGGTTCTGCAAGCCCTTTATGTAAAAAACTAAGTGTTGATGCCGCTGTTGCTTCAACCAATCAGATTTTGAGTTGGCGACATCAAAGCCTTCAAGCAGGCTACAGCAACGTCAGCATAGTCACGCCCTCTGATTGGATAGTCAGAGAGTTGACTCGTGTGCTAGCGAGGAGAAGCGTAATAGTGAGCTGCGAACAGAAATATAGTTGTGTTTGTATAATATCGGTTTTGTCAACCCTCAACGGCTGCAGGAGGAGAAGAAACGGATTAGTTGCTAATATATTGTTAAAGCCATTTTCTAGATGGAGTTTTGAAGAAAAGCTGGACATAGTAAAGAACGGTAAAGAAGCTAGCGAACCTGTCCGAACCAGGAAAAGGATTTGTCCGACATTTTCAAGCCACGAACTACGACCGGTACCCCCGGCTCACAGGCTCCAAGGTACACTGCAAATTATATCGCATGGGTTTGCTTGGAGATGAAATGGACGGATAATCTGTACCACAGAAAAATTGAACTCTTTTTGAGAAAAGACAGGAGGATGGATTTTGTCTACAAAATTTTGTATACAAAATTGTTTTTTTATGTGTCGCAGCTGTTTGCGATAGAGGCATTTATTGTGGCTACTGTCCGTTTTTGTGTCTCCCGCCACGGGACCGGCTTTTGTTGTCCCGGTTTGTTCAGATTTCACTCAGGGAAAAACGTCACAATGGTCAGGAACCGATCCAGCAAGAATGGTTTATTCAAAGTCAGGAAATACATTTACAAGATATCTCGGGCCAGGATGAATGTCACCCCGAGAGGATGGTTCACCTTCTCTGGACACCCGCCGAGGTGAGGAAGTTCTGGCCCCGAGCCGAGGAGGCCCGGTCATTTTATACCATCGCCTCAAAGGTCGGGTTTACTTCCTAATAAGGACTTGTTTTACACACTCTTGGAATTCGGGTACTTGGGGTGATGGATTACGTTCGGGGGTTGTTAGTGGATGAGGCGTCCCTTTGTCGTCACGTGATGCGTTCCCGCGGGCCAATTTAAACACTTTGCGAGTTATCTATCTGCCATGCACCTCTCTTTATACTGCATTTCTGCATAATAAGATTTTTTTTTTCATAGCCATAAACTACTTATTGGGGGGTGGATTGGTTTGGAGCATTACTGAAGGCCTAGGCATAAAATGCGCGGCCCGCCGCTTGAATACAACAATTATCCTTTATATTTGGCAATTACAATGTTAACCCTCATATTGTGTTAAGGGTCAATTTAACCCATTGGGTCAATGGGTGAAATGGGTCAAATTGACCCTTAACATAATACATAATGCATAAGTGCAGCAGTAAGGCGAAGGCGGAAAAAGTCAAAATAAGATCTGGAAGGTCTAATTAATAAAAATATCATTTGTATCGAGAAAAATTTCCTTTGCGGACCGGTACCAAATGAGAAATGCTGTCAACAATGACTTGGAGGAGGAAGAGATGAAGATGTTTGGCTTGGAGAGCATCAGTCCAAGCAACGTATTTACCTTATTTCAATTAAGACGGTGAACTTAAAAGTTACTATTATCAGAACTTGATATAAATATATATAAGTTAAGCCTTCCAATGTCCCTTCCCCGCTCCTTAAATTCAACAACAACATTCAACATGGAATTTTTTGGGTTTTGCGTTGATTGATTTATTTGATCTGTTTAGGATAATAATAATGATTTTTAAATGATGTGTAGGGGATTAATGATAACTTTTGGCAGGGAGAAGATTTGAAAGGATTTTCAGGACATTTCATCAGAGGGCTGTGGGAGGAACATAGGGATTCGGGTTCTTCATGGGTCACTGTTTATTCCTTTAGTTATATTTTCTTACGCAAAAATCAGAAACCTTATCTTTCGTGTTTTTTATTTCAATGTATCACATCAATCACTAATGGCGGCGGATTGGAAGAGGTCGAGCGATCGAATATTCGTCTTTAATTCGTTCTCGCATTGTCCAACTGCGGCGGCAGCACCGTCGCCCTTAATCGCGGACAAATCGGCCAACAAACAGAGTTTTCGATCAAAATTTGAATCAACCTGCGAACAAGGATGTTATTTCCCGAACACACAAACTTAATGCACGTTATCATGTAGCGGCAGTCCACGTTCGTTGTTCTGTTCTCCTGGTATAACACTTTTTTGTGCTTTTTTCGGAAAGTTAGCCCTCATTGTGGATCCCAAAGATGTTAAGATGTTGTAGCGCGACTACTGATGAAGCAAAGGTCTCAAATCTCGGAAGGAGATATTGTTAGTTTGGATTAATGAAAGCCAGCTAATTGGAGATTGCGTTAGCGAGAGTCTCCTATGCGAGAAGGCTTTATTTTTGCTGATTAACGAAAGGGACGTCGAGCACAAATGCCAACAAGAAAAGAAAGCACCAGAAACACAGAAATAATTGAACTTCTTTTATTCCTTTCGGTACTTTTGCCACAAATAAACCCATAAAAAAAGTTTCGAAAGAGTACAATATGTTTTTTGGGGCCTGAGAACGAATCAATGGGATTTACATTGAATTGGACGGGAAAAATTGAGTCAAAGGACGAATTCAATTCGTAAGCTGTGTTGTTTGTCGCTGTGTACTAAGGAAAATAATAAAATACACCCGGGAAGAAATACCTCACCTATTCACATGTCATGCCCCAATTCGTCTGACTTTCTTATTCCAGTTGGTCCCGGCTGCACACATCCTCCCGATTTTGGTTTATTTATTTCACTCCTGTCATTGCTAGTCTCACCCTCTTTCTGTTGTTGTCTAGTTCTGGTTGTGTATTTCTTCCCCTCACTGTTTCCATTCTGTTGTCCATTATCATCCCTAATGTCATTGCTGTTGTTGCTGTTGCTGTCTATTTTCTATCTCTCTATTTAAATATATATTCATATTTGTTTTTGGCATTACAACTTTTACGCTGCTGTGATGAAGGAATCGCTAAAGATCATCTTATCTTACATTAAGCTGAGGTTTTATTTTACAGTATAATCCTACCGGTGGGCTCTTTGTGGCCTCCCAGTGGGCAAATCTCAAGCAGAAGACGCTGACTTAGCCTCCTCTCTCGAAAAAGAAGAGCCGCTGACCCCGGGCTGGGACGTCAACTAAGGGTAAATGGAGAGCTTTGCTTTCTTCTCACTCGGTTCTAACATCGCTTGTGAACAAGACAAGGTGTTTAAACAACTTCACGCCTCCAACCTGCAGGAGGCGATCCGTCAGTTCAGAAGCGTTGACTCTCGTCCCGACCGCTTCGTTTGACAATTCACGGGTAAAATGCCACACTCTGAGGGTTGAGGACGCTAATCTCGTGTTGGTATCTGATGAAAACACTTAATCGGCGCCTTCCCGACGTGAATCGGATCTTGAGATCTGCTATTGTTTGCGCACTCCAATCCAGTGCGCTCAGAATATGTTTTATCTGATGGGAAAGAGAAGGGGAGAATGGTGGAGAAGAGAGAAAGGTGAAGTGTGAAGAAGAAGCATGGGGAGATGGAGATAGACGGAGACCGCCGACGGTGTGGCATTTCATGTCTAAACACGCCTTCGCCCCTTTTTACGAGATCTTTTCGTCCGACCGAAAAGACTCGGTACCTCAGCATGGGGCGTCCTCAGCTTCGAGATTTGCAGCCCGGGATCCAGGTCCACTGGGTTTTCCTGCCTTCAGGCTCCGAAACATGCTCTAATTATAGCGAGAAGTGATAATGCCACATTGACCGGGTCGGCGAGAAATGTCACCGTGATCACGGCCTGAGAATTCACGCTGTTTTAAGGTGTTAGGCCTCGCTAATCTGCGGGTTGTAATCTTGTAACTCTCCGAGAGGCTGCTCGCTGACAAAACGTGACGATTGCCTGAAAAGTCTGCCTGTCCAAATGTACTTTGGAGAAAGCACGAAATTCCCCACATAAAAAAATAATAACGTGCCAAAGCTAGAAATTCAGGGCTGATTGGATTCAGACATTAAAAAAAATAATAATAGTACTTGGCCAGGCTTCGTAAATTAAACATTGGCATTTCTTGTTTTTTCAAGTTGTGAAACTATATCACTGCACAAAAGAAAGAATGGTATTCTGAAGCAGTCAAACATCCATCGTCTGTGGCTGAGTGCAGTTTTTTCGTCAGTTCCATTCACCAAAACACACTTCACAAACTGCTCATCTTCCTCCGCAGAGGTTGACAAGTGATGCTCGGTTTGAAAAATATTGAGGCTTGTCTGCAGGAGCGGGCGACGCTGGTGTCGGAGTCCGATTCTCATGACTGATCTGTTCCTTCCGCAGTGTGAATCATCTTTGATGACACTTCTTCATCACTTCTGTCACAATGCTTTTTTGTGAAATTTGTTTGTGTTTTCGAAGGATGATAGAAAACATACCAGCCCAGATTACATGATCCGTTGGGGTGTATGAATCCTGGGTTGTTGTTCTTTTTAATCTTTTATTTTAGGACTGTGTTTCTGCTGTGTAGAGTCCTTCTGATGCCCAAAAATATGTGATATTTTCCATTCTAATTTCCAATTTCACATTTCGATAACTGTGATAGGAAAATTGTTTACGTGCCTTCTTAACTGCAGTTCCACTAGTCACCAGTAGATGGCAGTGTGGCGCTGTGCTCGTTTCGCGAACTTTCTTTGCGTCAAGTCTCGCGTTACTTCGTTTCCCGCTGCGCGAAGCCGCGATGAGCGGCAGCTAACTCCCCCCGTCCCTCTGTTCCTCTCTCTCCTGTTTTACAGGTCTGTAAATGTTTAAAACGTATAAAACACGATTATCATACTTGCTATCAGTCAGAGATGCTGTTGTGAATTCGTACAGTTGATTGTCTCATTATGACAGTTTTGTATGAAAGAAAAAAATGCAATTTTTCATTGCGTTGCGGTTAGCCAAAGATGGCGCTGGCTAAAACAATTTTGTTGAACGCCTTTCCCGATTTTTTGCTGGGTACTGTTTCTACTTTTAAATGTTCAACAATATTTGGATGTGTTTTTTAAAGCTCAAGTACTTTAAAGTTTATGCGTTTTTTCCCAATTTACTTGGTAAAATAAGTGGATCTGTGAAAATCCAGGAATCCTTAATTTGATATCTTATTGTAAGTTAACTTTTAAAAACAAGAAAGTTCCCATTGGCCCATTGAACTGAGGAGAAATTACAAAGGATGTATCATTCAACTGAGTTTGACAATTGCTAAGAAATGCGTCTTATGTAAATGCATGCGAGATTGTGATTAGCTCTCGTACTTAGAGCTAATCTTAGAGATCTTCATGTTGATGATTATATTTGGATACAGTTTATAAAAGAGCTGTTTTATCATGTATAATTATGAATAAAATTGGCTGAGACACCGCAATCAACTTAAGCATTTGCCACCCGACCAGTTCTTTCTACTATTTTACTCGATCTCATCCGCTCATGTTTTCTCAGCCCGAGACTTATTTTGTCTTCATGTTCTCCATATGCCTGTGTGGGCTCCCTGTGGATTCTCCATTTTCCCACAGTCCATAAAGAGTCTGTAGGTTTATCGGTGAAGTTGGAGGATTTTTTATGTGGCTCTGTGATTAATAGATGACAGGTCCGGCTTGAACCTGCTTCTTGCTCAATGACATTTGTGACTTGTTCTCCCCTGGGACCTCATGAGCAGGTTACGCTGTATCGATAATTACTGAATTTTAATCTGACATTGTGAGACAGGACATGTTAAGAGTTACTGGCATCATGCGCAGACCATGTCAACCACTGCTCTAAATAGATGTGCAGTCACATGTTAATCTTGGCTTTTTTTGCCCAAAGGCCATCATGGCATCCTTTGAGGTGACTGAGTTTACAAATTCTGTTAAATTAATTGAAATCAGGCCTAGCAGAAAGTCCAGTCCTAGAATGTATAATACAATCTTTATTGACAATTCTGCCTCCTCTCACTTGCCTGTGCTGGACACGTCTGGCCCTGAAGTGGCAATTCTGGTTTGGGCCTCGCCTTCCATACAGATGCCAATCTATGCAGCCAGTGGGCTAAAGGAGCACACCGGCGTTACAAGGATTGCTTTGCAAGAGTGGGTTTTGGTTGTGCTACCATATTTCTCATCCTCAATGAGGCTGGTGTCAAATGCCCAATAGGATACATATTTGTGCTGCAGACAGCTGGACAGAGGTATCATGGAGATACCTGTCTCCACCCTTTCCTGTTTCATCCACTAACTCTGCCTTGACAGAGCAACAGCCCTCGTGCCCCTTCCAGCTAGATGTTCCTCTGGCACCAGGAACCGTGCTCAAAACCCACAGTATGGATTTTAGCAGCCAACACAAATCCCACCCTTGTTGAACTAAGCCAACAATGTCCGTGTGTTCCCTCGCTCCGTTTGCTTTGCGTGGTGTGATACCTCTGCATGGCTGTAAGCATCATTTCTACACATGGATGTGTTGCAATAAGGTATACAGCATCTGAATTCAGGAAGGAATTGATCCAGTACTCAATTTTACTATCGGTATTTCTTCCCAAATATGTCTGTTCGATCTTCCTTCTGGTTAGATATAATTTCAGAAACGGTCTCTCAGAGGCTGAGGTTAAACTGTGAACCCAAACATTCACCGAAGTGGCGGTGAGCTGAAGAATACAAAGTTGGTCGATGATAATCCTTTCTGACAGAAAGACAATCAAGTAATTGACTTTGGGGACAAAGCTGGGTCTTTGTTGATTATGAGTCTGATTGCACAAGGACGTCAAAAAATGATTTCTTGCCACCCCTTTCTCTTAAATGCCAATTTGGAGTCCAACTGTAGTAATTCGATTGACACAGTGCTCAGCTCTACAGCTCGGCTGATACACACAATACATTTTACTGGGAGAAGTGTCTCGTATGTAATTAGCCTTTGAACAGCAAAGGGCCGTTCACACAGTGTGATGGAGTACAGGCATGTGTATTGTCAAATTGTCAGGGGCATTCAGAGGAGCCACAGCTCTTGACAGCTGCCACTGTTTGGCCCTTTGTTGTCCTTCGGTGGGGTCTCAAAATGTGCAGATACAAAGTTAATCAGAAGATGCTGCAGGGGATTGAAAAGCTGTAATCCTGTTTCTCTGTTTTGCCCTTTTTAACGGAGCGTATCAGGGAAAGAGACAAACTCACTGTCACACAATCCTTATTAAAGGACAACACAGCATAAAGAAATATTTAAACATTCATGAAGTGTTTGCATTAAGGTTTTATGAATGTGATAATTTTTATGATTGTATTTGTTTAAAGAAGATGGTTTCCCCTGTAAATTCTTTAAATGATTTGCTCCTCACTTCCTGATGATTTTCTTGCGACTTTTTAATGTAATTTATATGTAATTTATTTGTATAAATTTTAAATGGGTTTTCAAGGCATTTTCATCCTCATTTCAAAACAAAGTTTTTCCATTTTACCAGCAAACTTTAGTGATTTATGAAGACAGCGAGAGGCAAACCATCATTTTTGCCCTTACATTGTCTACGCAGTATTTCTTATCATACAGCAAGTATTAGAATAAATGTGTCTGTTCTTTTTTAGAAAAATCCCAAGGACGAATGCTGAAGGACTCATTTTTAGAATTTAGTCCTGAATGTGTCCACTAGGTGCCTGAGTGAGCTGCCTGATGTGATTCTGAGAGGAGGAATGCACTTCGTAATTCAGAGCTGCCATCTAGCAGAGAATGTTAACTGTACTGTAACTTAAAAACTCTGGCACATTGTCAGAAAGTCTAAGAAATGTCATGTTTCAGAGTCGATTGAACTTTTTTTTGTATCCGCATTATTTCTGCGCACCGTGGTCATCCTGTGCAGGAGCCCAAATCGTTAAAGGAGGACTGGTGAGTTGGTTTTCATGTGAGTCAGCAGATTCTCTCGTTCTTAGATCAGAACTGAATCTGGTCCACTCTCCCCAGGCGTTTTCACATGAAACCTATATTTTGCTGCAATTATTTTTTTTTAGGCTGAACCAGAAGTAGCTTTCCAGTAGGGCAGAAACCCTCGGGCTTTTGATACCCATATTTTCTGGTTGCCGTGGTTTGGGACTTACGACACCAGTTGGAGAGGAAGGAGTGGTTGAAGAAACGTCCAGCAACGGCAGGATGTCAAAGACATCCCGGCAGACTACTGGGCAATTCATTATTGAGGTTAACGCGCCTTTCAATTTCACCACGGCCTGTGCTGTTCTGCCTGCCACCCAATTGTGAACCAGCAACCTTATATCTGTGAGGCAACAGTGCTGACCTCCGCACCACCATGTTACCCTTGAACTGCTGTCAGTTATCAGCATTTTTTCACATCACGCTGTTTTTGTACGCATTTGTCAAATGTAGAATTTTAATAATCCTATTTATCTCTGTCTCCTTGTGTGAATGTCTAAACACACTGGAGCAGGTAAATAAATGCATTTGCAGGGAGAGTGGAAGTTTTCACCTTTGCCAGCTTTCTTATCACACTGATTAATGCATGAATACTAGACCAGGCTCAAATTTTATTTCACTCTGCAGATCCATCATATCCTATTTCCATCTGTCTCAATTTGTCATCTGTGCCTGTGTCCAAGATTGGTCTATTTTGACATCCTTGGGAAATCTATGATCAGCGATTACATGAAGAGCGGAGTAGGTCCGAGCAACGATCGACTAACCTGCAGGTCAATTGATAATGGAGACGGTGAGAACAAAACTACAGCCACCTTGATACATTTCTTGTTATTCTAAGGCCATTGTAAAGTTTTTAAACTGCCTCAGAAATGGGTCTTGACGCATGTCACATGAATGCATATGTAGGTAGTGCTGGTGTAACGGTGAAAAGGGGTTAGGGGAGGGTCGACGTGTTTGCAAGATGACACATTATGGTGCATGGCGTTATGAGTCAGGAGGGCCCAGTGGGTTTCTGATCACCTACAGCAGGATCCTCTTTGTGTATTATTTGCCCATAGGCTCTGTCACATTTGCTAGCAAGCAGTTGAATTAAAATGGCCCGCATTCATTGCTCATGTCCAACGACGTGACTAGATACTTTACCCTTGGGAAGGAGGATTCTGTTTCTCGTTGTGATTCGTGAAATAATGAGACCACAGTCCACACAGTTTGTCGGTTTTCTGTGAACACTATTTGAACAGGTTAAAAATTTAAGCATGGTAATCCTCGGAAGAGATGACTCAAAAGGCGGGATTACCAGACAGGAGTTCAACAGAAACATATTTATTGAAATGAGAAGAGCACAAAAAAGTCTGTTTCAGGAAAATGTCCAAAAAATCTGATTTTCTGTCATTTTCAGTCCTTTATTCAAAACATTTTTACAGGTGATCAGATATCAGGCATCATCCATAACTGACACACGATTCAGATACATGATTACTTAACACCGGTTCGTGTGAATACAATTAGGATATTGGATGTCATTCAAAAACAGAGTTTTTGATTTCAGTTGTAGCTTTTTCCACACTCATTTACAATTTGTTGGTTGTTGTTTCTTACACTTGTTTATCTAAAAACTTTTTGTCCTTTCGCCCATTTGGTTTTGTTTTGCTTATCCTGCTTTGTGCTGTGGCTGGTTTGACTTCCTGTTGGTTCCTCACCTGACAGCTAGCAGATTCCTTGTTAGCGCTGCCTGGTTCCCTCATTTTTCTTGCCAATCAGCTCTGGCATCAGTTTGTGTTGTATGGCTGTCTTAGGGTGGTAGAGCTACTGTTTCGGCTTGTATTTCAGCCTCCGGTCTTCGTTTGATCCTCTGCCTTATTGTTTCTCCTGGACTCAGATTTTTGCTTTTTTATGATATCTTAAAGCTATTCAGCTTTAAGCCTTTTGTATCTCCTGCGTCAGGCTTTTGCTTTGTATTAAATTCAACTTTCTCAACCTACTATCTGCATCTTTCTTTTATCTGTGTATGGGTCTCCGGTCCTACCGCCACGTCCCTGCAAAGATAAAATATCTCATCATTTCTGGATGGAGCTATTTAAATTATTCTCAAAGATACTTTGAGGGTGGGGGCCGTAAGATCAAACCTCACCCAATATTAATGACCCTTCGAGTACAGGAAGGGGCTGAGGAGACTGCAGAAGCCTCAGCGATGCCCTTCATCTGGCAGACTCTTGTCTGCCGAGAAATTCAGTCCTCTGTGGAGGAAGACAAAGAAGTGCCCACTGACACTAGAATAGACAGATATGTTTATGTTGCTAATGTGCAATAACATTACATGTTGAAGGAATTGAATATTTTTCCGCTCTTTTTTTGTATTGCTACCTTGTACCACTGTGCAGTGATTCTATTCCCTTTGTCTGTTCCCCTCAGGAGTCGCTGCAGCAAATCATCCACTGAAGCCTCTCCTCCACATCCTTTTCTCTCACATCCAGCAACTTCATGTCCTCTTTCACCACATCCTTAAATCAGTTGTCTTCCATCTACCATGTAATACCACTGTGCAGTATTTAACATTCAAACATGGTCAATGATCTACCACCATAGAAGTTCTTTTCTTTCTTTCTTTCTTTCTTTTATTCTCAAGTATTCTGTTTGAATGAAGGTTCGATTTGGCTCTTTTCAGAGGCTTGTTTATTCTTGCTGATCCCATTTTTAAACACTCCCCATGTTTATTTTTATTTATTACTTGTATTTCTTATACTGTTTCCTGAGGTTTGCGGCATCTGCTGTTTGCATTCTGCTACCATTTCCCCACTGTGGAACTAATAAAGGGCTATTTTATCTTATCTTGCCTTATCAGATTCCCACATATACTCTCAGAAATAAGATTCAGATTGTTTGGAACCCCTCCAACCACCTTTCTGCAAAGCTCGAAACCCAAAAAGTGTAAAATTCACAGTGCACTGTTGGAGAATGTTGGGCATGGGGTTCCTAGTCTTTCTTTAATTATTCTGCGATACCAGTTTTACTCTTGTTTCCAAGGCTTTACTAAAATGTACTGTTCTATCTTCATTTCCGATGTGACTATTCCCCAGTCCTATTTCCTTTCAATCCATGTTACTTGTAAGTTATTTTCTGAGATGTTCTGGTTTAATTACTTCCCCATTTCATTAAACTGGTTCTTTGTGATCATCAAAAAAAGCTTAATCTATAATTAGATACTATTGAATTGGGATAATATTCAGTTTTGAGTTCAGACACCGCTATTCCTCTATCTGGTAGATCAAAATGAGCAGCCAATAAACAAGAGCAGAACCTGCCATCTGAGAGGACGGCAGATTTTCCACTGCAGGGAAAAAATTCGTCTCCACTGAAAATTGAATGGCTTGTTTACCTAAATTTGTTGTAAGGCTTCTTTTGTTTATTTTGCTTTCCTGCGTATTTTTTGAAGCTCCTTTGAGTTCTACTGCCTGAAATGCTATGACACTGAAAGCTTCTGTTACCTTGGCTGGGAAGATAAAAATGCATCTGGGTCTCTGTTTGGAAGTAAGACTAATCACTTGTCACTGCCCCGGAGCTTGTCGGGATGGGAGGAGGCGGGGTGGCAGTGTCTACTCCCCTGTTGGCCACGACTTCTTTAGGTATTTCAGATTTGGTGTGTGTCGCAACGGACTATTTAAAAAGTTGATTCTCGGTTGTTTGTGCATGTCGCGGCACGCTGGTGGGATGCTACGCACTCCCAGCCTTTTTAAAAAATCTCAGGTTAGATTTCTCCTTGGGTTAATTGAAGACTAAATTAAATGGTTGAATGTCTATTTGTGGCCCAGTGTTTGACAGCCGACCCGCCTCTCCCCCAATGTCAACCGGGTCTGGCTCCCGTCTCCCTGATCCTGAATGCAAAACAAGCCGCACAGACATGTGTTTGTTAATACGCGTTTGGTGTAAAGCGGCGGCTCGGTTACGTTTACCTTTAGGTTCTCCAGACTCGCTGCATGAGTTCCACAGCGGGGGATGGCAGTGATAGAACATCTGTGGTGTCGGTTCCGAACGGGTGAAGATGAACTATTTGAAGATTAAAAGCTGTTGAAGGTCGTGGTGTGATTTGCATAGAATACACAGGTGGCGTGGAGTGCCAGTGGGTTTCCCCTCCACTGCCCTCATTGCCATCAGAAGCTGAGGCTCGAAAACAAAAACTGTCTTTGTTCCACATTTGGATGTCAGAGCCCCAGGGAATCTCCTCGTAACTTACATGTTCTGCATGTCTTCTCAGGAGCTCAGTGGTTGATGCAGCCTCTGTCTATGAGGCAGAACGATTGACATTTTAATACAAATAGTCAAAAGAAAGCTTACAGCAGGGGGGCGATAATACGGCCTCACTGGCATGTCTCCCGGTGACAGTCAATAGAAAATTAATTGAGTAATTTTCAGGAGCTGATATTAAATGTTCCACTGAGTTGCGGCCAACTGTCTGAGCCTTCAATTAAATTGTGTCAGATGTAAATGTACTAAAAGCTTTTAAAGTATGTTGACAAATCAACAAGAGGCAAACAACTTTTTATAAGTGTCAATTTTTTCAAAATCACTTGATGTTGAACAGTATTTAGGCTTTGTGATAAATAGTCCTGGCTTCGGGTTGTTTACTTTCCCTTTGTCTCCATATCTGGCCAGGGTACTGTGCACATCCGCGCCTGTGATGCTATCCCCAGAGGACCAAATAATATAAATTATTTTTTTTGCATTTGTCAATAATAAATGATATAATGCTCTTAGGAGTGTGTTCGTTTGCCAGCCGTTCTGTGTGAGGCTACATACAGTGGGTAATATTCAAGAGCCAACTTGACGTCCCGTCCTCGATCATTACGGAGATGAGCAGTCTCTGTAGACCTTCGGGGTACGCAAACACACACACACGTGCGCACACACGCACACACTTAACATACAGTCCAATAATTGCAAAGTCGTATCTGATTATGTGATTTCTTCCAAATACTCCTCTTTCTCAAGTAAATAATTAACCAGAAACGTTCTTGTCAGAGTGCGGATCATTTCCAAGGTCCTTGCGAGTCTCCTGAGAAATTAATGGAAATGCTCCGTGACATCAGCCACCACATGTTTAATAATTTTATGAAATCCTAAATTTGCCGACAGGTCAGAGGGCAGTGCGTCCTGAGTGAGACCACCTACAGTGGTGGACAGGACGGGAAGGCCCAGTGCCCCCAACTTCCAGATTCCTGCTCATTACGCAGAGTAAAACATGACGTGCAGTTGGCGAGCACTGACCTGAACCAAGGTGCGTTAAAAATCTTCTACAATATTGATATGAATGAACAGCGGTGTTTTTCATTTCTAAGAAAATGAGCTCATTTGGATCCACTATCTAACCTATAAATCTCATTTTGAATATCCTGCATCACAATGCAGGCTGGCGTTTCTTGACCCTGGGTGCTTGCACAAAAAAAACATTGATTTTTTTTTCTTTTTTTTTCAAACTTTGGTTTTCAATAAATAATAGTGAGACGAGGATACTGTGTTTTCTCTGCTTTTTATTATGTCAAAGGAAAAGTTAAACTAATATTTCAGAGATACATGCGTCACAAGGACCCTGGATGGGAAAATTAGACTTGAAACCAGAAGTCCAACCATCACTGTGTAAAGACTGCAAGTAGGAAATCCCAACAGGGGCTTGGATGTCAGAGTTGTTAACATGTTGGAAGCTCCAGAGCGACCGCTTACCATCTCCTTCTTTACAATAATTCATTATCATATTCCACGCATACAAGTTGGCCTTGATATCGCGTATGTGCATGCTGATTATGTGCCCTTTATTTCTAATTTGTTTTATTTTTAATGGGATTCCACCGCCAAAGACTTAAAATGTTAAGCCTGGGTCTTCATAATATTATCGTTTTCTTCATGATATTCATTATGAAGATAACCATCCGGTCGTTCATTTATTGGTGGCAGGAGGAGCTGGAGCAAATCTCAGCTGATATTGGGGGCGGGGCTATCCTGGCCCAGGTACCTGTCAATCACAGAGCCTCACGTTATGTAATACTCATTCACACCTGCTCATTATTTAAAGCCATATGTGGTCTAATTAAACTGCCATCAGTTTTTTTCAGATGTGTAAGGAAGATGGAGAACCTGGAAAGAACTCATGAAGACTTTGCACAGGAGCTCATTATGTGGAACAACCAGGGGATCACTGGAGTCAAACTGGGAACCTTCCCATGTTGAGGTGAGAAGGCTAACCACTTCATCACTGTGACACTTGACTTCCCAGTGAGGTTAAAAATGAAAGTTATGTCAGAATTCAGTTTCTTAGTTGATAGTTATATTTATTTGCCTCCCTTTTAGTGACCAACAGTACTTTTAGGTGAAAAACCAACCTTGGGAACATTTCTTTCTAGTTCAATTATCATTATAGATCCCCACATGCTCTGTAAACACCCGGCTAAAATCAGTAATGAGCAGGAGGTGTCAAGAGTCCAGGGATCGGTCTGGTCTCAGCGCAGACATAAACAGATTGGCAATGCCAACATTAATAGGCAGGGTGCAGAAGCAGCAGTCAGTCCAGCCCATAAGGCCTGAGAGTCAATGTGCAGAAGCATCGTAGGTGTGTGTGTGTGTGTGTGTGTGTGTGTGTGTGTCTGTCTGTCTGTCTGTCTGTATGCTTGTGCAACTGAATCTTTCAGCCTGTATATTTATCATTTCTTTGGCATATAGCAAAAGTCTCACCAGGATTCCTGTCATGAACCTTTGACTGCTTTTTGGCAATTAATCTAAATTAGCTGACAAAGTGAAGACATTGCAGGGTGGCTGACATGCATGTTAAAGACCGGGTTGTGTAACTTGCCCGCCATCCTATCAAGATGACTCTCTAATGGAGGAGCAAAGTGGTTGCACTTGTGTGGCGTGGAAGACGCATTCTCTGACCAGGGGATTTGACCAGGTCCTCTTGACCTTGGCTTGTGCCTGAATGTCTGGTTAAAGGAGCAGTTTGTTTGTGTTTGCATCCGACGCACCGTCCTTTCCATTCAGTTTCAGTGACAGATTTCGGGTGCGGGGGTTTGTGTGTTTGTGACAGTACCCAGGCGACACCTTTTTGTTTGGGGACAGTAGGTTTTTATTTCAGATAGAAACGGAACACAACACAGCACCAAAAACACAGCTTGGAAACATAAATGGATTTTTTTCTTTTGTTACATCACTGCATTAGTCCCACTCAAAATGTAATTATCCTATCAGCTTCCAAGTTTTTTTTTTTCCCAAATAAAACAAAATATAACCAGGAACTTGTTCAATGGACACAAGTGACTGTAGTTCGCATTTATTGAAAAGCTTGGACTTCACTGACCATCTTAGAAAGCCACAGTGAGCAATTAAAAAAGGATATTCCAGGGGGCGCAACACGCTCTCTGTGTTTCGACTGTGATCACTTAGCTTTAGCGCAGACACCGAGGTTTTGTGCAAGTAGCCAATCACGCTTAACCACATTACTACATTATGTTTTTACAGTAAAATCAACTCAGCCTCAGCGGCGTGGCGCATATCCAGCTATTTGTTGCCATGGTACTGCTTGCTTCGACTGAATTGTTTGACCATAAATATTAAAAACAAAGCTTTTCACCAGCAATATTTTGACACAAAACCCTGGATTTAGCGCCCCTACGGAGACAGGAGATACAAATGTACACGCATGCATACGACAGTGAGAACACACCTTATGTCTACCACCAAAAGAAGCAGTTGCATAAGGGGCTGGTGTTCATGGCGGGGCTACATGTTAGCAGATAGACTGTCTGCGGGTGGCTCGAGACACGAGTGAGCGAGCGGAGCTATTTTCCTAGAGCACGCATGGGACGGCAGTCTGACTTTACCCACAAAGATAAAATGGAATGCAAATGAGCTACATTCATCACAAATCACCAGCTCAGCCAAGGAATGCAAAGAACAGCCAGGGATTATTTTACACGATGGTTGTCTTTAAGTGGAAAGGTGGTCCCGTGAGTTGAACGTTAACTTAGAACCCTCACAGGAATTCTTAAGAGCTGGTGTCTGCTGCTGAAATTTGTTGACTAGGACGTGGTTCTACACAATATATTACAAAACTACTGTAATCTAGCCGCAAGTTTAAAAGATAGCGGTATGTATTAACCTCAAGTAATAACTGTAGGTCATTGATCTGAAGAACCCTGTAGCATCAAGCAATCACCAGAATCCAGGAGTAATGTACACACTCTTTCATAAACATTTCCTCAGCAGGCACACGAGACAATCTCTTCACATGTCTGGACGGATGGATAAATAGGAATGGAGAGAAGCAACATGGAAACGCTTCCATCCATGTGGAGCCATAATGAGAGCTTGGCAAAAAAAAAAAAAAAAAAAAAAGGCACTAGCTGGTTTGAAGGGGAACAGGGGGCGCAATGGCTGGCCGACTTGCGCGAGTCAACACAGGGAATATGCTCACCAGGTTGTTACACCACGACAGAGCCTAAATTATGCAATGCATTTAGAATGAGAACGCAAATGTGTTGTGAGAATGAGGTCCTCGATGGATTTTCACGTAGCGTCTGCTGAAATAGGGTGCCGTCTCCGCTTTAAACAGCTCGCCCCCCTACCGATTTTTATCACTCCGATGTCATCAGGTTTCTCATTTCCACCCAGACCTCTTGAACACAGCGAGCGTGACTCTTCAGTTCTTTAATCCTGCTTCTTAAAATACCAGTCGTCCAAAGTTGGGGGGCTGGGGGGGTCCTGTGCCCTGCTGGGCTACTTTTAAGAAGTGGACGGGGTTGCCAGGGCAGTTGTGACAAGAGTCTCCGCACTTGTTACCATGGAGGTTGTTTTGGAAACAGCAGTAGAGTTGATGGGTCCCGGGAAACTCACAGAAGACGGACAGGTGGAGATGCAGCAGTGAAGGTCTGCAGCCGTGTGGGAAGTGGGTGAGCCTGGAGGGTGGGGTGTAATCTTCAAACAGGGAGGAAAGAACAAAAGAGGACCAGTCATAAGAGAGGCAGGATTTGACCAACAGAAGGTAGAGAAGGAGTGGAGGAATGTTGATGAGGGAAAGATGGATGGGATGATGTCAACCGAAAGAATATGAAATCTTTTGCTGGTAAACGTATGCAGAACGACTGTAAAACCTGATTACACAGGTTCAGGAAAAGTCTTAGCGGGCTCATCCAGAAAATGGGATTCGCCCAACCTGAGTAATGATAGTCATGTTGAATGATCACTTTAAGGTGGACCTTCGTGGCAACCCTCTGCGTCTGTCTGGGTTTTCTCCCTAACAACACTGCAGCTCTGCAAGTAGTAATTATCTGCATGTGGAGGGAAGAGGGGGGGGGCCCTTCACCGCCACACATCAGCGTCAAGCAGCTTATTGAATCGATGGTCATCTCTGAACCTTCATCCGGAGAGACGTCGTGGCAGGCATGAACCCCAGGAGGCGAGGAAACGGCAGACCCCAACGGTTTCACCCCCTCCCCACCCTTTTCGGATATTTCTGCCCAGGTTGACGCAGAGAGACACGAGTGATCTTTACCATTTTGGTGTGTTCCTGTTTCTAAGCAGCAGAACCTGCAAGGACCTTCTCTCGCACACTCACTATTTAAATGCTGGGCCAAGAAATGAGAGTTGATTTCCTCCAGTTTGAAAAATGACCAGCAGAAAAAGCCCACTGCCTTAATGTTTATGTGGATGCGGTCATTTTGTGCGTCCAGGAGTTTGGAAAAAAGGCCGAAGCTGGCTTTCGCTTCACATGCTCCGAATGGATTAAGGTTTAAAAAAGGCCCACAAGAACCAGAAGGGAACCCTGGATTCATATAACAATTAGCTTCTCTTTGCATTCCGGTGGTACGAGGAGGAACAGGTCGCCCTCCCGCCTTGAAGCGCGGGGCGATACGCATCCATAATTAAGCTCCTCTACAATGACATGTGCGACAAGACGTGCCCGGAGGGGGAAGCCATCGCTTTCGTAACCTTGAGCCGTCTGTAGGACCTGTAAGAGAGTCTCATCAGAGCCTCTCCGTCGGTCTGATCTTCCTCGCCGCTCCTGAACCGGAGATCTAATTGGACACGGTGAATGACTGAATCTCTTCCTTGGTAAATCTCGTCTGCCCCTGCTTACAGAAGTTGAGCTGTTCACACGTCTCTGCAGTCTGGATCTAAATGTTTGATTCTTACACCCGCAAAACTTTGCAGCGAATATCTTTTTGGGATTTTAAATTTGTTCCTCAGCTCACATGAACAGTACCTGGCTGCTCTGGGGATCGTGGTACACCTGGTTATGGAGCGAGACCAGAACGCAGTCGTTTGGCGTGGACTTGTCGGTGCGCGGCGCGCTGGGGTCGCCGTCGTCCACGCCGTTGGCCTTGCACCTCACGCTCCTGACGCACAGCACCTGCGTCGCCAAAAGAAACCGCACAGTGTTTTTGCTCCTTGAGGAGGATGGCGGTATGAAACCACTTGACCTTCCTTCATGCCCAGACAGTAAACACACATCGGTCTTTGTGGAAAAAAGGAGAGCGGCATCGAACAACAAATCTCAGTTTTTAAAAGTGTTCTTTTTTCCTCAAGGTTCCCTATGCCATGAAGAGTGACCCTTTAAAAGTCACGACTGTCTGTGGGCCCAGGGTGTTAAAACAGCCCCCCGATATTGTGACTCCCTTCCCACCAGTGGGAAACCTCCCACCCAGCCGCCGCGTACAACTCCGACCTCAAATCCTCAGAGGAGGAGCCTCGGAGTTGAAGTCGGAGATCAGACGAGTCCTTTTCGCTTGGTTTCGATTTGGTTTTTCCGCTGCTTTTTTTTGTGATCTGATTCCTGCGACAGTATGAATGAATATTCAGGACGAGGGGTTAGTAATTGAAAGCTGCATACTGTGGTGAATACTATTTCTTTCTCAAACTTGTACTTCAAAACATATTTCCGCAGGGTTGTTCACTTCAATTTTACTAATCACAAAAGAAGAAAAAATTCATGCAAAATGTGTTGTATGATTGTTTTTTTTTTTCTTTTTTAATTTTCTGCATTTACCTTTAGGGTACATGGATTTTTTTTCAACAACTTGAAGACCCTGCAAAATTAATTAAAATTTTCAAGTTTCAATTAGCTCTTTGCCACCGCCTCAGGCTTCACCGCGAAACGTGACGCCATCCTAGGTCTTCCTCGGCGAGAGACGCGGTTGAACTGACCGACTTCACCTGCCAGACGACTGGAGGCGGCACTTCAGTAGCCGCTGGAGGAAACAGGGTAGGCCCGTAATTTACTCTGATCAGGGGCTCGGCTCCCCCCACACACACACCACACACACACACACACAAAAGGCATAAAAGCTACCCAACAGCCTACTTTTCTGAAGCTCTGCTTGAAGTTGTCGGACAGGAAGCCGTAGAGCAACGGGTTGGCGCAGGAGTTCGCATACGACAGGATGACGGCGAAGAAGTAGATCCCCGCCGTTTCGCTGGACTCCGGGATGATGACCACCAGGTTGACGATGTTGATGATGAAGAAGGGGAGCCAGCACAGCACGAACACCACCACGATCACCACCACCATGCGAGTCACCTTGCGTTCAGACCGGCGACGCTTGGTGAAGCCCGCCCTCACGCCCGAAGATTTGACCTGCGAGGGAAGAGGCGCCCGGCCATCGACCACGATTGTCAGAAGCAGCAGGAGGAGGAGGAGGATCTTCAGGGGCTTTCACGCACCTTGATGACGATGAGCAGGTAGCAGAGGCAGATGATGAGCAGCGGCCCGAAGAAGCCGACCGTCGCCGTGTAGAGGATGAACGCCGTCGACCAGACGTCAGTTGGCTCCGGCCAGATCATGTTGCAGGAGTTGAACGTGTCCTGACGGGACAGGAGAAGTGTCTGAAATCTGCTGTTGACAGATAGCGGAGAACCAGCCAGACCTTTTTGTTTTGAGACGGATTCTCTCTAAAACTTTCATTCGTTCATCGTCGATAACTCCTCTACCGCTCATGTGGTCTGATGTTTCACCTAGACGTCACAGCGTCACCGAGACTTTGCAACCGTTCACCCTGTCATTCGCACCCAGGGACAATTTGGAGTCTGCAATGAACCGTCCGACTGCTTTTGGACTCTGAGAAGAAGATGGAGAACCTGGAGAGAAAATTTAGGCCAGAATCCAGGCAAGCGCCGCCCCCTCCCGGTGCCTGTGAGCAAGATAAGTGGTTAAAATGATGAATGAATGGGGTGGGGGGCAAGACTTGAGTAATGTTCAGAATTTCTCAAAACGAAAAACCTTTCCAATCTTGCCTGATGTGTTGTCTTGTTCACAACAGTGACGGGTCTCAAATCTGAAGACAAGCCGAGCACTCAGGTACATTGTGATATATTTATCACCTCCTGTGCCAACGGTTTATGCCGCCTTCCTGCAAGGTAGTGTCGCCTAACGGCAATATAATGCCGTTCCTTGGGAAATGTCCAGCAGTTGACATGGCGCCTTGCCTGGTGGCCCCCTGCCCGGCCCCTGGCACGTGGGAGCAAGCCTCGGTCTAATAAGGCCGACGTGAAAGAAAACACGGGGCCTGGCTCTGGTCCCGCCGTTTCAGTACGGCGGTGGAGTGGAATTGGTTAATAGCACCCGCACGATCCCTGGTCTTTATACGAAAGCTTGGCGTTTTCCGCTCAAAGGCAACAACCTGGATGAGACAAAACTCGATTCTATAGAAACAAGTCTGGAATCCGGCCGTGGCGAGCATTCCCATCGGGAAAACGTGTCGATTTGACGGCCAAAAGCCCAATCACGACTCAGCAGCAGAGCGAATCCAGCGCGCTACGATGGTTCGGAAAGCCGTCGACCACTCTCACAGCTGCGTTTCCACGATTGTCCTCCCATTCTGATAAGTGCTGCAGGTGAAAAGAGAGCGAGTGTCTCGGGTCCTTACTGGTTCTTAATTGGTTTATCATACGGTGAATAATGTCTTTTTTCCTAGACCTCTAATCTCCCGGTCTGAACAAAAGGCAGCGAGTGCCGCTGCAACATAAATAGTTTCACAGGAGAACCTGCAGGAGTCGGCCGTGCGTGGGTGGCTGTCGGGAAGAAAGTGATTGATTTTTTTTATTTGGCCTCAGCTCGCGGTTGTTCTGGTATTGTTTCACTACATCTCTCCGTCTGTCTGTGTGTGTGTGTGTGTGTGTGTGTGTGTGTGTGTGTGTGTGTGTGATAGATTTAGCTTTACTTTTGAAAGTCAGCCTTGTTGGCTGCCCTGCAAAAAGCTGCACGGATTATGGTCCAACTAAAGGATATTGTTTTGACAGCCGCCACTAAAAGGCCAATGGCCTCGATTATGTGGACAGTGACTCCAACCGACCTGCGCTAGATTGTGTGTGTGTGTTTGATACACTGAGGACTCAGTGTCACAGCTTCACAGCTCTGCACAATGCAGTCAATGACTCACAGGTGTGTGTGTGTGTGTGTGGGTGTGTGGATGCGTGCGTGAGGGTTAGCAAGAAATTGAGGTCAAAATGGGGTTTGAGTTTTGGGGGGGAATACCCCTTCACCTCTTAGTTTAAAGACAGTAAATAGACTGTGTGTGTGTGTGTGTGTGTGTGTGTGTGTGTGTTAAATGAACACATTTTCATCAAGTCCCGCCACTCTTTCGCGCAGGAGCCCCGCCGGTTCCGTACCTGCACGTCGGAGAAGATGACCACGGGCAGCACCACCACGAAAGACACGGCCCACACCGCCGCGCTCACCACCTTGGCCACGCGTGGGTGCCGCCACCTGGTGCTGCGGATGGGGTGCACCACGGCCAGGTAGCGATCGACGGACATCACCGTGAGGCAGAAGATGGAGGTGAACTGGTTCATGGAGTCCGCCGTCATGGCAACGCGGCACAGGAAGGATCCGAAGGGCCAGTAGGAGAGCACGTTCTGCGTGGCGAGAAAGGGCAGACCCACGATGTACAGCTCGTCGGCCACGGCCAGGTTCAGGATGTAGATGTTGGTGACCGTCTTCATCTTGGCGTAGCGCAGCACCACGTAGATGGCCAGCGTGTTTCCCGCCAGTCCCACGGCGAACACGGTGACGGAGACGAGCGCCGTGAGCAGCGTGCTGCCGCCGCGGAACGGCACGCTGTGCGCGGACGCGTTCCACGACGCGTTGGCCACGCGTGGGTCCGACAGGGACGGCGCGGAGGAGTTCGCGTCCGAGGACAGGGTCGTCCACTGGGTCCCGTCGAGGGGTTCCATCTCGCGTGGACAGACCTAGAAGTTCCGATCGAAGGGATCGCTTACCTTTTTGGCGCGCGGCGCGTCCGTGGCACCACCGCGCGTCCGCCGCAAGAGTGACGAAGTCGGGGATCTCTGTCACGGATGAAGCCGTGTTTCTTTCCCCAGAAAAAGCGTCACGGCGTGCCACGGGACGCGGCGCGGAGACCGAGCCGTGGGTTTTTACGCATGGCGAGACGCGCTTCTACAGGGACTCGCTCTCTGCCGCGGAGTGGGTAGGCGTGTTTGTGCGTGTCGACCTTACTAAAAAAAAAAATCGTGCCGCAAACCAGACGTACTGTCCACGGGTGACGACGTAAACCAAACACGATCAGCCCGTCGATGACGTCCCGGCCACGCGTGTTACTTTCACGCGCCTCGCTCTGTCCGCGGTGCTGACGGGGCTGCGCTCCAAGTCCGCGCCGCGTCGTGTTCCAATCTATTTTGTCGTTCAAAACGCGGACGGAAATTCTTCCCCTAGTGGCAGCGGGGGGCAGATCGATCCAAATATTGATACCAAAGTCGGTATCCATATCGGATCGATACTGCAGTGATTAGATTTTCGCTTACTTGCACGCACGTTATGGACAAAAACTAATGTGCAAAAGTAATATGAAATTTTAAAAAAATCCTACTTCTTCAGACAAAAATTGTGCAGATTTTATGTTTGCAAATAGTTTATTGATCCAATTGCAAACACTGAGCGAGGTGTCGATTGTTTTTTGTTATTTGCCCAAAATCAAACCGTGTTCGGCGATCATAATCACGGTCGACCAAATGAACGGGAAATCACAAACATCATTCGGTGACGCTGGTGAAAATTCAAATTCTCAATCACATTTGAATATTAGTGATGCAATATTTTCATAAATCCTGACACTCTGCCCTGCAGATGCGCTACTTCTACAAGTGGAAGGCAGTGTCTATATCCGCGGTAGTGGGACCGTATTTACTTGTCAGATCGATAACAAAAACTACAGAAAGCACCGCGCCATCTCGTGGACGCAAATGTCAGAACGACGTTTGTTTACGCAAAGAGTTGTTGGTTCGATTTCCAAATTGCGCGTCACCTCCATCCCGGAGGTCTCCTGTACGCACAGAGTACATTTTTGCGTGCCTCGCTTGATGCATTGCAGTATTTTATTAACACATTGTCTAAAAAAGTCGTTTTTTACTCGTTATAATTGTACCTGCAACCCAAGTCGGTGCACCGATTTGTGCGTGCTCTGACGTGCACGTCGGGGCGCCCCTGGGATAGACTAAGAGGGAAACACAAGAAAGCTTCTGTTGGCTGAGTGTGACGGACGGAAACGCGCAGGGTATCGAAGTGTCGTAGACATACGCGCACACACACACACACACACACACACACACACACACCGGAGCCTGTTTGAAAAACCTGACTGAAAGTGATATGACACTTGTGATATTCTGCTTGAAAGTTCCAATTTATGGGTTTATTAGAAATAGACTGAAAGGATCAGGAGGCTGAGAGGATCCAGCTTCTTTTCCAGACTCCTCAGAGCCCGAGTTGTCCTTGAACACCCCCCTCCCCACACACACACACACACACACACAGACACCGCCACCATCCCAAACCCCATCTAATGCCTCTTCCTCATTAGAATGCAAATGTTGGATACACTTGAAAGATTCTCAATCAAAATAACAGCCATGCGACGAGATGTATTTTATTGATCCCAGGATTGGGAAAACAGACAATGACAAGCTAAGATAATAAGATAAAATCTGAAGTTATAAAAAAGTGTAGAGTATGTTCTAAAAGTGTCTATACATACAGCGGTGTGATAAGTGGAAAATAGGGGTTTTTGACCAGGAGCAGATGCGGGAAAAAGAATTAAAAAAAAAAAAGACACAACCTAGTACAAGACGTAAGTCATAAAATTACAGAATATCGAGAAATATTGATTTATGTATACTGTATCTACAATATGCGGCGATTTCAGTCAGTCTCCTCCCATGAAGCGCCTTCACACCTTTCAGTTTCAAAGCATTGGATTTTATTCACACACAGACACAATCCTTCACCCAAGGTCATTGGGGTGACCTGAAGGTCATCCCTGCACACTTTGGAGGTGGGAGTCAATCACAGGGCGT
This sequence comes from Fistularia commersonii, assembly GCF_037954325.1. NCBI lineage: Eukaryota > Metazoa > Chordata > Actinopteri > Syngnathiformes > Fistulariidae > Fistularia > Fistularia commersonii. The sequence continues at coordinate 3,493,646 of NC_141318.1, forward strand.
CTTTTACAGACATCCAACCAGTCATTGTCTCATTCCCACGATTAATGGGTCTTTAAATGAATCTACCTCGTGGACCGCGGGAGGAGGAGGAGGAGGAGGAGGATGTGATCATCTGATTTGGGAGCTAATATCTTCCTCTTTTTTAGGTCTGTGAATGGCGGCGCGGAAACATCGTGCCAGACGGCCGGGCGAGCTGCTTTCCCCACGCGGGGGGCCTCGGAGAAAGACCGCCCGCAGGTATATGAAGCTTTTCTAGATACGATTGCGTTGCTTCATGAAAAGCCTCCAGGCGGACCATTTAATGTAGACATAATGTTCCCCGGCACCCCCAAACCCCCCTCGCCTCCATACGGCACACACCCCATAGTGATCAGACAGGAAATGAATTCCGTCTGACTACATTCACAGCCATTATAGACACAATAACAGATTTGCTTAAGCTGTGGAAAGAAATCTATAACAGCGATGCTATCAGGGGAACAGCACTCACCATAATGTGTGTGTGTGTGTATGTGTGTTTACCTCATCTTGTCACGGCCAACTATTGACAGCTTTTTGCCCCTGAGAACATTTGCAGCTGACTTAACTCCTGCATGCTCAATTAAAAAAAAAAAACGAAGAAAAGGTTTTGGTTTGGAGGATGAAAGTGCATGATTAAATACTTTAGTAAAAATGGTAACATTTTAGTTAAAGTGTTCTCTTATTTTTTAATAAGTAAGGAGGGTGAAGTTTCAATGATCAAATATTCATTGTTTTCAATAGTGTTTTTGAATGCGAATTTCTTCACACTGCAATTGCTGTTTTTTTTTTTTCTTCAAGAGTAAAAAAAACGTTTATTCAATTTTTTTCCCCTTTTGTGCAGACAAGAATGAGATGTATCACTGGCGAGCGACATGAGGGATTTTCACATTATTATTCTCGTACGGTTCGGGATTTCGACAAAAACACCGTAACATTCACTTTTTGATTAAACTTTGGACCAACTCTCTGCCCTATAAGACCCGATGTTCATTTATTTAATATTTATAACACCAGCCCTTTGAATGTCAGCTCACCTTCAGGCTGAAGAAGCGTCAAAAACAAAGTTTTTTCCCACGGATAATTTCAAGAAATATTATTTATTTAGGCGTTCCCTGAATATATCAACAGGTTGCAGCTGTGCCGATTTTGACTGTGTCGAATTCTCGCATCGCTTCAGAGCTATTAATGTTCAACCTTCAGGCACCGAGCGTCTCCCGGGACCGTTTGGCAAACAGTTGAAACATTCAGATATCTGCGGCGTTCCAGCCGGCGTCGAGGTGTCTCTGGAATGCACTTGACCCCGGTGTTGTTCGTCTCACGTCGCTCAAAGCCTGGAAAAAGACACTTTTTAAGAGCCTCTTTAATTGGGTCTGAATTCGGCACATTTGTCTGGTCAAAAGCTGAAGTGACCTAGACACTAGAGCAGGGATGGGCAAACTATGGCCCGCAGGCCACATCCGGCCCGCTGGTCTTTTTAATCCGGCCCGCTAAAGGTTGGTACAGAATTCATACTTGATAAGCATGATTGGACCATTGGATGTGGGAGCACAAACAGGAGAATATTTCATTTTTGAAGCTACTTGAGAACACTTGAGAATTTTCCTGAGCTGAGTGACACAGGTTGGCTTTGTGATTTAGCATTTCCTGTGGACATACTGACACATATGTATGAGCTGGAAGTGAAGCTACAAGGGAAAAAAACGGTTTGTGCATGAAATGCAAGCAAACCTCAGAGCCTTCAAAACCAAGCTGGTTTTATTTTCAAAGCAAATGTCAGATGAGCCCGATATATACTGTTAACAAATGTGTTTTTTTTTTTTTTTTCATGTATCATATCTTGTGCTGACCCGGCCCGTTTATAAAATTTTAAAAGCCATTGCGGCCCCTGACCCAAAAAGTTTGCCCACCCTTGCACTAGAGTGTACGGGGGGGCGTCAAAACACCAGGTCATCCTGCAACTTCTTCATGATTCTTTCTCAAAAGCACGGAGTTTTCAATGCCTTTTCCCCACGTTCTCTGCGCTGCATGTCTGTGTGTGGATATATTCCTATCAGGAGGAGCGAGGAAGTCCCAGCTTCCATCCTGACAGGAGATCCACTTTCTAGGATCCCTTTTTCCAGATTCCAGCTCCGACAGGGAGAAAAGAAAAAAGCTGTGGTCGTGACATTTTGTTCCTTTACATTTTGAAATAGTGCCTTAAGGTGGTCCTTTTGTTTTCATGGCACGGCTCGCTTGTAGATATTAATTGGAACAGCTCTGCAGAGCGCCGGTTTGAGGGACATTCAGTCACTAGTCTGGAACACCGTTCTCAGTGTCAGGAACAACCAAATATCTCCTGTCGTTTTTTTTTTTTTTTTTTTTGTTTTTTTTTTTTTTGTCTTGCAAGCTGTTTCTACCTCCTATCTCACCGGTTCTAATATTTTCCTTGATCTCATTTTTGCATCCGCCGCTCAGTCCGGCCTGCCTGATTCCTTTTGAAACCTCTCCTGAACATGGTTATAGAACGCTGTGTGATATATCAAGATTTTCGCCCGACTCTCGGCATTTATCTGAATCCACCCCCCAACCCTCGCCCCCGCTGCTAATCCCCTCAGTTACTCGTCCTGAGCTCTTTGTCGTCCTTAGACATCGTGAGACCGTGGCAGTGGTTCCCTGGAAATATGATAAATATGGAGGGGGAGATTTTAAGCAAATAAAAAAAAAAAACTTTTCATAACCTCGCTCTGTATTTGCAATTGTATCAACAAACTGTTTGCAAACGTGAAATCCGTACAAAATATTACTGCAGAACTAGGATTTTTTTTTAAAAATTCAATTCTACTTTTTCTCTTCGGTTTTTGTCCATAACATAACAAGAAAATAGACTCGGTTCGTCGTCTTGAGGTTGTGTGGCCATGCTTGGCTCACCTGCATTGTTTGTTTTATGACCTTCCCTTAGAAACAGGGCTTGTCAGAGTTTGTTGTCTATCTTTTATTTAATAGGACCAGCCGGCCGACATGACAGAAACCATGTAGTTTGGCCACGTCTATAAATGGAACCGACTCCGCCGGATAGGATTTATTAATCACCCGAGCAACGCGCCTCATTAGGCTCTGTCAGGCATCAGCGGATGAGCGGCCGGCGAAACCGGGAACCTTTTCTGTTTCCTGTAATCATTACATTCATCCTCGACTTCTGGGTTACTTCTATTCCCTCAAGGGGAAACAACTTAACACGCACATGCTAGTTAACATCTTATTGCCAGGCAGGTAATATGTGTGTGTGTGTGTTGGGGGGGGTTTGCCTGCGACCACAGCAGCAAACCCCCCGTGGTGAAGCTATCACACAAACCAACGTTTGACCTTACCAGCCTGTCAAAGGGTATTAATGTACCTGTGTGTTGGTGCGTGCTCGCTGCAAGTCATTTACAGATGGGTTTGCTTCCCTTGGCTTCTCCAGATATTTTTTTTTTGTCTAAGCAACTTTCGCCTTTTTCCCCCCTCTCGGGAACACGGAGTTGAAGTTTGTGCAGCGGGAACAAGCGAAAATGCTGCGTTTTGCGCGCTCCGCTCCAATCGCAAATTTGTCCGACCTCCTGCTAAAGGAGGCGCTGCGATGCCAGCCGCTCGCTGACCCGCAGAAACCCATCCTGATTGGCTGCTTCGCACCCAGTCGGGCTCTAGCTCGATGGGGTAGAAGAAGCCGAAATCACATCCAGGCCGGCTTTGCTCCTCCGTCTTCTGCAATGGAGCCACATGACGGCGCTTTCACTCCCTTATCCTAGCAGCCAATCAGATGACTCCTTCTGGGTCAGTGATTAGCTGGAATCCATCAATATCATTAATCTCTTTGTCAATGACAAGCGATGTAGAACATGGAAGAGATGAATGTAACAAAGGAAGAAAAGGTTACGAAGTCCAACTGGCCAATCAGATCATCCGATGTCAATACGTCCATGGCAGAAGATTGTGTGAATCTTTTGTGAGGACGTATTTATCTGCTTTAGGGCCTGAGGTAAACTTTAAGCCTGTCCATTCATCACAAACCGGTCCATTTCATAGCCATGGCAACCAAGGTCACGGCACATACACCTCCGTTTAAGATATCGGCTTTTCTTTTCGGAACTGTTCACTTCATGAACAAAATATCGAGTGGTCTGTCGGTCTTCCGTGTCAAGGACGTTTCACGTAAGAATGGCAGCATTATAATTCTGTAGGGAAATCGATAATAATGACAATATGTCATTCACATCTAAAGACAATTCAGTATTTAACTATTCCACTGACTTGTTTTTGGACAAGTGGGAGGAAGAAGGAGAACCCGGAGAGATCCCGCGCAGGAGAACGTGCAGAGCCCCTCGGTGGAAGATCCACGGTCAGCCGATGGGAGCCGTTGCTGAGCAGTGAACCACTGCGACGCCTCACAAGGTGACATCATTATTTTGAATATAATCTGCGCCATCGTGAATTTCTCCTCAGTGGAACTCTGACATCTTCGCTTGTTCCTCGGAGAAGACGATTTTCTCCACCTCCATTTCAAAAAGCCGAGCCCCATCAGCCCTCAGCCGGTTGCTGTGAATGAGTTCCTGCATCCGCTTCTGTTTCGCACATTTCCCTTAAAAACCCCATCGACATTTTATTTTTACCTATACCCGGGACTTGGTTGATGCCGGCGTCTTATTATTGACCTTTTTCTTTTGCACTCTCCTTCGGCTTCTCATTCATTATAACTGTATCAGGAACACTGCTTAAGAAAAAGCCTTTGTACCAGCGGTGCCCGATACTTCGATCGCTATTGCGGGTAGATTGCATGGTATTAAAAGAATATACATCAGCCTATCATCCGTCCTCACTATGACAAGGCCAGCCAGTCTTACGTATCAAAATCTTGTGATGCATGGGTAACTGCACATACGACGGTTCTAAGTGCTACAAAACTCTAGCATGCTAGCAAGTTATCTAGTTATACTCCAATTTATTTCTCTTAAACTTAAGAAAGGGTATTAAACTGAGTGGGGAAGCAGGACCACGTAAGAAGACAAAAACTTAGCACTTCCATAGGGACTGGGAGGAGGCCTTTTTTTCTTACTGTGTCTTTTTCAAATTGCATTAGCCTCATCTGCCAGTCTACCATCACAAAACCGAAGAAAGGAAATGCGGAGCGGCATTTTTGGACTGTTCATAAAGACTACGACACTTACTTCCCTCCGAGAAGCGAGCTGAGAAGGAGAAGGGTGAAGGAACTAAAATCACAAATGTCCACTTATTTATGTGAGATTTTTTTTTTCCCACATGAAGATCATGAAGTCGAAATACCGTTCTCCCATGTCCGATGATCATTTGGAAGTGTGTTTGAGGCTGGCTAGCAGTAGCTACTGTCCGGACTCTGCGTCCCTGGCTGATTCCATTCAGTGCAAGTCATCGGAGTAAGGTAATGACCAAAAATGTACAGTTGTATTGTGCAATACGGGTTCATGTCGTTATTACACCAACATATGTTGTAAATATAAAGAATTCTCAATATATTTATCAATAAATATATGGTTTACAATTTTATAGTCGGTAGAACATTTTGACTTGGACATTTTTTGCACTACCCGACTACTTCCATCATTATTTTGCACCACCTCTACCTACCGCTATTATCCGTGCAATATTTATATTATATTTCTACATTCTTCAGAACACCTAACTCGCTATCATTTTACGACCCAAATCTGTTATTTCTATACTCATTCTCTGCACAAGGCATTTCTTTTCCTATTTCTATATTTTGCTTTCTAATGTTCAAATTTTCTTTAGTATCCATATCCTCTATTTTGCATATTCTTTTCTATAACGTAGCTCCTGGGAAAAAAACAACAACAAAAAAAAAAACACGCTCTTAATGGGCCTTGTGCGATGCTTTGCATCACATCTCCCTCCGCCGGCTGCATCCCGTCCCGGTGAGACCTAATGGTCCGCTGCAGTGACAGTTCCCACAGGGGCCCCGGGAGTGGAGCCGAGGTGCGTGGAGTAAATGGCACAAGCTGCTTTATTTGAAAAAAAAAAAAAAAAAAGTGGATAATGAGGTGAAGGTGAGTGTAATGTAATGCGGCGGGTGAAAGCAAAAGCCGCTCCTGATGTCATTATCTGTTCCCTGCTGCTGCCCCAACTCGGAAAATTATATATATAACAGTAGTTTATATAGTAATCTGACCATTAACATATTTACTCTCTTCTTGGAGGACTAACTGCAAATGTAGCACTCATAAGGCATCATTCCATTCTTATCCTCGTCATTTTGATCCTTATTGTCATTCTGTTATCTGTTCCTATCCTCGTTACTGTCTTATATTTGTTAATATTGTTATTGTTGTGTTGCTGTGACAAACAAATTCCCCCAATGGGGATCAATAAAGTATGATCTTATCTTGTCCGACTTGGTCGTGAGGTAGTTGGGTGTGTGTCGTCCACCTTCCCCCCGGCCTGCCTGGGTCCTCGCTAGGTGCTCCGTCTTCTTCCCGCCGGTCCAAAAAACAGCCGATGGCGTGAAAGTAAGGCCGAATGGTGAGATGTCTCTGTGATTGACAGCTGACCGGTCTGGTTTAAGCCCCGCCTCCTGTCCTGGGATTGGCTGCAGCGCTCCGGTGACCCTGTGCAAGATGAATGTATAATGAGTATAATACCGTGTAAGCTGCAGAGTGACATTTGTTATTTTTTAACACAAGCAGCCAGATTGTTTGACAAGCCGTCTCTCGAATTTGATACGCAGTTTTCCTCTTTTCTCTTCCTGTCTTTTTTATTTTTTTTCCCTTCTCACCGTCACCTCTTTGCTTCTTGTGCGGGGTTGCCTTTGAGAGACAACCAACGCAATCATGCAGACAAAAGAGAAGCTAATTCAGGGAACATCTCTGTCGATCCAAAAAAAAAAACCTCAATAGCAGCAGTTATGAAAGACAAGCAGACTTTAGACTGTTAAACCTTTGGCTGCTGGCATTTGACAGCCTCATGCGGTTCCCCTTCATCGGATTGATTTTTGAATGTGTTAACAACCTCGCCCTGGCTGTACCCCATCCACACTTCCCAAAAATAGAGGCTGACAGAATAATCACAGGGGGGTCAGGGAATTGGGAGAGCAGAGACGCTCAGTGAAAAAAGTACTTCAGGCCCTGGTCTTTCTTTTTCGCGGGCAGGAAGTGTCTAAACACACAAGAGTTTTTGTGAGATAATGTAACCATTGCTGTTTTTATGGAATTGTAGCGGTCTGACCAGATGTTACGTTCGGTCGTTCTGTCATTGATTCACGTGTTGGTTTTCTGCATCGCTTCTCCTGTTCACATGGTCGAAGGGGGCAAGAGCCAATCCCGCGTGACACTTGGTGCCCGGAGGCGGGGTTTAAGCCTGACACAGCTGTCAATCACAGGCTGGTGGGTCAGGACCAGTGATCTGCAGTCAGGGGAGGCAGGATAAGCCGTGCCTCACTTGCCAATCTTGGAAAGAAAAAAAAAGTAAAAAATATATTTAACAGTGATTTGCACTATAACGGTATTTTTCATTTAACTTAACCAGTTTTAGAATGAATTCACTTTTACTGTTCGGATCTTGAGAAGAGATGTGAGGTGAGGTCGTGGACTGCTGAGCCTCAATGTAGAGTGTGCAATGACAGCTGACTGCTGACATGCTCTGCACTAAGACTATACTACTGTCGCTGTTAAAATGTGTAAACACTTTTGTTATATGAAGTGCATTTCCAATGTGCAGTGTTTTTTTCTTCTTAACAATTGTATGTGTGCTACTAGTGTCTCATGCTGAGCGATCATAAAACGGCTGCGAAGATCCAGGAAGTGAGGCAGGCAGGTCTCCTGCCTCACGATAGAGGGCGCTCATGATTCCAGGGACTCCTCGGCTGCAGAATACAGTACCTCACTGCATCACTGGTTGGGACACCCCATTTTTTTGGACTCTGAGAGGAAGACAAACTTTGACTAAATGAGGAAATATCTATAATGATGTGATGACATGTTTTATTTTGAAAAGCTCCACTCACCCTCAGCTCTGAATACTATCAGAAAACTCAATTTAGAGAATATACAGGACTGTCTCACAAAATTAGAATATTGTGATAAAGGTCTTTATCTTCTGTAATGCAATTAAAAAAACAAAAATTACTTTTTCATGATATTCTAATACTTTGAGATAGCATTTTTGAGTTTTCTTAAGATGCAAGCCATAATCTGCAATATTAATATACTAAAAGGGTTGCAATATTTCAGTTGATTGTAATGAACCCAGAATGTATGACATTTTTGTTTTTGTAATTGTATTGCAGAAGATAATGAACTTTATCATAATATTCTAATTTTCTGAGACAGCCCTGTAATGTGTTTTCTGATCGGGCCTCAGAAAAACAATCCAATGTAGTCAGAGTTAACCCCTCCACCCTGGTGTAGGTGGGGGCTGTACAGGTTACAGGTGTTACCGCGGTTACGACGACCACCGCGGGTTGGGCAAAGTCGGGTTGAAGAGGGGTTTTTCCGTTGTGATCCACCTGAACTTTTCACCTCGGAGTCCAGTGCCCCGGGGCCCGGCTCAGAGGTGATTCGGAGTGACAGCTGCAGGCGGCTCAGCCCGCCGTATCCGAGTCGGGCCAGGCTCGGCCCGCAGGAGGAGCGGGCGCTCGCCGCACGTCAGGCGTAAAGCGGGTGACGGGGACATCGGGGGACAGCGGTGTCACCCGCCGCGTCGGCAGGGAAACGGTTATTGTCCAAGACTGCGCGGAGCGGAGGAGGAAACCTGGTGGACGTGTCGGGGAGGCCTGACGGCCGCCGCCCTCCTGACCCGTGTCGGCTCGGCTCCCGTCACTCGACCTGATCTGACCGACGCACCCGGGCGGGATTTCTAAAACCAACTTTTGTCTCGTCTTATTTATCCAGGCAGCTCTGTTGGAAACAGGAGGTTAAGCGAAGACTGAAATTGTCCATATACTTGGAAACACGGCGAATGATTGGATGCCTCTATATGCGGCACTGCGATTGACAGGTGAAGCCCCGCCTCTCGCCGTAAGCCAGGACGGGACCCCCGCCCAGCGTCTGCTGCCCCGTCTCTGAGTCTTCATCACCTTCATCCCCCGTTCACTCCTCCGCTTTCTCCTCAACCCCCTCCTCACTCGCCCCCGCTCTTCCTGTAGCCCTACAATAACACAGACTGAGGCCTCAGTAAGTGCTGTTTTCCTGGCCCGCCTGGAAGACCTTCCCCAAAACCAAACAGAAGCCGGGGCTCGTTTTCCCTCCCGCTCCGACCCGGACCGGACCAGACAGATCCAAAAACCAGGCGCCCGGTGAGCTGCGGAAACCGGGCCTTGTGGAATCTACTTTTTTTTTTTTTTTTCAATTTCGACCCTCCTTACAATAATTTATTCGACAAATATTGCAGAATAACAGAATTGCATGAACGCAGCTGATTTGAACGAGTCGACCCTGAACACATCACCGCCTGAACTTTGTGGGTTTTGTTCGTTTATTATTTTAATGTTTGAGACCGAAGAGAAAAATGAACCAGGTGAGCCCCCTGCTGCTCCCGTGGCCCCTCCAGGAGACACCAGTTCCAGGCCAGACAGCTCATTATGGGATGCATGTTCCTTGGTCACACTACCAGTTGCATTTGTCACACATCGCCTGTCCTTATCATAAACCTCTATTATGAAGCGTCATAATTCAGTCACACAACACATTATAAGTCTACTTAAGCTGACAAATATCTCAAGATAAAGCAGGTGGGCCCGGGCTTTCCCAGATTTCGGCTGTAAAAAAAAAAAAAAAAAAAAAATCCAATGGCAACCGTGTCCCCCAAAGGGCTCCATTTCCAAACTGGCCTGCCCCTGTGGGTCCACCGGCAGGGGGCGCCACGGACGCCAAAAAACCCTGGTTTTTGAAGGATGCAAAGCTGCGACATCAACCCCCACCCCCTTTTCTGCCCGGGGTTACTCTGGGCTGCACAGGAACCTCGGTTACAACAGGTCGCGGTTTATTACCAAACGGGAACATTTCATTCATTTGGAAAAAGTGAGTTCTTTAAGAAAAATAAATGTACACCATATTTTCCAGACTTATGAGCACACCTGAATATTAGCCGCACCGGCTAAAAATAACTAAATAAATATATGTGTACATACACAGGCCGCACTTGTCTATAAGCCGCAAGTATCCACGTTGTAACATGAGATATTTTCACTGAAACATTTCTTAAACTTTTAATTAAATACATACTGGAGATGCAGTGCCGGTGATATGACTGATGAAAAACATTAATAACAAATTACAAGGAAAAGTCCATCCATCCATCTATTTTCTACTCCCGCTTTGTCTTACTCCGGCTGATCGCTATCTTGGTCTAAAACCATCAAAGTCTTTGTCCGACCTCAGAATTTCACAGTAATTTCATCGGTCCGATGTGACGAGGGGTGAATAGGGCATATTATCCCCCAAAAAATTCTTAGCCACATCATTGTTTAAGCCACAGTGATCAAAGAGTGTGAAAAAAATAGCGGCTTATAGTCTGGAAATTATGGTGTTAAATAATGAAATCAAACCCCAGAGAGTCGGTAAATGTGGATGCTCACTTTGTAGAATACTTTCTCATTTCTGTTCTTTTATTCCCCGCAGGAGGTCAAAGGGGCAGCCAATCCCTGCTGGGCTCAGCGGCTGAGAGGCGGGGTTTAACCCGAACGTGTCACCTGTCAATCAAAGGCCCACATTGGGACCTCCAGCTCTCAGCTCCCTCATCACACCCACAACTCAGGTAGTCCAAGTCCACTGTTGTAACACTCTTGGAGAACCTGGGGAGAACCCAACCAGGAACCAGGAGAACATAGAGATAACATACAGAGACGTGGTGGAACACAGGGAGAACCCAAAACTCAACCATGACATGGAGAGAACATACAAATAAATACATCCATGGAGAGAACCTGCAGAGAATTCGAGCAGGAACCAGGAGAACATCGGAGAAGATCCCAGGCAGGGGATTCTTGGAAATGTTTCTCCTCACCATAAAACCCGCCCGGATGCGTTTCCTAATTTCGCCTCTGCGCATCCCGGAGAGGACAACGTTGCATCAGCGCCGGGGTCCATCCTGACAGCGGGAAGGCTCGATGTCCACCAGCGGCGCTTCATGGAACTGCAAGAGGAGGAGGAGGAGGAGGAAGTTCTCCCAAACTTTTTTTTTCACGTCTGGAAAAGGGGTGAGAGGGAAAAAAAAGGGATCTTGGAGAAGCTCCGTCAGAGTTCCAGACCGAAGTAGGACCGAGAGTACAAGTCAGGGGGCTGAAAAGACGAGGAGCAAAGTTGGCTTGTTGTTTTTTTTTTTTTCTTTTCCTTCTTCTTCCACAGTCTCCTCACATGAAAACGGGGGTTTTGCGTGTCCGTCGTGCGCGTCCTCAGCTCCCCGGGCCCCCGAGCGGACTTCCACCACCCGAGGCGATGCGATGCGAGTGAGCTATGCCTTGTGGAAATGGACACACTGCATCCACGCGAAAACATGGCGTCCGAGTCCCGGGGCTCGGCTTCTTCTCCGGCTTGCTGCTGGCGCTCTGCTGCCTGGAGGCCCGGGGCTCCGGCGGCCCCGGCGGCGGCGGGACCTGCGGCCCCTGCCCCGCCAACTGCAGCTGCGCGCCGGCCGGGCCCCCGGCGGGGCCCCCGGCGCCGTCCTGCGTCGTCAACTGCTCCGGTGTCGGGCTGGAGAGGGCCCCGGCGGCGGGCGACATCCCGGCGGCCACCAGCGTCCTGTGAGTAACCCGGAGCCCAAACTTCTCCATCTGTTATTATCATTGATTCTAGTAATAATATTAGTAGTAGTGGTTGCATTGTTAACATTTTACCCCCATGCAAAAACAACTTTTCTGGTTCGTTTTGTTTTGCACGCATACTGCTACTTCTTGCAGGACTTTATGTTGTGTGCGCGTCAGTGATGAAGGTGGAGGTCAAAACAAACAAAAAGAAAAGTATTGACATGATTATCTTTTGGGTTGGTGGCTTCGTACCTGCAGTACAAGCCTTTACACCAGAAATGATTCTCATGCCAGACCCAAAGGAGGAGCCGCATTGATGGGATTTCTGTTTCTAGCAAAGAAATGCAGATCGGCAACCGTTCGGCGAAAGAGTCGCCCGGTGCTTCTCCGTTCTGTGGCTCCGGTCGGGTCAGGTCGGACCTTCCGGTGGGTTCGCCGTGGGGCCCCGGGGAGCTGCTGGCGGATGTTTTTGTAATATTTCCTGCCTTTTTTCGCAGACACACGCGGAAAAGATGAATCTGTGCTGAGTAACATCTGGCAGACTTGTGGATCATGACAAAAAAAAAAAAAGAGCCCAAAATGCTATTGGGGCTCTTTTTGTGTTGGCTGACGTTGAATATTGCAGTTTTTATGGCCTTGAACAGAAAATTCCGTCTAATGCCGGACATCTCTTTGCCCTTCGGGCCACAAATCGGGGAAAAGTTTTACCCACGGAGACACACGTGACGCCCGGATGAACACATAAGCGCAACGTGAACCATATTTGCGTGGAAAGCACCGGCAGGGGACGAGTGTGTGTGTGCGTAAGTAAGAGTGCGTTTCAGCGTGTGCGTGGTGGATGAGAGGAAGCGGAACCCTGGTGTTTTGTGGCGCAGATCGGCCCTCGGCCTCTGGTGCTGCAGCGGCGAGAACATTCTGTTCCGCGTTCTCCCGTCAGAAGCCATATGTTATCAATTATTTATTTCACTTCAAACCACCTTCCCTCGCTCAGCCCAAGGAAGCCGCCGCTCACATCCGTCCCGGGGCCGCGGCGCCGCCTCGGAGCGGACGAAGTGAACCCCCCAATTAAATTCCCGCTTTGATGATCCGGGTTTTCCTTCTCCGATCTTGGCTTCGTTCCTCCTCCTGAACCCCCTCCTGTGACTTTTTCAGTAGTTTCTGTTTGTCAACCCAGTTCGGGCCATCCTACAGATCCTGTGGACCGGCGGAGGCTCCTGGCGGAGCATCCCGGCCCCCCGCAGAAGGAAAAATAAGATTTTTCTCACTTTAGCGGCATCTAAACGCGCCGCTGACGGTGACTGGCAGTGGCGCCGCCGTGTCACCCCTTGTGATTGGCCTTCCGAGCGTGACGAAAGGTCGCTGACCTGCGGGGGCTCGAGGAGCCCCTTGGGCTCCAGTTGTCTTGGAACCTTGCGATGATGCAACGCCTCCAGCGTATTTCTCATGTCGTTTTTACGCCTAAAGATTTTCCGGTAGAAGACTTAAAACCCGGCGGTAAGGCAGTCTTAGGAGTCGCAGGGCCGTCTCAGTCGTAAAGCGTGAGCGGGTACTCTTAGCGTAGCCGTAGCCATAGCGCGGCCTTTTCCTCGTCTTAGTGTTTATGACAATTACAAACGTGTGATATTATCGCAACTCTTAGCATCACGTCACGGTAAAGATTGAAACAGGAAACCCGGTAGACGAACGATCGCCGAGGTTGTTTTGGCGGCGGAGGCGGTATTTGTCGGTGGTCTGGATCAAGGGGAAAGGCAAAGGACGTCCCAATCGGCGAGAGCGTCCAGAGAGAGGAGCAGAGGGTCAAGTTGTAGGTCAACTCTCCCATGTATACTCACAGAGTGGAGAAGAAGAAGCGATAATAGTAATAATAAGAATAATTATACATTTTATTTAAGATGACTTTTGTTGATGAAGTTTATTTTTATCTCAGTTTTATCGTACCTTCATTCTATATATTTATAGATGTTCATCTGCTCAAGGTTGCTATGCTACCCCTTGTGTCCTCAAATTTCCCTTCAGGGACAAATAATGTTTTTCTTATTCTGATTATTGGACTGAAACAGCAACAGCTCTGCAAATACCCGGGGAAAACATTGCACGGCGGCCAAAAAATAAAAATCTGTATATGCGGAGCTGTCAATTATGGCGGCGATAGATACATCTCGTGTAGAATATTCATTTGAGAAATGAAATGTTTCCTCCCTGGAGATGGAGGAGTGTATCAGAAGGCCTTCTGGATTCAATCTCTTAGCGTCCGTCCGTTGTCGAAGCGGGTCAGAACCTCAGAACCCCACCGGGGTCGGCGTGAAGGCCGTTAGGAAAAAAAAAAAACAAACGCAGTTCTACAACCCAGCTGTGACAACACAAGCAGTTTTCCACCAATGGACGCTCGGAGGAGCGAGAACATGGAGACAAACATAATCCAGGTTTCTCAGATGGATTTGTTGACAAGTAAACACGACTCGACCCTCTAACCTCACAGCAAGAAGTGGTCTCACCGTCCAAAAACAGTCAGTAGATCCATGAAGTCAGCGGGCGTGAATGGGCCGTGTGATTGACAGCTCTCTGGTCCAGGTCAAGCCTCGCGTCCTGCTCGATGGATTCTGGATTGGAGCAAAATTTTTTTCTTTTCTCAAGGGGTTCAAGATCCTGGTTGTGGGTCCACTCCAGGCCGTCGTCGGGGCGAGAGCGGGTTTAACCTGGACGGGTCAGCTGTCAATCACAAGCCTCCGCGTATGGAGACATCCAGGAGCAATTTTGATTTTACGATCGATCTACTAACTGTTTTTTGGACTGCGGGAGGAGGATGGCAAGAAAGCAGTCAGCTAGTGAAAGTGAATGAGATCAACACAGATTACTTTTGATCGGAGTGTACATTTATCACAGTCACAGCGTGTTTCCCATAGCCTGCTAATATTTGTGGAGGAGGATTAGCCGCTCCTGACGCACTCATCAGTTTTTGCGGTTATTCATGTTTACATTAAAAAGAAAAAATCCAGGGGGAAAAAATTAAAGCCAAGAGTTCTGCTAGATTAGCCGTATGAGTAGAGTGACTCACACACACGCACACATACACACACACACACATACACACATGAACTAGCTCTGAATAGCTGCATCGAGTGAGACTGCAGTTAATGGATTAAAAACGATGTAATCCCCATCGAGTACAACTGCTGATGAGATTGTTTAGCCCAATGGTGTGTGTGTGTGCGTGTGTAAGTGTGTGTGCGTGTGCTGGAGGGGGAGGTTGAATATGACAAACGTACCGCCGAACTGCTAGTAAGCCGGTGGAAAAACACCAATGGCAAGGCGACCGCCGCGGTCGCTGCAAGGCGTTGTCACAGAACATGACGCGTCATTTCTGTTGTCCGTGCCGTTCCGGTGTGTTTTCTTTTTTTTTTTTTGTTTTTTTTTTTTCCCCTTCAGGCGGAGAAGGAGAGTTTGGTTGATGTATTGCTGCCGTCTCCTCTTTAAGATGCAGGTTTGTTTGGCTGGCGGGTTCTTCCGGTGTCTCAGTGGTAAGCGCTGGGAAGGGAACCGTGGAAAAATTTAAGAGGTTTCTTGGGATTTGACCTTTCCGCGTACCAGGAATCCAATTCAGTCGGCCAATCGGATGGGAGGGATTTTGACCAAACACGGCGATGTAGATCCTGCCCTCAAAACCGCAGCCGATCGTCTATACCGATCATCCTGACCATGTTTTTTTCCGCATCCGGACGTTGATCTCAAAGGTATCAGCGGAGATTCTTCTCCTCTTAGCTGTGCTTCTACCCGTGTCACGCTGACATCTGTTTACATTTTACGCCTTTTTCCCAGGCGGAGAAAGTTCGGCGGCAGGTTCCTGAAACATTGCAAAGGCCAGTTCGGCGGCTCAACTCTAAAACAAGAACCGTTCCCGTTTACAGAAAATGTATTTAATTAAAGCGGAGACAAAGTCAAACAGGTAGCTTTACCGCTAACTCACCTGTGGCCGCCCTCGATCGACGGGCGTTACCATGGTCACGAAACGAAGACGAGTAGAAAGAGACGGTACCAGGCGATCGCTTTTTTTAAAGAAAACAGTTTTATAATGAGAAGAGCCGGTTATATGTTTGCGCTTGGACGCCCGGGCCGAGGTAATCTCTCTTTCTCATAAGTTCTCCATCTCCGCGCCTCCTCTCCTCCCCCGCACTCGGCTATCATTCGCAACCGCACGCACAAAAACACTGCACACTTACGTAAATGAAAAGTGGGGAAGGTTAGCTCCGATGTACTGACCATATGTCGGGGAGTTTGTTGTGTTTCCGTGGCGACAGTAACTGCTGACATCACTCGACGGCGCGCGCAGGCATTCCAGGTCGGGAAACGGGAAAGCGAGGAACGAAACGGGGGAGAGAAGCAGGAGAAGACGACGGGGCCGTCGCCGCTCTCCTCCCGAAACCCGAAAACGTGTAGATAATGATTGAATAAATGTCGTTTTATCAGCGCTCCAGTTGCAAACTCCAGCACAAACGAAAAATGCGAATTATCGTAAATATATTTTCAGCTTTATGAGCCGAAATGACTATTTCAGATGGATTTGTTGACAACCAAACACAATTCGGCACACTTAACCTCACAGCAAGAAAGTTCCCGGTTGGGTTCCAACTGGCTTGTGGTCTCTGCGCTCTCCCCGTTCCTCTCGGGGTTCCCCGTCTTCCTCCCGCCGTCCAAAAACATCCGGTAGATCCGCTGAAGACTCGAAGCAGGCGTGAACGTGCCGTGTGATTGACAGCTGTCTGGTCCAGGTCAAAACCCGCCTCCGGCCCGATGGATTCCGAGCGAGATTTATTCCCTCTCTCATTTCAAGGTGGATCTGCGGGTTTAACCTGGACGGGTCGGCCGTCAGTCACAGGCCCCACGTATGGAGACGTCCAAGCATTCACCGTCTCGTTCACACCTACCGTTTAAGAGTTCTCCATCAAGCTACTGGCGTTTTTTTTGGACGGCGAGCCCGGGAAGGAGAACCGTTCTTGCCCTCAGGCGACGGCGCCAATGAGCGTTCCCGTCAGTCACCTCGGTTTTCGGTTTTTCGTCGGACCCGGAGTCCTTGTCCCGGCCACGTTTTTGTAATTTTTTATTTTGAATCCCGCATAGGCTGGGATATTAGGCCAAAGGCTCACACGTGAGCGTGGAATGTAAACCTCAGCCGGAGCTGCCGGCCCCTCCCAGGATTCATTTTCCACGTTTTTTTTATCCAAATGGGACTTTTTTTTTTCAGATTAAATGCAACGGGTTCAGTTTGTACAGCGGGTGTTTGTTTGTTTCAAGCTAGTCAGCAAATGAACAACACCTCCTTTTTTTCAAGTCTGATTAAATCATTTTAGCCCTTTTTTCAAAACGCCGTCTCACCCTTTTCTCTGGTTTCCGGAGCTCCTCCCGTCCGCTTCTCTTACCACCTTAAACTTACATCGTTTCAAGAGTCGCGAGCGTTTAAGGTATCACACGATTTTTAGTTTTTCTCTTTTGATTTTAACACTCAATTCCACGTGATGTTTACAGCGTGTAAGGCAGCGGCATCGCCACGGTTTTGTTTTGTAGGCTGGAGTCCCCCGCATGCATCGACAGCATGTCCTCGGAAGTGTGTGTGTGTGTGTGTGTGTGTGTGTGTGTGTGTGTGTGTGTGTGTGTTAGTTTTCAACCGCTGCACACAGCTGCCCTACACTTTCCAGCTGGAAAGCAGACAGTGGCGGCGGCGGCAGCAGCTGGAAAAATGGACAGAATGTTCTGGAGAGGAGAGAAAAAGGAGAGTGTGACCCACCTAAACTCTCCATCCGCCCCCTCCAAGAGGCGGGAAAGTACCCGAAGAGTTTTCGGGGGACCCCCCCCCCCCCTCACCTGCCCGACCCACCTACCTCTAACCCGGTCTCCATCATCTCCTCACCCTCCCCTCCGCTCTTCGGAGAGCTCCACTCTGCGAGTATAAACAAAAAAAAAAAACAGCGGAGAAATGGAAAATAGGGAGCGAGGAAGAGGAGGAGGGATGAAAGTGACCACAGGGAAAGCTGTGTTTAGTGGGTTAGTGGAGCATTGCCCTCGCTCTCAGCGACTTGGACCGCGCCGCCGCCACGCCAAGGCGGACACCCATCTCCCCGGTGACCGGACCGACAGCACGCGGCGGCTCTTTATCGTTGAACGCTTCGCTAAAGGCGAAGGAGCTTCCTGAGAAGAAGTTTCCCCTCCGTCTCTCCTCCTTCCAGGATCTCTGGAAGCCTTTTTGGCCGTTTTGGTTTCAACTCTTTATATTCCCTTCCTGAGCCCCGGTGCCCACTCTCCTCCATCATCCCCGCCGCCGGAGCGAGTCAGACTGTGTGTGTGTGTGTGTGTGTGCGCGCGTGCTTGTGTGTTCCCATCCTCCAGCTCAGAAGAAGTGGCACCAGACGGGCCTTATAAGGAGCGGTTAGATCATTGGCCACACCGTTAGTAAAATAGAACCATATGTGTGCTGTGGGTGTTTGTGAGCGGGCCTATAGCTGCAGACTCTCCAGCGCGCACGTGTGTGTGTGTGTGTGTGTGTGTGTGTGTGTGTGTGTCTGTGTGTGTCTGTGTGTCTGAAAGTAATACTCCATGTGTCCAAAGGTAGCTGGGAGAACGGCAGCCTCTTGCTAATAGAGGCGGTGAAGGTCCCATTACATGGTCGTGCTGTGAACACACACACACACACGCACACACACAGTTTTTTTTTTTGTTTTTTTTTTTTAAACCCT
This sequence comes from Fistularia commersonii, assembly GCF_037954325.1. Taxonomy (NCBI): domain Eukaryota; kingdom Metazoa; phylum Chordata; class Actinopteri; order Syngnathiformes; family Fistulariidae; genus Fistularia; species Fistularia commersonii. The sequence goes on from NC_141318.1 coordinate 3,512,138, forward strand.
CATTCACTGGCGTTCTTTCAGAAACCCCTTCCACTTACCTTAACCTTCACTGCCCCCTTACTTTAGCCTTTACCTTTACCTTCCCCTTGCCTTAACGTTTACCTTAACCTTAGCTACGACCTGATCTCCTTTGCAGGATCCTGGTGGGTTCACGGCAACCGTGACCTTCACACACACACACACACACACACACACACACACACACACACACGCACACAGGTGTTAGTCAGGGAAGGGCTCCTGGTTACCTTCTGATTGGATTCCCAGAGGAGGAGGGAGAATTCTCCCCCTTTCTATGTTTATCTGTCGTCCTCTCTTTTTTTCTCTCTGTCTCTCATCTCCGAGCATTTGTTTCTGTAAATATCGTTCTCTCTTTCCATTTATCTCTCCCTCTCTCTCTCTCTCTCTCTCTCTCTCTTTCTCTCCCCCGTTTCTCTTTCTCTCTCCGGTTCAGTCCCCATCTATCTTACACAGCTCGTCTGGAATGTACAGATGTTTCCTTTTGGGAATGGGCGTCCGCTCTGTTCACACACACACACACACACACACACACACACACACACACACACACACACACACACAAAGACGCAGATCAGAATGGAGAGAGGGAGAGAAGGGGAGGAAGAGGAGGAGGAGGCGGAGGAGGGTTCTTCCCATACAGTCAAACTTAAATAGACAGTTTAAATTTTTGTAATTAGTGTGAAATGACTGAGAATGAAAAAACAAAATCGGGCTTCTTCAGTTTGGTGTTTGTCCTCGGGGCCAAGAGCATCGCAGTCCTACACACACACACACACACACACACACACATGCACAGACACACTTCTTCGTAGTTCTCACGTGCAGCTGCTGCAAAGAAGAGGCCGAAGACACTCCTCTTCCTCCCTCCGCTCTGCGTTTGTCTTGGCGGCGAAGCTCCAAGCCATCCAATTTTTTTGCGTGTGTGCACGTGCACGTGTGCGCGCGTCTCATTTTCTTCCTCTTTTTCCTCTGCTGGAGTTGAGGATGACCGCTGGGGGGGTTAGACTCACCTTAGTTAAGTGGGGCTTAATCCCGACATTTAAAAAAAAAAAAAAGGGAAAAAGATTTGATTAACAGGTCGTCAATCCGGCACCGTTACCGCGGTGACCGTGCCGAAGCCAGAGAGCAGCTGCTGCGTTCACTGACACCAAGTAAATTACAACAACCATCGTTTTATTTGATCGACTACTCGTGAGCTGATGGTTCTATTGTTCTACGATCTGCGTTTTTTTTTTTTTACGATGCTTTTTATTTTTATGTCTTTTTTTGTTTTTTACTAGAAGGGATTTTCTGACCCTCGTTTTCATCTGGATTTGGTTTAAAAACTTGGATCTCTTCATTTATAGAATCGTCTCAGAAACTATAAAATCTTATAATTGAAGAAAAACGGCAGAAATTAGTTGTTGGGTTTATTTTTTTTCAAATCAGGATTTATGAAAAAGGAAACTTGGCGAGGGAAAGTTTCAGGCGGCGTGTCTGCAAATACGGTGACCTTTACTGTGATAATATGACGACTCTCGGTTGATGATAATGGATCTGTAATTTTCTGATGGTTTGCAGAAATGTCTTTGTTCGTCACCTGAGTTCAACGGCGGGAGAGTGATGCCTTTATCTCGTTTCTCCGGTCAAGGGCGTTCTAAATATTTCAAACCGAACTACCGACGGGACCTTTTCTAATCTTCTTTTCCCTCTGCTGGGTTTATTTGTCCGCTTCTGATTGGCGCCGTTTTGCGGCAGCGGCGGGTACTCGATGGCACGAGGGCGGCAACCAATCCCAGCTGTCGTTGGGATGAGGGGCGGGGCTTGACCTGGATGAGGTCAGCTGTCAATCAAAGGGCCACATTTAGAGACGTCTCACCATTAATTCCCTCATCAAGGCAGCTACCAGTGGACAACCAGATTCTCCTGCCTCGGTTCTCTTCAAGTTCTTCTCCCTGGGTTCTTCCAGGATCTCCTGCCTGGGTTCCTCCATGTTCTCCTGCCTTGGTTCCTCCATGTTCTCCTACTTGGGCTCTCTTCATGTTCTTCTGCCCAGGTTCCTCCCGGTTCTCCTGCCCAGGCTCTCTTCATGTTCTTCTGCTTGGGTTCCTCCATGATCTACAGCCTGGGTTCTCTTCAGGTCCTCCTCCCTGGGTTCTTCCAGGATCTCCTGCCTGGGTTCCTCCATGTTCTCCTACTTGGTTCCTCCATGTTCTCCTACTTGGGCTCTCTTCATGTTCTTCTGCCCAGGTTCCTCCCGGTTCTCCTGCCCAGGCTCTCTTCATGTTCTCCTGCTTGGGTTCCTCCATGATCTACAGCCTTGGTTCTCTTCAGGTCCTCCTCCCTGGGTTCTTCCAGGATCTCCTGCCTGGGTTCCTCCATGTTCTCCTACTTGGTTCCTCCATGTTCTCCTACTTGGTTCCTCCATGTTCTCCTGCCTTGGTTCTTTCCGGATCTCTTGCTTAGGTTCCTCCATCTTCTCCTGCCCAGGTTCCTCCAGGTTCTCCTGCCTGGGCTCTCTTCATGTTCTCCTGCTTGGGTTCCTCCGAGTTCTCCTCCTGCAGTCCAAAGGAACAGTCAGGAGGTTGACTGAAGATGGCTGCCTCTGCAGAAGTGATTGACAGGTGACCAGGCTGGATTCGAAGGACCCTCCTAATATAAAAACAACAAAAACTTCCATGTTTTTGCACGTCCATGCACAGTTTAGATCCTCAGGATGTTCCACAAAGATGTATCCACTTGTTACTTGGGCTTCTTACCGTTTCCACGGATGGCGTTCACCTTCTGCAGCTCACGTGCCGCCCGCCGCCATCTGCCAGTGTTCCATGTGACTCATCCGAGAAGTTTCATCTCCGTTGATTAGCTTCCCCTCTGCGGCGGCGGCGTTGTCTAAAACCCCAGGGGGAATTCCCTTCCACTTTCTCTGTCACAGCACACATCCCGGCTCCGAAGGCTCGCTCTTATTTCCTCTTATTATTATTTTTTCTAACGCAGCAACTTCGTGTTTGCTGTAATGGCGACAAGAGGGTTCGGATCTGGTTCTCATGGTCGACGGGACTTTTGGCTCTGCAGGGATCCAAACAAGGAACATGTAGACACGTCCTTTCAAAAAAAAAAAAAATGAAAGAAAATAATCTAGTACGTGCTCTCGTCACATGACTCACAACTGCAGTTCCGCAGTTTGGCCACTAGGGGGATTAGCATGGAGGTGATTAGCATCCACAAGGTTCCCAGTTTGGGTGGCAATTGGAAGGTTGTCGGTTCGATTCCTAACACTGAATCGCTCCCGGCGGTCTAGTGTGCACCTTGCATCGCGACAATATGTGTGTGAATAGGCGAAGGTGTGATTGACAGATTTAAGCCCCGCCTCTCACCCTTGGGACTCTCGGGATTGCCTCCTTTTCTTTTAAAAAATTCTCCCGTGGAAATCCGTCTCTCCTCTGCCATGTGCTTCATTTACCTTCCGTCCCGTAATGTACCCAGCTCTCATTGTTGAATCCTGAACTGATCGTCGGGATAAAATTTCAGTTTCATTTGAGTGTTCTCGACAAAAGCCAAGGTTGTTTGGTTTCATCGTCGGGTGGGAGTTGTTTTATTTTGTTTTGCAGAGCAAATTTTTCAAAACGATGGCTGAATTGCAAGTAAAACTGAATAAGCCTCTGCTTGTCTGGAGGACTTTAGAAGACACTGTTGGAAGAATTAGCTGCTATAAGTAACTACTATTAGCTTATTATCAATACCCCAAATTAGTGTGTGTGTGTGTGTGTGTTTCCCAGCAGTTTAAAAAGCTTCACTTTGTTTTGCTATTCCCCTCGCTCATCCGCGGTAGCGACCTCCGGCGGATCTCTGAATCGAGACGAGGCGACGCCGCATCTTAATTTGGGATTTTAAAAACCCGGCGTTAATCCGGGGCGGACCGTCTGGGACGGTGCTCGTCCAAATACCAGCTTTGAGCGCGACGCTCCGTTTCCTCTCCCCTGCTCGTTCTGCCACGAGCACATTCGGCAAACGAATGGAGTCGCCTCGTGAGATGGTGTGTGTGTGTGTGGTTGCCATGGTTTCACCCTCGGGCAGATTCTAATGTTTTGTATTTCTTATACAGAGACCTGTCCAAGAACCTCATCTCCTCCCTGGATACGAGCCTGCTAGAGCGCCACACTGACCTGAGAGAGCTGTGAGTCATTGTTGTCACCTGGAAGCACGCACAAACACACACACACACACACACACACACACACACACACACGACTCATCCCTCCATCTCTCTCTCGCTCAGGTATCTACAAGGGAACAGGATAAGCATCCTGCCCAGAGGAGTCTTCTGCTGCGGACCTTTGTCAGTCCTGTGAGTAAAACAACAGAGGGTGTGATGGAGGGAGGAGAGAAGGAGGGAAAAGATGGGACGATAGGATGCAAAAAGACAGAAAGGAAAAAGAGAGGGATGGAGAAGAAGGGAAGGTGGGAGTAGAAAAAGAGGAGAGGAGGAGGGAGATGAAAAAGACATCAGTTGAGAGAAAAAGGCTTGGTTTAGTCTGGATTTAAGGAGGCAAAAATCCCAGGAGTAACTTAGTTGGACTGGAAAGCATTTAAACACACACACACACACACACACACACACACACACACACACCAATCAAAGCACGATTAAGTTCAATTATAGCTTACTGCTCCAGGGCCCCCCTCCCTCCCTCCATCTGTTCATCCATTACCTTATTCCTTCCACCCGTCCAGCAGCGCTTCGAGCGCGTGTTCGTGTGTGTGTGAGTGTGTGTGTGTGTGTGTGTGTGTGTGTGTGTGTGTGTGTGTGTGTGTGTGTGTGTGTGTGTGTGTGTGTGTGTGTCGACGGCGGAGGCGGTTTCCATCGTATCCGTCCAAAAACCACCGCACAACGACTCCATTATGTAGCCTTCTGGGTGGATGGATGGAGAAGGAGGGAGGGATAAGAAGCATTTATAAAAAAAATAAAATAAAAAAAAACAAAACAAAGCATGTCACACGTGAAGAGAAAGTTCACGTGCCGCTCCCTCACTTCCTGTTTGCTGACTCCTCCGGCGTGGCAAAAATTTGACACAAAGCTCGGCAGGCAGTAATGGCCGCAGATGCGAGCGGGACAAAAAAAAGAAATCCAGAACTTTCTCATGTTTTTCTCATCGCACGTCATCTGCTTCCGTTCTCGCCAGCGATTTGAGCAACAACCGGATCTCCACCATCGAGGAAAGGATCTGCGACAACCTCTGCAATTTGACACAGATGTGAGTCATCCGGCCAGCAGGGGGCGCCACCCCCGATTGCATCGGGGAATCAAGTAACGCTAGTTATACTTTAATAAGTCTTCCTGTGATTGGGGCGTAGCTCCGCCTCCTGAGCATGGCCGAGCGAGCTCCGGGTTTTGTTTTTGTTGTTTTTCGATCCGCTCGAACTTCTGCCAATCACGCGGCGCCTTGCAGCGGCCTGACCAATCGGAGCAGGGCTTTCATTCACACTCCCCTCTCCCGCAGCGACCTGAGCAGCAACCCCTTCGAATGCGACTGCAAGCTGTTCCGTCTGGTCAGCTGGCTCCAGGAGAGAGGGGTGCGGGTGCGACGCCCGGACGCCATGCTGTGCAAAAACCCTCCCGAGCTGCGCGACCAGCCCCTGCTCAACGTTAGCGTGCTCACATGCGGTACCTGCCACACACTCACACACACTCACACACAAAATGAGTACGGCTTCAGTAAATAGAAAATGATAAACAAATAAGAAAGAAATTCACTTTTGGGTTCCTACCCTGAGAATTTTGATTATTGATAATAAAAAAAGATAGTAGTCATACACAATGTTCCCTCTAAGCTGCACAGCTGCACAATAGCGCACAATCCAGTGCAGTGAGCGCACTGCAAATGAACTAGATATGTAACATTTTTTCCTGTATCATTTTGCTGTGTAACTCAGTGAGTGACAGGTGTCCAGCCAATCATTTGATACGATGCAATAACACCACACAGCCAGTCACAGTATTGACAGTACTTGTGCACGTGCTCTGCCCACACACGCTATATAACAATAATAACAGTGTGGTGGAGTTAAGTGACGCTAATGCTAACATGCTAACCCCTTATCATGGTGAAATAAGCGGGGAGGGAATGTGATTCGTCCACTCACCAAACTAAAGTAAAAAACAAATGTGGTACTTTAAAGTTGGAATGCAAATAGAAGAACAAGCGGTGAAACTGGATGAGAATTTTGCTTTTTCGAGTGAGAAAGGTCTGCTCTGCAAAACATGCAGCAAAGCAGCAAAAATATGGACTAAATGGAAGCTATGATCCCAGGTGTGATACTGATGTGCGGCCACAACATGCACATCTAATGTTGCTTACAGCGGTCCTCAGTTTGCTCAGCGAGGTTGTCTGTATGCCCAGACATATGGAAAATAAGAGGGAACATTGGTCATATAGTAATACCTTGACTTTTGAGTTTATTTGGTTTTGTGATGGAGCCCATATATCAAATTCAATTTCCATATTAAAATGAATTGAAATGCTGGTAATCCGTTCAAGCCCCCGGCTTTTTTTTATCTGTTTTTAAATTTGAACACAAACAAATAAAAAATAAAAAATCATAATGAAAGAGAATGCAAAGAAATAAACTGCTTTTCTTATTAAGTGTATTTACCCTGAAGTATTTCTATCCCTTAATTTAACTTACTGGCTACACACTTAATGCTACAATGCATTACTAAATGTAACCTCCACACTTTGCTACGCTTTATGGCGAAACTTAAGTTAGGGATGGAATGAATGCTGCTCCGCTTTTCAAAATGTACAAACGGCTCTTAAGCCATTCCAGCCCCTTGTGTCTGGTACCTGCTTTTCAATATGAAAAATGAAGTTGTACAAATAACAAATAATGTATAAAAAAATGTCATAAAAGAGAATGGAAAGAAATTAATTGGTTTACAGCGGCGTACGAACGGCATACTTGCTACACACGTAATGCTGCAATGCAATGCTAAATGTAAGTTCCAAAAAATGCTACACTTTTTTGACTAAACCTAAGTTAGAGCCTAACCCCGCTTTTTTTAAAATCCATCAAATCGTCCCCAATCGACTTTGAATCGACTGTATTGCTCTTCTTGAGGCATAAATGTCTTTGTAAGATATCAACTTTTAGAAGTTAAAAGCAGGATAAAGAGATTAATAAGAAAGGACTCTCCTGGTCCAGGTCTGAATTACGCCGCCTGCCTTGAGGACACCAGCAGCGGCGGCGGGGGCCGGAGCGAGCTGGTCATCTTCAGCTCCTCCACGCCGGGCAACTTCACGCGGCAGCAGTGCAACAGCCTGTGCTTCGCCGCCTCGCACCGCTACGGCGGCCTGGGGGCGCGGCGGGAATGCCTCTGCAGCACCAACTCCGAGCCCAACTTCATCAGCGAGTCCCAGTGGTCGGCCGCTTGCACCAACCCCCAAGTTATGAAGGTACGGCGCCAGGAAATAGCCCGGTCCGTCTCAGCCAACTGTAATTGTCTACGGAGGAAATGAGTCACATTTGATTTTAAAGGGTCTGAATTTATGATTTTTTTCAATCCTGTCCTGAAATCTGTTTTTCCCGCAGTTTGTATCTGTATGCGCTCTATACTTCCTATCTCAGCGTTTAATGTTTACTGTTTAATATACCAGTGCACTTTACTGCTAACTTGCACTCAATTGTTATTTTGTGGGTTTGTACGAAACGTCTTCTGGATTCCTCTGTGTGTCCATTACATGCGGAGAAATTGATTGACACTCAACTTTGGAAAAATGATATTAGAAACGTCAAAATATCATCCAAAAAAAATGAACTGGAACCGGTGCCTCCATGGGTGCAGGAATGCGGGTGGACTCTGGCCAAAGACGTCTTCGCCGTCGACTTCTCCGTCTCCTTGAGGCCGCTTCCCTCGCAGAGCGTCCACCACCTCGTCAACTTTTCGGCAACCTCCTCCGTCGCCCCGGTGACGCTGTCGTGGGATTTCGGCGATGGCGCGCCACGGGTCAACGCCACGGGGTCGGAGGTCACGGCCGCAACGTACAAGTACGGACTCCCTGGGCAGTACGCGGTCAGCGTGACGGCGTGGGCGTTGCACAAGGAGGTAAGAGCACGCACACACACATACAGTAAAGTAGTCTTTGGTCAGATTTTGAATTGACCTATGAACCTTCCTCCGTATACAAACTCACAGGCTTTTTGGTGTTGTAGCGTAGCGGCAGTCACATTTGCTACTCTGAAATGTTTACATAATTATGTTTTCCTGTTATTATGTTTGCATTATGGCTCCCAATATAGTGTAGAGTTCTAATGCTAGTGGTGTTAAGAAGAAGTTAAGGATTACAGTTGATCTGAATATGGAAGAAATAGCTAACTGTGAGAGTGGTGTTCTCGCCAAGTGCTATGACGTGGCTAAGTCAACGTTCTGTACAATCCTGAAGGACAAAAATTCTCTACGGACGGCTGGAGTGGCTACAGGGGCGACTATGTAAACCAAGCAAAGGTCTCAAGTCTTACAAAAAGTAGAAAAGTGATTGTTAGTTTGGATCAGTGAAGGACAGCTAGCTGGAGATAGCGTTAGCGAGGGTCTCATGCGAGAAGGCTTGACTATTGCTAATTTAGCGAAGAGGACGCAGAGTACAGAGTACACCAGAAACACAGCAATAATTAAGGTTATCTTTAATTCCTTTCTTTTGTGCCACGAATAAACTCATAAAAAGTTTCAAAAGAACTCTGTGTTTTTGGGGTCTAAAGAGCAGATCATTGGGATTTACATCGGGAAACAGTTTGCGGACATTTTGGTTCACGAACGGGTCAAAAAAGAACTAAATTAGTAAGCTGAGGTTCCTCTGGATTTCTTTTTCTTAGTTCTTATTTATAACCTCAATAATTTTTGTGCAATAATTTTACCACCCACCTGTACTGTTTGGTTTTTTTTCACCATATTCTTACAACGTATATGACAATAAAAATCTCGAATATCTATTTAATATCCAGTCTTCCGCGCACGGCGAGGTGACGGTGGTGCTCCCCCCGAGGCTGGAGCTGCGCTGTCCCGCCCTGGCTGTGGCCAACAGCAGCTTGGACTTCACGCTGGTCGCCTGGGGCGCCGCCAGCGTGAACGTGGACTGGGAGATCACCAAGGATGGCGCCGCCGTGGCGAAAGGTGAGGCGGAACAGGAATCTATCCCGTCATTTTTAAAGGGGATTTTATTGGTGCTACTCCTGAAAAAAGCCTTTCCACTGGCACACTGCTGTTGTTTCCTTTTAGTCATTATCTATATCTGCTGTGTGTTTACATGGAGCCACAGCAGCAATGCTAAATTAGCCTGGGTAAAAAAAAAAAAAAAAAACTACAGGAAAAACTACCCGGGCTTTTATTTTGTTTTTTTTTTTCTTGTATTTTAGGTATTTTTATTCTCACTGCGATGCGGAGCTCAAACCACTGATACAGTGGAGCTCTTCTTTGAAAGTCAGCCAGCAAAACAAACCCCCAAACCCCTGCGCGAATCACACTCTTGCAGTTTTAGAAAGCTGCTCTCATCCACGCGGGCAACAGGAGACGTGGAATAAACTGAAAAGCATGACAGAGGGGGAGCCCGGGTCCATGTGGAGGACAGGGGGATCCAGATTTGGACTACAGTACTTGTAGTGTACAGGGGTGTTATTCGGATTGTAGACAAATTGCACTGGTGGATGGGGGGGTAACATGGACACACACATGCACAGACACACACACACACACATTCCCCGCCGTCCTTTTCTCTCACCGTCGCTGTCACTGTAATAATTTAATCGTGCTCTCAATCTGCCGTGTTTCTCGGGGCTCCGGCTCCAGAACCATCCAGAGTTTTTTTTTCCCCTCCGAGCTTGACATCTTGGCTAGAATCAAAGAGGACTTTCAATATTTTTTTTTTTTTTAAGTTTTCCATCTTCTGGCTGCCACTTTCCCTATGCCGAACTGTGCGGTCCATATTGGAGGAAGAGGTTTCAGCTTAAACGGCGTAATCACAATCAGAACTACGTGATTGATCTCCAAGGGGAAATTGCCTTTTGTTGCAGAAGCAGCTGAAAGGGTACGAGATAAGAAAATATAAGCCTCAGTATAAAAATTAAAGTGAAAAATAAAGATAAAGGTGTGTACAATAGTCTACATTTCCTAGACTTTTAAACGAAACTGCACATCAGTATGAAACGGACAGGGCGAGATGCGAATGCATGCTATGCACAGGAGATGCAGAGAACGATGCTGCGTTGGCTGAGCCAATCAGAGGCCAGAATACAGAACACTATGCTCTGGTTGGTCACCGTGCTGAAACTGCTTATATTACCAGAAAATTGAAATAATAAATACATAAAAATACATTTTAACGCTAAAAGCAGTGGTACAGTATAGCTAAAAATCTGGGATGTAAAATTTAATATTAAATGATATAAATTATTATATATTTTTTTCTTTATACCGCAGGTTTTTGCAAATTTAAATTAAAAATAGGCTGCGATATGATGAGGGACGACTCTTCCGAAAACAGATCCTTTGTTTTTTACACTTGGCCAGTTGTGACACTTTTTCAAACGAACCTCTTTCCAAAACATCTGTTATTGCATTATGATGTGTTTCCCGCCATGAACTAAATCCTTAACCAACACCCTTTGTGTGTGTGTGTTTGTGTGTCCGGCCAGCCTCCCCCCACTGCCCGAAGGACGGGGTGTATCACGCTGAGTCTTCTCGCTGCTTCCAGCTGGTCCCGGTGGAGCTGAGCTGGACTGATGCTCTGCAGCAGTGCTGGGACCGCGGCGGCGAGCTGGCCACGGTCCGAGACGAGGCGCTGCGAAACCGGCTGGCCCACAGAGTCACGCAGTGAGTGGAGCGTAATGACTTTATTATTGACTGGAAGTGTGTGTGAGTGTGTGTGTTTCGGAAACAGAAAAACCTTTTTCTGGGGAAACTTTGTCGTATAATTAGCGGTTATTACTACAACACCGGCATTGACTTGACGTCGGCAGATAACCACGGTTAATCGAGCGTTCCCGCTCATTTGGGGTTATTTTATGACTTTTTTTTATACATTTGCATTTCTTCATTTCTGTCGTTACAACCCTGAGAAAATGAATAAAAAGGATTCATTGTTGATCGGCACATCTGCCGCTCCCCTGTCACTGTTCGAGGACGCTGGTTGGTCGCTGGTCCGGAGAGCCTCCAGCGCCTGGGGCTTTTTGGGTTGAAGGAGGTCATTAAACACACATATATACACACACACACACACACACACACACACACACACACACACACACATCTGCAAAAGCACAGCTGCATTGGAAGTTCATTACCCTGGGAGGAGCATGGAATTCAGTATATGTGTGTGTGTATTGGGGGTTCTGTGCAAGAGTGTGTGCTGACCATATGTGTGTGATAATGTGCCTGAGTTTGTGTGTATGTTTGTATGCGCCTGTCCACACTAGGATGTTTGTGTTCATGTGTGTGAGTATATGCATGTGTGTGTGTGTCTGCAAATATGTGAGCATTCAGTGGGCCTGTCTTTGCAAATGTGTTTTGTGTGTACGACATATACGTTAGTGTGTGTGTGTTTGTGTGTGTTTCTCATACACTCAAGAAGTTGAAAAGCAAAAACCTGCTGAAGCCTGAGTTTCTCCCCCTCCCCCACCTTACATAACTAACTTTTTTCATCAGGACAGCCCCCCTTCACACACACACACACACACACACACGCTTTTTTCCTGCTTTCTTCAACTTTTGTTTTTTAACCCCAGTCAACCCCCCTCTCAGATGTCTCAGAAAGAGAGAAAGACGAGTGAGGGATGGGAAAATAAAAGAAGAAAGGAAATAGGAGGAAAATGTTGAGAGCAACTTCAAACAGATCTTCCTCCACCCTCCACCGCCGCTCCACCCTTCGCCGTCGTCTGAACACCGTAATGTCTTCCTTATGAAAGTGCTCTATCAAAGAGTGGACTGCGATTTTCTGCTCACAGCGCGCTAAACAAAACAAAAAAAAAAACAGGATATAAGATGGACACCAAGGATGATTTTCGGGGGCTGTCAGCAGGAGCCCCGAGTGTTGCATCCGATTTTTCCGCAGAAATCTGGGACGGGTATTGACCCCCTCCCTTCCTTCCCCGTCCCGACGAGCAAAATAACTGATTGACTAAAGTGCAGCGCTTCTTCCAGATCTGACAGAAATCACTGTCACCTCCTGGAAAAAAAAGTTATTTTTCATCTTCAATCCTTTTACCCTTTCTTTTTTTTTTTTTTCTTTTTTTTTTCTTTTTCCCCCGTGCGATGCCAAAGATGTGTGTCCACTTGCTAGATGTTTCCGCCTCAGCAGCCACACAGCTCGATATCGAGCGCCTCCCGCCGTTAACCCTCCCTTGCTGGCCTTTCTCCCCCCTCCTCAGGGAACGAGGCGCGTGGCTGGGGCTGAGTGACGTGGCCTCCCCGGGCCGGCTCCGCTGGGTGAACGGCTCTGAGGCTCGGCCCGGCGAGGAGGGCCCGCCGCCGCGCTCCCCCGTCCCCGGCGGGAAGGTGTGCGTGTCGCTTGACCAGCGCGCCCAGACCAGCTCGCACTCCTGCTACGCCACACGGGCCTACATCTGCCAGTACCTCCCCCAAGGTATCCGCCGTGCACGTGCACCAATAACACAAACATAGAGATGCGTTAAAAATTCATTTATTCATTCATTAGCTGTGGCGCTAATCCCGCGCAGGGGCGGGATGGAGCCGATCCCAACGAGGATTATGCATCAACGGAAATTCTGCTGAAACCCGCCCTCAGCTACACAGTAATACCCAATAGATTTAAGTCAAAGCTCAAGAAAACTGACATATTCTGGTAAAAATAAAAATAAATACTAATCCAGAGGAGTCAGTCAGGCTAACCTCAGCCAGAATTAGTTATTCTTTGTTTTCATCGCTCGCGTTTTGGGTTCTTGTGTTTTTTTGACCGCTTGTAATTGGATGATTAGCAGGTGCTAATAAATTGGCATTCTACATAATGGGTATTATTACATAGCAATAGACAAGCAGGTGCTTATGAATCAGAATTTCATGTAGTGGATATTATTACATAGACAAAGGCTAGCAGATGCTAATGAATTAGCATACCACATACTGGGTATTATTACATAGACATAGACTAGCAGGTGCTAATGAATCAGCATGCTACACAGTGGGTATTATGACATAGACAAACTGTATTTGTTATTAAGATTTACATCAAATTTAATTTTGATAAAATGACTGATAAAATATTGAGAGGAATAATAGATACAAAAGACAGATTAGTGAACATATAAAAACTTTTATATAACATATTAATCAAGGGAAATAATATATATAATACATATAGTGCTTACAGAGAATCCTATAATGCAGCGCGATGATGTGGTATCAACAATAGTCACCTGGTAGGTTTAAATAGTGCATTTGCTCTAATCAAATCTTACAAAAATCTTACATCGAGAATCTTACAATCAAAGCTTACAAAAAAGTTTTAACTGTGAGAGCTTTCCGCGGGCGATGGGATGAGCGCTGGGATATTTACCTCTGCTTCCTGTCCGGGTTCCCCCACAGTGCGTGTTCCGGATTCAGGGATCTACATGGTGGGCCTGCCGGCGTTTCCCTCCCACAGTCCTCTGCATCGCGTCTCTGCCTCGCAACTGTCCGCTGCACAAACAACCGGCGGCACCATAGAGGTCAGGAGAGTGAACACCCCCACCTTCAGCCCACCAAACGTTGTCACGCGACCTTTGTCTCCGCCCTTCCTGCAGGTGTTGATGTTCCCGGCGCTGAGCTTCGTCCACGCCGGTCGCCTCTCCTCCCTGGAGTTCGTCGCGCAGGAGCTCCGCACGCAGGTCCACGTCCGCTTCCAGACCTACAGGCCTCGCTGCCACCACCCGGGCCTGCGCCTGCTGCTGCCAGGTGGGTCGGAAATGATTAAAGCGGCAGGTGTTTAAACAAAGCGTAGGCCGTCTGCACCCGGAGCGTCGGGCCGGTGCGCGCGGGAAGTGACCGATCCTGTCTGAGGCTGTTAGGCAGGTGAGAGTGACGAAGAGGCCGCTTAGAAAACACAACAGTAGCACAGAACAAGACCGGAAAGAAGGTCAGCCCCCATCAGACCGCTCGCCGTCTCATCGGAGCTACCTGGCGCCGAGCACAAAGGACGGAGAGATGCTTTCCGTGTTGTTGTCTTTTTATTATTTGTCCATCTCCACGGAGACGGAGATGCGAGGATTGTTCGGGCAGTGCAGGAAGAGGTGATGTAAGACACGGGGAGCCCGCGGGGAGGCGCGCCTGTCTTTGAACGCACGTCATTTCTTGGCCGTTTTAGCTTTTAGTACAAAATTTAGCTGCGGCACGTCAATCGACACATGATGGAATACTTTCATTTTTATATTTACCATTTAACACACAAGTTATTTTGTAATTATTTGCATTAATATATTACTACTGCCGTATTGTGATGTATGATGATATTGGTATTATTGTATAAAGTATTATATCCCTATTCTTATTATCAGAATCAATAATGTTGATAATTATAAATGTTTATATTTATTAATTATTTTAGGAATAATGATTATGGTTAGTGCTATCAATATTTATTGATAATAATGTTATATCTTCTGATCATTTTGTATGTGATATATTACTGTATTACCGCATTATGAAAGACGGTGTGCAGTTCCTTCTGATCTGTGGCAAATAAACATTACTTATTATGTTATTAATATTATTATCAGTATCAATAATAATTCAAATTAATAGTAATTTATTTCGTAATTATTTTACGATAATAGTAAGTTGGGAGGTTGGTGTTGTTAATATTTGTTGCTAATACTATCTGCATTATATCTAATCTATTATCATCATTTAATATATGATATGTTACTATATTACTGCATTATTATTATTATAGACCGTGTGCAGTTCTTTCTGATTCGTGGAAAATAAACAAGCATTACTATATTACTAATAAGGTTATTATCAGTATCATAATGATAATTATTAGTAGTTATTTATTCACGATTCTATGAATTATAGACGGCATGCAGTTCCTTCTGTTTGTAATCGGAACAATGGAAAATTTTCTGTGGCAGGCTGTGGGGGTCCTGTGTGTTCCCCACTGGCCGTGTGCATCCCGGGCGACACCCGTGACGCGGAGGCCCCTGCGTGCCCACGCCATGAGCAGTGGTGTCCATTCCAGCGTCGGTGCTCGTCCCTGTCCGGCCCCTGCCAGCCGTCCGCCTGCCCCAACTGCACGCACACGCACCGCCTCCCCGCCGGCGCCTTGAGACCCCGCTACGCCCTGCAGGACGAGGTGGCCTTCACGCTCCCGGCCGGACCGGACGCCAAAGTCCTGGTGAGGAGGAACCCTCCTGCGGTCTGTGGTGTCGTTTTGTCTTCCGCACATCTCTGACATGCCGTTTCTGCTCCACATTAAGCTGATAGACCAGCTGGAGGACCTCCTAGTTTTCCCCGGCGACGTCATCGCCTTGCAGCACGACGGCGGCCCCTCCTCCCTCCTCCGCTGCCGGCCGTCCCCGACGTCACCGTGGCGACAACCCGTGCTGGCCTTCAACCAGTCGGAATGGTTCGTGTTTAACGGCACCTGGCGGGACGGTGAAACTCCGGCGGAACGGACCCCCGACCCGGAACTGGACGTCGAGGCGCTGGTGAAGGACGGCGAGGGGGCCTGGCAGGAGGAGGCGGTGTGCCCGGTCAGGGTGCTCTACGTGGGGCACAGCGAGACCCGGCTGCAGGGCGTCCAGCTGTCCGCCGGTCTCCCCCAGCCCGGACTCTACAACCTGCTGGTGAGGCCCATCCCGGCACACATCTGCAATACAAAATTTGCTTCAAATTTGCTTAAAAGGCACCCCGGGAATCTTTTCTTCGTCCCAGGTGACCACGGCCGAACCGTCTTACCCGGCGTCGGCTTCCTGTCCGCTCCGTGTGGTTCCCCCGCTCGGCTTGGCCATCCTCCACCCGCCGTCCAAGAACAACACCCTCTACCTGCAGCCCAACGACACGCGGCTGCTGCTCCGCGTCCAGTCGCGCTACGTAACCCGGGCCTGCCGGCGCGGGAGCAACGTCAGCGTGACCTTCCGACCGGACTGCCCGCCGGAGTTCGCGTCCTCCTGCCAGCTCGGGTCGCGCTCCCCGCCGGGGGCGGAGTCGGGAGAGCCGAGCCTGTACGCCGTGCTGGACCTCGGGCTGGCGGAGCGGGGCGGGCCGGTGCGGGTGGAGCTGGAGGCCCGCAACAACGTGACGGAAGCCAACCTGACGGTGGTTGTTCGCCTGGAGGAGCCGCTGCGAGGCCTGGTGGTGCAGCCACACCCCGCCAGCAGGGTGCTCATGGAGTCCGTCGTGGTGAGTTCGGGTTCTTTCCGCCATCCCCGATGCGTCCGATCTTGCAGCAATGTGACATTTCTTATCCGTGCGTGCGTCAGAGCTACACCGCCTCAGTGCTGGAGGGCACCGATCCCACCTTCAAGTGGACGGTGGACGACAAGCCCTACTTCACCTACTACAACACCGTCCTCAACGTCATCTACCAGCACGCCGCCGTCTACAAGCTGACCGTGAGTCTCCCCCCGAGCCCCTCCGTGCCAGTATTCGCGGTCTAAGAAAAGCATCACGTTACTGTCACAAAAAATAAATGTACCTGAATGCATGACACCGGGCGAAGCGCATATGGCGGCAGACTTGAAGCGCGTGCTGTGTGTGGCGCCTCGCAGGTGACGGCCACGAACCACATCAACTCGCTGAAGGAGCACTTCAACGTGACGGTGGACCGGCTGCAGCCCATGGCCAACCTGACCGTCAGAGGGGTTCCTGACGTGGTTCCTCAAGGTTCCAACCAGACGCTCACAGCGTCCGTGCTGGTGGACATGGCCGTGATGGCCACTTTCAGGTACGGACGGAGGGATGAATGAAAGGGTAAACTGCTGGTGGATGTGTTCGTGGCTGGATTGATAGAAGTGGATGGATGGTTAAAAGCTGTGTCAGATGATACTAGCTAGATTGTGGCTGGATAGATGGATGGATGAATGGGTAAATAGATGGCTGGATTGAAACATGATTGATGGATGAACGGCTGGATAGATGAAGTAGCTGAATCGACGGACCGATAGAAGCTACATGATTATGTTGATGTGCCAGATGATAATAGCTAGTTTGTGGCTGGATAGATGGATGGATGGATGGACTGATAGATGTTAGATGGTTATATAGATGTGTCAGATAATAATAGCTAGTTTGTGGGTGGATAGATGGATGGATGGATGGACTGATAGATGTTAGATGGTTATATAGATGTGTCAGATGATAATAGCTAGTTTGTGGGTGGATGGATGGATGGATGGGTAAATAGATGGCTAGACTGATACATGCTGGACAATGGATGGATTGATAGAGATGTGGAGCGACAGTTAATGTACAGAAAGATGAAATAAATTTTCTGTTTGCTTTCAGGGCTGTGTGAACAATTTGCATCTGTTTGCTCCCTTTCTTCTTCGAATTTCCTCTCTCTTTCTCCCATCAACTGTTCCGTCCCTCCTTCCCTCCCTCCATCTCTCTCTCTCTCTGCCTTCCTGTGCTCCATAAAAGCCTCAGATTTATAACAGTGTGGTCAGGGACAGATTGCTGACTAGAATTTTCCCTTCTGCTCCGCTGTTTCCTCTGTGCCTTATTTTTTTTTTCTTCCTTCCAGTCTTTCCACTCTTTTCTCCTCCCTCCCTCTTTCGCCTCTCAACTGTGGCGCACTCTTTCACCCCCCCCCCCCCCTTCCCTCCTCCCCCTCTTCAGTTGTTCCTCGGGCTGCTCGCGTTTTTGGACTTTTCCAGCAATTTCCCCTTTCAGCCACTTTGTCAAAAAACATTCCCATTTTCTCTTGTTCCACATTCTCTCCGTTCAGATGGTCTTTCGGTGACGGGGGCTACAAGGAGTTCGAGTTCCGGCCCCCTCACAGCCCCGAACTCGTCTGCCCCGACTCCCCACACCAGGTCCTCCTGAGCAACAACATCACTTACATCTACTCTCAGCCAGGTGACTGACATTTCAGTTCGGTCTGTGATAGCAAAGCGTACTGATGTGGGTTTTGGGATTTTTGGTAAAACCCCGCCTCTGTCCGCGACCCCTACAGGAATCTACACCGCCGTTGTGTCGGTGTCCAATCGCTACGAGAACATCAGCCAGAGCATCAACATGAGCGTCTACAGTATCCTCACCCGCGTGGACATCCAGACGGAGCCACAGCTCCTCCTGGCCGGCGCGTCGGCCGAGTTCGAGGCCCACCCGCTGCCCTCGCCCTACGGCATTCACTACGACTGGAGCTTCGGGGACGGCTCTGGCCCGCGGCAGGGTCGGCGGGTGGCGCACACTTACGCCGACGGCGGCGCCTTCACGGTCTGCGTTTCCGTGAACAACACCATCAGCTCTATGAAGGCCTGCGAGCAGATGTTCGCGTACGACAAGATCGAAGGATTGACGGCCGAAAGCTCCTCCCCCACCGAGCTTTACAGCCCCACCAGGGTGTGGGCACGTTTGACCTCGGGCAATAACGTCACATGGACCTTCTCCGCCGGCGACGGCACTATCTCCACCGCATCCGAACCCTACTGGTCGCACAGATACGAGAAAGACGGGAACTACTCCGTGAACGTCACCGCCTCGAACGCAGTGAGCGCAAAGTGGACCGTCCTTACCGTGCAGGTGTTCGACTTCCAAGTGGTGAGGGTGGAGCCCTCTGGATGCGTCCAAGAAAACACGCCCGTCCAATTTCACGCCTGGGTGTCCGGAAACGTGTCGGCCCATCTTTACGAGTGGAGCTTCGGCGACTCCGGCCCCAACGAGACGCACCACGGCAACCCGGCGGTCTGGCATACCTATTGCACCGGCGGGAGCTACCAGCTCTCCCTGCTCGTCTCCGGGGGAAGCAACAAGAGCTCCAAGGCCGCCTTCTCCAGCTGGGTCTGCGTGCAGCCGGCCCTGGCCAACATCAGCCTCGTCCCGGGGAAGACGCACTGCGCCGTCGGCGAGACGGTTCCGCTCCGGGTTACTGCCGAGCCAGAATTCAACTACACCTATCTGTGGGATTTTGGAGAGGAGGGCGAGGAGGAGGTGGTCCTTCACGGCTTCGGGAATGTGGTGGCGAAAGAGTGCAGAAACCCCGGCCGTTATTTGGTGACGGTGACAGTCTTCAATAACATCTCCGCGAGTAATTCCAGCATTCTGATCGAGGTCCACCAACCCGTCGGGCCGATTTATATCCAACATAACGGCACCAGGCACGATAACCTAACGGTAAAGGCGCCGTATTTGTTTGCAGCTTCTGTCGCTGCCTCAGACGTCACTTACGTGTGGGACTTTGGAGACGGGAATGTTCTCGTTGGCTGGAACGTCCACCACGCCTACAACCTCTCCGGGACCTATAACATTTCTTTGCTGGCCACCAATGCGGTGAGCCAAAACCGAACCGTTCTGCCCGTGGCCGTGCTCACGCCCATCCGCGGGTTGACCATCAACGCCAGCTTGATCAACGTGCCGCTCAACGCCTCTGTGTTCTTCGAAGCCCACATGGACGAAGGCGACGCCATCCGTTTCTCCTGGATCCTGTGCGACCGCTGTACCTCCATCCCCGGGACGCACAACATGTACTACACCTTCCGCTCCGTCGGGACTTTCAACATCATCGTGACGGCGGAGAACGACGTGGGGACGGCACAGGCCAGCATCTTCCTGTTTGTGCAGCGCGAGCTGGAAGGGTTGCAGATTTTAGCCGAGGAGGAGTTGACGGGAGGTAAAGGGCCGGAGGGTTGCTGCTTTGCTACCAACCGCGCTCTCCACCTCCAGGCCGGTTTGAGGGAAGGAACGAACATGACGTTTACTTGGAACATCATCAGAGAGCAAGATCCCGCCAGCTCGAGCTTCAACTTAACCGGGAAGGCGGTGGAGGTTCATTTCTCCACGCCGGGTCCGTGCGAGATCTTTCTCCAAGCGGCCAACCTGCTGGGCCAGCTCAGCGTCAACCGAACCATCCTCTTCGTGGAGCCGGCCGGTGGGGTGAGCCTGGAGATCAGCGACAACCCGGTGGCGGTGGACGAACCGACCAACCTGACGGTACATGCCAAGGAAGGCATGGATCTTCAGTACCGCTGGGCCGTGGACGGAGACATCCTGCCGTGGACCAAACCGTGGAAGACCCACACCTTCGACAGTCCCGGCCTGAAACTGTTGACGGTGGAGGTCTTCAACGAGGTCAGCTCGGTGCTGGAGTCGAAGAACGTCAGCGTCCAGGAGGTCATCACAGGCCTGGATTTCAACGCCACCAACGTGATCGAGCAGCGCTACCTAGCAACAGGCATTAGCGTCTCCTTCCAGGGAGAGCTGCTGACGGGAACCAACGTGACGTGGACGTGGCTCATCGACGGGAGGACGGAAACCGGGAAAGGGCACTCGAAGACATTCCAGAAGCCCCAGATGGTTGTCGTCACTCTCAACGCCACCAACGACGTCAGCAGGGACACGGTTTCGAAAGAGTTCTTCGTCCAGGATAAAATCCAGGGCCTGGAATTGAAGGCGAGTAAGATGACTGCAGGCGTGGGCGAGAAGGTGGAGTTCACCATCACTATGGCGGCGGGCTCCGACGTCCACTTGGTCCTCAGCATCAGCGGAGATGCCACCGTTAACCCGCAGCCCAACCAAACCTACGTCCACACCTTCACCAGGCCGGACGCCTACATGGTCAACCTGACCGCTCATAACCAGGTACGCCCAGGGCAAGTCTCACCTATTTATTTACGAGTGTCTACAAACGTTTTCATGTACATGTTCACGATGTGACAACGCAGGTGAGTTTCAAAAGGAGACAGCTGCATCTGAACGTGATGGAGCTGGTCCGCGGGGTGTCCATTAAGGGGAGCTGGGCGGCCATCCCCGTGGGTGTGAATAGGAAGTTTGTGGCCAACATCCTGACGGGCAAACCCGTCACCTTCCTCTGGACCTTCACCATGAATCACCTGCACCCGGTGTCCAGGTTGGGCAAAGAGGTCAGACCACCCCGATCATCTTGACTTTTTTTTTGCAAATTTGCAAAGATAATCCGCCTCGAGGCTCGGCTGCTGCCCCGGTTTTGACGTCTGTTGGTTCGTCAACAGTGTCATTTCACGCCAGGAGAACCGGGAGTGTTGACCATTTTCATGAGGGCCTTCAACACGCTGAGCAGCCAGAATATCACCAGGAACGTGCTGGTGCAGAACCTACTGATGTCCGTCACTCTGCGCGCCGCGCCCCGTGACACATTCGTCAAAAAGACCGTGTCCCTGACGGCCGTCGTCACGCCCAAGTCCATCTCTGTGGAGTGTCTGTGGGACTTTGGCGACGGCTCTGCTCCGCTTCACACCAACACCACAGCCGTGGCGTACGAGTACAGAAACCCAGGGAACTACATGGTCCAAGTAGGTCTCGACACCCGAGATGACGCGTGGTATCTTCAGACGATCAGGTTTAGCATTCGACCTCTGTTTTGATTTTTTCATTTCCTCCCGGTTAGGTGAACTGCAGTAACCTGGTGAGTTGGGTTCTGGACCAGGTGGAGGTGAACATCAGTCTGCTAGGGTGCGAGGAGCCGGAGGTGCAGGTGGTGCAGGCCCCTCGCCTGACCATCTGGCGATCTCAGCCCGTCCTGGTGGAGGCCAGCGTGGACCTGAAAGGCTGCGCTCGCTACGGGGCTCAGTACCTCTGGCAGATACGCTCGGGGCCGTCTTGCGATGTCGACCAAGCGGCGGTCGCGCCTGCCGCTCGCTTTCCGCAAGAAGTGGACGTGCGGCGGCTCCAGCTGTCGCTCCCCAAGATGGCCCTGTGGGCGGGGAACTACACCTTGGTGTTTTCCCTGTCATATGACGGCGTCCCGCTGAGAAAAACCGCCTGCCTGCATCTGAGCGTCATGGCCGCCAGGTGGGTGACCAACTCAACACCCAGTTGATCCTCCTGATTTCAGAAGTCTGGCGGTTACAGATCCATATGTTGGGTTCCCTGTCTTCCTAAAACAGTCAGTAGGTCCATTCAATGACATCGAATGGATGCTTCTGTTAGCGGCCCCTTGATTGACAGGGCGAAACCCCACCTCTGAGCCAGCGTTCTAATGTTACAACAAAAGTGAGGCTTTTACTGGTGGACCGTCATCTAGTAAAACTAGATGATCGAGCATGTCGACGATGTCCTTTCCTGCAAGAAATGCCGATAAGGGGGTCTCGCTAACATTGATAACCAGCAACCCGGTTCAGCCAGAGTTGTTTAAACGAATTGTTTAAATTAGTGCTTAAAATGAACATCAAAAACACCTCTCCCACCAGGCTGATGCCCATCATAGAGGGGGGCACCTACAGAGTGTGGTCCAGGACCCAGGACCTGCAGCTCAGCGCCGAGCAGTCCTACGACCCCAACATGGATCCGGACAGCCAGTCGCTCCTTCACTACCACTGGGAGTGTAAGAGCACCTCCAAGGTGAGGAGTCATTTCTGCAGGAAGTTGCCGTTTCTGGCGCCCCGATCCGAACATCTAGAGCCCTTTCACGTCCCAGCAGGGAATGCCGGATGGATCGTATCAATTGTTGGCAGCCAGTTTATCTATATTTATTGCTCTCTCTTTCTCCCACTTCCTCTCTCCCTCCGTTTGATTTTAAATATGTCCGGGCGTCGGGCGGCGCTCCATCCGACCCCGTTCACACCCTCAGGTGGTGAATCCATCTGGTATTTCGGAGACGTTACGTAATGACGATCTGGCCCCTGTGGTGGGTCCAGCGCATTCTTTGGCTTGTTGTGTGCAAAGGATTGTAAATTCATTTGGGTTTTTTGTTTTCTTTTAATGCGGCACTTCCTCGGCTGGGAAGAAAAGCTAATTATAAAAAACTAACAGGATGGGTGTGCCTGCCCTGCATGTGTGGGTGTGTCTGCGTGCAAATGCGTGCGCACATTTAATGATTATGTAACTGTTAGGCTATACACTTAACTTGTAACATTTACGTCGTAAGTTTAAAAATAAACAACGTTTACAAAACTGTGCACATTTTCAACCGTAAATTAAGTCAGAAAATGCAGATTTTTAGTTGTGTGAGAAAAAATTGTGTGACACACAATGCATCCATAATTGAAATTGTGCACGGTTTTGTAAATGTAAAAAGGATCTGGTATAAATGTATAAATATGAAAAAAATGTATAAATATATTTTATATATATATATACATAAATATATAATTGTATGTTTTTTAAAACTGTATTAATCATACATACATAGGTATAAAAATGTATAAATATATATAGAAATGTAATTATTTTTAAAATTTTATGTGTCCATTGTTTAAATTGAAATTGGCATTTTTTTGGAAATATAAGGTTTTGTAAAACCGCTATATACTTTTTCCTTAATCTAATTTAAACATTTTTTTTGCTGTCAAAATGATTTAATTCCATAAACCTCTATAGTTTGGTCTCACTGCTGAGGTACAGACAGATTAATCAATAAACAGATTAATTGACCAGTGTCATGACGTGCGCCTGGGCATTAGCTTGCGTTCTCTCATCTATTCTACAACCCACCATCTAGTAATCCCATATCTGTGTACTTTTAACCCTGATGTGAAAGAGCTCCGCATTGCAACCAGCCTCGTGAGAATAGAGGTTTCCCGTGTAGCTTCCATCGCCGCAGGCCCTTCGTAACAGCGGACACTATTTAAAAACAGGAAGAGCTCGGGTAAACAGAGCCGGGCCCGAGGCTCGGTTCCGTTCATCAGAAGTTTGCGCGTCGGCGCGGGGCCCGCGGAACCCGAACTGAATGCACCCATTGTCGGGGTAATGATTCCCACCTGTGCCATTTCTGCTTTTAAGAAGCTCCTAAAATGTCTGCAGCGAAAAAGCAAAAAAAAAAAAAAAAAAAAGAAAAGAAAAAAAAACAGGCTCTGAAAGCTCCCAGCCTTGGATGGTTCCGGACCGTCTGGGCACGCTCCTGAATCAGGCTAGCGGCACGGACCTTAGCTTAGCCGGGGGCGACACCTTGGAAAACAGAAACGCTGCGGCTCTGCGGTTCTCAGTTTTATTTGTCTCCTCTGCCCCGGTGTTTCCCCGCAGGGCGCAGAGCACTGCTCCACACTGAACTTTGGCCTGGGCTCCAGCGGCCCGGTCCTGGGCATCTCCGGCTCCGAGCTGGAGGCCGGCGTGGAGTACACCTTCAGGCTGACCATCAGCAAAGACGGCATGGTGCCCGAGTCCACCACGCAAACGGTAACTATTCCTCTGTTTTTTTGCTGACTTTCCTGTCACCCTGGTAGCAGCTCAGCCCCATGTTTGTTACATGCGTTCTTTCCCGTGACCTTCACCAAATCTGTCAGGCGGACAATAATGGCGCCTATGTCACTTGTGTTCTCAAACAGCAACAACAATGGCATCAGGAATATACAGATATTTTTTCCGTCTGCCGCGTCTTCTTTTCTGCTCTGCTACTGTATATGGACTCTGTATTATACCATAGAAATACATGGAAAAAAAATAGAAAAATTCATGAAAAAAATAACATGCGCTGATACTTTATCATGTAGCAAAACACGAGATACATCTGTTAATGTTTTTAAACGTAGGTGCTGGTCCAGAGCGGCCATATTCCCATGGTGTATCTGGAGTGCGTGTCCTGCAAAGCCCAGTCCATCTACGAGGTCAGCCAGAACTCCTACGTCTACCTCCGGGGAACCTGCACCAACTGCCAGGGGTTGCAGCACGGGGTGAGCTGTCCATCATGCTGGCTCAGTGGATTCTAACACACACACACACACCACACTCGCTTATTCACTCTTCCCCTGGGGCACACGCCTCCGCTTGGCTACGGGAGTGATGTAATTGTGCGAGTGGAGCCGGTGAGAAAAGGTTAAGTCATTTATTGACACTGCGATTTTTGCCCTGCCAAAGACAAAAAAAAATCTGTAATACAGCCAAACCTTGACTGACGATTGCTTCAACTTGTGACTTTCCCAACATACGGACCGTCGCTCAGTCTTTTTTTTTTTTTTTTTTTTTGCTTTGTTATATAAGCGTTTGACGCCGATGTGAAGTGGCATTTAGAGAAAGCCAGGCGCTAAATTAATTCAGCCGTAAAGTACTGCTGCCATTTTCACGCCATCTTCATGATAAATTCACTAAATAAAGCCATATTTTTGCTTTATGTTCTCTTTTATAATGTACTATTATTTCATACATTATCTGTTATTCACAAAGTAACATTTTTCTTATTAAAAGCATGGGCACTGGAACTGATTAATAGCTCTTCCATCAATTCTAATGGGGAAATTTAATTTTAGACGTAAACTCATAAGTCTAGGAAGGTGACAAATAAAATGAAAGATCGTAGTTATTAATATAATTATCAAATAGTGAAAGGCACAACTTTTATTAGAAACACAAATGAAAAAAAAAGGAAATAATAATGTAATTTGAGAAAAACAATGAAAAACAGATGTAGAAATATTTTTTTATGCTAATAATGGTTAAAATGACAACAACTTGCAGCGATTAACCTCCCTGCCCTCCTATTTCTGCCAGTGGTACGGCCCGAATCTGTCTTATTTGATAAAGGGTTTCCAACCAGTGGTCAATGACGCCTCTCTCTCGTCCGATCCCAGCGCTGGAGCGCCGTGACGCTCCAGAATGAGACCTTGGTCCTGGACTCCTCCTCCACCACCACGGGGAGTGACGGCATGAACCTGGTGTTGCGGCAGGGCGTCCTGCGGCTCGGCGACTCCTACATCTTCATGCTGCACGTGACCGACGGCGGCCTGGACGGCGAGGGCGCCGCCTCCATCACGCTGCATCACAACATGCCGCCGGCCGGAGGGGAGTGTCACCTGAGGGCCGGGGAGGACGGCGACTACGGGGACGGGGGTTGGAGGATCCGCACGCTGCTGGACAAAGTCCACTTCAACTGCTCAGGTCGGCGGCTACGGCGCTCGCTTAGACCCCCCCGCCTGCGTTTCCACACCTCTTCTTAAAATCACAGATTGGCTTTTCTTGATTCTCCGCCAGGCTACAGCGACGTGGGCGTCTCGGGGACCCCCCTCCTCTACAGCCTGCTGGTGAAGCGCTGCAGGGAGGACTACTGCGAGGATTTCTGCGTGTACAAAGGCAGCAGCCCAGAGCACTCGGCGTTCCTGCCGCCGGGCTTCAGCACGGCCCGTCACCTGGTCTCCCTGTTCATCACGGTGGAGGACCACCAGGGGGCGTCCATCACCGCACTCAACGAGTAACCACCCTTTTCCCGTTCTGGCGTTCTCCCGTGCGATAAACCGAGAGCTGAACGTTTGTTTCCCGCGTCCAGGACGGTGGAAGTTTTGCTACCGGAGCCGCCCCTCGAGTACGGAAGCCTCCCCCATTGGCTGGCCGAGCTGACGGACAGCAAGCTGAAGAAGCTTCTGGAACAGGGCGACTCGCAGCGAGTCCGGGAGTTATCCCTGGCCATCATCACCGTCCTGAACGAGGTGAGGGAGGGGGAACCCCGAGGTTCCACGGCGCTCGGCGCGTCGGGTTAGCCGTCAAACAAGTAACGCGCGCTCTGCACACGTCCTGCAGTACGAGCAGACCAGGAGACCGGCGTGGGTTTCCCAGGCCGAGCGAGAATACCGTGTCCGGGTCCGCAGCAACATCACCCAGGCCCTCACCGCCCTGGATCTCACCACCGTCAACGACATCCAGCAGACGTCCGCCGCTCTGGCGCAATGCACAGTACGCGAGGAGTAAGGAAAGTTGGCACAAAGATGCGGCGACCAAAGGGTAACGGTAACTCTGTGTGTTCCAGGCGGTGAGCCGGGAGTTCATCTGCGAGGAGTGCCAGAACAGCACCCTGGACAAGCTGGAGTCCATGTTGGAGATCCTGCAGAGCGACACCAAGCGGGGTACCGTCACGCCGACGGAGATCGCGGACAACATCCTCAACATCATGGGTACGAGACGACTTCCTCCCGGGAGGCAAGCGGCATCTTCTGGACAGAAATGTTCATGTTCACTTCTCCCTCCAGGCGATCTGATCCACCAGGTGAGCCAGTCAGCATCCCAGTCCCACCCCAACGCTCCCTACCTGGACTCCACCTCGCCCTCCACCACCTCCTCCTTCTCCTCCTCGGGCGAAGTCCCGCGGGTCGGCGCGCCGGACTCCTCGCCGCCCGCCCCGGAGCCCCACCCCCTGCGGGTTGCGGCCAAGGCCTACAGCCTGTCTTCTGCCCTCATGATGATCCTCATGCACGCCCGGGTCCTCAACGAGGAGCCCCTGGTGCTGAAGGGGGCCGAGATCGCCGCCACGGGCAAACTGGCGGACCCCCAGAGCCTCCTCTGCTACCACGGCAACCACAGTCCCGGTAGGAATCACGCCGCTAACTAAACTTTCTTCAGCTCCACGACCGACCCGGATGAAGGGGCCGGACAGCTGGACCTCGGCTTTGGACGCCCCAAATCACAAACAAATCAGCCGAAAACAGTCTTAAATCGGATCTTGCGAACAAGCCCACTAACAAAGAAACTCACAGGCTTTCCGTGTGGAGTTGTCGCGCGTGCTAGTCCGCTTTGTTTGGACTTAGACCATCTTGTCATTCTGTAAACAGCAGGTATGTTCCTTTGTGTAGGCATTATCTTTCCAGTGTCTGGATGTAAAACACAATAAGTTGAAAGTTGTGGATGTGTATTAGTTTTATACAACAGGAAACTCGTGATCCTGTGCAGCCAACGCCGACCAGGGCGCCGCCATCTTGGAACAATGTTTTCCTGGTGGTTTTCTCCTGTTAGTGGAGAAGGAGAGTTCAGTAAGTGAGCTGTCATTGTGGCTCCCAAAAAAGTGAAATCCATGTGTTAGTGGTGTAAAGAACAAGTCAAGGATTACTGTCCGTCTGAAGAAGGAAATAGCAGCCGGACGCAAGAGCCGTGTTTGTGTTAGTGATCTCGGCAAGCACTATGACAAGTCAACCATTTGTGCAATCTCAATGAACAGAAATGCGCTACAGACGGCTGATGTGGCTGAAGGGGCGACTATGTCAACCAAGCAAAGGTCTCAAGTCTTAGAAGAAGAAGAAAAGTGATTGTTTGTTTGGATCAATGAAAGACAGCTCGCTGGAGACGGTGTTAGCGAGGGTCACATATGAGACAAGGCTTTACTTTTGCCGATTTAGCCAAGGAGACGCAGAATCAAAGTGCTGGCAAGAGGAGAAAACACCAGAAACACAGAAATAATTTAGGTTTCTGTTAATTCCTTTCTTTTTTTGCTACAAAAAAAAACATAAAAAAGTTTCAGGGATTTTCATTGATTTCAACGGGAGAAATTGATTCAGTTTCCCAACAGAGTCACAGAAGGGATTCAATTCGGCTGCACTTCAGAAGCTCTGAAATCAATGACAAGTATGTCAGGGGAGCCGTGATCTTTCCTCTCATCCTCCTCTTCCTCTGCGTTCCCCAGAGTGCCAGCGGTTCTCCATCCCACGGGCTTTCAACAGCAGCCTCGGCAAGGTGGCGGCGGGGAACAGCATCATGCAGCTTCTCTTTCAGGTGAAAAAATCTGTAAAAGCGTCTGACAGCGGCGCCGACGCGGCGTCTTGTTCCGGGCTTGACGGCTGTCAAAGATCCCCGGCGGCGCAGAGCTTTCAAGAGAAGTCACTTCATTCCCCCCTTGCCGTCCCCAGGTGGAGTCCAACCCCTTCCCCTTCAACTACGTGGCCAACTACACCGTCTCCACCGAGGTGGCGTCCATGGAGTTCCGCACCGAAAACGGCACCCACATCCCCATCTCGGGTTTGGACGACAGCCTGGCCATCACCGTCGCCGTTAACAACGGCAGCGGCGGAGAGGCCGGGCCCGACCCCCCGGGCCTCGGGGGAGTCCCCGCGGCCGGGGCGGTGAACGTCAGCCACTGCGACTCCGTGGTCGTCAAGGTTAGCGCCGGGAACAGCAACAGGCAGGCGGGGCTGTTCGTGCAGCTCAACTTCACGGCGTTGGAAGGTGAGCGGCTCCCACTTCCCGTGGCGACTTTTCGCCGGATCCACGCGACCTGACCCGTTTCCTTTATTTTCCCCAGACACCGAAGGGGGCGAGGAAAGAGGCGCCGCGGGGGAGGAGCCCTTCATTACCGCCTACCTTCACTCCTTGGAGCAGCCCAACGAGTTCAACTGCACCGACAGTAAACGCATCACGCTCGGCATGACCAGGGGGCCGGATCTCGACCACAGGAAGTACACCTTCTTCCTGTCGCCGGAGTAAGAGACCCGCTCTTCCACCTCCCGTGCAACAGAATGCGCGCTGGCGCCGTGCTTTGTGAGTTCATGGCCTCCGTCTCACAGGGTGTACGACACTACGCTGGACTACTTCATCAACGTGACGACGTCCTGCAGCCCCGCCTCCAGGCCGCTGGGCGTCCAGCTGGAGGTGGGGCTCTTCGCATCCCTGTGCCAGTACTTCAGCGAGAGCGACAAGCAGTGGCGAACGGACGGCATGGTCCCCTTGCCGGAGACCAACGCCAGCCGGGCCGTTTGCCGCACAAGGCACCTCACCGCCTTCGCCGCCGGCCTCTTCGTCCCGACCAACGCGGTCACCTTCAAGCTCCCGGTCGGTGCGACGCCCGGTGAACGTTCGCTGTTAGCAACGCAGGAACAGCACGCTGAAGGGGAGCTCTCGCCCGTCTCTCCCAGGAGCGGTCGGCCGCGCCGAGCCTGGTGGTGCTGCTGGTGTGCGTGATGGGCCTGCTCTGCTACGTCGTCGCCGCCGCCATCTTGCACAAGCTGGACCAGCTGGATCTACGTCGGGCCGGCGTGGTGCCGCTCTGCGGCCGGGACGGACTCTTCAAGTATGAGGTTCAGGTGAAGACGGGCTGGACCCGGGGAGCAGGTGAGACACTTTCACGGCTAGCAGAACATTATGGCTAGCGTTTCCTTGACTTACGAGTGCATCAACTTGCGACTTTTCCGAGCCATCTGAGTCAGGAGTGCCGGGATCGGCGTGTGACTCAGTCGGATGCGTCCCTGCCAGTCAGTCGCCAAGTGAAAATTATTGAAAACAGTAGCGTGATGTGCGTGAAGAGA
Source organism: Fistularia commersonii (assembly GCF_037954325.1). Taxonomy (NCBI): domain Eukaryota; kingdom Metazoa; phylum Chordata; class Actinopteri; order Syngnathiformes; family Fistulariidae; genus Fistularia; species Fistularia commersonii. Next base: position 3,542,243 of record NC_141318.1, read on the forward strand.
CGGGTTTGAGATTCTGTAACCGAGACCATCATCTGCGAGAAGACGCGACATATTTACAGGGATTTGGTGCCGCAGACGGCAGGAACGTCAAGGGATGAGGTGTCGGAGGCGTCATTAAAAGCCAGTCAACATGATGATTTTAAAAAGATGTCCCGAATACACTACGTCGATAAGAGAAGATTAGCCAGAAAGTGTAGCAAAGTGTGCAAGTTACATTTAGCAATAATTGTAGCATTGAGTGTGTAGCCAGTAAATTAAGCCACCAGCAAGTTAAAAATACACTTAATGAAACCAATTTATTTCTTTAAATTCTATTCTGTCATTTGCTATTTTTATACATCATTTGTGATTTATAAAAAAAAAAATTTCTGATTTAAAAATAATATTATTCTATTTTAGAATATTTGTAACAGATTAGTAGCATTTCAATTCATTAGAAATGGGGAATTTAATTTGACACACGGGTAAATTGAGTTACGAACTCGGTCATCTCTTTTCATTCTCTTTTATTTTTTTACACATTATTTGTTATTTATAGTGCATTTTTCGGTCAGAGAAGACGGTTAACTCCCAAGTCAAGGTTTTACTGTATATCGGCATTTCAAGCTAAGTCGGGTGGATCTAATACCCGGGACTCTCCAGGCACCACAGCTCACGTGGGGATCAGTTTGTACGGGCGTGAGGGCCGCAGCGGACACCGCCACCTGGACAGCCGGGGGGCCTTCACCCGCAACGCCCTGGACATCTTCCACATCGCCACGGATACCAGCCTGGGCAACGTCTGGAAGATACGGGTCTGGCACGACAACAAGGGTAAGGTCGCACAGACGCGAGAACTTTCGGAGCAGAAAGAAAACTCCTTCGGGATTTGAAGTAAACTGGACTGACGCCCCATCTCTCTCTTTAGGTTTGTCCCCAACATGGATGCTGCAGTATATTCTGGTGAAAGACTTGCAGACAGGAAGTAGCTACTACTTCCTGGTGGAGGAGTGGCTGTCGGTGGACAACGAGAGAACCGACGGGCGGGTGGAGATGGAGGTGGAGGCGTCGGGTAAGGAAACGGGCCCGAACTATGCGCGTCGAAGCGCCCCGACGGGCAGACTGACCCTGTATCTCCCGCCGCCGCCCGTCAGAGGAGGCCGTACTCCGGCAGTTCCCCCGCCTGCTGCGGTACGAGCTGCAGAGGGCGCTCTGCGAGAGCCACCTGTGGCTTTCGCTGTGGGAGAAGCCTCCCCGCAGCCCCTTCAACCGCCTGCAGAGGGCCACCTGCTGCGCCGTGCTGCTGCAGTTCTTCCTGTTGGCCAACGCGCTGTGGCACAGCATCGTGGTGGACACGAGACACAGGTTAGGGAAGTGTGTGTGTGTGGGGGGCACCTTTGGCGAGGCTGGAAAGTCACGCTGACACGTTTTTCTTCCCGGGGCTGCAGCCAGCGGGCCGTGTCCAGGCTGTCCTCGCTGAACGGGGAGACGATAGCGGCGGGCCTGGTCACGTGTCTGGTGGTCTACCCGCTCTACCTGCTCGTCTTCACGCTCTTCAGGATGAGCCGCAGCAAGGTAACACACACACACACACACACACACACACACACACACACACGCCTGGATCTAAATACCTACTCTCGTTGCGTGGGCATGCTGCTTAACGTGTGTGTGTGTTGGAACACCAGTGCGTCTCCGTGGAGCAGGTGCCGCCACAAGTGGACCAGGAGTCTGTGGAGATTGACGACTTCCTGGACAACTCCATGGCCGGAAGTTCTTTCCTGTTTTTCAACGGCGAGGTACAATCTGACATGTGACGTTAGCACTAATAACATGGTCATCACTGTCATTATTACTGCAAAACTTTATTTTCCTCCCTGGCTTTATGTTCCCTTCCCACCTCTGTTCCTTCAGACAAACTCCGAGGAAACCAACGTGGACTTGCCCACTCCGTCGACCAAAAGGTGAGACTCACGAAATTCAGTTATCTTCAGGAAAAGATAAAGAATTAAAAAGAAGTGTGTGATGTGTGTGTGTGTGTGTGTGTGTGTGTCAGCGTGGAGAGCTGGGCCATGGCCGAAGAGGAGACGGACGACAGGGATTGGCCGGAGCTGGCGGGACACGTGTCGGCGCCGGGGGGCGGAGGTCACGGAGCGGGGCTGCCCAGGCTGAAGAGAGGCCAGGGCAGCAGGCACCTCGGCGTGGACATGACCTTTAACCCCGACGAGGACGACGGCCCCGGACAGTGCAACAAATACTTCACCTCTTCAGGTACGCAAGGTACAGTGGAACTCGACATCAGCTCACAGTTTTCCGAGATTTTTATCACCCGGTGCAATAATTGGTGTCGGCGGAGTGTCGTTTATAAACCCGCCGCCAGGCAGCGCGCTGGAAATCATGGAAAAACACAAGCGAGGTGTGCATGTTGTGGACTCGTCCTGAGAAGTTCTTGTCGGTGACGGAGAGCATCATCTGTGTAAGGCAGGAGACGTTTACGGGGATTTTTGTACAACAGACGGCGGGAACGTCAACGGATGAGGCGTCAGAGGAGTCATTCATAGCCGGTCAGGGACAATTTAATGGTTTCAAAAAGCGGAATGGCATTCACTCCCTTGATAAAAGAAGATTAGCTATAAGGTGTCGCAAAGTGTGAAAGTTACATTTAAAAATAATTGTCGCATTCAGTGTATAACAAGGAAGCCGACGGCATCTTTGTCCAATCTTCAAGGTAAAAATACACTGAATAAAACCAGTGTATTTCTTTGAATTGTATTCTATTGTGTGTACATTTAAATTGACGTACAAAGAAAGTGAGTCACGAACTCATAGAACTCCTAAGTCAAGGTGTTTGGCAGCTCAGGAGGCATCGTTCGAACCCACGGACACTAAATTAGATTAGAATTAGCATTTCCGTCTTCTCCCCAGGTTCTCCCTTGTCCGTCCAAAAACAGGTCACATTTCCATTTCTGGACTCTTGGATCTATAGTCTTTGTTGACGTGGAAGCTTAACGAAACCCTCTGCAAGAATCCTGCGGGGCAAAGTGTTGACTGAAGTGTTTCTTCCTCGCAGACGAGGACCTCATCAAGCACATCCTGACCGACGGGCAGAACTTCTTCCCTCAGGCGGACGAAAGCGAGATGGCCGACCTGTAGGTTCCCCATCCAAACCATATGCAGATCACTGGTCCCATTATCTTCGACGTTATTCAGCGTTTCACCCCTGCGTGTGTGTGTGTGTGTGTGTGTGTGTTTGTGCATCAGGTCAAGCATTTTTGGCGATAAGACCGAAGTTATTCTCCTCCAGAAGTTGAACGAGCCTCTCCCCCTGGAACCAGCCAGAAGAGACCCCCCGAAAACAGCATTCACCTCTAACACAGGTGTGTGTGTGTGTGTGTGTGTGTGTGTGTGTGTGTGTGTGTGTGTGTGTGTGTGTGTGTGTGTGTGTGTGTGTCATATCTGTTAAACGGTAGACCTTTTCTCTGTTTTGATTTTGTCTGCAAAAATGTTATCATTCAAAATACATGTCTAGTGTGTATTTTCACACCTTAGCTGCTCCATTGACGCCCCCCTTTCTCCTTCCCAGTGGTGACGGATGTGTGTCGTCCCAGACGGTTCCCGCCGTGGTGCGGCCGCGCCGCCCTGTGGGGCAGCTGGGCGGGGATCGCCCTGGCCAGCGGCGTTTCCATGTGGGCCGGCCACGGCTTCAGTCAGAGCGTGGCCACCATGTGGCTCGTCTCCTGCTTCGCCAGCTTCCTGTGCTCCTGCCTGCTGCTGGAACCGCTGAAGGTATGGTTCACCATGTTAGCATCCCAGAAGGACGCTTGATAACGGTGGTTTCCTGGATATATACTCTGCCACATCCTGGGAATTCACTGAGCATTACTGTATCAGTATTTGGGAAATACACTTTACCATTCTTGTAACCAGGATATACATCGTTCCACATCAGCACCCAAGGAACACACCTTGTTATCGGTCACATAATTACATAGGAAACATACTGTACCACATCAGTGTCCAGGATTCAAGACTTTTATTGTCGTTACATAGTGTGCAACGAAATTTCGAGGTGGGACAAACCCCCGAGGCTGCGTGTAGTAAAGATGTCCTCAAGTGATGGGACAGGATGACAGATAATATTTTGGGGTGGTGTTTATGGTCCCCTGCAGTGCCTTCCTTTCTGCTGCCGTCTAGCTGGCGGAGAGACTCCTCGGTTCAGGAGAGACTCCTCAATGCAGCAAGAAAAGGACATTAGCAGCTTCTTGGAGAAGTTTTTCCTCCTAAGTATCCTTAGGAAATGCAGCCTCTGGTGTGTCAGCAGTGTTAGCTGTGCAGGTCAGGTCCTCCTTATTTCATGTCAAATCAGTACCCAGGAAATACAGTGTTCCATATCAGTGCCCGGGAAATTCACTGTCACATCACCAGCCAGGAAATACGCTGTCTACCCCGACCTTTTTTGTTTTCCAGGACCGGTTAGAGGCGCCGGGGTTCAAAGAATAAAAACTTTTGTCAGTTCGCAGTATTTAATCTGAATACAACGATTCGCCGGCAGTCTGCGACACTCCTGCGGTCTCATCGTTTGCTCGAAAAAACTCCAGCGACTTTTCTTTCTGCCTCATTTTTGTTCAAGTGCTGGCTTGTAGTAGCTGGTGTGTGAAATGGTGCGACAGAGTTAAGTGCGACAGTAAGGCGAAAACAGTCATTTATCAATGACTCCAACGAGAAAAGTATCATTTGTACCCAGAAAGATTTTCTTTGCGGACGGGTACCAAATCAGAATTGCTGTGCTCCACAGCATTATCCAGGAAACACCCTGGGCCACATCAGAAATGACTAGTTTTTTCAGCACGTCGTCCTCTGGGTCTGACCCCTTTGGCCCCGCAGGTGTTGTGCGAGGCCTTCTACTACGCCCTGTGCGTTCGCCGCCTGCGCCCCGAGGACCAGGACGTCCTGGTGGAGTTCCCCAGGGTGGAGAGGGTGGTCCAGCGGGTCCCCAGAGTCAGGCCCCCCCAGGGTTTCGCTCTGTCCCAGGCCCGGCACCAGGCCCGCAAGGTCCACATGCTGCACACCATGCTGAAGGTAGGCCTGGGCTCTCTCCTCAATCCAAAAATGAACGGACGAACGAACGAATTCCTGGCGTTCCTGTTTCAGAACTTCCTGGTCTACATGTTCTTCCTGCTGGTGGTTTTGCTCCTCAACTATTCCGACTCGGCCAAAGACACACACAGCCTGCGGCTGCGAAATCAGCTGCAGCGCGTGCTGCACACGCCCGAGTACCGCAACATCAGCAGGTAGGCACACACACACACACACACACACACACACACACACACACATTGTGTGCCAAAGTCATCGAAATTATGATTATCCATTTTTCCGGTTTGGAGCTGGAAACCAGCTGCTCATTTCCAAACTGCGGCGGAATTTCTCTCTGTTTTCCCGCGAGCCCCTGAACGCACCTCGATCCCGTGAAGACATTTTTGTGTGTGTTCCCCTGCAGCCGAGGCGACATCCTGGTGTGGCTGAACGACTCCTTGTTACCGCGCCTCCTGGACGATTCCGCCCTCCTGCGGGACACGGGAAGCGTGCTCCTGGGCACGCTCCGAATCCGACAGGTCCGAGACGCCCGCCTCCACCTGCCCTCCGCTCACGACGGTTTGGGTCGGACGGAGCCGAACGCCACCGACGGGGATCTGGTCCTGCAGCTGAACAGAAGCCTGGACGGAGCATCATCCTCCTTGCGGCACCTGCAGCAGCTGCACTGGCTGGATTACAGGTAGAAATAAGAAATATATTAGAATAACAAGCAGTCAAATAATAGCAAATGATCCGATTTTATTAGCAAGGGCCGTAAAATAGTCGGAATAAGTGTCTGTCTTCTCTCTTCAACCTCGCTCACCTCACTCGCGGGGTCATGTTCCAAAACGAATTCGGCTTCAAGTGCAAACTATTTGACTGTGAGTGGAATTAAAACACAAACCAGCCGTCTCGGCTGTAATGCGGGATCCTTTTTTCCCTTTTCCGTGCAGGTTGCAATCATTAAAACACACACGCAACACACACACACACACTCACGGAGGTCTGTCATAGATCTTCCTGAAATGACAAAATATGAAAAAAATGAGTGAAAAAAAAAGGGAATGACATATATTTTCCGGTGAAGGTGGCGTGTGGGCTAGATCCGATGAGGAATACATACATAAATGCATAAATAAATCAATATTTAATCCTGTTGGGGCTCAGGTTGATTCCACAAGACAGAAAATATCCACGCTTGATGACTGACGTTTGTGTGTGTGTGTGTGTGTGTGTGTGTGTGTGTGTGTGTGTGTGTGTGTGTGTGTGTGTGTGCGCGCTTGCAGGACCCGTTCTGTGTCCGTGGACTTCTCGCTTTACAACATCAACACCAACCTCCTGGCCGTCTTCTCCTTCCGATTCAACTTCCCTGTTTCTGAGCGCGCTCAGTCCGGCCTGGACCTGCAGGTCATCACCCTGTGGCCGATCACGGGCCTGGACCTCCAGCTGCTGCTCATGGTATGGCTCGCACACGCGTGATCATTCGGCGGGGAGCTCTCGAAAATCCCCGAAGACGAACTCCTGCCCTCGTTCCCCGCAGCTCGTCCTCCTCGCTCTGCTGCTGTACTTCCTGGTGCGCGGCGTCCTGGGCCTCCTCCGGGAGGGCTACCCGTACCTGCTGTCGGCCTGGAGGCTCCTGGGCGTCTGCAAACTGGCCCTGGCGGCCTCCACGCTGGCGCTGCATCTGAGCCGCTGCGTGGTGGCCAAGCGACAGTGGGCGTCGTACCTGCGCAGCCCGCGACACGCCTTCACCGACTTCTACCCGCTGGCCAGGCAGAGCCAGATGTACACCGTCATGTCGGCCCTGCTGCTCTTCATCTTGGTGCTGAAGGTGAGCAGAGCCTCCCGCTGTTTACGATCGATCAAGACCAGAGGAACCCTAGATATAAAAACAGCCAAAAAGATCCTGGCAGACGCGTCCTCATCTTACACCCGGCCTTCGAGTGGCACCACCTCTGGTAGCTGCTTTGGCATTCGGTTCCCGCCATTTATCAGTTTTTTTTTTGTTTTTTTTTTTTGGTGATGAAATAGCCATATTGTAGTCTAGGAAGAAAAAAAAATAGTAAAAAATATAGTAAAATTAAACTAAAATTAATTTTATGAAATAAATAAAATACAAGATCTCCCTTGCTAAACAAAGATACCCAGCGTTGCAAACTCTCGCTCCGGACATTGTTCCCACTGGAGATCTCATACGGAACAATACTGGCTTGTTGTTCTGTTTGTTCCTCGTGTTGATGGTTAATATAGAGTTTAGGGTTAATATATCTGTAAATACAATCAAAATTATCACATCTGTATTTCACAGAAATTCACTTTTCACATGGGGTTTTGAAACATAATTCCCACGGGAAGTGCGGGTACATTGTAATGCCGAGAAATACAGAATTTGCCCAGTTCTGTACAGTAATATATATATATATACATTTTTGATTTTTGATTAATCAATTAATTTATTTATTTTTAATTTATTGATTTATTTTAAATGTATATGTATATAATTTTTTTGAATTGTTTTAAATTTATATTTATATATTTAATTTTATTTTTTGATGTTCATAATTTGATGCTGCTCCCCCGTGTGCCTCTCCTTCTGATCCGGCCTGGATTAGCTGCTCCGGGTGTAAATTAAACCTCATCTTTGGGTCCATTCGCCATGTTTGTTTACAAAAGATTTAAATAAACAAACACTCGGATGTCTCTAAATGCAGCGTCCGGGTTAAACTCCCCAAATCCCTAAACTATTTGACCATTGATTGACAGCGGCCCGTGTCAATGCAAGTGAAGGATAAAAATACGAATTGCTATTTTTCATGTCATGGTTTCAGTTCCCCTATGATTTAAAGAGAAGAATCTGAGAGTTCTGGAATTTGGGCCTCTAATCCGGTCCGAGGTTGTAATCTAATCTGCTGTCGGGCCCCGCAGGCGTCCCACCAGCTGCGGTTCCTCAGAGAGTGGGCCGTGTTTGGCCGAGCGCTGCGCCGCTCCGTCCTGGAGCTGCTGGGCGTCGCGCTGGCGGCGCTGCTGCTGCTGATCAGCTTCTCGCTTTCAGGACACCTGGTCAGTATCTCTCACACACACACACACACACACACATAACAATAGCGAGAAAGTGGGTCTTCAGTTTGATGGTGGATCATGTTTCTCACTGGTTCAATATTGAATGGATTTAATTTTTCCGTGACTTTAGAAAGGTGAAAGGTGTGCTGCTGATCGGGGAGGTAGATTTATTTCCCCTGTTGGTTTGAAGGTCCATTTTTAATGATCCCTGGGATTTTTTTTTAAATGGTTAAAATAAGTCATTAAATTTGAATACATTTGGGGGGTATGTTTTAGCAATTTTTTTTTTTTTTAACTGATTTGAAAAACATTTTTACAAATTTTTACAGGGATGCTAAATTCGATTTCTGGGGACTTTCCACTGTTTTTTTGTTTTTTTTCTTTTAATAGATTTCCACATGTTGAGGATATTATTTTTCCTGATTTTAAGATGATCTTGAACAGATTTTTCTTATAGATTTAAAGGTGGTTTTAGCAGATTTTAAAGGTCATTTTTACTGATTTCTAAGTTAATTATAAAATCGATTTGTTTTTCTTTTGCCATTTTTCCTTTTGTGTTAGGGTAATTTTTTAGGGATTTTTAACAGATTTCAAGGTAATTTTAACAGAATAAAAATATTTGAGCAGATGTTTACAGATTTTTTCCACACATTTGAATGTGATTTTCAATTGACCTTACGGTTATTTTTACCAATGTTTAGAGGACTAAAACAGATTTTTCGGGATATTTGTTGTGTAATTTTCAATTTTTAATTTTTGGTTTTATAACAGATTTTTAGTGATATTTCACTGTTTATTTTATTGATTGAAAGGTGATTTTAATCGATTCAAAAAGGTTTCAAATTTGTGAGGACATTTTCAAATACATTTTTAGGGACTTTGCACTGGTTGTAACATAATTTTCAACAGATTCTGATTTTCTTGCACAGATTTCAAGGAAATTTTAAATATTTTTCAGATTCTTCATGCCTGTTTTTCAGGTGTTTTTTAATAGATTTGAAAGGTAACTTTTTACAAATTTTTGAGTGAATTTCAAAATCAATTTTTGAATTTTTTTCCTCTGGTGTTTTTCCACTTTATGGGTAGTTTTTGATTTTTTGAGGGAATTTTCAAACGGATTTTCAGGGATTTTTTTCCAGTGATTTTTAGTAGGTTTTTCAAGGGGGCATTTTTCAGATAATTAATTTTTATAGATCGTGGCATGAGTGAATTAAATATTTAAGAATTCTTTCACTATTATAGTGTCATTTTTTTATACCTTTTTTTGAAAGGTATAAATATATTTTATATTTTACCTTTTTTTTGTCTTTGTACTTAAGACCTTAAAACACTTGATAGCCTTAACCATGACACTTTATATTTTATTGTATTTCTTATTCTCCCTCCTACTATTACTATTATGTTTTTGCTTGAAAACTCTGGCACAACAATTTCCTTCGGGATAAATAAAGTTGTTCTCATCTCATCTCAAAAATAACTTTTTAGGCAATATATTTCTGTTTTAAAGGGATTTTTTACACATTTTTGAGAGTTTTAGAACTGATTTTTACAGTCCTTTTTAACAGCTTTTTTTGTAGGTATTTTTCACTGATTTCAGAGCAATATTTCAAAGGATTTTTGAGCGCCGAGCCCACCTTTGATGAGGAGACACATTTAACAAAAAAAGAGAGAATGACAATAAATCAACTATTTCAGTATTGGATCAAAAATAAAAGTCCAGAGTTTCCGTTTCGAAAGCGTCGGCGTCTGACCGGCGTCTCTTTCTCCCCTCAGCTCTTCCACTCGGCGTACGAGGGCTACGGCAGCGTGAGCGCCGCCTGCCTGTCTCTGCTGGGCGCCGCCGGCCGCGGCCCGCTCACCTGGGAGCCCGGCCGCACCCACGGCGGGGTGGCGCTGGCGTTCCAAGCCGGCTTCGCCGTCCTGCGGCTGGCGCTGCTGTGGCTGGTGACGTCCATCCTGCTGCGGAACTACCGGCGCGGCCGCGCCGAGCTGTACCGGCCCGCCGTGGACCTGCAGGACCACGAGATGGTGGAGCTCTTCCTGCGCCGGCTCAAGATGTGGATGGGCCTCAGCAGAGCCAAGGAGGTGACGCCCGCCGGAGGCAGCGGCCACGGCTTCGTCCGCTCCGCAATCACATGACCGTTTCTTTTCTTCCCCTGCAGTTTCGTCACAAGGTGCGTTTCGAAGGCATGGAGCTTCCGCCGTCTCGCTCCTCCTCCACCAGCGACTGCAAATCCCTGTGCCTCCCCCCGCTGGACCGCCCCGACTCCCCGCCCACCCCGGACAGCGTGGACGCCGGCTCCGAGGCCTCGTGGTGCCCGGCCTCCTCCAGCCCCTGCAGCCTGACCGAGGCCCCGGGGGGAGGGCTGGGCCTGGGGCCGGGTCTGGGTCTGGGTCTGGGTCTGGGTCTGGGTCTGGGGCCGGGGCCCGGGGCGCCGGCGGGCGGAGCCGGCTGGAGGGAGCGGGCGGAGACCGAGGCGTCGCTGAGGAGGCTGCTGCCCACCCTGGACGCCCTGCTGCAGCAGCTGGACCGCGTCACCATAGCGACCGAGGACCTGTGCCATATGGAGAGCAAGCTGGAGCGGCAGCACAGGCGGCGGAGGCGGCGGCGAGGGCGAGGAGGGAGGGGGGAGCGGAGGAGCGGCAAGGAAAAGCACAAGGCGAGCAAGAAGGCCAAGAAGGCCGACGTGCACAAAGACGGCGGAAACGCCGTTAAAAAGACCTCGAGCGCGGCATTTCTAAACTCCGGAGCGAGCTGCGCTGCGACGCCCGCGCCCTCCTCTCCGCCCGCCCCGGACCATCCCTTTCCCCCCGTGTCGCCCCTCCTCCACTCGCAAACACCCAGACCCCCCCTGCCGCCCGCCCTCTGGGACCCGCCCTCGGAGAGGGAGCCCCCGCCCGCCTCCAGCCTCTTCAACCACCCGGCTCACACCACCACCATCCCCACGCACAAGCGGAAACGCAAGCCCCCTCCCCTCAAGAACAAAGTGCACCCCAACTTGGACAGGCCCGGGCACGCCAAGCCCTGAGGGACCCCCGAACACACACACACACCTGGAGGGAGGGGTAAAAACAGGTATGAATGGTAGAGAGGGGAGGAAGGGTGGGGTTACGACAGGGAGGGGGGGGTTCGGGGCAGCCGGTTTTGTCTCCAGGCGACCCCCCCCCCCCTTTCTGAACCCCCACGCGAGGGGATCCCCGAGGACGTCGCCTCTCCCGGCCCCGCCTCCCTCTCGCCGCCCCAAGGTGCAGGCCGCCGCGGGCACGCGGAGCTTTCCCACATCGGGCCCCCGCCTCCCAATGAAATCAAGACTTCTGAAGTCATGTGACCCTGGAGGTCAGGTGACATCAGCGACAGAAGCACAGGAGCGTGCTCGCCTGAGGACAGCGGTTCAGCATTTTTTTTGTGTGTACATGAGATGTTTTTTTTGGGCTACCATGGTTACCCGTGGCCTTATGAGAAACCCAACTTTGCATTCACACACACACACACACACACTATACGCAATGCAGGTACTCAAAGACGTAAAGGCCAACACTGTAGATGCGCACACACACACACTCTCTCTCACACAGACCTGTAAGGATCTTCTTCAGGGTACGAACTGGGCTCCCTCTCCGTAAAAATGGGGGGCTAGATTAACTCGCCCGCGATGAAGCTATGACTCCCCCCTTGTTTATCGTCTCCATGGAAACGCACTTTTTTTTTTAATCCTTATGTCATCCGTGTTAGTTTGTGGCATGTTCGGTGTTTTCGGGATTTTCTCACGTCAATAAGCTCGGTATCGAAAACCAATAGGAAAAAAAAAAGCTTCACTCAAACTGTAACTCAACTTATCGACGCTGCCAAAGTTTTGTTTTCGCATCATTTAATGCATCCAGAGTTTTTGTTTTGTTTTGTACGTAGCACTTTATCTTCTGGATGGAGCCGATCGTCCCGTTGGAACCCTCCCCGCCCCTCCCACAGAAGCAAAAGTATCAGCAAGGTGTCGAACCACAAGCTAGCAGTCGTTTCGCCTTGTCGTGTTTATTGTCTTAATATGATTGGCAGGTGTGTTTCCTGCATGTGGGCAAATCTCAGGGACCCCCTTTGCCTCAAGACCAAAGCTGTTTTTTTGATTTTTTAAGGAATAATATTCGTGGCGGAAAACAAACAAATATAGACTCACACTTGCGGCGTTGTTTTTTGGGGGGCGTGCAGGGGGACCCCAACCCCAAACCCCCCTCCGGACCATCTGATTGCTAGAAAAAAAATAATAATGTGGAGGATTTCAATCTGCAGGATTTTGCAGAAAGTTTTCTTTGTGTGATTGTACATTTCTGTATATCTCGGTGCTTTATGGTCTGTACATATATTATATATATATATATTTTTATTTTGTGCTTTTTATGATCATTAGTTGTTATGCAGAGTTCAAGCACTATTATTGCAATCCCCCTAATTATGGTGTCTATAGTCTTAACTGAAGCACTCCTACCAAAGCTAATGGTACGTGCATATTGTCACACACACACACACACACACACACACACACACCTTTCTGTAGAATAAACCGGTGTCCCCGCTGAAGCTACAGGCTCCTCAGGAGCTACCCTCCTCCCCCTCATGACTGGACATTCCCGCACAGTGCTAACAGGTTAGCATCGCAGACGCTCACTGCTCAAGCTCTTTGTTGACTGTGTGTGTGTGTGTGTGTGCGCGTGCCACCCTCTGTATTTTTGCAGCCGTTATCGGTTCTCATGCTTTTGCACGTGACAAAGTTGAATAAAAGTTTTGACAGCTGCGGCGTGTCCGCGGTGTTGGTGGTGGTCTGGGCGGGCGCCAAAACACTTTTCGCAACGGCTTCTTTGGATTCACCGGAGAGATTTATTCGTAACCAACATTTGTCAAGTGGTGCACTTTGGAGCGAGAAAAAGCACAAAACCCTCAGATGCACTAGAATCTCTTCATCAAACTCGTGCAAAGTGTCGTCCGATCACCGTTGTCTAAAAATACGTAGGTTTTCTTTTTTTTCCGTTTAAACCTTGTTCACATTTTCACAAAATAAGCTTTTTCATACGCGGAGGATTTCCTCCCCCCCTCCTCCCCCATTGGCAGAGTCCTGATGGGTTTCAGTGTGCGAACGGCGATCCTGAGATCCCCCTCATGCGGGAAATCAAAAAGTCCATCCGTCCTGGAGACGTGGGGGTTGGCGCAAAAAAAAAAAAAAAAAGTCCTCACACAAAATCTGTGAAATCATCTACTGTTGACACCAGTCTCTTCCGCTGTCCGGAGGTCTCGGGAGCGGGCGGCGCGCCGCTCGGCTGGAAGGACTTGTTGGGCTGTGCGTGTCCCTGGGTCAGCGAGATGCCGGGCGTGGAGCGAGACTGGATGTCCTCGTGAGCCTGGAGGGGAAGCGGAGCCACAATCACCCTGTGGAAACCTTCACCTGACGGACTTTCACGTCGGAGTGTCTTTTTTTTTTTTTTTGTTCTCCTCACCCTGGTCCTGATCCTCTTTATGTGTCGTAATCTCGCCAGCCACTTGGAGGCGTAGGCGTCGGACGGGTTGGCTCGGTACTGGTGCACCAGGGACGCCATCTGCGTGTGCACAATGGGCTTCATTATTATTTTATAGTATTACTTTATAAGGTATCATTATTTCTAGCTGATGTTCGACAGTCACATCTGATCCTGAAGGTATTTTTCTTTATTTTTTTTAATTGTGAAAAGCAAATAAAACTTGATCATCAGGTTAGATCGCCAGCAACCAAAAAATAGATTTTTGGATTAATGACCAGAAAATTGGGTTTTCTTCAGCTTGTTAAAGGGGGTGTGTTGAGTCAAAGCACTGGAGGGTCAGCAGCTCAAGCATAAGGCCTGATATCGTGAGAAATATTATGAGAAAAGGTAAAAAAATTTTATTTAAAACAATGAAATGTATAAAGTTATTTCCCCCAAATGATCCCTCCTGTCGTAAAAACACCTGAAATACTTCACTTTTTACATCAGCTCTTGTGAGAACAATGACAGAAAATGCAATTATAAGCAGTAATCTGTGTGAAACACGCAGCGTTAAAAACATCCCGTGTGAATATTTCACTGCCATTCGCCGAAAAAAGACCTATAAAAAAGAAAAAAAAAAAATTGTAGTTACACCCGTTTGAGCGATTTGCTGGCCTGAGGAGGCAAAGGACTAATCTAGAGGCACAAAAAGCTGCAGAAAAGATGGGCTGTGAATCAAGGAAACGCACGAATGAACAGGCACGAGCATAACGTGCATGTATGTAGCGGGGATTCTGAAAAAGTCTCGTTCTCCCTGGACAGAAAAGGAATAAAGTTCTAACACCTGCCTCTGCAGGGCTGAGAGCCTCAAAAAAACGACTTCTCCCCACTGAAATGCAAAAGTGAATACCTCTTTTCCTTCTCTGATTGAATGCCTCCGTCCAATGGATGCACGGCGCAGAACTGGGCCATCACACTCATTTCACTCAATATCGGCCGCTAAACGTGTGCACCTGTGTGTGTGTGTGATGGTGGAACGACTCACATTGGCATGCAGCGCCATCTGTCTGACCAGCAGCGACAGGTTCCGGTCCGACACGATCTTCGCCAGCGAGGTGTCGACGAGCCCCTCCAGGTCTGGGGAAAAAGGGGGCGGATTTGCTGAAAGCGGCCGACGGACAAGAGACAGGAAAGAGGGCGGCGGCGCTCGGGCTCACCTTTCCGGCACTGAAGCGTCACCAGGTTACATTCGAAGTCCAGGGGTTTTATTATCACCTCCACGAAGTTGAACTGGCCCTGACGAGGGCGGAGAAGAGGGTCAAAATCTGAGCGTATTTGAGATTTTTTTGTTTTTTGTTTTAAAACCCCGGGTCTCAGGCTCGGACCTTCATGGTGCCCAGCTTGTAGTCTTCCCCAGAGTCGTTGTAAACCACCATGACGAAGTCGTTGCCGATGTGGCGCTTCTTGTTGCAGCAGCCCTTGTCGCTCTCCCTGTTGGGCATCAGCGTGGCGATGTGGAAAATGGCTGCCGACAGACAGAAAGAGAGGGTGGGAGGGAGACACGGGTGAGCGCCTGGAGGGAGCAAGAGGACACACACACACACACACACACACACCCTGCATGATGTCGTCGTGCCAGCAGTAGGTGAACTCCCCGTCGTCCCCGTACTGGTCCAGCCCCCCGAGGAAGATCTGGTCGGGGTCGCAGTCCTTCAGGTGGATGAGCTTCCCCAGGCCCGTCAGGAAGGCGGCGTAGCGGTTGGAGCCGTACTCGTTGGACAGGATGGCCACCTCGTTGCTCACCTGCCGACACCACGCTCCGCTTTCAAGAAATGGCTGATAGACATCTTTCCGTTTTTGTTTTTTTTTTTGTTTTGGAAGGGCGGGGTTCCTCACCTGTCCCGCCCCGACGAAGACCACCCCGATCTTATGGGTGTCGTACGGAGGCATCTGATCCAGAACCTTCACGGCCCGGTCGATCACCTGCAGGACAGAGAGAGGGAGGCCGACGCCGTTAACTTCCCCGCCGTCCGATCGACCCCGACGGAAAGGGGAGGCCGGAAGGGCTGACCTGCGTCTTGGGCAGCAGCAGGGGCTTGTTAGCTTCATTCCCGAAGAAGGGCGAGTGATAGAGCTGGAGGAAGACGAAGCTGCGAGGAGGGACGAGAGGAGAGGAAGGCAAAATTATTCAAAAATTGAATCAAAATTCAGAAATGTGAAGCAGGAAATCTACAGTCAGAGGCACTAAATTGCTAAATTATTATCTATTAAATATGAAATGTATATATATTGTTAAAAATGTCATTCATCATTTCTTATGATATACAATTATTCTTCATTATAATACGGCATTAAATTATTATTTACTATAAGATCTCACATTATGATTTATTATGATCAACAATGATTATTTATTTTGCTAAGTATTGATTTACTAATTTATCATCATGAATGTTAAATTCTAACCTATTATACTATTTATATTATTACAATAAATTGGGCATTAAATTATCATTTATTATAAGATCTCACATTATAAATCATTATGATCAACAATAATGATTATTTATTATGCTAAACATTGATTTGCTTATTTATTATCATAAGTAATAAATTCTAACCTATTATACTATTTATATTATTACAATAAATTGGGCATTAAATTATCATTTATTATAAGATCTCACATTATAAATCATTATGATCAACAATAATGATTATTTATTATGCTAAACATTGATTTGCTTATTTATTATCATAAGTAATAAATTCTAACCTATTATACTATTTAAAGTATTGCAATAAACGGAATTTTTATTTATTTGTTGACGCAGGGAGTTTTTACCTCGGGCTGAGTCCTGAGAGCTTCTCTGCGTTGGTGGGTCCGGATCGGCTCTGGTACGAGTCCCTCTCCGTCCTCCTCTCCCTCCTGGAGGACGGGGCCGACACAGAGATGGTGTGGCCCCGCGGCCGGTGGCCCCCGCCGGGAGAGATGGGTCCGGCCAGCGGAGCCGCCGGAGGAAACTCCAGCCTCATCCTGGCACCGCCGCCGCCGCCGCTCTGCGACGACGTCACGGCCGGGCTCTCGCTCCCGAGGCTCTGAGGCCCGCCGGCGTCCCCTGCGGCGCTCTCCTCCGCCTTGTCTTTCTCCGACGGCGTCTGGGACGGCGTCTGGGACGGCGTCTGGGACGGCGGCTTGGCCTCCGACGGGACACGGGGCTGCGCCGCTTCCACGGCGACCGTCTCCGACTCCATGGCGGCCTTGGAGAAAGCCTCCGGCAGGGTCTGCAGCTCGGGAGAGGAGCTGGACTTGTTGAGGCCGTGGCTCTGGAAGGGGAGCTCGGGGCCCTGGCTGCCCGGGGTGGACGGCCCCAGGGCCGGCTGGTCGATGGGAATGGCGCCCTCGCTCACCTCCTCCAGGGTGGACTTCTCGTCGTCCTGGCTGGAGGTGGAGGAGGACTGGAGAGCGGAGGGGAGGGGAGACGCTGAGGACCACGGGCTACACCGAGAAAAACATTTAAAAAAAAAAAAACGTTAAAAATCGTACCCTGCTCAGCGTCCCGGGACCCGGGGTTTTTACGAACTTGTCGGCGGCCATGAAGATGGGGTCGGAGGTCACGGGTTCAAACTCCTCGCTCTCCTGCCAGTCGGAGGGCGTGTGCGCAGGGTGCACGCCGGAGCCTTCCTCCAGGACCACCGCCGAGTCTGCAGGCGGAAGAGGGATAAGGAAGTAAAAAACACATGTGGAAGATGGTGACACACACACGCTCGAGCGAAGACACACACGCGTGCACGACATTAAGAGCAACCAGCGTACCCATGGGAAACAGAGTCCAGCCCAGGACCGACCAGAAGGTCCCAAGTCTCCATGGTTGGAGTCAAACTCGCCTTATTCCATCTTAAATCCGGCACCAAGTGCAAAAACAACCCGGGGTTTCCTTCCCACCCCCACTGTCCCCGGGTAGAGGAGGTGATGGAGGTCTCAGATTCACAAGTGAGAAGAAACAACACTATAAGGTGGGGTGGACACACACACACACACACACACACACACACCCAGGTGGAGGACGATACCTGCCCAGGAAATGCTCCTGCGCAACCTGCCGGGGGCCAGGGGCCCCGTCGGGCCCTGCGGGGCAGAGCCCGGGCCCAGGGACCAGAGAGAGCCGCCCACTGCCAGCGGGAGGCACCGGCGGCGGGAAGGAAGGGCAAACCAAACGGCGGAAAAAAGGTGGGGAAAAAAAAAAGACGGGTGAGTTTAGATGAAGAGGTGGAAGAGGCACATCTGCAGGAGGAAGGAGACGCACCGGGAGGGGAAGAGGGGGAAAAAAAAAAGGAAAAAGAAAAGAGGATGCAAGATGGGCGGTGACCTGGAAAGTCGTATCTGCAGGCGGTGTGTCAGGGAGGATCTGCAACCAGACAGAGGACACACACACACACACACACACACACACTTGCTCACCGGTGTTTGAGCGCTTGATCAGGTGCGCCTTCCCCCCGACGGCGCCGTGAGGTTTGGGGAAGCTCTCGGTGACGGGCGGCGCGGGGGCGGCGGTGCTGGCCGGGGCGCTGGCCGTCTGCACGGGGGGCTCCTTCACCCCCTCCATGGCCATGAGGACGCTGGACAGCTCCTGCAGGGGCATGTTGCCCAGCTCCGAGGAGAAGGGACTGGGCGGGTTCTCCAGACACATCAGCCAGCTGGTGTTTCCTGTCGGGCGCCGGGACAAACGGCTCCAATTAGATCTCCATCTAAAGGCTCCCGATGGAATCAATAAATATCTTTTGTTTGGATCAAGAAAAGTGTGTGTTGTTGTTGTAAGGCGGACGTAGTAGAGGACACCATGAGAACGGTAAAGGGGGAAGTGTGAGCGTTGATTGTAAATAAAAGAACGGGTTTGTGCGTTACGCAGAACATCGTTGTTTTAACAACCCTGAAAACATCACGGACAAACACATCCAGCCCGGCCACAGCACCAACATGGACGAGGTGCCGCTCACTTTCGACATCCCACAAGGAAAAGTCTTCTCGGAGACCACAGTTTCACTAAGAGTGGAAGGCGGCACCACAGTTTGCGAATGGATTGTAGCTGCCCGGGCTAATGTGTCCGCTGGCACTTTTGTTGGAGCTTTTGCAAAAGCCGGCATCAAGAAAGTGAAGCTGGCATGTTTGATGGAGATTTAGCGCAGCTGTTCAAATCAGAAACGGAGGATGACGACTTTGATGGGTTTGATTGATAACGATTACCGGTAAAAAAAAAAAAAAAAAAATGTGAATACCAAACTCAGTTTTGCTCCCGCTCTATTTTCAAATACACACACTTGTATGCTTGTGTGTGTGTTGTTGTTGTAAGGCAGCCGTAGTAGGGGACACCATTAAAGGGGGAAGTGTGGGCGTGGATTGTATATAAAGCCCGCGCCTTATAATCAGGCGCGCCTTATGTGTGTGTTAGATACAATAATGGCACATAAGTGAGATTGCGCCTTTAAATACGGTGCGCCTAATGGTCGCGAAAATACGGTACTTCTTCAGCGACGACAATTGGCTCGTAAAATCTCATCTGAAGCCGCGGCGAATCATCCAGGGTTATGATGGCCTTTGTTTTGAAAAAAATCTACCCGCTTGGGTGACTTAAAAAAAAACCTCTCCTACCAGAGGGCCTCCGGATGAAGATCTCCGCCCACCCCTGCGTGAGCATGGGCACGAACTCCGCCAGGCTGGGGTTGTCTTTGAGCGGCGGGGGCGCCGAGGAGGCGGCGGAGGCGGAGGAGGTGGGGCTGAGGCCGTCGAGGGCGGGCGCCGAGGACGGGGAGAGCTGGGCGGCCAGCTCCCCCTCGGAGGGGGACACCAGCGGGCTGAGGCTCTGGGTCGGGCCGGCGCGGAGCGCGTGACCGCCTGGAACGCAACAATCCAACAGGGTGACGTCGACGCTTTGTACGGTAACAAAATACGAGAGGAGCGTCCGGCCCTTCCTTTACCTGACATGGAGCGAACCCGTATCCGCGTCACTCTGTAGTGCTGCTGACTCGACTGCGACTCCAGTTTGGCCGGCGCTTCTTTGGTTATCCGTGTGTGCAGCGACGGATCCGACCTGAGGAAAAAATGCATATATATATATATATATATGTATACTGCTCAAAAAAATAAAGGGAACACTTGAACAACACAATGTAACCCCAAGTCAATCACACTTGTGTGAAATCATAGTGTCCACTCAGGAAGCAACACAGATTCATTTTGACTTGTTTTAAGGACATTACATCAAAGTTGGATCAGCCTGGAGTTTGTTTTTACACTTTAATTTTGAGTGTGATTCCTAATCCAGACCTCCATGGGTTGATACAATTGATTTCCATTGATCATTTTTGTGTGATTTTGTTGTCAGCACATTCAACTGTGTAAAGAGCAAAGTATTTCATAAGAATATTTCATTCATTTAGATCTAGGATGTGTTTTTTAAGTGTTCCCTTTATTTTTTTGAGCAGTGTATATGGGTACGAAACGATAAAAACGTTAGAAACCATAAAAAAGGGGTTCGTCACCTGGTCATTTCTCCGCCTCCTCCGAGCCGCTCGGCCATATCCAGGCCCAGCAGGGCCTGCGTTCGCACCCCTCCGCTCGTGGTTATGGTCACCAGCTTGTTGCCCACCAGCCAGGTCATGCTTCGCCCCCCCGCCAACAGGAACTCTGCAATCGGGGACCTGTGGAGGTGGCGGGAGCGTTAAAAAAATGGTCAAAAACATAGATACGATCTAGTGAATGGGGGGAAAGGGGCTTGGGCGGACCTCTTAGGCAGAGCGGAGAAGTTGGAGAAGCAGTATCTGGCCATCATGTCCAGGCAGGTCTCCGTGAGCTCCAGGTGGACCGTCTTCAGCCCCTCGTCCGCCTGGGTCACCGCGTTCTCATCGGCGGAGCCCAGGCTGCAGGTGGTGGTGGAGGTGTGCATCCTGCGGCACAGAGAGGAGTGAGCGGGAGGCGGAGGCGGGTGGCAGCGCGAGGTCGCGGAGGCATGCGAGCGACGGCGTCGGCAACAGGAGGGCTAAAATACGCTCGCGGTCCCGTCGATGTCGCATGCATTACGGGCATTCTCATCCGGGGCGCGTGTGCAAAAACAAACAAAAACAAACAAAGGGACGCACCGACGGGCGCTGGGACGAGGGCCGAGCCGTGCCAGTCTGCAACACCGCTAACGCTAATTTAGCACATCTGCGCAGTACTAATCTGAATAAAAACATTTCTATCCCCACTAAGATTCATCTAGGTGTTCCAGATCCGTCACCCAGACCAGGTCCCAGGCGTCGGTGTGTGTGTGTGTGTGTGTGTGTGTGTCTTCGCGCTCACCTTCCGTCAACTGTTCCAGGTCACCCTTTACCATCACACTCAGGTCAACACGACCATTACAGACAGAGCAATGAGAAGGAGCGTCATTTATGACTGCAATTACATGGAACCTTTAGCGACTATTTCCAGGAATTGAATTTCAGAGAATCCCGACAGAGTGAGTCTCTCTCTCACACACACACACATTTAAAACGCATGGTCGTGTTGTCCCGAGGCGAAGTGGGCTTTGTCGAACCGTACAGAGGAAATGGCAGATTTTCAGCGCTTCGTGCGGATTTGGCGGATCTACACTGCAGCCGCTCGTCGGGGTCTAGTTTTGATTTTGAAGTTCTGTTTACAGTTTGTGCACGTGGGGTCAAGATTGTTGGACTTTTAGCGCCACCTGTTGGGGGGGATCATGATGACACACCCAGGCGGAGAGCCAATCAGACAGCTGCAGTGCCAGATCGGTGTATTTGCTGCCATTGTCAGCCAGGAGGAGAGGCGATCAGTGTGTGTGAAGGACCATAAGGCCCAAAGAGTGTGTGTGTGTGTGTGTGTAAGTCAACCCAGCAGGACCTTAAAATCCCATGCTAGGAAAGCGCTGTAGTTACAGCAGCCGCAGTACTTTGTGTGTGTGTGTGTGAGTGTGTAGCAAAATAAAACATGTGTAGCAGATACAGTCAGGCACTGTCGTGTTGCTCTCATCCCTGTCACTGATCAGGAAGCAGAGGTGCACCCTGCGCCATGGAAAAATGGGAGCGCTGATTTTTTTTTTTTTTAATATGTAGCCAATCAAAGCTGAGATCACGTCGCTATGGAAACACATGCTTTGCTCCAAATTCCCTCCGGCCATTCATTTGTTGTGAAGCCAATAGCTGTCAGCAGTAAAATCAGCAGAAAAGAAAAACAAACAAACAAACAAACAAGCAAATGGCACAGGAAAAAAAAAAAAAAAAAACACACACACGTTCAAAAAGCAAAATCAAAAAACATCGACGTGGGGCGCGATGTTTCGCCACGTCTGTCAACACATCATGCAGAGGGATTAAAAACAAACAAAGCGCATGTATGTTGGCCGCACAAACCAAACCAAGGAGAGGTGGACACACAAACCTTTCTCCAGCATGCAACACCCGCTGGTGTCCCTGGCAACACACACCACCCAGAGCCCGCCCTCCCGACGGCCCCGCATCACAATCACCCTACACCAGGTCGACCATCCCATGGAGGAAGCAACCGAGGCGGTGTTCGGGTTGTTGTTTTTTTTTTTTTGTTTGTTTGTTTGTTTGTTTACCCAGGAAGCTCTTCTCTAACCTGCGGACCGCGTGTTCCGAGACACTGATGCTGCGGGAGCGGAAAGCGTCCATGGCTGACAGGTCCCTCAGCTCTTTAACTGGAGAGCTGCTGCTAGCGGCGGCCACCGCCGACGCCTTCGCCACTTTGGCCGCCCGCAGGCTGGGCGGGGAGGGGGGTTCGGGTCGGGTCGTGGGCGCAGCGGCGTCGTAAAGGCGGCGGCGGGGTTCGGGAGCGGCGGGGGTTGGAGGGAGGAAGGTGAGGTGGTGCGTGGAGGTGTGCCGGGAGACGGGAGGAGTTTTCGCCCCACCGCCCCGCCCCCGGAAAAACAACCCCAGAGCAACACGAGCAGGTGACCAAGCCGCACGCGCCGTTCGGGTGGGGGGGGCGGGCGGAGGAGACAGGGCCGCAAAGGTCAAAGGTCACAGGAGAAGGGAGAGGGGTGGACGGGGTCGGGAGCAACGTGGGAAGGATCCAGGGCGACGCGACCACGACCCCGCGACCATAACCGCGACCAGGCGCCCAACCGCAGGAGGCAGGAGGCAGGGGGAGGGGGGGCGCGGGACCAAATGAAGAAGTTGAAAGAAAAACAAAAACAAGGTGAAAATTAACAGCAGTGAACACAATGATTCAGGTCACAGGAGAGCCGAGGAGAAGAGGAGCAGATACACATCAACCGAAAAAAAAAAAAAAAAAAAAAAAAGAGGAGGAAAATATAAACACACAAGCTACATCAGTGGGGGGTTAAAGAAATAAAAAAAACTACTGGAAAAATATGTGAACACACACACACGCACACGCACACACACACACACACACACACACGCTGTTCAGGAGAGCAAAACAAAATCAACAGTATTTCACACAGCAGATGCACAGAGAAGCCCAGGACCAGAGCAGCAGAGGAAATGGAGTCTCAGGTCTGCGTCCCAAACTACGAGGAGGCTCCACACATGTCGGAGGGGGAGGAGGGGGGTCACTGGTCCGTTACTCCCTGATGGGCTTTTACCGCAGTGACTATCGTGGTTATCCGTGGCGCCAGAAGTCCCGAGATCTCCCCTGGGTTAGCTGTTGTTTACACGACCTGTGCAGAGTTACCTCGAGGCTATTGAACGCACATGGGCTGCTAAACATCTAAAATCGTAACGGACAGGATGCCCTTTTCTGCATCTTTGTGTGAAAAACATGATTTTTTTTGAGGGGGGTAGGGGGGCTGCGCACATGCTGCACTGCTGACGGCGTCGCCCCGGCGCGGGGGCTCCCAATGGAAGGACGGAGGCCCCGCTTGGCTTTTAACATGCCGACAAGATTACGTATAAACGTGTGCGCCCATGTCGTACGTGGTTTACACAAACACCTGAGTAACAACATGCAAGAAGGGACAGTGACGGTACATGGCGCCGCCCTGGCAGCGGAGATGCTCAATCTCAGTCGGATTAGGCTTCATTGCAGGGCCTCCGATTAAATGATTCTACACAGGAAGGTGTTTTCTTCACCGCACAGGAAAATGGGGAAATGGCGGGTTTAGTACTGGGACGGCGTTGCGTTAGAAAAGGGAGTCAAAAACTGCAAACTGTAAAAAAATGTGAGCAAAATGAGTTAAAATGAGCTAATGGTCACCATGGCAACCTGAGCAGTCACAGCACACATCACGCCACAATATTCATGCTGAGTCCCGTTACCTTGGCAACCCCAACCTTAGCACACGGCAATGGCCGTGTGCTCGCTTGGCGTGAAGTGCGCACATGTGTGTGTTTGTGCGTGTGTCGCGTGTGTTTGTGTGTGCATGCATGCAAGTGTCCTCACGTGCGCTTTACCTCTTGGGCCTCTCGTTGAGGCTGGTGCTCCGGGCACGAAAAGAGCTCTGCTCGTGCCCGTCGTCGAACGGCAGCAGAGCGTTGGAACGTAAACCCTAGGGAGACGGTCAGGCCATCAATGTAAAGGAACATGCGCGCGCGCGCACGCACACACACACGCACACGCACACACACACACACACGCACGCACAAAGTGATATCCCCAAGTCAGATTTGTGTCACAGACAAGAATCAGATCCAGCTTAAAGAGCCATTTCCTGCCACAATCCTCTGCTCGGGACTTGGGACTGCATTTCTAATTCACATAACAACTAGGAATATTTAGATTAGTATCCATTACAGGAGACAAGGCAAGCGCGCACCTTGGTGATGTACTGGACAAAGTCCTTCCGGAAGGGAAGCCTGCAGCGAATGAACCACATGGCGATCACATGGTGGGCCAAGGATACGATGTACTGGTTGAACCTGGGCGAGGCCAGACGAAAAGAAGACACAGTTGTATGTTAGCACCAAGATCCAAGGCAGTAAGTGTGTGTGTGTGTGTGTGTGTGTGTGTGTGTGTGTTTGCATGCACGCTTACTTGGACGGGTTGGTATAAGGGAGTGAAATAGCGAACACACTGACGTACTGCTCGGCTACGAAGTTGGCATAGAGATGCGGCAGCCGCACGAGGGCTATAGTAGAAAATGTGAGGTTAAGCGGCATCCTCGCACTTAGAGTGGTGGCATAGCTAACATGCTAAAATGTGCGCCGCGACGGAACTGCAGAAGAGTATCTTTGATACTCACTTGAGAGGAACTCCAGCATTGGGGAGGCCATGGTGACGGTAGCGGAGATGTGGGTTAGCTTGACAATGAGAGCGGGAAGGAGCTTGATCATGATGTCGGGCATCTCCACCGTGCACATGGTGAGGGCCACCACGCACTGTTTGGCACAGCGGTAGATGAGGCCGGTCTCAAGGCACTGAACGAGTTCTCTCTGCGGGGAAGAGATATTCAGGCGTCAAATGATCCACGAGGCTTAGCGCGCCGGCACGGAGACTATTTCTTCGCTCGCCTGTCTTGACTGCTCCAGGTAGTTGTGGTAGGAGGTGATCGCCGTGAGCACGGGGACCACCGCCAGCTGGACGTCGGTCCGAGAAAAACCCTCGGGGGTCTTCTTCAACCGCTCCGAGATCAGCCGGTCCGTCACCTGGGCACCGGTGAAAAGGTGCGCGACACTCAGAAGATAGGACTCCAGGAGCAAACATTCTGCTTATGCTGCTCACAGGTCAATCCTAGCTCACGTGAGGGTGATAAGCGGCGTTTAACCCAAACAGGTAACATATAGACAAATTTATGGTGTGTGTGTGTGTGTGTGTGTGCGGGTTACCATGCAGCAGAGCGTAGAACAGAGCTGGTCCAAGCTGCACGGCGAGGTGAGCAGCAGAACCTTGTACTGCAGCGTCCACGGCAGCTTTTCCAGAACCAGCTTAAGCACCTTCCAGTCTGTCTCCTTCAAGAGATGGTTACAACAACAACAAATTAAAATAGAAAAGAAAAAAAGATTATACGTGCAATCGCAACAAACCAGGGCTCAGTGGTAGCGTTCTAACTGATGATAAAATACAAGTACCATCTTTAGGCACTGCAGTAGGACGCTAAAGGCAGGCGAGTAGGGCAGGTAGGCGGAGCGGATGGAGGCGGTGGAGGGGGGAGGAGCGGCGGGCGGAGCAGGGGTGCTGGCGGGCGGAGACGTCGAGCCTGGCGCCTTCTTTTCACTGACCCTCTTCTCTGGCTCTCTGAAATAATACGGGGAATCAGCCGTTTTGTGGTTAACAAATGGACTTGTTTCCGTGAAGCGACCGTGCGTGCGCGCTCACCCTATGTCACAGTAGCAGTAAGGGCTAAACCTCATGACTCCATCTTTGTTGGGGACGCCCACGCGGTGAAGAGAGTCTGCCCGCATCGTGAGGAAGAAGTCGAATACCTGATGGGGCAGAGGGATATTTACACACTTTGGACATCTATTTTTTTTTTTTAAAATACAGGAAGCCATCATTCACAACCACCACCCCTCCCAGATCAATGAGCCTCACGTACCTGCAGTCTGATACTGGACGCGATGGCGGAGCAGTATTTGTTCTTGTAGTGGAGCTGCAGGTGGCTGATGAGCAGCTCGTAGACTCGACTAGCGTGGCTGGCGGGGAGACTGTAAAGCTTGCTCTGTCGGGAGGTCACAAAACATAAAAAACCCTCAAAAACAGAGACTCAAATAAATAAGTGAGTGAGTAAATAAATAAAAACAGAAAAAGAAAAAAAAGGAAAAAAAAATATCGCAAAACAGGGACAACGTTTCAATGCCATCTTTGCACATATCATATGTCACAATTTTGAATTGCACAAGACTCTGCAGAACTATAAACACCCTATATTTGGAGTAACGATATGTTTTTGGACTTTTAGAAAAAAAATAAATGAAAAGATAAAAAATAAACCAAAGAAGAACCAATCATTTATTGATTATCAGTGGGAGAGGAGGTTTGAGCCCAGCTGACCCTGAAGAGAAGCAGGATTTAATCACCTGTCAATCACTGGCCCCTCATACAGGCATCCAACCAGTGATGATAATAAATCTATCAATCTTATTTATAATGCGCTTTCCGTCAAAGTGATATTCAAGAAGTGCCTCCCAGGACACACAGAGCACCTGGAGGATCTCCAGGAGTCCCAGTATTGCAGTCCTGACGTCCTCCATAGGGGACTCTGCTGTGGGGTCCCTCTCTGAAACCTCTAGAGACCCTGAGCACACCAGAGAGCGGCTGGCCACCTAGAGACAAAGAGAAAACTCAAACTTTCCCCTCCAGAAGAAAATGCGAAACGCTAAAAGACTGTGCAAGTTATGCTTTGTGTGTACTACTAGTAGTACCTTTTGCTCGCTCTAAGCGATCTCAGGCAAAACTGTTCTCAGTTCTACTACCTCAGTGGTGGAACAAACTTCCAGAAGCAACAAGACTAGCATCATCTATCTCAACCTTCAAGAAATAGGTAAAAACTGTTCTCTTACAGGACTTTTTACTGCGCTGATGCCCCAGATCAGGTTAGGCAGCAAGTTAGGCTATGCAGTGTGTGTGTGTGTATGTTTGTGTATGTCTTTGTCAAAAAAAAAAAAAAAAAAAAACTCACTAACCCAAGCTTACTGTTCTGTATATTTCCTGTGCATCGTGTATTTACAAGTGTATTTGCAGTCCCTATGTCCTCTATTGTAAGTCGCTTTGGATAAAAGCGTCTGCCAAATGCAATGTAATGTAATGTGTGTGTGTGTGTGTGTGTGTGTGTGTGTGTGTGCGCACTTACCCGCTCAATGATGTCCAGCAGACTGGTGAAGTGATGGGTGTTGCAGCCCTCAGCGAGGTCCACCAGGAGCTGAGTGGCTTGTTTCCTGACGGCCAGGTCTCTGTCCTCGGCGATCCCGGTGAGCTGGGGGATCACCACTATCTCAATCAGCTCGTCCTGGGAAAAGTCAAAAGCGGAAAAAAAAAAAAGTTAAATCTTATTGTATTCATTTGGGATGGCTGTTTTTGAAGTAGAAGAGCCTGTTGCTAGTTAGCTTAGCACAAGTCCAGCATCAGCCCACCCCTCTGGCTTCCACATTCTGCAATTTACGGTGTTGCAAATCCCGTCGACAGTGGAACGAGCGTTGTGCGCGGCGTGAACAGACCTCATAGAGCTGCCGGTTGGTGCTGAGGACGAAGGACAGGATGTGGAGCACCTTGATCCTTATCACGCTGCGGCTCTCGTTCCTTTGGGTGGAAAACAGAACCTGGGTCAGCGAGGGGTCGGACAGATGAGCTCAGGCATCTGTGGCTTCACCCTACTTGAAGAACTTCTCCATGAGGCGGTAGAGGCTCTGAATCCAGCCGTCCTTGGCCGGTTGGATGGACTGGGCCCGGTACGAGATGAGGGTCAGCACCGAGGCGTCCTTTGGCACACAAGCGCAGCGGGTCAGACGCCGTGGCGCCGGACGGGGCCGGCGTTAAGGTGCGACGACGACAAACCAACTGACAGGTCTCTTGTCGGCGCATTTCTCCACCAGCCCGAAGAACTTCTCCGTGGAGCCGTGGTAGCTGTTCTGCTCGTACAGCTCCTCCACCGTGGTCAGCAGCTCGTAGACGATGGCTTTCAGCTCCGCGCTTCCGATTGTCTGCCGACAAAGGCCGCGCCGTCGGGTTCAACCGCCGTTTCGCCCGGTGTTTTTTTTTTTTTGCTATGGCGGTGTGTGCCGGTGCGCGCACGCACCTGGATCTGCTGCAGCAGCCGCTCTATGATGCCGAGCAGGACGTCCCAGGTGACCACCTGCAGCTCCTTGCCATACTTCTTGATGAGCCTGGTGATGGAGAGGACGATCTCGTAGGACACCACCTCGTTGGCACAAGACATGGCCTGATGTTGGCGAGATAGAAAACAAACAAACAAACAAAAAAACAAGGCCATGATTGTCTCTTTCTTGTTTAAAAACAGAGCTCAGAAAGAACCTTCCCCCTTTTGGAGTGACATGACCCCCATTCCCTGTGGTCGTGTGTGACGTACCTTGAAGAAAGACGGCAGGACCAGCGTGGGCGTGCTTTTCAACGCCGCCAGCTTGTGCGCCCCCCACAGCGCCATTCCGACGAAGAACACGGCCCCCCTCAGCAGCGCCGCGTCCTCCATGTAGACCCTGCCGGCAATGACGGATGTTAGAGACTCAGCAGCCTGAGTGTGAAACCTCATGTGTTGGTGGGGTCGTACCTCTCTTCCATGATGCGGCACATGGTGTAAATAGCGCTGTGGCCCAGGTGGGTCCCCAACACCTTCCTCATCAGCTGGGAAGAGACAGAAACAGCAGAG
Source organism: Fistularia commersonii (assembly GCF_037954325.1). Lineage (NCBI taxonomy): Eukaryota > Metazoa > Chordata > Actinopteri > Syngnathiformes > Fistulariidae > Fistularia > Fistularia commersonii. Next base: position 3,571,138 of record NC_141318.1, read on the forward strand.
ATGACACGCTGTGTGTGTGTGTCGGGGCTTGACGGGTGACCGTTCACAGACTTGTTGCTACTCTTGAGAAAAAAGCTTTACACTTATTTTTAAGGTGATATTATACCTTTCAAGAGATATCAGAGCAGGGGTGGGCAATTATTTTGGCTGACGGGCCACATTTCAAATTTAATTTTTATGCGCAGCCTAACTAGGTATCATGGAATTGAACAAAATTAAAATTGCAATTTAAATATTTTAATTTTTTGGCGTTTCGTTTCAACTTTAAAACGATTAATGATCATATAAATTTACTGACATAATTTTGAATGGAATTATCCATATACAAACAAACAAAAGGAAAAAAATAAGGTGTTTCTAAATTCAATACTGATTGAAAATACCTGTTAAAATATTCAAAGAACGTTGTTTGGCGGGCCGGTTAAAAAAGCAAAACGGGCCGGATTTGGCCCGAGGGGCTGCAAAATGTTTTAGAGTGACAATTTACTACGAATGTTTTCCCTTTTTTAAACAAAGTATCAGAATCTGTTTGATTCTGAATGAATCTGTTTATATGCAAAAGAAGGAACGTCTGCTCAAAAATTATGGATAATTTTGTTTATTTTAAAACACAGACTGTCTATATACATACATATATATATATATACATACATCTATATATACACACACACACACATATATATATACGTGTGTATATACATATTTATACATATATATGGATGCATATACATATATATGTATCTATAAATTGTTTTGTTTTTTCGACGTATGTGTGTGTATGTGTTTGTTTGTTCTCCTACCTTCCAGCATGACTCACAGAACTCTTTGACATTGACTGTACGGCACAGTGTGATGATGAAGACCGTCAGGGAGTCTGAGGGCAGGCAGTTGTAGCAAACCACCGCGTCCAGGACTTGTAGAGCCACCTGGGGAACATGCATGCAAGCAAGCAAACACACACACACACACACACACAGAGGAACTCATCTGAATTAATGTGCTATATAGACACATATAAATAAGGAAAAAAAAAAAAGTCTTGCATCCCTCAAATAACTTTTTTAACACTCACACACACACTTAAGAAAGGGTGTAAAGAAAAGCTGCTGTATCTGTGAATGATTTAAACATTCCACTGCACAGCAGCATAAATGCATTCATTCATCATCTGGGACAGGGTTGAACCTCAACAGGTAACTTATCAATCACAAAGCCATAGATGGAGACAGCCAACCATTCACGCTCTCGGTCACACCTTTGGACAAGGAACCGATCGATTGCTGGAGGAAGACGGAGAACCTGGAGAGAACCGAGGCAGGAGCCGGGAAAACAAGGAGACGTGGAACCGCCGCCACGGCGTGAATGTCATCGCCGTTTTTCAACTGCCTTTTCAAACTCAGCATCTATGGGCTCTTCGTCAGGAAAGAAAAGTTCATATACCCAAAACCTTGTAAAGCCCACCTACCTCGATGTCCGTCGAAGATGTGGTTCTGTTGCACAGGAGGCAGATTTTCCTGCAGACGGTAGGAGTAAACAGGTGAGGGAGCGGCCAGTGTTAAAAACACTTTTTCCCGGCGTTTCCTCGACTTACTGGACCATGATGGAGACATTCTGGTCCAAGTAGCAGCTGTTGAATTTCACCAGGTTTACAAGAACGTGAAGGAAGTCAGAGGTGAGACCGATTTCCATCCACAGGAGAACAAAGCGGGCTAGGCGGGAAAGAAAACAGGTGGAAAAAAAATGATTACTTTTAATCAAATTAAAATCTGAAAAAAAAAAGAATTAACTAAACTCACCTGAGATAATGTGGAAAATAAATTAAAAAAAAAAAGCTTGTGAAGTTAATTGCTGTGTGTGTGCGTCTGTCACATAACCTTCCATTGTTTGCTGATACAAACATTTACCTCCATGGCGACGCCTCACCTATGTCCTCCTCCAAATAGGTGATGTCCTTCCCGTTTTCCGTCAGGGCCTTGAAGACCTCCAGCCGGTCGGAGAGGTCCTCGTTGCACGGCTGATAGTCTCTGATCACCTTGAAGAAGTACGCCCTCAGTGGGCCGAGGCGCTCGCCCTGCGCACAAACATTTTCCACTCAGCAACGGCGAGAGGCGTCGCCACCTTTATGGATTTTGCTTTACTGGGCATCAGGACCTGTCCCTGGATGATGGCCCGGAGCAGCTGCAGGACAGCGTGCCTGGCCTCGGGCGGCTGCTCCGGCGTCAGCATATCCTCCACGGCTTTCCACACGGCCTCCACGCCGTGCTGAAACGCACATGCAAACAAGTAAGGCTCCGATGAGAGCTTGCGCGTCCCGCAGCCGCACAGATTTCCATCACGCCGCCCAATGCGGACCCACCTCCTCAAATTTTTTGGTTTTGGCTAGCTCACAGACGTGGTTCATGGTGCGAACGCGATTGCTCAGGCCGCAGTCAGGCTGGAGCTCCTGGACAATAAAAGGGGGGAGATGAAGGTCATGACGGGGGGTGAAAAGTGCTGATTTTTTTAATGTCTGGCGCTCAGACCTTTCGCCCCCACGTACCTTAATAATATCTGTTGTGATTATGAACTCCGAGAGTTTGGTTTCGCTCTGCTTGCTTGGAGGGCGGGGGGGTCCCAGCCCAAAGATCCCCTTCACCTTGTCCTTGAGGCTCTCCTTGCTTGGTTGTTTATTCATGGCCGCGCCAGGAAGGGCAGCAGACTGTGCAGGCTGGGACTGGTGGCTGCACCGGGACCACCATTTAAAAAAAAAAAAAAAAAAAAATTATGCTTAATTCATGACTCGTGTTTTTTTTAATAATCTGGAAAAATGTGCGCGATTTGACCAGGGTTCGGAAACCCGCGGCTTTTGAAAATAATTAACGAGTATTTAATTAAAATGTATTTCATTTTACTTTATTCATTTTTATTCAAAATTAAATACTCAAAAAAGAAAATAAAATACTCAAATAGACATTGAGTATTTTGCTTAAAAGTAACCTTCAACCAAATGCCTTTTTGCCCCAGGGCAAAATGTTTTGTTGCATGCAGAAATGTAATTTCATTTTCCCTGCAGTTGTTCCTTGATTTTAAAAAAAATGCAACACATCTTTTGTTTATGCATAGCATAGAAGCAAAAAAAAAATGTCATTATATGCCATGTTAATTCATTTTAAATTCCAAAAGGGTTGGGTGGCTCCCAGTGTTTACTTTACTGCAGGGAAACAGCTCCAAATGGCTCCTTGCGTGGTAAAAGTTGCCGACCCCTGGATTAGACAATCCCAGCTGGCAGAGTGAGAGGCAGATTTCAACGGCTGTTAATCACGGGAGCACATGGGACCTCTCATTCACACCTATGGACGAGGTCTACAAATAACCTGATAACTGTTTGGGCTGTGGGAGTGAATGATCCATTTTATCCTCTGCGCTGCTTCATGAATACTTTGACGTAGATATGGCTGGAATCAATACCACCGTTCCAAAAGTGCTGTTCTATCAGTGAGAGAAAGTCAAAGTGTAAACATGTTGTGTTGCCTCTGTCAAAGTTGAGCCCTCCCTCATGTTCAGATTTACAAAATCTGATTAAGTCTCTCCTGCAGGCTTCTTAACTTTCACTAAACTGACACAGTGGGCATGATAAAGGAGGGGTTTCTATCACCCACAAAAAAAAAACAGGTGTTATTTTTTTGCAATTCACAAAGTCTCACCTGCAAGATAAGTGGATCGTACTCCTAATGTTTAACTCCAGAAATGGAGTTACTTAACAACAACAACACTGCAATGGTGCAGCGACTCCCCCATTGAGAGTAAACGAAGAAGACTATTCTGTCATGCGGACCTTTCAGGAGACGGACGTGGGGAAGGAGGAGGGGCGCGAAAAAGGGGGAGGTGAACAGGCGGACAACAACCGCTCTGTTTCGGGTCATGCACAGACTGAAATTGGCTAAAGGTAGCCCGCAGACGGTGCCCGTTTACCACCGGACATGTCAGGCACGGCGGGAATGCTCGGCCCGTTAGCTAACATGACGGTTTATGTTCCCTGTCAGGGGGTAGGGGGGCTAACAGCCCCTCCTCCCGTTCACATTCAAGGGCTGGCAGCTTTTAAACGCCCCCCTTTCGCTCTCCTTCCCGCCCCCCACAACTCACCGTGTTCACGTCGGGGTCTCCTTCGGTTTTCATCCAGTTTTCCGCTTCGTCCCCGGGCGGCGAGCCTGTACGCCGCTGCTCCCCCGTCCAGCTTCAGCCTTCCAAACACTCAACCGGATGACACGGACGCTCTGTCAAGGAGCACTTCCTACAAAAACACGTTTACCGCGCTAGCCGATGGGAAATGTAGTTCCATTTGACTTCCTGTTTTTTTTTTTGTTTTTTTTCGTTTTTATTTTATTTTTTACTTCAGCCAAACAGCCTTAAACGCGAGAAAAACGTGACGAATCAATTTTTAAGGCTGCTGAACTGATATTTGTGTCGAAAATGTCATGGGACTCTCTTTACAAGGTTGTTGGCTAATTGTATAGCAACTAGCTGAGAGCGCTGCTGAAGTTGGTTTAGCATTGGAGTGAGACCCGAACAATGCGACCAGTAGGACTTCTTTAAACTGAACGTCCCCATTTATTTTTATTATTAATTTTATTATTTTAATTATTATTATTATTATTATTATTTTTATTATATTATATTATTTGATTATTTTTCTTCTTGTTTCTAAAATTTAATATTACTCACAGGCCTTTAATCTTATTTATTCTTATAGTTTATTGTTTGCATACAAAACGAATGTCCTTATGTCCTTATGTTTCCTCATGCCTGTTAATATCGTTGACATTCGATTCTATTAAGCCATGTTTGTTTATTAATTTGTTTTGCCTTTTTATATTACATATTTTCAATAAAAATAAAGAAAATAAATGAATAAATAATCAAGATTAAACTGAACATCACCTGTTTGCTGCGGTGACACAAAAGAAATATTAGTGTGGATTATTTTAGAGACTGCTTTTTTTTTTTACATGCAACAACAATGACACAATCAGGATGGAAATATAATGAAATATGTATGTTTTGTTTTTTTTGTTTTTTTTTGAGGGGGGCTTAATCTGAATGGCAATTTAACTTGCATACTTATGAATGCCTTTTGCATTCCATTGCATTTAAATTAAAGGCATTTAAAAATACTAAATAGATTTACTATTCTGATTCAATTTTGTAATAATCATTAAGATTTTTTCAAATTAGATTTTTGCAAAAATGTTAGTTGATTTACATATATCTGCTATGTGTTTCATACAACATATCCAAATGCTCTGCGGACAGTGAAGTAGGAATTTCACTGTACAGGGAAACACATTTCCACACTTTTCTACACTGTACATGTGACAATAAACAGAATCTTAAATTTAACGCTCTTTCAAACTTTCTATGCAGTTTTCTTGCAAATTTTGCGTATGTGGATGCATATCATGATATGCATACTTTCTTGTCATCATTGCCTTTTCAACCGCGTTCTAATAGGGGCTGAACGAGCTGCTCTCAAAACAATAAAACCATACCTGTGACTGTTACAGTTACGTGCAGTCAGCGGAGGCAGGAGAGGCAGTGCCTCACTTGCCAATCTTGGAAAGATAAAAGTGTAAAATACACAAATTATTAAATTTTTTTGTTCATCAGTGATTTGCACTATAAAGGTATTTTTCATTTATCTTCACCAGTTTTTGGTTGTTTTTTATTCAAAATCCCAGGATTTTCAAATTTACTGTTCAAATAGACATGCAATAGAAGAGACATGCGGTGAGACTGTTGAGCCTCACTGACTGCTAACATCCTCTGCACTCAGACCGTATTACTGTCTCTCTTTGTGTCACTATTAAAATGTTTAAACACTTTTGCTATATGAACTACATCTCCAATGTACAGTGTTTTTGTCAACATTTGTGTGTCTGTTACTAATTTCTTGTGCTAAGTGATCATAAAACGTCTGCAAAGAGCCACTAAGTGAGGCATGCAGTTCTCCTGCCTCATGGTAGGTAGGCACTTGAGATTCCAGGGATTCTTCTTGCAACTACTCGGCTGCAGAATACAGCGGTTCACCAGTGATGAATCTCACTGCACGTCACTGGACTAATAACAATAACAATTAGCATTATTATTGTTAACAATAACCATTTCTCATAGCTGTGTAACCAGTAATAACATATTCTCTTCAATAGCATCTGCCAGCTGCTCATCTAGTTACACAATTTATAATTATATATTGTGTAAAATTCTGTATAATTATTCATATAACATCTCTATATTACCCCTTCTGTGGAGATACAGTATAATACATCTGTACATTTATAGTTCCATCTGTATATTGCCATCTGTTCATCATACTAATCACTACCTATTTGTTCATAATCTGCACATAGCAATTATCCACCATACTTGCACTAGCTGTGATGTGAAAATGAAAGATTGTTCAAAGGAGAGTTGTGCATGCCACACTGATGTCCTGTCAGAGCTCTTTCAGCCGTAGACTGATACCACCGAGGAGCTCCACTGAACGCCACAGGAGGTCTTTCCTACCTGAGGCAATCAGACTTTTTAATTCCTCTCCCTTTGGCCGCGGGGAATCTCAAAATCTTAAACCTTAAAAAAAAAAATCTCACCCACTTGCTGTGAATTGTAATAATTTATCTGTATATATGTTCATCTGTGCAATAATTCATTTCATAACAGCTTCATGTACAATATTTTTCATACTCTTGTGCGCTCCTTATCTTTCACTTGGTACTTAAGACACTTTATAGTTTATTTGTATTTCTTATTCTCCCCTTTTTTAATGTTTATACAATTTTCTACTATTATTTATTATTGCTATGTTTTTCCTGGTACTCTGGCACAACAAATTTCTTCGGGATAAATAAAGTTGTTCTTATTCCTATTCTTATTCTTATTCTAGGGGAGAATTGATCCCCGGTTTAAACCACGCCCCCTAGTAGGGCTAAGAGGCCACGCCCTTTAGTGTCCGCCACACAGCTCTTGATTTTAAAAAGTTGTGAATATACATGCAAATATTTCTATTGTTTACAAAAATACTCCTCATATGAAAAATAAAAATAAAATATCAATATTTTCTTAATCGACAGACGTGTTGTTTATGCTTACTTAACGCCGTCGTCACACCACCACGTGACCCAAAACCGACGAATGAGAACCGAACTTCAGCGCGCGTGTGTGTGTGTGCATATACATTCCAAAACCTGCGCACGAGGGTCTCCCGTTCAAACATGACGTCGCCGTATTTCGCGCACGCCAGGTGTGTCGTCACGCGGGCAGGTAAACACGGTAAACGCGGCGGCGCATGCGCACCGGCGGCCTCCGTTGCGTCCAAACTCACCGGCGGAAGGACGGCGGCGGCGGCGGCGGTGAAAGAGGAGGAGGAGGAGGAGGAGAGGGTGTGCGACCTGGCAGCCTCGTCGGCCACCGTAGCTGCAGGTAAACGTTATTCGCGTTTAAAATTTGCGTGAGTCCACGATTTGCGTGATTCAACGATTTGCACAGGCTTGCTGACCGCGGTATTCGATGCACGACCTCCTGGTTCTGCAAAAACTTCGTCCCATTTACTTGCACATATATTTCTTTTTCTGCATATTTGTACATAGAGATGTATCTGTATTGATTGCATATTTCGGCTCTGTTTCTACTTTGAACATACGACCCACTGCTGCTATCAAACTGCAATAGAAGTGCAATATAAGTGCAATATAAGCCCTTTTTTGCATCAATCAGGTGTTACGATATTCATTTACCTGAAAATGCAGATGTCATTGTTGTGACATTGTGCATACTGCTGCTGTAAATATGTAAATTGGAGCTTCCCTACCTGCACTTTACTCCGAAATATATCCAGATACTGTAAAGATACTGCTGCATACAGAAGTACAATAATGTGTGTCTAAGGCTTGTTTTTCTTGTGGGAAAACTAGATTTTACACCAGACTGATCGTGAACTTTTGGATCAGATATTCAATAAAAATCTAATGATTGTGATTTTTGGTCTGTAATAACAAGTTCCATTGAGCCTTAGGATTTGTTAGATTTTAGCTGGATATTCAAATCGGGATCAAGTTAACAAACATCAATGGCTACGGGCTTTAGATTTATTGGTTTTTAGCTGGTTAGCGACACCGCATCCCCACCAGCTGATAGATGGATGTCCTACAGGAAGAACACTGGGGACTCAGAACCTGTCAGTTCTTGATTTTTAAAGCGTGGCCACGTCCAGATTGGTAAAGTTTCATGTTTGCCGCGGTCTTTGTCTCCTGGGTGGCGGGATACTGGTGCTGCAGCATCAGCCGGTAAACAAAATCATATCTTGCAGGGGGTCGACTTGAACTTGCACGGCCCAAAACCGAGGGAGACGTCGAGGCGGCCCCTTCGCAGCGCCTCCGCGGGAGGAGACGGCTGAAGGTGGAGTACGACCCGGTCGATGCCGCGTCACCCGTGAAGGCGGAGCGCTGGGAGCCGCCGGGCTGGGAGAGCCAGCTGGGATTCATCCGCGAGATGAGGAGCGGCCGGGACGCCCCCGTAGACAGCATGGGGGCGGAGAAAAGCTACGACGCCGAAGCCCCCGCCCACGTGCGTTCAGTCGCAGACTCCCAAGTTCCTTTTAACCCCCTCAGGACCGTGTCCAGTAGTTTCCGTCTGATGTGGCCGCAGGTGAGACGCTTCCAGGTGTTGGTGTCCCTCATGCTGTCCAGCCAGACGAAGGACCAGGTGACGGCGGCGGCGATGCAGAAGCTCCGAGCCCACGGCTGCACCGTGGACGGGATCCTGCGCACCGACGACCAAACGTTGGGGAAACTCATCTACCCCGTGGGGTTCTGGAGGGTACGACGTCCCTTTTGCAAACCCGATCCCGTCCCGAGCTGCTTCTCACCGGGTTCGTCTCTCCAGAACAAAGTGAAGTTTCTGAAGCTGACGGCGGCCATGCTGAAGGAGCAGTTCGACGGAGATATTCCAGACAGCGTGGAGGGGCTGGTCCGCCTGCCGGGGGTCGGACCCAAGATGGCCCACCTGGCCATGGCCATCGCCTGGGACCAGGTGTCCGGCATAGGTGGGCGCCGCACATGAGTCATACAGGAAGTCCTGTTTTTTTCGCCGTTACGTCGCCACCTCTCATGACCGAATTAAGAAAGTCTTGTACCAGCATTCTGATGTTTGCAAACAAATTTCACGTGAGAATTACCTGCCGAGCAGAGCGGATGAATCCGTGGTTGTGCTGCGCTTTTTTTGAAAAAGATGCCTTTGTTTACAATCGCCAGTTGGACTTTTGTTCGGCAAAAATCGCAGGTAGTTCAAGATTTATTGGGGGTCATTTATGTGAATAAGATGAACGAGACAAGTGCTCAGAGAGTTTCTGGTCTTTCTCAAGGCGTGGACACCCACGTGCACCGCATCTCCAACCGGCTGGGTTGGCTCAGGATGCCGACCAAGAACCCCGAGGAGACGCGCAGGGCCTTGGAGGAGTGGTTGCCCAGGTAACGGCCGAACACACGCGTGTCCCGCGCGACCCGATGGAGTCGGGAAGTGGTTTGATGCCCGTTGCTGTCCTGCAGGGAGCTGTGGAGCGAGATCAACTGGCTGCTCGTGGGCTTCGGGCAGCAGGTCTGCCTGCCCGTCGGCCCGCTGTGTGCCGTCTGTCTGAACCGCCACACCTGCCCGTCCGCGCACAAGAGCCCCCCCAACAGGAAGTCCGAAGCCCGGCGCAGACACTCGCCAGGCCAGGCTCCCCGCCGCCGGGTAAAGGCCGAAGCGGGGCAGGAGTTTGACCCGAAGGAGGAAGAAGCCGAGGAGAAGCCGACACCTGGATGTCAGTCCCATCACTCAGAGAAGAAGAACAAACGGAGATGATGTGGATTTAACAAAACGCACCAGCTGGAGCCTTATCGTTTGTTGGACGATCACCGGGCAGTGGCGCTGAGCAACTATATAACTTTACAGCAACTTTTTTTTCACTTGATAAGATAAAATATTTCTGTACAAATATTTTTCTGATATAAAGTAAAAACACGGCAGAGAAAGGGGAACATTAGAGGAAATGCAGTTTTTTTTTTTGTTTGTTTGTTTGTTTGTAGAAATATGTGTGTGTGTGTGTCTGAGCAGTAACTGCCATTTAAACCTTTTAAGGTGCAATTCCCTTCCGCCGCCACACGGGGGCGCTGTTTCACCAGTTGCGAATGGCCTCACTTTCTCAGTGGAGCGGGAGGAGGGCGGGAAGAGGGTTGGAGGTGGAGGTGGAGGTGGAGGCCAAAGGCACACCCATCCGATTACGACTTGCACTCTCCTAATCTGATCACTTGGATTACTCCCCTCCGATGGACGGGACCCGGCTGCACCCCTCCTCTCCCACCCACCCACTCCACGGTTTTCAGTCCCAATCCCACGCGACTCTCTTTTCCTTCACACCTGGCTTTTTTATCTTTTTACAATTTAAAATGGATTGAACCTCTAATCTCCGCCCTCCTGGACGGCCGTGGATTACAGATGGACGTGCACCATGCCGGGGGATGACGCTCAACTGCGATCCGGGCCGTGCAGCCGCGCGCTGGGTTAACAGCCCAGACCCCCCCCCCCCCCCCGCCCCCCTTCTTGGACCTCCCGACCGGTTCCCGTCCTCCTGACCCGCCGCCATGGAGGCCGAGCCGAGGCCGCGGCTCTGCTTCCTGACCCGCGGCGAGCGCGGATACGGCTTCCACCTCCACGGCGAGCGCTCCAGAGGGGGCCAGTTCATTCGCAGGGTGGAGCCCGGCTCCTCGGCCGACATGGCCGGCCTGCGGGCCGGGGACCGGGTGGTGGAGGTGAACGGGGAGAACGTGGAGAACGACAGTCACCATAAAGTGAGTAGAACGTGCATGAAAGAAAAAAAGAAACCGAGCCGATGTGTGCCAGAGCAAACTGCGTGGGAAAACAACCGGCCCTGTACCTGTTTGACCACTTTCCAGTCGCCGGAGGAAGAGGAGGAAGAGGGGGGGGGGGGCTTAAATGGGTCAATGAGCGCATTGTGTAACGGGGATCACCCAGTGTGTGTCTGAGTACAAGTACGACACTCAGAAGATTCAAGGGTGTCATGACAGAGGTCAAAATATCAGGGTCAACAGTCTGGGGATGCGTTAGAGCGTCAGGGGAAATGTGGGGTAAAAGACTATCAGCCAGGTTGGAACTGGCAGGAGGTCTAGAGCAGGGGTCGGCAACCTTTAAGACCCAAAGAGCCGTTTGGACCCGGTTTCCATGGAAACACTGGGAGCCGCAAAAAATTTTGACATCTAAAATAAAGGTACCACTGTATATATTGCTTTTTATAACCTTAACACTTTGTATAAACTAGTGTGTACAGTGTTACTTATGAAATCCACAAAGTGCCACGGAGAAAATTAAAAATTTCATTTATGGAATGAAAACATTTTGAAAATTTCGAGCCTTGGGCTTGTAGCGTAGCCTTGACCTGAATTTTAAAAATAAATTGGCAAAAAAATTATCGTGTCAGTAAACAATAAAAAATAAATATTCGGAAAATATCCTCATTAATATTTATTTTACCCGGTTATTGGGACTTCTGCTCCCGAACGTCTGCGCACAGCATCAGCAAATCGGGATTATACCAGCTGGCGGGTATACCGGCTTCCGCGAATGTGACGTTTATTTTTAATAAATATAATTTTAATATATCAAGATCACAATAATCTTCCAACTTAGAACTAGAATTAAAAACAGGAACCAAAACAAATAAAATATTTATAATATATTTTCCCAAGCCACTCGGAGCCGCAGTGTAAGGATGAAAGAGCCGCGGGTTGCCGACCCTCGGATCTAGAGGAAAACCAAAGAGAAGATTTAAGGATGGAGTGAAAGAAGACATGAAGTCCTATTGACCTGATTCTTGCAGGTGGTGGACCGGATCCGCGAGGTTCCCCACCGTGCGCGGCTGCTGGTGGTGGACCGGGACACGGACGACTACCTGCGCGCCCGCGGCCTGGAATGCACGGAGGACCTGGCCCTCGTGATGGGGACCCTGTCGCCGCGGCCCTCGCCGGGGCCCACGCCGTCCGTCTCCCCGGTGCCCAGGGTCTGCTCGCCACCGGTCTGCTCGCCACCGGCGCCGCGGGGCGAGGACACGTGGCGACACGCCGCGGCCGAGGCCGAGACAGCCTCGGTGACGTCCGGCAGCACCACGGATGCGGAGGTCAGTTCAAATATCCAACAATAAACAACGACAAAACAATTGGCGAAACAGCAAATGATTATATTAAATGTGTAAAAATCTGAAATGAATCCAAAAAATTCAGATCGTATTGGATTCGATATGGAGCTGCTTCTCATGAACCTGATTATTTTATTGATCTGTTCATTAATCCATAACTGAGACAGTAGAAGTCGAGCCGGAGCATCTGAACTCTGCCATCTTAGAGTTTAGTTGTTTGTTTGTTTGTTTTTGAATATCCATCCCAGCACGAGTAAACGGTCCCCCTGCGGCGCCAGACGATCTGCGCTGCTATAGTTAGCATAGCCTTTTATCGGGACACATCTTACTCCCTCTGACCTTTGACCCCCGAACATCATTAAGCCGTCGGGACCCCATTAATTTGCTAATCAGCACACATTTTGTTCTTAAAAATTCTTAAAAATAACATTGCTGAAATGAAGACATTAACATTACTCTTATGTAACTGATTATTACAAAACAATTGTGTAAAAAAAATCTGTAAAACTGTAAAAATAATCAATCATTCAAATGAACATTAAATGAGCTCATATTTGATCATTTAGGATCTGCCTTTTATTTAGTTTTGAGATTTAGGAAAGTTAGAATATTAGCTTTGATTGACAGGTCACGGGTTTGCCGCTAGCGCCCGCCGGCTCGGGCGTTTGCCAGACGGCAGGGGCGGCAGACGTGACGGGGCAGAAAATCCTGCGCCCGCATGTCCCGACGAGGGCATCGCCGTGACGACCCAATGTCAGCCGGCGGCGCTTGGAGACGGAGCTGTGTGTTTTAGCACCAAACAAAGGATTGAAGGGACCAGCCGCTCACGTCAGGCCGCCATCTGTTTAGCCACGAGCCAGGGTAAATACAGGCAGGCGCATAACGTCACTGCAACAACAACAACCAACAAGGCGGTGCCATGCATACGCACGCAGAGGATCCTTTTCCATTCTGACGTACAGTGTGTGTGTGTGGGTTGGAAAAAAGTGGGTAACCACAATCATTTTTGGTGATATTCAGCCTAAAATCACTAAAAATTTCCCCAAATTGTTGATACTTGCAGATACTTGTGTAATTGTTGTGTGCAGCCTGTGTGTGTGTGTGTGTGTGTGTCGATTAATTTGTGCCAGCATGACAAATATAGCAATCAGGGCAGTGACATAAACAGTCTCCTGGATGGCTAGGAGTGCTGTTTCCACGGCAACCTGACCTGTCACCGTGGTAATCTTATTCACCGAGCTCTCCCGCACCATGTTCCGGTGTCCGCTACCATGACATGCCCAGCAATACCGGTGTTATTGTTGTGAGCCTGTGCGTGTGTGGATTTGTGTGTGTGTGTGTGTGTGTGTGTGTCCATTGTTGATAGAGCAGTAAGTACAGCGAGATCCATCAGGAAGCCCTGAGGTCACCTTACCCACGACGCTGCAGCCACAGCCGCGCCACCAGACAGTGCTTATCCTCGGATCAGGACTCGGACCACCGCCTGGAACATGCATACACACACCACATCACACACACACACATCGGCCAGCAGGGTAGGCTCTGTGAGTCATGCAAGGTCTCCAGCCGTGTCTCGGGTTATTAGCCTGCGGTCACGTTCTGATGTCCCCCAGCCTGATCCACTTAGCCCCCCCAGCTAAGCGCAAGGCAGGACTTTCACTTTGCTAGCTCAGTGATTAGCCGCCGCCGCCGCCGCTGCCACCTGCTCCTTCGCAGGGGTCTCAGCCGATTAAACCTGAATGACACACGACTCAAGCCTACTTAAATGACCATGAGAGGGAAAGTAACACCCCAAAACAATTGCGATTAAAGATGCTAATTTACAGGAATATTTTCTTGCTCATCCTTATGTGGCCTCCTCCCGGCCTGCAGGTGGAGGCGTCACCCGAGCCGTCGGCGGAGCTCCTCCCCCGCCTCTGCCAGCTGGTCAAGGGGGAGAACGGCTATGGATTCAATCTGCACAGCAACAAGAACACGGGCGCGCAGCTCGTGCGCTCCGTGGACCCCGGCTCGCCCGCCGAGGCTTCGGGCGTCAGGCCCGGCGACCGGTTGCTGGAGGTGAGCGAAGCTTAGCGCGCCTCCCGCTGGCCTGAACACAGGAAGTGGAGGTGGAGCCGGGTGGGGATGTGCATGCACGTGTTTTGATTTTTTTGTTGAGGGCGTGCACAGTCACAGGGGGATCGGTGTCAGAAGGAAGTGAGATCATGGAAATCAGTCTGTTGATATTCAAATTACAGAACCTGCGATCAGGACACCGTTGTCACGGTGGATCTCTCGCTTCCTTCCCGCGTCTTTTTTTTTTCCCATTTTCCATTTCCCGGATTCTTGAGTCACGTCCTTTGTTCACTGTTTTTTTTTTTCCTCTCACTTCCTGTGTTCCAGGTGAACGGCGTGAGCATCGAGGCCCTGAGGCACTCCGAGGTGGTTTCCCTCATCAGGTCGGCCGGGGAGGACGTGCGCCTCCTGGTGGTCGACCCGGAGACGGACGAGCTCTTCCTCAGGCTGGGGATCACGCCCACCGGTAGCCACGTCAAAGGTCGGGCGGCGTACGTTCACACGCTCGCCGCCGTGGTCCCCCCGGCGGGACGTCTCACGCGTTCTTTCATTTTCTCGCAGAGGTCTACATAGACGAGTCACCCGCGGAGGCCGCCTGCTCCACTTCCACCTCCTCGCAGACCTCTGACCTCCACGCCGTGGACGCGCCGGTCATACAAGTCACGCGGACCGGCTCCCCCGACTCGGACGCCTCGCCGAAACAGAGGGCAAACAGGAGCTCCGCCTCCCAGTCCTCCCACAGCTCCACCACGCAGTCCGAGATCAGCAGCTCCGACATGAGCATCCAGGTGCGTGTGCGAGCGAAACGGAAAAAACAGGACAGAGATAAAAGATAACACACACACACATGGAAGACAATAAGAGCTTGTTCAGATTTGTGCGTGTGTGTGTCGAAGGTGGCCGACGAGGACGACCGTCGCGTCTCCGACCCGTTCACGGACAGCCTTCGCCTGAGCCCCACGGCCGCCGAGGCCAAAATGAAGGTCCTGGCCGGCCGCAAGAAGAAGAGCGCTCCGCCTATGGACTGGAGCAAGAAGCAAGAGATCTTCAGCAACTTCTGAGCGGCAACGCAACGCTGACGGTTTCCAACAACCCGCATCGCTAGTCGATAGGCCGTACCGATGTGTGCTGTCTCGAGACGGCGTCCATATAATGGTCCGACCCGCTCCTGCTTATCCCTGATGTTGAGATGTTTGTCGCAATAACATCCACATTTCATTGACGTTGCTACCGATTTGTGGGTTTAAAAAAAAAAAAAAAAGATTTCAAGCACTTTCCCACGGAGGTTAATCGCGCTCAGATGCTCAGACTCTCCCGCCGAGTACTTGTAACGCTGACTTTCTGTTGTCGGACCATGAAATGGCAGACGAACGGATTCAAGAAGTGTCTTTGGGTGTAGTTTGTTAGAGAAACATGATTAAGCTAAAACTGTAGATGCTGATTTACCCGCGTAGTTTGTTTTGTTTTGAGGCTTTCAAGAACTTCTCACAATGTGAAATAAATTGTTAGAGACTAAGTGCAAAATGCCAGATGTTGCTGAAGGGTGTTAGTTGTTTCGGGGATGCAATGGTTTCCTGTGTGAGCGTGTTCAGCCGCTGGTCCAGTGAGAAAAAGGGACGTGACCTGGTAGTTTGGGGGCGTTGGAGGCAAAACAAGGCTGCTAAGTGATCCTTGCAGGGTCAAATCCATCCATTCTATAACTTTATATGTTTTTTAACCCCAGAAATCTGGATTTTTTTTTTTTGTCTTAGGCAAGTTTTATTATTTCACTTTAATTTTTTTCATTTATTTTCAATATATTCACTTCATCCGATGGATTCAACCCTGAATAAATCGATTGGCCGAATATACATGCAGAAATAGCTCTGAGTAGAAGACGATACAAGTATGAACAAATAGGGTAGTTGAAGGGAAACAAAATAAGATATTAAAAATAAATTTTTCGCATTATCTTAAGAGCCCTTACTGCCATATTTATCTAGAGGAGTATTAGTTTTGGCTCAATGGGTCCTTCGTCTCTCCCCCCTTTTTAAAAAATAAAAATCATCAGACCGGCAGTCCTTCATGTCCAGCCTTCACCATGCATCAAGTTTATTTCCAAAATGCGTCTAGATTCTTATTTTACACATAAAATTGTCAATCAAGAGACTCAAAAGCATTTATTTCCATTCCCACACTCGGAAAAACAAAGTCCTTCAGCCTCCGGCCACGATTTCATGCTTGATTTCTTAAAATTCTAAACAAAAATATCTTAAAAAAAAAAAAAAAAAAAAAATCTTCCGCATCTCATTTTTATCTGTACTTTTTTCCCGGCACTGCCGTGTCCACAAGCCTGTCAATCATCCGACGCAGCCAAACACAGTCCGCACGATTCTCAATTAAAAGAAAAATAAATAAATAAAAAAGGGGAAAATACTAAAAAGGGACAAACCACCCCAGCCCAAACAAAACAAAAGAACGGAGAGACTACACAGATGGAACAAGGCCCGGAGTTTCAATCGGATTGTCAGAAGTGATTGATCGGATCGAGTCACAGTTTAGGTCGGATTAAGTGCCAACGTCTTGGAATTAAAATAAAAAAATAAAAAAAAAAACACGATAAAAATAAAAAAAAAACAAAAGGTCCCTGTCGTCAACGCGTTGGCTGAACAAATCTTATTGGGTGATTGATTGTAAAAGCCCCGTCCACGTTCTCACATTATTTAATCAGCGTGTTCACACCGACATTAATAAACTGGCGGATGGATCCGGATTACAGAGACGGCGTGATCTTTTATCCAGGTCTTAATTGTGTTAATAAATCCGATCAGGTGACTGAATCGCCTCATCGAAGTGGATAAAAAGGGATTGCTCGGCGGGAACATCAGATTACAACATCTGGACCAGATTATTTCCCGGCCATTGAGGTCATTATGTGTAAACACACTCGAGGTTTTTCTTTATTTACCTTTATTTTTTTTTTCTCCCCCCAATGGCCGCTTGCTCTTTGGCAGTGTGCTAGCTCTGGGATCGCTGAGGTGCGCGGTGCTGCCTTCACGTGGTGAGCTGATGGCGCTGCATTAAAGGGCGATCACATGACTCTTAAACGTCTTTAAAAAAATCTCACACACACACACACACACACACACACACACACACACACAGACACACACAGTGAAAACATACAGTACATGCCCACTACATTATTCCCCCCGTCTAGGAACAAACAGATTTGGCCCCCCGTACTTGCTGAGACGACGTCATGAGCGTCATCTACTGTCCAAAAACATGCTGAAAAGGCAAAATAAGAGTTCATGCGCAACTACTCATGCAGGTTCTTCTCTTACACACCCACACACACACATTAATATGGCAAGGTTAGTCATTGTAAAAGTGCGGATTAGTCGCAGTTTCACAAAGTTGCTTTTATTTGCCATTTAGTATTGGGATTTTTTTTTTTTTTTGCCAGTCAAAGACACTTAATTTCACAGTGCAACACAGTATGACAAACACTGACATTAGGGGTCAAGACATTTCATACGGGCGAGGTTAAAATTAAAAAAGAAAAACAAAACAAAAAAATTACAAAAAAATAAAATAAAAAGTGCAAAAACAACTCAGTTACTGAAAAAACAGCCTCAGTTCAAATATTCCTGTGTTAATTATCCACTATTGAATTGACAGAAAAAAAATAATAAAAAACAATAAAATAATAAAAGAAATAAATCAGTAGCAGCAAAAAACAACCAGAAAAAAAAAGAAAAAGAAAATGGACCACTTTTAAAACATTATAAAGATCACAATGACATTGCCGATCACTGCTGTTACTTAAGATATCAATATGGCATCAAATGGATATCAGTACAAATGTAGACACGGACGCGCGCACACACACACACACACAAGCACACACACACACGCACGTGTGTGCAAAAACACACACGTACACACACACACACACACACACAAACACTTGGTCACAGTAAACAGGTGCCAAGGACATTGCGGTGGGGAGTCAAGTTTTAGCTCGGTACCATGTAAAAAATAAAATAAAATAAAATAAAATAAACAAATAAACAAAACAAAAACGGTAATTTCACACAGTTAAACACAGAATGCCAAAAATTAAGGGTTTTTTACAAAACTGCACATGCACAGGCGCGCGCACGAATACACACACAAACACCTCAAAAGGAGACTAAGTAAGGATGCGTTTTTTTTGTCTTCTTATTTGCGCCCTCCCCCCCCCGATCGCCTACCCTCGTCATGAGAAAAACAAAACCAAAAAAAAAAAAAAGGTGTTAGCCCTAATCCTCGCCTCCTAGAGGAATGGTTTCCGTGACACCGTGAGGAGAGCTGGTGCCCTCCGGGGGGGGAAGGGGGAAAAAAAAAAAAAAAAAAAAAAGCGGTGAGGAATATGTCTGAGCAATGGATAGCAATGAAGCAGCACTCTGGTCCGAATGAAGGTGAAGGAAAAACACGGACGCTGGATGGCGGGATTTGTCTTAGCGGAGCTCGGCGGGCTACAGATGATGCTGTTTTCGATGGAGATCCCGTTCCCCGGGCAAAGAAAGAAAACGAGGGAAACGAGATCGCCCGGTTAAAGACCACCGCCTGTCCCTCGAACTGCATAGTCGGTCGCGTGGAGAGTCTGCGTGGTGGTGGTGGTGGTGGTGGTGGTGGTGGTGCCGCTCACGGTCGGCGCCGCGCACTGCAAGCGCGGCGTATGGGCAAGTGTTTCTGGAGTTGGAGTCCGTGTCCGTCCGTCAGTCAGTCGCTCGGTCGGTCAGGCTATTGGTTTTCTCGTTGAAGTTTTAAAGGATCCCGTTAAAAATGTCAGCCGTCCCCCAGTCTTCCCCCGACGTCGCTGTGGCTCGTTTTTTTTTTTTTCTTTATAAATCCCTGCCTTGTTATTTATTTCCCTCCCTCTCTTATCCCTGAACGCCGCCCGCACCCGGCCTCCGTCCCCCCGCCTCCCTCGCTCGCTCAGCCGTCCGGTCCTCGCTCGTTCGTCCCTCTATCTGTCCCTACCGGTTAGTTTGTTTTTCGTTTTTTTTAATTTGTTTATTTTTTTCTGTGTCGGGTCCCTGCCTAGTTAATCTAGAGGTGTCCCCCCTGTCCCTCCCTCCCACCCGCCCACCCTCCCGCTATGGGCATACACATAGGGCGTGGGGGCCGTCCGTCAGGGGGAAGCGGCCAGTAGCGTCCCTCTCCCTCCCCCCAGATCAGGGCAGTGCAATACACAGATGGATGAGTTTCCCATTCACCCTCCTCCTGCTGGTTCACCTGGACGGACAGAAGGGAAACACAAACTTCAACCGAGAGTCCGGCACTTCCCGTTTCAGTCAGTACCCCGACTTTTCATTGACACGCCTGTTTTTTTTTTCCGGTGGTGCACCGTATTCTCTTATTTGTCCGAGGCGGACGATAAATTGCCTGGAGGGGGATCACCTATTTTTAAAATCCACCAGCCGTGGTTGTTAAGACGTGATGAGTCTTCTAAATTTTCAAATACAACAGGGCTGATAACGCAGAGCGGCACGGCTCACTGAACGTATACGACCCCCTCCCCCGTCCCGCGGTTTCAAAGAAGGGTGTGACAGGATGTACCTCTTGGGTTGGTCGAGGCTCTAAACGCCGTAGCAGGCCGCCAGTCTCTCCTTCAGCAGCGGGGGGAACTGCTCCGAGAACTGCTGCCAGTTCTCCTCCCCGACCTGCTCCTTGAACCCGTGCAGGATCTGCATGGGGGGGGAAGGTGGGAGCGTCAGGGAAAAGCTACAGTGCTGTTTTGTTTTGAAAATACGGTAGAACCTCGGCGTACGAACGCTCCTAGTTACAAACACGTCGGCTTAGGAACAGAATTTTTGATCAAATTCTTAATCAAACAAGTTTTGGTGCAGGAACACACAAACAAAAAAACAAACAAACTCATGGGTTTTCCGCATTGTGTAGCTGCAGTCGTGCGTTGTTTACGTTGTTTATTGTTGTGTTCTACTGTGTTGGAATGCGTTTTGTGCTTTTCTCAGTGAATTAGCCCTCGTTTTGGCTCCCAAAAAAGTTAAAGGTGTGCGTAATAGTAGTGTTAGGAAGAAGTTCATTACAGTTGATTTGAACCAAGAAATAATTGCTAATTGGGAGAGAAACGACACAGCTCAGTCAACCATCTGTAAAATCCTGGCTGCAGGGGTGACTACGTGAACAAAACAAAGGTCACGAGTCTTAGAAGAAGTAGAAAAGTAATTGTTAGTTTGGATTAATATAGACAGCTTCCTAATGATAGCATTAGCGACGATCTCAGAAGGCTTTTCTGCTGTTGGCGGCGTGCAGGGGCAACATCCCCCGCCCCTGCAGGACTGGACCAGACAGAGGCTGACAGACTTATTTGAAGCACACAAACGCAGCGCTTAAAAGATTCTACAAAGCTAGTGGAGAATTTTGGTGGAAAAAAAACAACAAAAAACAGTGGATTATTTCCTGCTACGTGAATCAGTTTAGAGTTTACTAGTTTGCATTCACGTCCCTCCCAGGGGGGAACAAGGGGGGTGGCTTAGCAGAGGCTGGATGGGGGGGGCACACCTTGTAGAACATGTCCCTCAGGTCATCTTTCGGATTCACCCAGGAGGCCACCGCGTCACAGAAGAAGATGAAATCCTGTGGGACAAACAGGTGAGCTGTGAGAATTGTGCTGCCTTGTCAGTGCGAACGTGCGCGGGTTCGGGGCGCTGTCTCACCTGCACCACGCCGCCAGGGTTCACGCCGATCATCATGCAGATCCCACGGAAGGCTGAGTCCTTCTCCTCATTGTCCCTGATGTTTCGCAGGGACGTGCACCTGCCACACACATGCACACATTTGTATTTCATCCCATCCAGATAGAATTTGGTTCAATCCTTCACATGCAAACAAAACACGTGAAATAGAACTAATGTGTGTGTAGGAACACACCAGGGCCGGATGAATTGGGGCAGCATGGGGGCAACCTCCTGGGGGCAGACGTAGCCCAGCCGCCCAATGGTAATTGCTGGGGAGAGATGAAGAAGGGAGTTCGGGATGGTGGAAAAAAATATAAATACATATAACGCACACACAGTATGTGTGTGAAACATACAACACAACTAGCAGAGTGGCTTCAGTGTCAAAACGGTTTAAATGTATAACCAATAATCAGCAACTGAACCAAATAAAATGATCCTCAACTTCAAAACTACTTCAAAGACATGTTCTTCTCAAACTGAAAACTGTTTTTTTTTAATGAATCCTAAAACAAAACTGTCAGATGATAGAGAATAAAATTCATGATGTAAAATGAAAAAATGAATCGTCAAAATAATGTTGAAAAGCTTTATCTGTCCATATAGATTATCTTTACTATATCATGGTTAGATGATATTCAGTACTTAATGATGAATAATCAATACGCTAGTTTAAAAAAAAAAAGGTCTACTGGTTGCAGTACCAGTGTTCTCCAGCAGGGTCTTCGGGGTGTTTGGTCGATTGATGATCTCAACCAGCTGACTCAGAACCATGGAGATGTAGGGCTGCATTTCCACACCTGATAGAAAGCACACGCACCCACACAGATTCATATCTATAAATGCCGAGTCTGGCTTCGTCACTTGCGACAGCGGCCGTCAGATCTGCTGCCACTCACCCATCTGCATGCAGATCTCCCCGATGGCCCAGGTGGCGTTGTTGCAGACCGATATGAACTCCGGGTTCAGGTTCGTACCAAGAATTGGCATGAATTCAGCTGTGGATCGGACACAGAACACACATGCGCGGATCCTCAGGTTTGTATTGTGCGTGTGTGACAAAGAGATGGGAAGGTGAGCACGGTGCGGTAAAATTACCGATACACGGCTTGACGTGAGGGAAGCAGGCCTTCGTCAGGTCTCCCAGCAGAGCAAACGAACTCTGCCTCACCTCAGGCATCGTATCCTGGGACAACACGGACAGAGACACCGGGGAGAACGTGAACACAGACGTACTGAGGAACCGCCGGATTGGCCTATAAATGACGCAGCGAGCAACTTGAAACGAATTCAATTTCCCCGAAAAAAAAACCCAAAACAAAACCTTGAGTGTTGACTTGAAATTGATTTGGCGGAGCTGGAATGTGTTTTTGAGTATGGTTGAGGCCAATGTGAAGACTCGTGAGTCCCCCGGTGTTCTTTTTTTTTGCATATATTAATATGATTTAGCTTTGTGTGATGTTTGAGCCTGAAGGTATTGAGTGAAGAAAAAAAAAAGCCTCTGGGGGTGAATCACACAAAAGAATCTTATAGATTCATGGAACAGATGTAAGGTGGAAGAAATGGTTTATTTAAGGTTACACAGAACAGACACACACACACACACACAGGGGCTCTTCTCACCTGCATGCACTGGAAGAGCAGAGTCATGATGTTGCTTCGAGCCACCAGCGTGTCCACGTGGCCCCCAAGTCCCTCGGCCAGGCCGCTCAGCAGGTCCAGGGCCACGATCATGAAGTCCTTGTCAGGAGCTTCGTACTGGTCTGGCTGCTGGCTGTACATCTGCGACACACACACACACACACACGTACTAAAACAGTCCCGCTTTCGTATTCCTGGAGATGGTTCTTGAAGTGTTGGAGAAGGTGGTCCATCACCGCCACTCCCATCCCCTCCTAGCTGCACTTACCATGGCCTGAGCCAGTGTCTTCTGCACCAGGGTGACGCAGCGCTGGTAGACGGGCTCACAATACGGCAGGAAGCCGCTCTGCAGGGCGGTTGCCACGGACGACAGGCACTCCAGGAGCGGGAAGAGATCCTTGTCCTCGTCCTTGAGCTCGTTCCACTTGGCGATCAGCGGGGGCATCAGCTTCTGGATGTACTCCTGGGGAAAAAAAAGCCCCCAGAATATTTTAATTTGGGGATCAAATGTTATTCCTCGCCACGTACAAAGAAATAAACTAACTGTCTCCTCAGAATTAAAGCAAATTGAAAGCTTTTGTTTTTTTTGGCAAATGAAACAACTGAACTAATTAAACCCACCATCCAATGTTTTGGAAAACAAGTTAATTCACTGAAGAAGAATAAATAAAAAGATTACTTTTTTTTTTTTTTACAGGGTTATGTTACAAATCTAAAAATGTGTGTGTGCTCACAGGCTGATTGAGGTGGTGTCCCACAGAATCCGCCAGCGTCCCGATGGCGTCGTACAGGATGAGCAAGTTCTTGTGCTGGTACTTCCCGAAAGCAAACACCAGTGTGTCCAAGATAAAGCTCAGGTAAGGCACCAGCTCCGTGCACGCCTCCTCCTCCAGGGTGGCGAACGCGCTGAACACAAAGATGCCATGGGTACGAGAAAGGGGTAGGGGGACATAAATCCCATGACAAAGCTGTACCTGCACGCCGCCTCCTGCACCCTCTTATTGCCGTCCAGGATGCGTTTGAGCAGCTCGGTCATGAGGGGCTTGAGGTGAGCGTCGGGGGGCTGGCTGACCACCCAGTGGGCGTAGCGGCTGAGGGTCCAGCAAGCGATGGAGCGGACCAGGGCCTTCTTGTCGCACAGACACTGGATGAGGTGAGGGATGAGTTCGGGCAGGTACGGCACCATGCCCTGCATGCAGCCTGTGCGAAGGAAAGAGGGGTTACGGGCGGGAAGTCGAAGGTTCTCCGTTGTCAGAGCGTAGCCGACATGTTAAGGAGGAGAAAATTTAATTCTGTAAAGCTCTGATCAGATTTGAATTGACCTTCAGCGATAGCTCCGAGGACCAGGATCCCGGACTCCTTGATGACCCAGTCTGGGTGGAAGAGCAGCCCCTTCAGCAGGGGCAGGAGATGCGGGAGCAGCTCGTCACGAAACACGTTGGCGAGGACATCCAGAGCGGCGGCGGAGCATTTCCCTGGAGCACAGCACACACGGAGGGGGTTGGGGCTTTGAGAAGGTGATGCTACCTCGTGGCAGCGACGGAGGCAACACAGATCCCAAGAGCAGATAAAGAGGCAGGAACAGGCAGTATCCAGGATACAAAAATAGATCTCCGGTTCTCTTTTTAAAACAACCTGATCATGAGATCAGCAGTACAGGGAGGAAGCATGTGTTTACTTCAAAAGGGAAAAAAACCAACAACATAAAAAGTGTTTGAAAGCCCAAAACTCACTTAGGTTCCAATCGGAGAGGGTGTCATCGTCGTCGTCTTCGTCTTCATCGATGTCCTCGCCCTCCTCGCCCTCTCCGCCTTCGTGCTGCAGGGTGACAGTGCGGGACTTGTGGAAGCGGGGTTTGATGTCCTGCTCGCTGTCGGGGATGGTCTCGTCCTCCTCGACATCGCCCTGCACGATGAATGACGGACACGGGACTGAATAAACGTCCTGCAGTTAAAAGTCTTTTTTCCTCCTCGGAGAAGCCGGGAGGCTCTGACCGCTCCCGGACTGACTCACCTTTAGAAGAATAATATCGATCTCTGAGTATTTCATCCCGTTAACCAAGATTGGGATTAGTCTGGAAAAAACAACAACAAACAAACAAACACCATCACTTATTGGCTGACGCACTCCCACGCGTGCTCTCCTGGCATCCACTAGGGGGCCGAACGGAGTCAAATGTTCCAGACTGCATGAAAAAACAGCAACAGCGCAGGAAGAGGAGGCAGCATCAAGGAGCCGTGAAAAGCATGGGGAGATTGTATAATCTAATACGTGTTCCCTAGCGTGGAAACGATTTCGATTGCAATATAAAAATGAAACCATAGAAAAGATCTCATGTTGAGGGCAGAGAATAAATGGACGTTTTTAAACAGGAAGAAAAAACACAAGATACATTGTTGAACCACTCCAATCTTATATCTGGAGCTGTAGGCTTCTGAACACTTACTGGACCAGGTGACCAGACAGGGCTTCTTTACAAATGGGCTGCTCGGCCAGAGTCAGCCAGAACTCGCAGGCCTCCAGGGCCACGTTCTCATCTGGGTCTTGGGTTCGCTGCAGCATGTACTGGTAACACACAACAATCGCTGTTAAGGGACATCCTCCGCATTGGTTTGAGACAGAGATGGATCGGGTCGCACCCTCACCTGGATGATGCTGTGCATGTGAGGGATGAGGCGATCGATGCGGACCTCCAGCAGCATGACCAAGGCCCTGCACACATTCTTCCGCACCTCGCTGTCCTCATCGCCAGCCAGTGCAAACAGACTCTGAGTTCCATAACAGACAAAGGAAAGCGCAGAGGGAGCGCGGGTTAAAGCGTCTGTTCTGAAAATGAACAGAGGCCGCGCCCCCCCCAAGCACATCTCATTCACATACTGATGCTTTTTTTCTTGCTGTTTCAGGGTTTGGAGCGTGTGATGTGACAGATTTAAAACCCAAATGTACCCTCAGAGGAAAACAAAACTATTACGGGTGTTAGTTTTATCACAGATATTCATTGTTATAAAAAGATGTAGATGTGAGTGCCTTGGTGTCAGAAACAATAAATAAATAAACAACTAAATAAATAAATGAAATAAAATAAAAATCAAAATTCATGCATAACATGTATGAAAAAAAATCTACACATATAATATGAATTTTTGTTAGGAGATCCACTCAAGAATAAGCAGGAACCAGTGGAATCTCCCGACAGAAAAAAGCTTACCTCGATGAACGTATCAATATTATCCATCAGGGCCTGAGCTCTGCCGATGATGAACTGGTTGACGCAGGCGATAGCGTGGGACCTGGGGAGTTGGTGGTAAGGGTGCGATAATGATGAGTTTGATAATTGGACATGCAGACGGCGAGAGGGATCCTTCCAGAAAAGAAAAAGATCGGTGATTCTCTCACCTTATCTTGGGGCTACAGTGTTTGAAAAACTGCAGGAACTTGGGGATCATGATGTTGAGGGGTCTGTTGAGAGCATCGCTATCCAGCAGCTCCGACGAGTCCTCGCAGATCTTCTGCAGGGCTCCGAAGGAACCCTAAACATTAGGGAGAGATCAAACTTACATTAAAAAAAAACAACAAAAAAAATAAAAGCAACTTTAATTAAAAAAAGATAAAAAATAAAAGTTTTTCATGTTGAGCTTTACCTCACAGGTGTTATAGTCCTCAGAGTTGAGTAAATTACAGAGCTGGGGCAAAAGTTCTGGCCATGTCTGCAGCTCCCCTTTGGAGGCTATTGTCGTGATCAGGATACCTTGATGACAGAGGCAACCAAGGTTACACAACAATAAGTCACAACTGCGAGAAGCACCGCATTCGCTGGAGCGCAGCCACGCTACCTGCATGTATTCACCCACCTACGTGGTGGTCTGACTCACAGCTGCAAGGAAATTTAGCTCACAACACTACCGCCGTCTACCTGCTCGGGCACCCACCGATCGTGGCTCTGATGAGCGGCGAAGGGTCTCCGATGTTGTTGAGGCATTCCCGCTTGATGAAGTCGGCGACGTTGGGAGGGAAGTTCTGGTAGTGAGCCTTCACGTTGTTCTTCAGTATGAGACCGCTCAGGGAGCGGGTGGGTTCATCTGCGGGCGGCGAGGTGGTAGTGGGACAAATAAGAGATTTTTCAATGACGGCTTCTGCGTTACTTGTTGTGATTTTCCTGCGCATACCTACCCTCAGATTTGAGACTTGTGAGGACAAAGATAAGATAGTTATTGAAATCTGGAAACTGGTTGAGCTGCTCCAGTTTCTGTCAGGTGTGTTAAGTAGTGTAAAGACGCTCATATGGACAGGCATGCACAGACACACCCACAATCCCAAAAAAACAACAAACCATCACAGACACACACGCGCACATCATTATAATAATTCTATAGTGTTTGGGCAAACAAATCACAAATCTTCTGGCACAACAGCAGTTATGATGAGCTCAAGCAAAATGTCATTTTTCCCCTCTCCCTCACTTATAAATAAACACACACAAACGTGCAAACACACAGATTTAAGGATACTTCTTGCACAGCTCTTTGCGTTGCTGTGTCTGGGGACTGTGAGTCCTTGAGAAGCTGCAGCACTTGCTGGAGACCCTGCTCGTCCGGCTGCCACTCCATCCTACAGGACACCAAACAGATTATAATCTATTTATAAAGGCGACTTGAAAACACGCCTGCAGCCTCTAGGAAACCAAAATCCAAGAATTAAAAAAAAAGACAACTTGTAAAGCGTTTTCCTGTTCAAGTCACTGCTGTCGACGTGACTACTAATTTTAAAGAGATGACACGCATACCGCAAATTGTGTTTGTCTATAATCCCGTGAAATACGGCAGCGCGCACATTTATGTCCATTCTGGTGTTTATTCGGTGCAGGCCTAAATCATAACAAACGTCCCAAAGAAACAAATATGCGGCGTTCCTTTAGAAACCGGGCGGAAAAATAACATCAATAAAGAACTGAGCAGCCTGACAACAGGAGGCCCAGACGACACGGGCGCTAATGTCTGGCGAACGTTAGCTTAGTGCCGCTAATGATACTTAACACGTACCGACCAAGCGATTCTCTCGGGGGGAGTAAAACAGAGTAAAGCTAAGTCTTATTTTATGGCAAATGCGCGTAGAGATGTTACCTGTGTGTTCCCGACCAAAGCTCGAAACGGGGCGCAAATACCGCGCATTAATATTCATAACAGAGCAGTCGCACCTTAAACCTACCCGGCAGCTACTAGTAGCACGGCTAGTTAGCATGAGCTTGAAAGTACCGCGAAAGGTTTACCTGATCTCTCCGATGCGTCAGATTTATATTTATGAAGACAACAGTTCCGTCACGCCGTGGTAATCAACATTAAATCGGATATAACTGCGGTGCCCGTCGCTAAATACAAACTTCAGCGCTTGATAGGTCTATGTAGTTGCTATGCTAACTGGTATGTAAGATTGCATGCCTTTCAATCAAGCCGGTGGTCGATGTGACCGCGCTCGGCTTCCGTACTGGGCGGACTGTTCGGTTGCTACGCAGACAGCCAAACTAATTTCAATATAAACGTTTGTTTAACACACTTAACGGTAATATGTGCTATCGTATGCCATATTTTTTTTGGTTTTCTATTATTGTACGACCGTGTTGTAGTTATCGTTCTCAAATTATTTCATATGTATCGTTTTATGTGGTGTTACTTTGTGACCACTAGATGGCGACATATTCTCGGGACTTAATGATGTATGTACTGTATGTACAGGGTGGCTCACTGTGCAAACTAACACACACACACACACACACACACACACACACACACACACACACAATCGTGTTGAACTTCCTCAGAGTTTGACATGTTCGCTCTCAATTGATATCGCCAGTCCAGATGTGACTATGATTCATGTCCGGTAATCAAACTCCTCATTACAGGTCACTCATTACAGGTGGAGTTCAGTGCATTGTTAATATAAGGTTAATGGATCCTGTTTACGTTCTTGTGAGGTATATGATTCACAGAGCATCTGCCGTTTCTCAACGCTCATGCAAACACCACTTCCCTTTATTTCACAATTCTTCATTTTTGAAAAAAGGTTCTGAAAAGTAGAATTGCTTTCGACTCTAAAATCTCAGCTTGGCATTTTGGCAAGGAAGAGAAGAAGACTTTTTAACCAATTACAACAATGTTTATTTAATGTAATTACCCTTTGGACAATTACTCAGCGATGGCAGTAAACACATTGGCAATAAAACATTCATTCACATTCTTCTAGTCAACACAAAACTAATGAATGGTTGTAGAGAGGCCTAGTAAAAATGAAGAGCTCTGCACTGGTGGAAAAACAAAACATTTCAGAAATTAGGTTTAGCACAAGGAGCTGATTTCACTCTTGCTGCAGCCCCACTTGCAGCAAGCATTAGAGAGTCCAACTACTACGTCCCGTCCTTTTCTGTCTGCACTACGGAGAGCCTCCAGCACCTCTTCGGAGATTGGCGAGCGAGCTGGGCGGGTAAATCCTACGGCGTCAGGCGCCACAACTAATGCATGATCCTTCCATGTTTGGGACTGTGCAGAGTCCTGCTCACCAGTGAGCTGACGGAATGGGTTTGTGCTCCACGGATCAAATGCGTCCTCGCCAGTAGCAGCTGTGGAAAAACTGGGATTAACTCTCTTCATATATCTTTTTTCAGAACATTGCATGTCACCGATAGCCAAAGGCAAAAACTCATACCTGAATCTCCAAGACTTCTCCTCCAGCGAGAACCACCACAGGTAAAGATGACTGCTCGTATGAACTCTCTTCCGCACAGCTTCATCCCGTAGAAAGAGGGATGGCTTTCATTGCACCTCACCCTGTCCGCCAGGGCCACCAACAGGCCTGCCGTCAACAGTGCTGCCTTCCACATGGCGAGAGGAAACTTCAGAATCAAAGCAGCTGTATGGAGATGTCTCAAAGGACGGAAATATTTTTGACAACCCAATGAGGTGACACTGATGTTTGGTTTTTCTTTCTGATCACCTTTTATAGGTCTTTTGCATCACATAGAGGGGCCCCAAGCTCACCTCCCTGCTCATTTTCACATCCTGAGATAAGAGCAAAGACCTTTATGGCCAACAATGGACATTGGGAAAAAATAAAACTTGTGATTATGTGGGACATTATGCCACATTTGATGTCAACAGAGCTCCTTCCAATCTAATCGTGCGTGACCTTTTATTGGCCTTTCTGCCCCCTTGGATCAGTGAGACTGCGCCGTGTGTGTGTGTGTGTGTGTGTGTCACCTGCCATTAAAAGGCATTGAAATGGTGCTCACTATCATCCTACCTCATAGATAACTTGGGTGCCGTTCGCTCAACTCAATCAATCACAATCACAAATGCACACATACAAACACACATGCATACGCACACAAACACACAAACACACACACATACTGTTGAGATTTCAGGCAGAGATTGTGAGGGCAAATAGTGAAATGACAATGACACAAATCAGTTGTGAACTTCTGAACGTTGGGCCGAATTAATAAATGTATTTCTACATAGGGAGAGCAATGATAAGGGGCCACTGCGTTACTTCCTGTGGAAATAATGAAGTGACATTCCATCATTTTGCATGACATTTAGAGCAATCAAAAAAGGTAACACTGGAAGTGGTAATCTGACGTTCTCCAGCGAAAGTGACTGACAGGGTCACTTGACCAATCAACGATACGATATCTCGTCGACGCAGAGACCACCTCCCGAATCATCCAATCAGCACGCAGCATTGGGCGGGGCGTCGACGAGAGGGTAGCAACAGTTGCCCCGGTGAAGGCAAGGCGCCATAGTCACGGTAGTCCTGGCGACAAGAACCAAGCAACGGAAATCAACAACCTCAATCTAAGGGGAAAAAAAACTTAACGACAAAAAAGGACATTACTGGGATAAACTAAAGGTGAAAAAGTTCAATGTTTACGATTCCAATTTGTTTGTTTTTAAGTTCTGCGCGTGTGCTTGTCCGTACTAGCATTAGCGTTGGTCGGAAATCGGTCGAACGTGTCGGTGATGAAAGTGGTTGCTAGCTTCTTGCCAAGCGAGAGACCGTTGTTATGGCGATGTCAGATCTTTTGATAAGAGCACAAGATGGCGGGTGTGCGGTAGCCCCCGGTGACAATTACAACTTTTACTTTAACCCCCCCCCTCCCTTACACACCACCGCCCCCTCCGCCGGAACGCTCGGGTTTACAATCCGAAAACTCCGGTGACGAGTTTTTTTTAAGGGAAGCCCGACTGGTCGGCCGGCGGTCGGTAACGAACCAGCGTCGGTCGCTAGCAAAACTAGCTAGCTCGCCTCCGAAACGTCATAAGTTAACGTGAGCTGCCCGTCGGCGGCGGGGGGTGACGGGGACGCTGTCGCCCTCCTCGCCCGGTCAACTCACTTTCTCTGCGAGCTTTCCGACGACACGACACGGAAACCCGTTCGCGTCTTTTTAAAAAGGCGTTCAAAGTCACGGAGCTCGTAGCAGGCGGGGCGCTGCGTACCGCGTTTTCGCCGAGTGACTTATGAAAAGTTTGTCGGTGTGACATGAGGAGTCACTCCCGGGAACTCGGTGTGCCAGATAGCCGCCCGGCCGTCCTGTTTGCCGTGTCGGCGGACGCCGGATTGGTTTTTCCCTCCGGTGGGATGGCTTTCAAGCCCAGACTGGCACTGAGGGGTTGTTGTGAACACGAATCCGGCGCCGTTGGCGTGAACGTTTATGTTAAAATACCCAGCTGCCGGGCTGAGCTAACTTTATTCCGTGTTGTTTGAGATCCCGTTCTTTTAAACAGGAAAGGTTCGAAACTGTTGCTTAGTCCAAGACAAAACCCCCCCACTTCCTTCTCCACCTCCTCTTCCTTCTGCTGTATTTCACACACACTTACTAGGTTTACTTAGCTGGCACATAAGGGTGAAACCGTTTGCTCCCATTTTGAGCATGTGTGCATTTTTACAGCGCTTATAGCACTGATTTTCATCTCCTTTTTATCTACAGAATTAGTGCCTCAAAGCATTGGTTGCCATGGCAACTTCTGGATACTCAGAGGACCTTCAGCCTCAACAGGCCAACTCGGTAACCATAGCAACACCTGCTGCCACCACACCCTCGTCTGCAAAGGCTGCACACTTCCTGTCAGATATACCGCTAACCTCTGGAACCATTGCATCAGCAAGCCAATCAGCCATTGCCTCAAAAACGGGACAGGATGCACTTTGTTCTCAAGCCCCACCCACCCAGGCTCAGAGCCAGAAGGCAGTGGTTCTGACCACTCCCACGCAGCAGCACTACATAAGCCCCGAAATCCAGCACTCTGCAGTCCAGAAGAGCAATGGTCAGAGCAACTCGCCACAGTACATCATAGTAACGGTTACAGGTGAGAGACACAAGCACAAACGTCCATGGTCTGGACGCTCTCTCGAGCTCACATGCGTTCAGGGGAAGTGACATCAGAGCATGCGGTTTTGGTTGCCGTCCTGGTCGGTTGTTTGTCTCGTGTCCAGGAACAGATTTCTGATGCAAAAAAATGCAGGGGGTATAGTATCAATCTTCATAATGTGTTGAAACACAGCACTTAACAGTGAAGCTGCAGAGTTGCTCCAAAATGCAAAATAAGGGACAAGTTACATGAAATAGGGAACAAAATTTGAGAATTTCAGTCGGGGTTTCTTTTGTGAATGAAATCTTGTCAATGTAATTAAATTAATTATGGTAAATGACAAGCATTACCTGTCAGATGAAGTTGAGCTGTTTGTCTGTTGTCTATACATAAACTAGTGTTTACCAGCAAACAGGTCATTTGACAGTGGCGTTCAGGGGGTGTGGGAAATTTAAATTGGATTCTTCTATAAAAATTTATAAAATTAATATGATAATCAAATTAAATAGCAAGTACATCTATATTTTTTGTCAGACTACAACAATGTCCATAATGTCAGAGGCAAAGCTCACACCTGACCAAATTTATGTTTGGATGATATTTTAAAACCATCCAGTCAAAATGGTCAGTTAGCGCAATTAACTTTTAAGACTAAACATTTAAAAAGCATTAAGTTTTATATTAAGTTGCCCTAAACGGGAGTTAAACTGCTGTCTGTTTTGGCACAAAAGTTCAACATTCACCAAACTCAAATATTGTTTTTTGTTCACCTTGACTGATATCTGCCTCACGGAGGCCGTATCGCTCGACCTGAACGTTTATGGTGACTTGAATGACGTTGAGTTCCCTCAGAGGTTGTTTGTCCAGGTGAAGACATCCCAGGTGGGGTCTCCGGGGAAGACTCGAGCACGGGGATTTCATCTGACTTCCCCTTTCCGCTGCACCTCATTACACAGAGTTGTTGGGCTTTTGCCACTTAAACTTTACAATTCCTTCATCAGGCAACAAATAAAACCAGTGGTCTTGCTGAGTAGATGATGTGGTGTTTAGCATTGGTTAAATAAATGTATACTTGTGCTTTGAATTAAAATAAATGTAATAAAAAATCCATAAAGAAAGAAGGTGACATGTTGAAATCTGCTCTTTGACCAGTGCCAATGAAAAAGTATTTGATCTCAAAGCTGTTGTCTACACATACGATTATTTTAGGGGCTTCTATTAGTAGATCTTTTCCCCTGGTATCGGGTGACGGCGCACTCTCACCCAGAGTTAAAGACTCGCGTGCCCGGGGGCTTTTCCTCCTGCTCGGAAAATAACAATGAGCAAGTTCTCGTACTAACGGTGAATAGCGAGATTAGCGCTTTGTAAGTATACAAGGTGATATAAAAGTAAAAAGAGCGGGGCGTGTGTTACCGCAGCGATTTATGGAGGATCAGGCAGAGAGGCCGCGTCATGCTTTTCCCTCCATGCGTCTGTCTTTGTTTAGATAACAGGTTAGTCTGGGACCCCCGCCGCCACAGATGAACAGGATCATCTTGTTGAGTTAGCTACTGCATTACAACTATTTTTTTTGTCCTTCGAATCTAGGCAATAATGTACCACAGCAGCCAGCAGAGATTGAGAGAGAGACAGAGAGAGATGGCCTGTTTCAAATGGATCCCACTGCCGGCCTGTGGGGAACGCCGCCTAATCACATTTTGAGTGGGCAGTGGGAGTAACATAGGAGGAATGTGAAATTAGAAAATGGCCAATCTCCCAAACCTCAGGTGTAAGTGAATTAAATCGGAGCGATCTTTTCAGCAGAGGGGAAATTGATTCGCCTGGTAATTATTTTTCGACCGGCGGTAAAGGGGGGTTGGTAGATAGCAGCAAGAGGGCCCGATCTAGAAAAGGTGTCAGCTTGGATTACCCCCGCCTCCTCGAGCCTTTAAGAAAGACAAGCAGCGTGGGGAATTGATGAGTGTATAAGTGAAAACTCTGCCTCTTCCGATGTAGAAAATACAGTTATATCGGAGTGGCCGGAGCTGTTTCCGTGGTTACCAGGTGGAGAGAGACTGGGTGTTTACTTGTGCAACACTTGTTTGCATTTGTGTATTTTGATGGGAGGCGGTGTGAGACTCGACGGACCCCAGGGGGCTTGCAGGCGGAGTGTCACTCCACGTCCCCAGGCACTGTTGTTTATTTCCAAATATTTCAGGAGATGCTCTCTCTCACGTTGTGACGCAGATTTAAACTGAGGTCTGGTTGGTGTTTTATTTCTGGCCGTATTCTGGCCTGGAAAGATTAGCTTTTGTCCTTCACCGTGGCAAAAAGAAGGACATAATGGTAAGAAGAGGGAAATCATTACAGTAAAAGGGTACGAGGAAGTGAATGTTACCCTCCATCCTCTGTTTACTCCCTCTATCTATTATCCCCCTTGTATCCGTCCCTTCCCTCTCTCATCCGATCTGCATGTTTACAAGATGGAAGGATTTCTCTCCATCTGGGGAGATTAGCTGTCCAAGGCTGCCCTTCTCCATACAACATATAAACGCGAGAGGGGAGTTTGACAGAAACCTCCTCGTTGTCAGTCTGTCCCCCACTGTGCAAAACCCAAAGTTGGATGCGGGATGTTCTGCAGCGGCTGTTATTACGATTTGGAGCCAGTGTATCGTGAGTGCTGACGCTGGTGTGTGCTTCTGTGTGATAGGTTTTGTTAATCTGATATATGAACTTTTTTGTCCCCCCTCACCTTCCTTGTGCGATCCGCAGAGGGTTCCGCTCACTCCAATGACAGTTTGTCGGACTCCAGCCCCCCTGCTCCAGCTGTCCCCACACAGGTGGTGCAGCAAGTGCAGGCCAACCCGCAGGTAACACACACACGCACGGGCACGCACGCACTCACACACACACACACACACACACACACATACACAAAACACACACTTTTATGTATGCATTAGGAGCTGGCTTCGCCACATGTTCATGACCCAAGCTGCTGAAGTTTTACCTGAAACTGGCTTTGCTCACCAGCAGAGGTCAGTGTTGCAGGCGGTGTCGCAGACCAAGAGGATTCAGTCCGGCCACA
The DNA here is from genome assembly GCF_037954325.1 of Fistularia commersonii. NCBI lineage: Eukaryota > Metazoa > Chordata > Actinopteri > Syngnathiformes > Fistulariidae > Fistularia > Fistularia commersonii. The sequence goes on from NC_141318.1 coordinate 3,606,214, forward strand.
TCAACAACCTCCAGTCGGTGCACATTAACCCGGAGGTAAAGACAGCACGTTTCTCCGTGTTGAGCTCGAAGAGCTGACAACGAATGCACTCAACAAAAGTGGAGACCCAGATGTGGTCCTGCTGTAGATGGAGAAAAAAAGAGTGGGTCAGAGGAGAGAAACCCCCTCCTGCCCCTCTGAACAGTGGCTCACTCTGACCTCTGCAGGCCAGCTGAGACACACACTAGCACTAAACGCTACAGGTCATGCTGTGTCACACACGTGTTCCTGAAAGTGCATGGTGGGTTATTTGCAAAGAAGACGCCCATTAATCCCACCTGAAATTAATGTTAGTCGTGACACATTTTCACAAAGAGTGTGTGTGTGTGTGGGACGCAATCGGCGTGAGATACATGAAACAGTAGATTCAAGGCCGGTGTAACCAGTGTAAAGCCGGAAGGATAACCACATTTTTTGGCCCAATTTCAAAATATATCAGGCTGTGCACAAGTAAAAGAGAAATGCTGTGTTAGTACGCGCAGCTTCCTCAGGATTTGTTTTTCTCCTTTCTCGCAAACCAAAAGTTCAGCGAGCCATTCTTTTGTTACACCTCCACCTTTTCACCTCTGGGCTTTGAAATCTTGAAGCATGTAAAAACACGCCTTTCTTCCACAGAGAATTCACTCTGTTTTTTGTGGAAGAAATATTTTCAATAATAGTTTTATATGGATAAATAGGTGTTTATAAATGTACAGTGTGGCGGACACCTGTTTGAATAGAAGTGTAGTGGCAGCTGCTCAGTGCTGTGTGTTTGTGTGTGTGTGTGTATGTTCAGTGCAGCCAGAAGGAGGACAAAGAAAGAGAGAAAGGGATGATCTTCAGCTCATGAAGGAAGACACAAAGTTGCAGAGGGACAGAGGGTTCTCTGCTCCGTTAGGTTCAGAACAGGAAGGGGTGAATGTGTGACATCAGACCAGAGATGCTGCAAAGAGGAGTCACTCAGAGGCGGATGCAAGAATTCTGGAGAGGGAATATCACGTACCCTTTTCACTGCACGGTCACAGATTGTCCGTTGTGAGGGGAGACGACCGTTAGCTGTCAATCATCAGGTGAACCAGCTGGGTGCAGATTGATCCAGGGGTATGTGTTCGCATTAATGCTAACCTCAGAACAAAGGAGGACAAAAGAAATCACCATGAACATCAGAGTTCCTGATGGATGATAGGTCAGTGTTCACTCTTCTAGGTCCAACCAGCCCTACCTGTGAGCTCAGAGCTGCTTTAGCCGTCCGAAACCCGAGTGTCAAAGTGTTTTTTCTGGACAGGAAGTGGACAGCAGCTTTCACTTTGGAAAGAGCGGCTGGTAGTTTCTCTGCAGGTCCAGGGCCACAGACGACCTCTCTTGACACTTGTGTACTTTAGCTGGATGGCCGTGATAATCAGGTAGATTACGGCTCCTTGAAAAGCTGCTCTCTCCCTTCCGTGAAGGTAGAGCAGGTCTACACGGGCCAGGTGCAGTACGTGGACGGAGGCGGGGGGGATACCACCTTCACAACCTCGACCATGTGAGTAGAAGGATGCCGCGTTTGCCGTTTGTTTTCCTGCGCGTCCACCATGTGATAAACCTCTGCCGGCCTCTCACCTCCCAAACGCCTTCCCTCTCGCAGCCGATCCAGCAACTACCCTTTTTCCGACTCCCCGCTCTACTCCCAGACCCCTCCCGCCTCCTCCTCCAACTACTACGAGGCCACATCCAGCTCCGAGTCTGACATCAGCGGCTCTGTGACCTCGCAGTCTGTTTCCGTGGCAACAGCGGGAGCCAACAGCGGGGGTGCCGCCGCCGCCGGAGCGGGCTATGTCATTCAGGGAGCTTACGTGCTGGGAGGAGGGGGCGCCGGCGCGGGCGGAGGCGGACAGACGTACTCCAGCCCGAACTCTCGCGCACCGCCCGCTACCGTGAGTACACCGGGTCAAAGGGCAGAGGCTTTCAGCTGCACCGGCTGAGGCGCCACGCAGGCTGAGCGTCCCCGTCTGCCCCCCTCCAGGTGCAGTGGCTGTGTGAGAACTACGAGGGGGCAGAGGGGGTGAGTTTACCTCGCTGCACCCTCTACTATCACTACCTGCTGCACTGTCAGGAGCAGAAGCTGGAGCCGGTCAACGCCGCCTCCTTCGGAAAACTCATCCGGTCTGTCTTCATGGGGCTCCGCACGCGAAGATTAGGCACCAGGTAGTTCAACCGCCACCTCGGCAGGACGGGTGTCCGGGTTCCCCCCCTCAACTCTGGACACGTGCGTTTCAGGGGAAACTCCAAGTACCATTACTACGGTCTGAGGATCAAGTCGGGCTCGCCTTTGCTCAGACTGATGGATGAGCAGCAGCACATGGCCATGAGGCAGCAGCCCTTCTCACAGAAGAACAGGTATCTATGCCTGGAGTCCAGGTCCCAAACACCTCAACTATGATCTCAGACGCAAGCACGGTTAAAACAAGGAGCTGAACTTCTAAGAAACAAATCACAAAAGTCCACAGAAAAAAAAAAAAAAAGTGAATAGCAATGATAGGGATAGTATCACTGTTCGCTCTGGCTGCTCCCACCATGCCTTTGGTTCTGTTTCCAACAGGATAAAACCGATTCAGAAGGCGCAGGGGATCACCAACGGGACATCAGGCGGGACGGGTCAGCAGCAGGGCGCTGTGCTCTGTGATATTTCCGCACAGGTGCAGCAGTACCAGCAGTTCCTGGGTGAGCGGCCACACTCAGACGCACTTCTTTAACTCTGTTTATTACAATTTTGTTTTTGAATCCTTTGCTTCAGTTTTGTAAACACAACCCGGGGTAAAGACTCAGCAGTCTCAGCCAGTCTTGTGCTTTGACCCACGCAGAAGCGTCACGACCCCTGCCGGAATTCGTGGAGATCGACCTGCGGGATCGCCCCCTGCCCGACGGGATCCTGCCGGAGCACCTGAAAGCCTTCCAGACCCTCTACAGAGAACACTGCGAGGTGGGCGGCCCCGGACCGGAGTCTTTCCAGATGTCTCGGGCCTTAGGTTGCCATGACGACCAGGGGTCTCCATCTCTTCTAACCTCCATGGGTTTGATATGGCCCCTCCTTCCCGCAGGCCATTCTGGATGTGATGGTCAACCTCCAGTTCACCCTGGTGGAGACCCTGTGGAAATCCTTCTGGAGATTCAGCCAGAGCAGTGACACAGAATCGCTCAACCTGTGAGGACCAGACACGGCGAACGTGCCACCGACAGAGCGTGCACGCTTGCGTCTCCTCGCGCACTGACGCCTCTGTCCTCCCTGTCGCCCCTCCTTCCAGCCACAACGAGTCGGAGAAGCGGCTTCCCAAATCGTGCCTGGTGCTGCTGTGTAAGTTCGAGCCGTTGCTGCAGTGGACCCGGGAGTGTGACAACGTGCTCTACCAGACCCTGGTGGAGATCCTCATCCCCGATGTGCTCAGACCCATTCCAAGTAGGTTTGTCGGGCCGGCCAGAGCTGGAGAAGTCACCCAAGACAGTGTGTGTGTGCGTGTGTGCGTGGGGCGGTATTTACCCCTCGACGTCTCTTCTCGCCGCCAGGTGCCTTAACTCAGGCCATCCGCAACTTTGCCAAGAGCCTGGAGAACTGGCTGTCCGGCGCCATGATGAACATCCCAGAAGAGATGGTCCGCACCAAGGTATTGTTTGTAAACGGAATGATCTGTGAGTGGAGTCACGATGTTCCGTGCGGCCGTTCGCACTAATGCCGTCAAAGTGCCGTTGGTTCGATGGGAAGCGACGGGTTGTCACACCCGCAGCGTCGCCGTGGCCTGCTGTGTCCTGCTGTGTCCTGCTGTGTCCTGCTGTGTCCTGACGCGTTCCCCCCCTCAGGTGGTGTGCGTCGGCTCCTTTTCCCAAACGCTGCGCCGCTACACCAGCTTGAACCACCTGGCCCAGGCCGCCCGCGCTGTCCTCCAGAACTCGGCACAAATCAACCAGATGCTCTCGGACCTCAACCGGGTCGATTTCACAAACGTTCAGGTCAGTCGTCTCCTCTACTCCTCTACGTCTGTTACAGAGTTAGGAGGAGTCGGAGCGCAGGGTCCCAGGACATTCACTCGCTTGCAAAATCACCTCGAATTGTAACAAGTGAATGAGATGACCCAAGAAAGGGAACATAAACAAATGACCACATTCTAAAGCTAAAAAAACAACTTATGTGAGGAATTACATGCATTTTCCCGATTTTTTTTGGCAATAAATCAAAACATTTGCTTAGCATTACCTGAGATCATTTGCCCCCCACATTGGGGGTCGTGGGTCTGTGGAACCTGAGCTGTTTGAGTCCCTTATAGAGTGGAACCCTGACGCAGTCTACCTCTCCCACCCTACCCCACCAGGAACAAGCCTCCTGGGTCTGCCAGTGCGAGGACCGCATCGTCCAGCGGCTGGAGCAGGACTTCAAGCTGACCCTGCAGCAGCAGAACTCCCTGGAGCAGTGGGCCTCCTGGCTGGACAGCGTCGTCTCCCAGGTCCTGAAGCCCTACGAGTCCAATCCCGTCGCCCTGCCCAAGGCCGCCAAAGCCTTCCTGCTCAACTGGTCCTTCTACAGGTAGGAGTGCTGGCAGCAGAGTCATAGCAGGAGGATGCTCAGGGTTAGTTTGGCACTCATGTCCCGCGGCCGCTCCTCTCCTCCCAGTTCCATGGTGATCCGGGACCTGACCCTGCGCAGCGCCGCCAGCTTCGGCTCCTTTCACCTGATCCGCCTGCTGTACGACGAGTACATGTACTACCTGATAGAGCACCGGGTTGCCCAGGCCAAAGGAGAGACTCCGATCGCTGTCATGGGAGAAGTAGGTCAACACCCACGGCCGGCGGTTCAACGCCCTTTTCATTTTGCCGTGTTTGTAACGTCCCGTTCTTCCTTCGCCGTTCAGTTCGCCAGCACCGTCAAGAACCGAATCGTTCCGGACCTGGAGAAAGGTAACCTCGGCGCGGCACCACCAACAAACGCAGTCCCCGCTTCAGCTCCCGCTGACATGTTCCTGTTATGTCTTGTCCACGGCCGTCTTTCTCAGATGAGGAGGACGACGATGAAGATGAGGACAGCGAGGAGGAGAGCGCCGATCTGGTGCTGCAGTCGGCCTCTCTGAACGTCCTGGACGAAGACAAGGAGGTGATGGAGCCGCCCGCCAAGCAGCCCAAGACCAGCCTAGCCCTGCACTCTCTGACTGAGACGCACGACACGCCGCCTTAGTTACTCACATGTACAACTGACACACACACACACACAAACACACACACACACACCTGTGCTTTAAATCTCAAATCATGTCATCCCATTCCACACCCACGACCACCCCGAGTCTGCCTCCGGGCCGCAGACGAATCATGTTCAGTGTTTTAGTGTGATCACCTGGTTTGTGCGATCTTGCCTTTTTTTTCCCCTCTTCCATTTTTCGCTGCTGCTGTTTTCTCTTTGCCTTCACCTGAAAACACAATCCCCTCCTTCCTTCCCCGTGCACCCTTTCTACCCGCCTTAAACCGCTCTGACCTGATCGCTGTGGAGAGACGGCTCTTCGTCGTCCTCTAGACTCGAAAATATCACTCACATCGCCTTTAAAGGAACGACTATGCAGTGGAGATAGACTTTAATGGCACTGTCTAAAAAAAAAACAAAAAAAACATTTCATAATTTTTTGTAGCGCCTGGAAACAGCCGCGTCGTGCATCATGAATTATTTGTATGTGCTACATTTTACTCCCTGTCTCTTCTTTCTAATTTGGCCAACTAACTGACTCTCTGTGCCTTTGAGAGATTTCTAGCTGGAAGAAAGCTTGTATCCTGAATATTCTGTATCAGTGGATTAATAAAAATGAAGGTTCTGTGAAGTAGTGTTTGGTGTTGTCATCAGCTTTTCCTAGATGTTGAAAAAAAAAAGAAACGGAATCAGAAATGGGAGCGTTTTTTTCCTAATGAGTCCACTCTGTCTTTTTCATCCATCTTTTCCTTTCATTGTCATCATCACCATGTTTCACAGCAACACACACACACACACACACACACACACACACAGGTCACTCTATTGACCCACCCCTTTACCAAACCCCCACTGCAAGGACCTTCAGAGATGCAGTGAAACCAGCCAATCCGAAGCACTCAACACCTCTGTATCCACGGCAACCTGTGTATCAGCTGAAACTCAAGTTTTACTAGTGTTTTAAGTAATGTTTTACTTCTTTCTGTCAGTGATGAGCAGTCTGTATTATCCAAAGTATTTGTATGTGGTTGAACCATTATTGCCTTAAGATGTATGTTGTGGTGTGCCCACGTTCCAGAGTACTGATCTATATTTTTATCGTGTTGGACCAAGCTTGTGAATATGGTGACCCCTCCTCCCTCCCCACGCCCCTCTTCTGAAAGAGCACTAGTCCGCCAGCAGCTTCTCAAAGTACATGAGTGGGTTTTAATTTTAGGTGCAGATTTTGGGACAGAAATTAGAAAAAAAAAAAAATATATATATATATACATAAATATAAATAAATATTATCAGTGATGTTATTCAGAACACCAACGCTAAATTATTCAAGGGGTACCTCATCGACCCTGGTTGTATTTGCATGTGTTTGTCACTTAGGGGCAAAAATCAAAATCTTAACTGGACCGAAAAACAAACACGGACCTCTGTGGTGTTTTGCTATTTTGAGAAATGTGAGGTGGCCCCCACCCCTGCCCCACTCCCCGGGTTCGTGGCTGCTCAACTTTTTTATCACGCCAAGCAACTTTGTACTTGAACCTGTGATCAACGTTTGTAGCTTTGATTTCTCACTGTTGACTAAAGAGGATGTGATTGGTCTCTAAAAAGATGTGCAAGTGTCTTTTCCTCCTTTACTCGCTCAGCTGCGACCACAGAAACTCTAGACTTTTCCAGCCAATATAAACCCCGGATGGGAAACCGAATGTCCAACAGAAAGGCTGAATATTCGCCTTTATGTGTTTTTAGTTCAACAAGGAATAAATGATGGAAAAAGCAAGCAAAACTTGAAATACACACTGCCGCGAGTGAGCTGCATGAAGACTTTGCTTCCGAACAATGTTAAATATCTTAAACATTTTATTTATTTGAAAAAAAAAAAGCATTTCTTCCATAACAGTAAACACACTGCATCAGCGGATCCTAGAAAAAGTTGTGGCAGTACTGGTCTCAGTCCGATTCTCACTCTAAACACTAAAGACTTCAGATTGGACACGATGAGGAAACCACTCGTTCTGAAGCGGCAGAACAGGTGGAATTTTACGACTTTGCACATGGACGCCCGTGCACACACATGGACGCACACACATACACACACACACACACAAGACTCATAACGTTGAAAATCCCCTTGTGGACGTCTGGTGTGTGCGGGGGAAGTTACAATGGTTCAGTTGCAGTCAAAAAAAAACAACTATCAAGTTCACCTTTTATGTATAAAATACAAAAATGTAAAAAATGACTCATTCAGTCCAGCTCTTAGTTTCGGTGGTTAAAGTAATACAGTACGCAGGGACGACAATACAAGAGGGGAAAAACAAAGGATATGATTAAGATAGACGACTTATAAAAAGAATCTTTCTCAGTATTTCATCCGCAGAGCGCTTTTTCCAGCTTAACGTGCACGTTACCAGAGTGCAGTCACGCCATGTATTTGTGTGTTGGCGCCCTGGAGGCGGCCCGGGACCCTGCGGACGATGTGCTTCTTTCTGGCGCTCCAAAATTCTGGACCTGCGTTCTTCCTTCGTTTTTTTTTTTTCACAGGACAATCCAGGTACATCGGTCACTGTCTGCCAGTACTTGGAGAGATGAGCCTGCGGAGGAAACAAATCACCGCTTTAGCACCCGGACACACACATAGTGCACGCACACACACAAACTGTCAAAGTCGGTGGAGAACCCACCTTTGTGTAGGGCTTCATTTGTCATGCGATTGATGTAGCGCGAGCTGCTCTCAGGAACCAGCCACTTCATCACCGTGTTCACACACGACTTCCTGTAGGAGCTCCACACACTCCCGCTGCGGAGAGACCGAGACCGGACACTCAGCACAACTGGAAACCAGCGGACAGGGTTGGGTTGGGGTGGGGGGGTGGGAGTACTTCATCGTCACCTGGTTTGACCCTTGACCTCGGTGAGGTCGCCAACACCCACGGTGCAGCACGCGCCCGTGTTGAGGTCCCAGCTGACCTGCAGGTTGGAGTGGTAGGTGTTCGGCCTGAGGAGAAAAAAACCAAACCCGACAAGGTCGGCGGGGGGAAGGGAGACGGGGTTCGGCGGCGCTTTGGGGAACGGGAAACGAGTACCGGCAGTGCTCCTCGTCCAGGGTGGAGAAGGCCAGGAGGAGCAGACCAATGTTGATCATCACGGTGTTGGTCTCTGGACAGACCTGATGCATCGCAAACAGCTGTGAGCTCCACACCATTAAGGGTTGACTCGTTATCAGACATGATCAACTCCAAAAAACATCAGCTTGGAAAGGTTTTAAAGTGTTTTTTTCTGCTACGAGAAATGATTTTTCCCATTTTTCCCCACAACTGGAAAAGATTTTGGAGCAAGCACGTCAGCTGTAAACAGTTTTCCAGTGATTCCGAAAATGCCTTCAAGTAGTTACATCCATGTAATTATCGAAGTTTTTAATGTGTGTGTGTGTGTTCACCTCTAATATCACAACATCGTAATCGCTGAAGGAGCAGAACTGGGGGGCCCAGGCAGCGTCGCTACGGATCACCTCATTGATAAGATACTCAAAGTCCAGGGTCAACTGCTCCACGCATACGCTCTGAAATACACGCACACATATGTTATTTTTTTAAATCCAGATGGAAGGTTGGCAGCACAAAAAAAATCCTTGTGTGAAATGCAAGTAGAAATGCTGTGCTGAACGTCGAGAAGGGAGGCAGGCTCTTGTTATGGGAGTCAGCCTGAAGCTGAGCCTCCTGCTCAAATCTGTGAACGAAAAACGACAGTATCACGGAGATCACGCTCTGACGATTTATTTCATTTAGTTAATTTCCTTCCTGAAGTGAACTCTGAACACCCTGGCTGCAGCCAGTCAGTTACAATTATTTACTCCCCGCAAAACGGAAATATTATCTGCAGTGGACACACGCTGTCGCCTCGCAGGAAGATGTTTCCAGTTGGCGACATGAAGAAAGGGAAATATGACCACTTCCTGTTAGCACAAAACCCGGACGTGCAACAGAAACTGGATTCATCAGTGGGTCAGAAGCCATTCATCTCTCTGAGGCTGTTCGATAGCAAGCGAAGAGGGTTCGACTTCTGGGAGGTGTTTTACAGAAATACATCCGGCACACTAGAGCGCTTTGGAAGACCGGGATTCACTGCTAACTCACCACTTAAGCGATGAGATGAGATGAGATGAGAAGCAACTTAGGGATTGAAAAAAGAAATAGCGGGGCTTTTACTGTACCATTTGTTTGAGTGAAAAATAAAAAATGAATGACCAAAAGTGAAAATGAAGGTGTTGTGAAACTGCCGATCCTGCTCAAATCGACATCAAACTTTTTGTCATAACCTCACCTTTGCTGTCAGGCACAAAACATTAACGGGAGTTTTTTTTTTTTTCTTTTACATTAACAGGACTTACACTACGTCACGATATGTATTGTGAAAAAAATGTAAACCAGCAGAAGCTTTGTGATAATCACGTTTGCCAATGTCTTAGCTCAGAGCTCAGGGTATTGCACGGCTGTTCCCTTCAAGGGTCGCCACAGGGAATCATCTGCCTCCATCTAACCTTATTCTCTACCTCGTCCTCTCTCAAATGCAACAATAAATGAAGCTAACAGATGCTAAGCTAATCAGTGGTTAGTTCTCAGAGAATGAACCGTAAGGTGTTGTGTCCCTGCACCGGGTGTGAAGTTGAGTGTTTGGAGGTGCCCGTGCCACCTTCTGCGAATAGCATGGAAATAGTCCAATGTATCACACACCTGTCCGTCGTGAGGGCCGGTGACCAGCTGCAGGCTCCGCCCCTTAAGGTCAGTGACCGTGAAAGGCAGCTGCACTTTATCATCTTCGTATCCTGGAGACAGAAAATATGGAGTCAGCTAAGGCTCGGCAGAAAACACAGACGGATCCGAGTGAAGTCTTCGTTTCTCTCTCACCTCCTGCGCCCCCTGTGCTCTGCTCCGGCGCCCCTGGCTGCTGGAGCCGGTAGTGAAGGCGCGAGTAATTGACGTATCCAGGTTCGCTGGCGTCCACCTCGGGTGGGGATGTTGGGGTTGGAGGGGATGATGATGATGATGAAGAGGAGGAGGAGGACGAGGAAGAGGCGGGAGACAAAACTTGTTCTGTGCACTGTGCCACGCCGCGTCCTGGCGTCGATGCTTGCAGTAAACGAGTCCTTCTGTCCTCCTCCGTCCTCCTACGACAGTCCTGCTCCCCCCTCTGGGTCTCTGCCGCCGCCGCGGTCTCTCCTGCTTTCTGCGTTGCCTCTTTTTCACCTCCATCAGCTGTCCTCCTCTCTGTCAGGCCTTCTTTTTCCTTCCCTGATGCTCCCTGGGCCCTCCTGAAGAGGTCGGCCGCAAACTCCCGGGCTCGCACCGCCGCCTGAGACTGACCGGCCGCGGGAGAGGAAACCACAGCGGGCCTGCTGGGCGGCGGCTGGCATTCGGGAGAGCCATGAGGTAGTGACGAAGAAGAGGCTGAGGAGGCGGGGCTGGGAGATGCGGTGGCCTGACTGGGAAAAGCCGCTCGTTTCGTGTAGAGGATCTGAGATGACTGACCCTGTTTGCCTGAAGGGTGAAGAGACAAAATCCATTTTTAATGTTTTGATTTATCTGAAGTTATGAACCGGTGGGAAAAACCAACGCGGCTAAAAAGACAGCGCAAGGATGGACTGCACAGTCTCCAACCTTCGGGCTGACAGGAACCAGGATGCCACGCAACTACGTTAGTCATTCTACTTTTGGTCATGAGGTTGCTGCTTATAATGACAGCTTGTCCCTGTTTCTGCTTCAAAATCACTCATTGTATTTTAACTCAGATTTTCTTTTTTTTTTCCCCAGGTGTAGGCTATCTGGGGGTTGAACAGCCTGGACCTGGTTTGGAGTACTTATACCCTTTTCAGCGTGCACTCTAACTCCTCTTACCCGGTTCTGATCTCTTGGAGTCTGTTTGACAATTTTGGCATCGATCCCATCAGACAAGACTGATTTCCTCCAGTAAGATATTTTTGGCATCTCGTGCAAATAAACTTCCTTGAGCGAAGGACTTTTTTTTTTTTAAATATTCTAACTTGATGGCAGAGCCACTGTATCATGCACGGTCTCTATCAAAAACATCCCGGACTAGTGGTGCAACTGAATAAACACGGACTGTTGTGCACGCTTCCAATGGTAATGCAGTAAAAGCTCAGCGGGGCGACCTGTGCAGAAAGAGTCGGGGTCGAGGAAATGGACTTGAGACACAAAAAAAACAAAAAAACAATCAATGCATTTACTGTGGACACGACCTGAGGCACAGGAAACACAGTTGGATGGAGGAGGAAGTGCTGATACAGCTATTTTTAAATTTTTGTGTGTGTATGTGTGTTACCTGGGCAAAGTGAGATGCCGCAGGCCACCAGTGAGTAGCTGGTGTTCAACAGGATGACCTGGTCCTTTTTAAGCTGGAAGGCCGGCTGAAAGGTAGGGAAAGGGTACACCACCTGGTACCTGCTGTTGAGGACATAGCCGTGCTCCAGACATTCTCCACTCCCTGCGACAACCGAGAGAGAAAGTGAAAAGTCCCATTTACAGAGAGATTCAGCAGCATCCGTTTTGTAAACAGCCTCTACTGGAAGCTCAAAAGGACTATGACGATGCCCTCCAGTCTGAATGATTGATTTTTAAATATGTTATAGAAACAGCATGCGGAATGTGTGTGTATGTGTGTGTGAGTGTGTGTTACCTGTGCGTATGGTTGTGGCGGAGGGAACTGGGCTGCAGTCTGAGCACGGTTTAGGTGGAGGCATGGAAGCGATGGTGATGTAGATGTCCCTATTGTTCTCATCACTCATCATCAAGTTCATCAGGACGGAGCTTGAACTGCGTGTACTGGTGGTAAATTTACGCTTCATTACTCGTCAGACATGCTTATTAAAAGTGAATAAACTCCCGGAGCCGGACGTTATTTTTGACGTACTTAAATCCAAAGATGACAATTTTGGTATGGTCGTTGGGCCACTCGCACACAGTGAGGTAAAGGTCGCTGTAGATTTCCTCTCCTGCAAACAGTCGTACATGATGGACCTGGAGAGAGGGAGGAAAAAAAAACATCACACGATATTCCATCTATACATTTAGTTCAAACTCAAAGGTTCTCAATTCATGTGATGCAATATGAATTTATACCAACCCTGGACCCTATGGCACACCAGAAATATACTGATTGAGTATGAATGGGTGTATTTATGTGTCTCCTGTTGCATCAGTTTGAATACAAATTTGCCCTAATACATTAAGAGCTTTCCACTTGGCAGGCAAATGATTCAGCAACCCCTCACGTGCCTGTTTGAGTCGACTGTGCAGGTTGAACTCCCACCAGTAGAGGTGATAGGTGTAGAAAGAGAAGTCGTCGTCCTCTCCGCAGTCGCTGGTGTAGGACAGAACATAGCGGCCACACTTGGTGAAGCCCAGAAATATATGTCTGGAAGCAAAACAAGCAGGGCATGGCTTTAACACATGCTTGTGATATATCGTGACAGCTCAATGTTGAAATGAAGCCTTCTTGTGAATTGCTCATCAGAATGGCTCTGCATCATTTTCAGCTACATATATTCACCCAAAACAAGCCACTGACTTTTCTTTAAATTTAAAACCCTGGCACTCACACAGAAGTGTCTTCTTTGAGAAACACCCTTAAGGTTTCAAAAGTATGTGTGTGACAGAAGAGTTCGCATCCATCACAACAACGTATGCTAACAAGAATGCCCTAAGGAAACCAGCTGGTGTGAAATATTCTTTGTGAAACGTGATCTCCATGGCAATGAACCCATACTGACCCGGCTCTCAGGAACTCCTCGCTGACAATGTTCTTCAGAGGGACACAAACCCGAGGTGGGAGCTTCCTGAACAGGCGCTGGGAGAACTGTCCGGCCAGCTGCGGGACAAAACACAGACAAATGAGGCACTGTTGACACATCTTAGTAGTATTGAGCTTAATTTGTTTTCCTACATGTCTGGATTCACCGTGGACAGAAAAATTAGAATGTCATTGAACAGGGAAACACGTTGCCTGACTGTACATATGACAAGGAACACAATGAATCTTGAATCTCGAGTCACAGGAAAATGTGTGGCTAAAATACAGATCATGCAAAGGGTAGGTGTGGTGTTTGTTTTTTTTTCTTTACTGGAGACAAACAGCAAGAGCCGAGTTAAAGTGACCAGGAAGACAAACATTCACAGCTGATCCGATAAGTGACAGCATGGGGGGGGGGGGGGTGATATGTTTCCTGTTGCTAACCCTTTAGCAGTAACTGACGTCCGTCGGGCTCAAATGTGAGGATACAACGGCTACTTGCCATTGTCTTTGACGGCTAACATGCTAAGCGGCAGTCCGCTGTCCACACGACCAACACTAAACCCAAACAAAAATACACGGGAAGCATCACTGACACGGGGGAAAGCGGGCAGAAATCCACGTTCTGTCAAGTTTCGAGCCATTGGCTACTTAGCCACCTGCTTGCGGTTATCTTTCAAGTTAGCCGTCAAGCTAGGTAGCAGCTCGGAGTTAGCGTCCCGAACAGGAGCCTTCGCGTTACTTCGAACCCCGGAGTCCTCCGACGGGTTTCTCCGTCTGACGCGACGCCTACCTTGCCACGCGTTAGGAGCTTCACGACGTGGTCTTTGTGCTTCCTCGGACTTTTGTGCTTTCCGTCGTCCTTTTCGGATTTCGAGCTGGGCGCCATCTCCCTCCCGAGCCGTTTGCCCCGGTCGCGCTCAGGCGGGCCCTCATTGGTCCGCCGGCGCTCGCACGCCGCCGCGGTAGCATCCATCACGACCAAAACAAAAGGTAACTCGGGACACAACGGCCGGGGAGAAGAGGAAGAGGAGGGCGCATCCTGCAGGAAGTCTCCACAAAAGATGGCAGAATCACTTTATTTATCTATCTATACACACGCAAAAAGTGCGGTTTGTCATCTTGAAAGCTGCACTGCACTTTTAAGACGTCAAAACGTCACTCTCAATTTGCACATCCCGTGAATACAACTGCTTTTCATTTCAGGTTGCATTTTCTTTCAACTTGCACATCCTGTTGATAATGAGCTGAATGGCATTGCAATGTTTTTTTTTTTGTTTTCTGTGGACAGTGAAATAAGAATTACGTTGTTCAGGGAAACAGGTTTCCAGACTGTACATGTGATGAGAAACACTGTGAATCTTGAATACACACATAAAAACACACAGGAAAATGGTAGATTTCAATCGTTTTTATTTTTCAGTATTTAAAAACAAGCAGTAAAAAAATAACATAAAATACAATGACGGAAACTATTGGAACAAAAAACAAACAAACAAAAACAATAGATATCTTCAAAAAAAAATGTGTGGGGGGGAATAACCAGGAGGGGGGGTACACTCACACATACCTGCATGCACACATCACCGGCCTATACACTGTAGGACAGTGTCTTTTTACAGCTAATTTACACACACACAAACACACGCACACGCACACACACCTGTTCAGTAGCATTCACTGTATACAGTCTCACACACAGAACCCCCTAAACTAAAATAATTACTGTGATTAAAATAAAAAAAAACAAAACAAAAAAAAACATAACTGCAGGGGGAGATTTCCACCTACATCTTTTTTTTAAACTTTAAACACTGGGAAGATCCTTAAAAATTAATTTTAAAAAGTACTACCCCCGGCCCCCAGGAAACAAAAAGATCATTTGTCATCATTTCATAATTTCTTGGTTATATTTAAAATACTGCAGTTTTACCCTCAGAAAACCAGAGCTGGAGGGGGAGAAATGAAATGTGAACAGTTGTGGAGATGCTACCGTGCAAGCGGATGATTAATTCACAATGTCTTGAAAAAGTAGACTTATTTCAATTGGTAGGTGAGGTGAAGAGCAAACTGAATGCCATCCCAAGTGCCTTGGTCAATGCGTGGTATCAATATCTTCCCTTCTTTGTTTCTTTATATTCCTCTCTTCAGTTTTGTCTTTAAAAATCAGTCAGCTCAAAGGTTGCAATAAGAAAATGTCAGGGTGGATGATAAAACCACAATCTTGTCTTGTTAGAGGTAAGATGGAAAATTGTTATCAGGAGGAGGGAACAAAAAATATATATATATATCCAGAGAATCAACCTAACCACCCAACTTTCAGAAAACAAAACAAAAATTTGGGGAACAAATCTGAACTGAAGGGACAAATCAAAACAAAGAATTCAGTTATTTCTATGCAAAGAAATTGGGCAATTTCTTCAATATTTGCTACCACATATACAGATCCATGCCGTGTTCTTTTCAAGTTCAGTAAGAACAGTTGTGAGGCTCATGTTTTCAAAAAACAAACAAAAAAAAAAAACTTATGAGGACAAAACTAAAATAAAAATTAAGATTTCCTTCATGACCCATCAACCAAAAACAATCAGCAGACCTTGTTGTATTAATTCAGGTCATTTCTGTTAAAAAAAAAAAAAAAAAAAAAAAAAAAAAAGACCCCGCTAGGAAACATCTTGACCAGTAAAGCTGAGGGTTTCTGCGGACGATCAGTAGTTAAATTCCTCTGTGTGTCCCCGCGGTAGTGCTACCTGCTGTCCCTGCTGTGGAGCTGCTGGCTGCCCCGCCGGCTGCCCCGCTTGCCCGTAGTAGGCCGCCTGCTGTCTGTAGTACTCAGCCCAGGCGGCGCTGTAGTCCTGCTGGCCTCCCGCCGCAGCGCCTCCTGCCGGCGCGGTACCTGGTGCAGCTGCTGCCCCTGCAGCTGGCTGGGCTGTGCACAGACACACCTCGAGCTTCAATACACATCGCCGAATAGAGTCGTCCGGATAAAATATGCATCTCAAATAACTTAGAAATATAATAGCTCGCACTGGTGATTGTCCTTTGTTAGTTATTTGATAGCTGCCTGCTGATTAAGCTTAAAAGCAAGAGTTTTCGCCTTGGGTTGGGGAATTCCCTTTCGAGTTTCCATTACACTGGAAGTTTTGAGAGGTGAGAAATTTGTATTTCAAACACTTTGAAGTGAAATATTTTCAGAGCCTATATATTGTAATGTCCAGTTGGAAATCCATCACCAAATATCAATGATAACAGCAGAATTGATGCCACTAGGGGCTCCAAAGACAATTAAAGGTTGACATTAGATTAAACCAAGAAATTATTAGAAAACAACTGTTCTTTTACTCCTTGAGCATCAAACACTTTGAAAACCATTCCCTTTCTTATTCTGCAAGAGATCATATTCTTAACAGTTTCAAATCAATCACAATCTTTGTTTTCTTCTTGGTAGTTTCTAATTGATATTTCAGCCATGTAAAATCTTTTGAAAACGAAATAGTGCCCAAAGAACTTAAGCGCAACAAAGAGTACAGTGGTACCTTGACTTAAGAGTTGGATTTGTTTTGTGACAGAGCTTATAACACAATTCGCTCTGATATCAAATTAAAATCCCTTAACTTACTCGCTACACACTTAATGTATTGTTAATTTTACGTTGCACACTATGCAACATTTTAGTGCTAAAATTGCTAAACGGCCCACTTTTTAAAATGATCAAACCATCTTTGACTGTCTTCGAATGACTCTTCTGATGCCTCATCCGTTGATGTTCCGGCCGTCTGCTGCACCAAACATCTCAATAACAGCAAATCTTCATCACCTTTTCATAGAACAGTCCACAACATGCAAACCCTGCAAACCCCAATCATTTTTGCTAGGCTACACCACATTGGTGTCAAACGCTCTTCCCGCTCGCTCGTAACTCAGATCTCCCCTCGTATTACAAAGCAAAAATAGACAGAGCGTCGGCTCACATCTCCAAAACCAATAAGATGATGCACCCGTAAGTCAAGGTTCCACTGTAATTAACAGTTTACTTGTTAGTTGTTAATATTTCACTACTTACTCATGCCCATCTTCTTGTAGTATTCTTCCCAAGCCTTAGTGTAGTCTGGTTGACCTGCGCTAGTCTGCGCCGGTTGGCTCTGGTCACCGGGTGCTGTTCCTCCTCCTCCTGGTGGTGGTGCTGCTGCTGCCGCTGCCGGAGGTGGCGGTGCTGCAGAGCCCCCTGGAGCCGGGGCCGGCATAGCGCCTCCTGGTTGCTGGCCGTAGTATTGCGCATAATATGCTGCCCATGCTGCATTGGGGTCTGCTGGTGCCTTGTCTGATGACAGGACAAGTGGCGGGGAAGAGGGTGGAGAAGGAATTCAGACAGCAACGGAATGAAAAAAAACCCTAAGTCGTAGCACAGAGAGCATCTTAAAAGGCATCTGTTTCTACCTGGGGGAAATACATTGTTAAATTGACAGAATGGTGTTCTGAAGAACGCAGCGTAATACAGGAACAATTGACTTCCAGCCACTGTCTGCTGCATATCTGGAATTAGGTCATATTGAAATGCACACTGAGCGAGGAAACGCAAAAGTCCCTCCATCCCAGCGATGCAAAATGGAACACGTCCCCCTGCCCGAGGAGCTACGTAATCCCTCAGCAACATTCCTGAAAACCTGACCGTAGGTGTCCTAATCAGATGGCAATATCACTTTAGCAGAATCCTGCCATGGAGAAAAACTGGTTCTGGTCAGTTTTCCTTCCCATTCTCTTTTTTATTGAAAGACACAGAGACTCGAATTAGAGAGGAAAAGTTTTGGAAGCGTGGCGGTTTCCTAAACATTGTCAACATTTATAAAGGGGTACAGAACATATAAAAAAAGGGGGTACTCACTGGGGTCTTGTGGTCCTGGACCTTGCCACTGCTGATAGGTGCTTCCCCATCCCTGTGGGCAGTATTGGGGACCCCCAGGCGGAGCTCCACTGAAAAACAGGAGGGGCTCCATTATAGCATTGATTTATATCAAGCGGTCTTCTTTCCAAAGCGATAAATAAATCAAGTCGTCTGAGTTGGGGTTGTACATACTGAGGGGCCCCGCCAGGAGGTCCTGGATTATAAGGGTTGGGATTATAAGGACCCATGGGACCACTGGGGCCGCCTGGACCTGGACCACCCCCTAAGGGACACAAGGGAGCCTGGGGAGAGAAAATTAACATAATGTTTTATTAACTTGTTTTTTTTTCTTCCCCCCACACTCAATATGTAAATGATTTTGAGCAGTCTATCTAACTACGCTTTCCCCTTGTCACCTCAATCTTCTCCTCTATGAGCTGCTTTGCGTAGTCGATCTGCTGTGGAGACCCTCGGATGGTGAACAGCTTGTAATTGGGGTCGCCGTTGGGTGGCGGCTGACGGGATATCTCCACAAACGCGCCCGTCTGCTGGTTGATGGATTTGACGTTCTCCCCACCTCTTCCGATCACAAGCCCGCATTTGTGAGCAGGGATGGAGAAGGTCATCTCCCCGCCCGGCGGGCCCCAGCTCCCCTGGCCTCGACCCCGTCCTCTCCCGCCGGGCGGCATACCTGAACCGGGGGGCCCCGGGGGACCCTACGGAGGGAAGGACGGCGCTCGTGTCAGAGCTAACTTTTCAAAACGGCAAAGCTCAGTTTAACACCGACGGCTCACGAGGTCAATACATCAGTGTACGAGGTATCTCCTCCTACCCCCTGCCCGCCCTCTTCTCGAGCGCGGATACTTTGTAGCAGGTCAGTGATAATTGAGGCGGCGTGCTGACACTGGTCCGGCGGACCCATGATGTGAGCGATTTTCTCAGGACCCGTGCCATCGTCTGAAAGGGAAATAAAAAAAAAAGATAAAAACGTCACAGGAGCGTCATCAGAGGAGAGGAGGAACAAAAGACGAAGAGACAAAGTTCAAGTGACTCATTAGTGACCTTCTAACAATAGTGGGAAAGCAAAGGAGGTGTGAGGGCAGCTCACCTGGTTTGAACTGTATCTTAACTCCGGCATCGCTCTGGATCTTCTTTATCATCTCGCCGTTTCTGCCGATCACAACTCCAACAGAGTGGCGGGGAACAGCAATCTGGGGATTTTAAAACACACACTCTCACGACTCAGCTCTGGGAAGAGTAAAATGGCAAACGTCCACACATTGGACGACACGGTAAAAATACCGAATGAAACTGAAACCCCGAGCCGATTGACGTCATGATCAAATGAAAGAAGATTCTATCAAAGTACAAGCACTTTATTCTCCAACCGTTTATTTTTAAAGTGGCATTTCTCCAATCCCACAAGGGAGTCTGCTGGCCTGCCAGCGAAGCTTCAGTCCAACACAAGCAACTGTAGCTGCAGTTTAACGAGGCGGCGTATAAATCCTCATCGGCTCAATCTGTCTCACACTATACTTCGGGGATGTGGATTTTAGGGACCCATAGCCCCCTCCTGTCACTGAGACGTTATTTATCGATTTTACAGGTTACTTACATCAATGCCACCGCCACCGCCGCCCATCCTCGACCCGTATTCGTTCCTCTCGGCGAAACCCGGGTGATCCCGCTCTCGTAGGATCTCGTTGACCATCTCCTTTGCTTGCTACGAACACCAACAAGACTTGACGGTGAGTCAAGCTGGACGGAGGAAAGGGGGCATTTCTGGGTTTTTCCAAATCCTATCTTGCACGGAAAGCAAAGGGCACCTGAACTTTGTAGGGGTCTCCGATGATGCGTAGTGGTTTATCGACATTCGGTGGCTGAGAACCATCCTGAATGAGGATCATCTTGACCCCCGCCCGCTCCTACGAGTTTGTGAGCAGAAGATGGTTATGCAAACACAGGGTTATATTAACATGCAGTACTCTTCCCAGGGCACTTGAACGCTTTTTTTCTCGGCCACTTGCGTCAACGCAAACTGAACCGAACTGCACTTGATGAGAAGAGTGAGCTTCAAGCGTCTCACCTGCAGCTGTTTGATGGTCTCGCCTCCTTTCCCTATAATGAGGCCGGCCTTGCCCGCAGGGATGATCATCTCCTGCATGGATCCTGCCTGCCCATTGGTCGACTCGTGACCCCGTGACACGATGTCATCTATAAGAGCCCGGGCTCTCCTGGGAGGGAGGGAGGGTTGAAATGATAATTGTTACAGCACAAGTCAACCAGCCAGTAAGCTGCCTGAGTTCACCTTGTAAATCTGTGTGCCACGACTGTACATCAGCAGCAGTGGCAGTTTGAAAAATAAATGTGCTGACATGACGATTTATCGTGATTTAATGCTGGTTGGTCACATTCTAAACAACACTCAGAGAAATCAAAACACGCAGCAGACCCTGCCCCCTAAACTCGAAGGCATATTAACTTAACTGGTGTCATAAGGAGCAACTTATTTAATGGTAATCTAAACTATCACTAAACCAGTGGCGTGTGGTCCACTCATTTTTTTTAATAAAATTATTAAATCCCTTTATAACGCCCATACACAAGCAGTTCACTGCTTTTAAACAGGTTCCACACTTTTGATTCTCACAAAACACATTTATTATGGGGCAGGATGGACTGAAGACCATGCTGATGCTCATAAAGCATTCCGCGCATAAACATTCACTTACTGTATGGCGTCTGGAGACCCTGTCAAAGAGACACTCCTTTCTGGAAGACCAGCGCTGTCTGTACATTACAAAAAAAAAAAAAAAAAAAGTGAATAGACAAACAAAAACAAGCACCCAAAACAGCTGGTAATGCAATGAAAACCTGTGGACTTGGTGTAAAAACCTACCATGCGCAATCTGGACTTTGCAGCCAGAATCCTGTTGTATTTTGTTAATCTGTTCGCCGCCTCTGCCGATGACTTTTAGGAAGACAATTGTAGTTTTAGTTAGACAGCTCCCAACACGGTGACCTTTTTTTAAATTTTTTTTCTTAAAAAAAAAGACATATCAGCATGTACTCACTGAGACCGACCATGCTATCAGGTACCCGGCATTCTTCTGTCATTGTGGACGGTCTGCCGCTAAAGACAGATGAATAACAATACTTATACAATAGAGAATTTAATTTCTGTCACATAAAAGAAACATTAGTGTGTCACTTCATACCTTTGTTGAGACAGAGCAGCCAGCTGGGCTCCGATGGCTGTCATGGGAGGAGATTGCTATTAGCAGCTGGAATAGGGAGTTGATTTTGTATTTGTGGGGGAAAAAAAAAAAAGTTTGACGTACACAATGCAGACTCTCTGTCACTCTGCGATGCTACCTTCTTGGCATCTGGTTCATCTATAAAACAACAAAGAGAGGGCAGTGAGTCCTCAATAAAGTGCACAGCAAAAAGAGCGCTGTTGTCATGTTTTGATGCTGATCTTTTACCTGCTTCTTCGAGGGATCTCTTCTGCGCCGTGTACGGGTAGCTCTCCGCTCCCCCATTGTTGCTCACGATAGGGACACTGTCACCACCGATTTTCGCAGCAATCTAGAAAAAAAGCAAATGCAATCCGGAGGCGTTTGTGTTGAAGCCAATAATAGCAATAAACAACATGAACGGCGCATTTCAACCAAAAAAATAAACTTCAAGATCAAGCAACCTCACTTGAAAACACACTTAATATCGGGTAAGCAACCTATTGGACAAACAAAAGTACAAACACAGCACCTGTATAAGATTTGGGAATGTTAAAATAATTGACAGGAAGTAAAAAGTCATTTTATCAGGGGGAAGGGTTTATTTAAACCCTTGCAGGACAGGAGTCTTGTATTTTTATTAGATTATTATCTATTAGAGTATTATCTATTAAGAATCTCTTAAAGAACTATTTCTTTTAAAAAAAGAGGCTTTGGAATTTCAAACAGTTTCTTAATGACAATTTTGAATCACAAATTAAAACGGGAAAACTTCATAAGCGATCAAGTTCATTGATCAGACAAAAGCCACAGCATCCTCCGGGACTCTCCGATGTTAAACATGCTTTTTTCCCATTCATTTCGAGATGCATTGTTAATGAAAAAGAACAATAACGACCGATTTGCCATCACTTGGACCAATGACACCAGCACCAACTGCGATTTAATAAAGTTCATTTCTGACAATACACGCTTCTCTGTTTGTAGCCGGTAATCGGGCTAGCGGTTCAACAAGCAGCCTCTCGTTTCTCCAGCCACACTTGTCTTACAGCTGCGGGATTTTCTCAAAATGTAATCTTTTAAACCGATTCCGCATTTCGTGTCCAGAATTAAAACTTATTTACATTCCGTGTTTTACATTCCGTTATCCCTGCCTGCAGAGGGTAACACACCGCAGCCACAGCTCCAAGAGGCAGCTAACGCTAATCACTTCCAACTTCACGTCAAAATTCCAGGTGACGTAAAAAAATAAAATATAATAACACCCGGTTTCTGTAAACAATAACACTACGTGTATGAAACTGCACCCGGCGCATCCCATAATTCTTCCCTGCCGCTCCTTGAACCCGGCGGGCTGGCCAAACAAATAAATGGCACCGCTAGCTAGCTCGCAACTAATGCTAACGTCACTGGCGAACAAGCTAGCCCCCGTTTCCCCAGCGGCTAACGTAGCTCGCCGGGCGTCCGGGGTCGCCTTACCTGCCTGGCTCTTTCCACGGCGTCCGCGAAAGCGTCCTTTTTCATCCCGGCGCCGACTCCGTTCGTCGGCATAGCGCCGTATTCGGACATGCTGCTCGGCGAGGCGCGGAGGGACACAAGGGGAGGGGGGGTGGGGGTAGGCTGGAGAGGCTTCGGCCGGGTCGGGCTGCGCAGAAGCGGGAAGGCTGTAACAAGAGCGTACGGAGGACACCAATGTGAGATATCGCTTTACCACGCCGGCAAACTTCGCTGCTTAAAATAAACCAATCAATGCACCCGCAACACCTCCTCCGCCCGGGATTTCCTCTCCGAGAGCGCTGGGGGGGGGGGTGAAACAGCGCCCCCTTGTGGTCCGGAGGGTAAACGACACGGCTCCAGATTCAACACCGGCCCACTTATAACGAAACAACAACAATAATAATAATAACAATGATAAAATCAAGTTCCCCACTTGATTAATATATCAATCAAGGACGAATTTCTCCACGGGGATTAATATATTCATTATTATTATTATTATTATTATTACAATACAATAATAATTCAATACAATACAATACAATTACAATACAATTCATATTTCATTGTATTTCTTATTCTTTCTCCTTTCTACTATTATCTATTACTGTTATGTTTTTTATGTGAAACTCTGGCACAACAATTTTCTTCGGGATTAATAAAGTTGTTCTCATCTCTCATCTCATCTCATTACTATCATTATTATTATTATACAGAGGATTGAAATGTGAAATTGTTCTAAGACCCACGTTGCTGTGGTAGAAAAAAATATGACACACAGCAAGTATGACAAAGGAATCACCATTAGTGTCTAAGTTAAAAAAGTTGCAGTGATTTAAGTGGTTTAAAGTAAGAAAAGTGCAGAGTACAGTGCAGTTTTTGGGTGGCGCAACCCATGAGTTGGTGTGTCCATGAAACAGTCAAAGCTCAGAGTGTGTGTGCATAATATCTGCAAATTTCAGCTTTCATTGTGTTAGAAGAGGAAAGGTTAAAGGAAAGTATTCAAAACTATCAGAAACAGCACCACTAATCTTAATCTCAAAAATAAACATTTTTGATCATTTGGATTTCAAAAATCCAAAATGTTCCCAATTTGTTAACTGATTTTCCACACTTTTTGTATGTTTTGGGTTTTTATGTAGTTCACTTTTTTTGCAAGTTTAATTTCATCTGGGTTTTTTGCCAGTTTTGGTCCTAGATGACTTTTCAATTAAAAAAAAAAAAACAGCTATATTTTGACATCTCCTTCTATGGTCTTCAGGAAACAAAAAAATAAATAAACACAATTTCATTGCAAAATTCACCCATTTTTGCATTTATTGGAACACTGGAAATTAAATACTGATACAACAAAACAGTGATTGGCTTTAAATGCCTCTTCTCACAGTGTCACAATAAATATTGACCTTTAGTGTGAATTCACAAGTTGTTCAAATACAGTAGAAAACAACAAAGTATTTTAAGAAGGTTAAAAAAAAGACTGTCCCCCTAAAATCAGGCCATGGCGAGTCCTCTCTACCTCCAGATAGGGCAGCAGCAGTTTGAGACCAGGGTAAATATAAAGTCACTGGACAGTGTAGCAGCTATTCTCAGTAACAGCAGCTCCTATGGGAGTAGATTTACGGGGAACCATCTTTGCGCCGTTTTATTTAACATTCAAGAGGAAGTATTTATTCCCTCTCCTTAAGACCTCTCTCTCAGTGTTTGGACTAGAACACCACCGGCGACTTCAGGCCACCAGTCTCCCATCTTCTCTAGATTCCATCTGTGAGGAGAAATAATCAGAATAATCCTTTTGTGGTTCCTCAACTTTGGATACGTCTTTGGGTTAGCCGTCTTTTCTCCAGCACGTCCATGCACGCAAACGCAGAAGCTAGAAGAGGTTAGCATGTTAGCTTTCGCGCCCGTGTCACCTGCTGTCGTGCGGTTATGCAATCCAACACACTGCACTTGAAAATTCCTGAGCGTGAAGATGGTCCTGGAATCGACGTTTTGTTTTTTTTTCCATCAGTGGTCTATCCATCCTTACGACCGCAGGGTTCATCCACAGTTCATCCGGGACATCCATCATGCATCGCCATCTGATGGCATCAGTCTTGCGGAGCCACATCAAACCATCCAATCCTCCTCTACCCATTCCCTCTCCCTACACGCCTACCCTCGATGTCCACTCCCAGGGCTATCCTCGTGTATTCGTAGGCCACGTAGGAGACGCTGACGGCGGGAACGACTTTGAGTAAGTTGGGGGAAATTCCTCGGTAAAGTCCGGCCACGCCCTCCTGAGCGACGACGCTGCGGATCAAGGCCAGCATGGAGGGCCGGGGGGCACCCTTCACTGAAGCTGGGGGACGGAAGAGAAAGAGTGTTTTGAAATTGGGTCTTCTATTCACACATAAAAGGGTTGAAGTGCTAATTAATCATATCAGCTAATGGTTTAAGTCTCGAGGTTCACGACACTACCTCCTTGAGGAAATAACTAAAATTGGCAAATGAATATCAGCCAGGCTTGGTTGTTTTTTTTTTTTTTTGGATTCGGACCTTGCGCCTGCATTCTGGTCCGGATCACGGCCAAGGGATAGCTGGCCAGCTGCCCGCAGGTGCTGGAGACGGCGCCGCAGCCGACCAGCACCGTGACACCGGGGTCGGCCACGCCTCTGTTCCTGTTCAGCCAGGCAAACTTCAAGGTCTGGAAACAAGAGACGGCGAGAAGAGAGTGAATGCGCCTGGAGAGACATCCAGCGAGATCTATCCCTCGGGTCCTGCCGACCTCGTAGACGGCGAGATCGATGCCGGCGTACGGGACAATCCCCAACACGTTGGGCAGGTAGCCCTTGTAGAAGGCCGCCACGCCTTCTCTCTGCAGGATCTGCTTGGCGCAGTCCGCGATGCCCGAGTACTGCCCGGTTTTTCTGAGAGTCAGGCGGGTCTTCAGCACCTGTCCTCGGAAAAGAAAGAGGAGCAAAAAAGAGGAATAGAAAAATAACATAAGCTAGACTTTATGGTTCCCACAACGGGAAAATTCAATTGTCCCAGCAGCATTACAGGGTAGTAAAGTGTGCAAATGTTAATAATAGAAAGGATATGCAAAGAGAGGATATAGATACAAATAAACAACAATAAAATACAAAAATATAAAAAGAAATGCCTTTTGCAGGGAATGGTGAGAGACATAACATGTGTACAGTAGGATATATAAGTGATAAAAATCAAAGGCTAAAATGTATAAATATAAATATTGCACAGATGAGAGTAGTACAGATGGAGGTGGCTGAGTAGTGCAAAAAAAAAAAACAGCATCAACATTGTGTAACAGTCAAGAAGCTTGGGTGGGATTATGTACGGATAATTATTATTATTTTTTTACTTTTAGGACTTTGCCACGTTCATCGTTTTGATTTTTACTGTTTCTTTTAAATCTGAATTATGTGTATTTGTACATGTCTGCAGGAATCCTTAGGTGTGGAGTTCAAGTCTTAATTGAAATGTATTATTCTTATTATTACAGTTACCTCCAGAGGGTAGATGGCGGTCTGAGCCGTCGCTCCGGCCAAGGAGCCGGCGAGGAACCTCTCGTACACCCTCAGGCTTTTAGTGTCTCTGCTGCCGCACATCCAGTGCTTGATCTAGACGAAAGAACAGCTCGAGCTTTTCGGCCAGAGTGCTAGATGAGAAAGGACGGCAGAGTCTCGCCGAACCTGTTCGTAGGCCGTGAACTTGACGGCGGTCTCCGGGGCGATTTTCAAAACGTTGATCCCGTTGCCCCTCCACAACGACCGCGGCCCTCCCTCCGTCAGCATGGAGCGGACGCCGCTCAGCACGTTCCCTTGAAACGCAGACGAGCCGTGGACCTGGCGGGATAAACGAGATCAGCCGCCTGCCGTCCCTCTGCATTGAAACATTGTTTTCTCAACCACCTGCCGGAAGACTTTGAGGCGGTCCAAAGGGGCGGTTCCGGTCCGGGAAACGCCACCGGCTAAGGCTCCAGACAACAGATGCCGCCACACATAGCCGGACTTCTTCTCCTCCTCGGAAAACTCGTCCGGCACGGTGAGCTGCTCGCCTATATCCAGCATCTACTGGAGGCAGGACGACGAGAGCATGAAATATAGAAAAAAAAAATAATACAGACATCCTGTTTTTCCAGACAGAACTTCTAACCAGGTTTGTGTCATCTGTGTGCTCATAGTTAGCTGTTTTAGTTAGCATTTAAAAATAGTCATATGAGATTCCATCGTCACAGTGTGTGTGTTTGTGTGTGTGTTTCATCGTGGACTCACCATGGAACGTTTCCAGTAGCGCGCCACGTCCTCCATGTTGGCGATGGGGTTGAACAGGAAGTAGTCACGCCACTCGTCCCAGTCAATGGTCATGGTGCCGTCCTTGTCGATGCTGAACAACGGTTAAATTCAGAGGAACACGAGTGTTTCACGCTGTTTCACAAATCCAAAACTTTTTACGCATGATTTTAATTTCATGTCATTGCAACCCCTTCAAACATAAGCACTTTTAAGCATATCTTGTTTACAACAACAACTGTGTCTCTTAGGCTTCTGTTAACATACGATAGCATATGAATTACCTTAAAAGGAGATTATGACCATTTAACTGAATGTAAAAGGCTGAGAAACAAATATTTTACTTTACTGGAGATTATTTTGGATGTTAATGTCTGAGGGAAATAATGAGATATTGCTGGCTGAGCTTTGCTGCTGCCCCACGCATCCAAAACTTTTTCCGCGTGGTTTTAAATTCACGTCATTGCAACGCATTCAAATGAGTCTTTTTAAGCATATACCGTTTTTTACAAGGATAAAAAACATCTATTGAAAAACAAAAACACAGGAATTAGCTTAAAAAGGGGGTTATTAGCATTCAACTGAATATAAATGGTTCGGATACTAGTATCGTACTTTATTGGATATTATTTTGGATGTTTTGAGACAATGTCTGGGGGAAATTATGAGATATTTCTGGCTGACCTTTGCAAAATTCTGGTTGCTTCCTTGAGGCTGATGTTCACGCCGATGGCGCGGAGAGAGTGTTGGATCTCTGCTGCGTCGATCTTACCTGCAGAAATCCACCAGCCCCCCGCCCCCCACACACACACAAAAAAAAAAAAATACAATGATTATTGAAACATTTCCCATAAATGATGTATTTATGATTTCCCTTGTTTCCCGTGGTCTGCCACCCACCATCGTTGTTCTGGTCCAGGCGGCGGAACATGAGTTTGAGCTGCTTTTCGTGTCTGCGGAGATACTGGCTGTACTCCTCAAGGTCCAGCACCCCGTCGCGGTTGGTGTCCCCGGCCTCCACCATCTGGAAACCAGAGCCAGGCCGCAAGGTGAAAAGAAAACAAATGTCCCGACATTCTGGGAATATGCCATTTCGGATGTCATGGGGGCGAGAGGCGGGGCTTAACCTGGACGGGTCACCTGTCAATCACAGGGCCACATAGAAAGACATCCAATCATTCACAAGAGACCAGAACATACTGATTAATTAAATCTTAATTCCAATAACATTGCCAGGCGATTATTTTTGGTCCCAAAATGAAAATGCACACGGGAGAATTTCGCTCCAAAGTTGTTCGGTGGACATCGATCTGCTTGTGAGGCGAAGGACGGCAAAGGTTAACGCTCTCACCTTACAACGTCCTGCTTCGTGAAACCAAAATAGACGGCGCATGCACACAAACACACACATGTACACATACACACACCCAAGGCAAACAGTGGGAGAGATAAGTATGTATGTCATGAGTAGCGGCCCGCTGGATTGAAAGTATCAAGACGGTTACAGGATTTACACACACACACACACACAAACACAAAGTTAATCATATGCAAAGCCCAGGATGAGGTCACACTGAGGTCAGGCTAGTATGAGTAGATTGATATTGATCATGTCAGAGAGCCATTTGTGTGCATGTGTGTGTGTGTGTGTGATATCTTACCCTCTCCACGGAGGCCTTGGACAGACCCCGGCCCGCCAGACCCGCCCGTAGTTCGGCCACGTCGATGCGTCCATCTTTGTTGAGGTCCAGCTGATCGAACAGCTCGCCCCAGCGCTCCTGCCGGTCTGGGTCAGAACCTGAGGTGGCGCCGGCGTCCTGGCAGCAAACCTGCGGGAACCAGGGCCTCCCGGGCGCCATAAGATGGGGGTTTACCGGTCTTGACTGGAATGTGCAACCTAAAAACAGAAGAGTCCTGAAATTTCACAAACATTTTTTTTTTTTTAAATTGAACATAAATAGTATGAACAGATATACATATGTACAAACAAACATGGCAAAGTAAAATCGAATGTCAATGAATCAACCGGGCATGAGGAAGCAAAAGACATAAGGACATTCGTTCTGTATGTAATCACTTAACCATAAATGTTAACAGTATTAAAGGTTTGTGAGAAATGTTTAAGAAAAATAAAGTAAAGGAAAAAAATAAATAAAATTAAAAAAAAAAAAACATAAATAAATTGCAAGGGGAATATAATATGTATTTACCTTTGTGGTTCACAAGGAATGTCAGACATCAAACTGTATATTTTTGGGTTTTTGGATTTTCCCATAAGTTTTAAGGATTCTTTATATAATTCAAAATCGTTTATTAAGAACATAAAATTGGGGGAACACTTTTGCATCCTGTTTCTGTGTATGAAGAATTTGGCCAGGGCTAAAATAACATTGACAAAGAGTTCCTCTCTTTTGTTGCTTAACACAAACATTCAGTGGAGTGTTTTTCTATTTCCCATCCACTTTCACGACCTGAGGTGTCAGAGGTCACGGGCTGAGGATGGAGACCCACGGGTGGGGTGGATCCACAACTCTCTGACCCCGACAACTGCCGGAAGTGTGCAGGAAACATGGGAGTGTGCGTGTGCTGCACGGGTACGCGCTGTCACTCGGATCAAACTGTCCATCGACACGCAAAACGAACCCACGAAAGCGACACGATCACGTCGTTCCGTGAACGCCGAGTGTATTAAGGACACCGCGAAGGTTCGATGAACACGAGGGTGTTGTTGTTGTTGTTGTTGTTGTTGTGCAACTCACTCGTTGTTTTCCGCCAATCGTGATGATGTGCAGCTCGTTTTTTCCTGCAACAAACAAAAAAACACGGACAAGTCGGAGCCCCGTGCGTGTGTGCGTGTATCCAAGAGAGGTTGAAGATTTCGCCGCGGCTCCTCCCGAGGAACTAAGAAGGAGCAGCGGCGCATGCGCAGTTGTGCTGCGGTACGAACGAGGTGAGGCGGAAGTAAGTAGTCCCCGGAGTAGCGCGTGCGGGAGAGTTACTTCCGGTTTGAGGGTTGTTGTTTTTTTTTTTTTGGTTTGTTTTTTTTAAATCAGCTGAAACGCGCCTATTCATTCACAAATTGAAGATGTGCGGCTGAGGTGTCGGGTTGCCAGTTGTGCTAAAAATCAGCCGGGTGACTTTTTAATTTAACTATGTAAAACTTTATAGTTTTTAATGGCCCAGTTGGACCATTTTTATATTTAATTCCTTCTCAAGTTTTGAGATATAGAGGAAAAGAGTCACAGTATTTATTCATATGTTATATCACCAGACTGGTCACATATTTCCCTGTTCAACTAAATCCTTACTTTACTCTCAACAGTGAAGCCAGATGGATAGTAATAGATAATGAGCATACCGTTGCAGCCAGAATTAAAAAGTGCACAGAAATGTTAACCGTATTAGCAGGTTGCAAGTTTAAAGAAAGACTGCAAAACGAAACGTAAACAGTTGAGGTTCACATGATGTGCACAATGAGAAAATGCAGATTGACGTCTTGAAAGTTGAGTGTGCAAACTCGCTACATGCAGGTTGTTTGCAGGAAAAAGCGGAACTTAGAGACTGTGGCAATGAGGAAAAGACAAATAGCAGAGCTGGAGGTAGCAGAGATGAAGATGCTGAGGTTTGTTTTGAGAGTAACGGGGATAGATAGGATCAGGAATGAGTCCATCAGAGGGACAGACGCGTTCGATGTTTCTGAGAGACCAGACAGAGATGGATTGGTCATGTACAGAAGGTTAATTAAAATAAAAATCAAAGAGAAGATTGATGGATGTTGTGAAAGAGGACATGAGGTTCAGGGACAGGCGAAAGGAAAATGAGGTTTCTTCACTGGTTTACTCAATGTACAGTTTTAATTAAGAAGCCAAAGGAATGAGCACCAAAAAACACAACTGACTCAACATGTTTTGTAAAATATTACAAAATGTATTTTCATCAGACAGGAAGCCATCATGTGTAGACGAGGCGCTGTACTACCTTGTCACCGTGCCTATTTTTTTTATGATAGCTTGCACAAATAATTTACAAAATTCTAATAGGGGTCCACAGGTATATCATGCGTTACCATGGTCTGAGTATGAGTAGCAGAAGCCTGTGTTTCTCCTCCAAATGATAGTTTCCAAGGCCAGGAGTATAATCAAATACCAATTTAAAAAAGATAATGGGGGAGAAGGTGTACAGGTTCAGGCTCTACTGATGATCGCACGGGAGTAATTTCGGGTTTTGCTGCAGGACACTGGATTTTCGAGCACTGGAGGATTTAGGTATGCTGTGATACAAATGAACACGAAATACAAATAAATTGTGCATATGATCACTGAGAAACTGCACACTGTGATACTAAACACAGCTTTCAGGCTGATAAGTATTCAAACCTTAAATCATTATTAAATACAATCACACAGTGATTGGAAACATACATTGTATTTCATGTTTGAAAAAAACATGGTGCAATGGCCATTTCCAGCGGAGTTTTATGCTGTGTCATGTTTGTTTCATTTCCTGTACATAAAACGACTGCTCGTTTCTTCAAGCATGAAATCGGCAATAACGTTGGGAGAAAAAAAAAAAAAACAACAGATTGCCACAGATGATTTTGACTCGCCACGCTAAGCAGTGCATGCCTGCTGCAACACTGTCACACATCAGGTGCTACTTGCTGCTGCTTCCAGGTCGGGACTCTCCCTGGCCACCTTTGCCATCAGGTCCTTTAACCACACTCAGTGGCTTGTGGAGTTTCAAGCTGGCCTTCTGGGTCACTTCCTGCTCAATCTTGTTCCTGATGGCAATCTCCAGACCCTTCAGGGAGTGACAGAGAAGCTGTTTAAGGTAATGAGCTAACCATTATGCATCCCTCTTCTCTTCCACAAGATGGTGAGAGAAACATTCATTCTGTTAAACTCCTACCTTCTTCAGCTTCTGTTGTTGGACCACCTGGGCCTTCTTGGGTGCTATGATCCTCCCTTTGCAGCAAAACACAAAAATACCGTCTTACATACGCATTACCTGCCGCTCCCGAAAGTCTCATTAAGGAGTGCATTCATTTGAGCTATCTTGACTCCCTACTCACTGACATTACCTGTAAAAATACTATATTTGGACCATTTTGTCATTCAAAGAGGCATTATTTTTGAGTGAGGGGCACTGTGTAACACCGCATTACCATCAATTTTAAGAATGCTCTGAAACTGTTAGTAATATACACGTAAATACAGTAAAAAATAAGAGTGAAGTCCACACAATGCGAGATCAGCCTGGAACCAAATATCGCGAGATGATAAAAACGCCTGGAAAACGCCAATTTGGATGCAATGCTCTGGATAAACACTAGGGGTCGCTGTTTAGCCTCCTCCTCGATCGCCACCATTCTACGTCATGAGGCGGTGATTCTCCAAACATGTCGAGAAGGGATAAAAAAAACAAAGAAAATAGGAGAAATATTCTTGTATATTTATTACCGTCGTTATGGGGAGAGAAAAATAAGTCTCCCATTGTCCGAAACTTGAAGGGTTAATATGGCAAACTATATAGACTATCAGTGATACTCAATCGAAATAGGCATACTTAAACTTTATCAGTGACCAAACGCGTATCCTTTATATAAATGACCAAAGTAGCAATAAAACAACAAAGTTTTGCGTTTCAATTTCTAGCTGGATATTCAGTATTTCACAGCTGTGACACGAACAACGTGATGGTCACGTGACGCCGTCGGTTAGCTAAAACTAGTTTCCGGTCTTCCACAATCTTCACGAAGTGAAATGGAAATATAATCCCTTACCTCCTTTCTTCGGTCCTTTCTGTTTATTTTGTTGTGGTTTCTTAGTGGCCGGTCGTTGAGCTTTAAACTTCTTCGAGCCCTGTGCCATGTTTTCACGACGAAAGAACGGAAATCTGTGGTGGGTTTACTTCTTCTACGCGAAATAAAATGGCGCTCTCGTCACCTCCTCGCAACCGAGCGCCATCTAGTGGTCAGTTGGGGAATAACATGGTAACCATCAGATCCACAAACTGTTATTTAGGCCATATTTTTAAATAACTGCCTTTCAACTAATTTATTCCAGATTCCAAACAGTTTCCTGCAGGCTTCTCAGGTAAGTAATGCATTTTTAAAATTAATTTTCCCCAGCTGATCTTAGATGACTGTGCCAAATCATACATTTCAAGGCAGACAGTATCATGAACTGTCAAATTAAAAAATAAATAGGTTTTCATTTGAGTGCAATGATCATAAAGATATACTATTTTTTAAATCGTTAAATGGCCTTTGTGAAGCTCTCACATCCAAAAATTGTTTGACTCAAACAAAAATCAACTAATTCCACTGCGGTTTTATTGTTTTTACTGTATTGATGTGAAAGAGATTTTTTTTAATTTATTACTGCACTTTATAGCATTATATTCATATACATATATTTGGAAAAAAAAAATCCAGTTTGGAAACATTTCCACATTACAAAATTAAACAACAATAACAGACTTCCACTTAAAGAGGCCATCTGAACAACACTACTTCCATGGTAACTGCAGGCCACACTAATCATTGACAATAAAACACCAAGCACCTGCTTTGATTGATCAAATGTGGAAAAAAATATCGCTCAGAGCGCTTAATTTTGGCACCTGGTCAGGCGTGTATCCGGCTTCGTGGAGCATCTCCCTACAGGTGGCGTGAGAAACACGGAACGACACAATTCAGCCGCAGCCCGGCACAACACAGCGGCCCGAATCCAGGCAACTTTGGCAAACTAAAAGCACCGCAGCGGGTTCTACTTGTCACTTTGGGTTTAGGAGATGCCGACACAAAGTGAGACGTGGTGAATTTCAGTCCAGATTCCAGGTTAATCCCTCGTGGCCGCAGCATGCGGCTTGCCTTTTCGTGCATTTCAGTCTTGACGCAGTGCAGGCAGATGGGAGAGGTAGCGTGTGTGGTTGAGGAGGCCTCCTCAGTGTAATGTACAAATGGCCTTTGTCACGAGGAGTCACGATGGCGTGAAACAAAAAACAACTACCGACAGCCGAGACCAGTTAACCTTCATGACATACAGCCAAAAAATAATAAAAAAAAGATCTTGTACCCTTTAAAAAAACAAAACAAAAACCAACAACAATGAGAAAAGCCGCGCAGAAGGTGTTGACGGCAATAAAAGTTGCTACATATGTCTGGAACACGATCCTAACCTGCCCCCGAAACGTCATGTTTAAATAAACCGAGCTAAAGAGTGCCAAAGAGAAAACCAAACAAAAAAAAAATTTTTTTTTTTTGTTCCAATGTGACTGAGAAGAAGATGTGACACATGGAGTTGAAGACAGGATGAGGAGGGGGCATTTAATGAAAATAAAGATTGGCAGTGAGTATGGCTTGGAGGACTACTTGTTTCTTGGGTTGAACTCCTCATTAATTGCTTCATTGTGTAAAACTAGTAAGGTACTGTTAACAAAGGAGAAAATGTTCTTTTTTTAAGTTTAAGATGGCTTAAGTGCCAACACTACGGGCAGAACCGGACTGATTGTTGGGCTTTTACATAGAGTAAATTGCCCCTGTGGGTGTTCCAAACTGTTCTGCACAAACTAGCTGGGCCACGAGACGGACGATTTATCAATATCCGAATTGCGGATCTGCAGCCAGATATTTCTATCCACTTGTTTTGGACCTCCAGGATCTGATGTCTGAAGCTACAACACATGGCCGCGACAGTCTGGAGTCCTTTGAGGGGTTTCTGGTTGGCGCCCATTAAATGGGTCTGGATGCGCAGAAGTGACTTTAGCGATTGAGAACTAATAGTCCATGGAGGAGAGGGGGGGGTCCAGAAAGGTTAAAAACATAAAAATCAGCGGCATGTGTCGGGGGGGGCAGGTTCTGCTTGTTCCAAATTAAAATGAATTAGCTGGGGTCGTCATGGACGCACCATGAGGGTTGGCAGAAGCTAATGCTCCCCCTGCTAAAACAAAACAAAACAAAAAATTACATCGCAATTAATCCATATTTTTAACAAAAACATTCACCGTCTTTCAGATTTAAAAGTTGAAACATTTCGAAAGTGTTTCTTTTTATTTGTGCAGTTGAAGCTGTTTCACATGTGATACCAATTGAAGTGTGCCAAATTGATGCTAACGCTAGTAGCTAACACTCTATGTAGCTAATCATTGAGGGACCAAAAATAAAAAATAAGTCTTCCCTGTGATACGGGCTTTATTATAATAATTGTTATTTATGTAGATTTAAATAACATGTAATAAAGGGATGCGGCTGACATAAAAGAATAAAAAACAACTGCACGTTCACGCTAGCGGGTGTTCACGCTGTCGTTACGGGCTTGCCCCGTAATCGTATTTATATTAAATTTTTTTACCCTAAAGCTAGCAGAAAAAAAAAAAAAAAAAAAAAAAAATTAAAAAATAAAACAAAAAAGAAAAAAGGGAAAACGACACCCATTCCCTTATTATTAGGTTCTTCATTCTTTAAGTGTGTGTGTGTGTGTGTGTCCAGTGCTGCTACATATACCAATGTGTATGTATATATATATTTATATATATTTATATATGCAGATTATGAGAGTAAAAGTGTTTTTACGATGAAGCACGACTGCCAGTGTTGACGTACAAAGGGCAAAGGGGGGTGAGGTATAAATACAGCCAAGTGTCGTCCTCAGGCTTCCAGCTGATAAACCCGCTCCCCGACCCGGAAAGCAGGTAGAAAAGTTTGAGCGAACCTTGATTCCAGCCCCCCGTCCCCCCCACCCCTCCCCGCCCACCCCCGAAAAATCCGAAAGCTATAAATTTGGACCGACACCCCTAAAAAAGTATCTACACGTACAAAAAGAAAACAAAATCAAAATGTTAATATAACATTTTCGTGTCGCCTTGCTATTTTCTTTTTTTTCTTCAATTAACCACACATTCGGTTATTCTTTTCCTAGAGGGTTTCTTTTTTTCCTTTTTTTAATTATTTTTTTTTAAGATTTCTACATATGTACACACTACGGGCAAGGACACGTCTATTTACAGGCGGATAGCAGCATGTCAATCGAAACCCTAATAAAGTCATACCACTGTTTTCATCGAGATTATCTAACCCTGCTTTTTTCTTTTTTTTTTTGCCTGTGGTTCGAACATTTATTTCCTTTTAATCTCAGCCGTTGCGCCAACAATTTCGCGTCCGAAACGGAAAATTTCAAGGATTTCAGAGTCTGGCTGAGAGCTTTTCATTGTCGCAGAAGCCTTTTTCTTTTTTTTTTTTTCTCCTTTTCTTTAAAACTTAAAAAGGGGGAGGCGGCGGGAGGAAACTGGGTGAGAATGGAGAAACGATGGGAGGAGAAGATAGGCGGAAAGGAAAAGCGGGGAGTTGCAGATGGCTGCAGTGTGTGTGTGTGTGTGTGTGTGTGTGTGTGTGTGTTTCTAAGTTTAAGTGTGTGAAAAAGACGTTAATGTGAGCACCACTGACGTGCAACTGTGACCGCGCCTTTACCGAAATGAAATCGAACCATGACGACGATTGCACACGCATGTGTATGTGTGTGTGTGTGTGTGTGTGTGTGTGTCGAGTGGGATGCAGAAGGTGCGGCGGTGCTCTAGAGCTGGGAGGCTCTAGAGGGCGGTGAGGCGGCCGGTGAGCGCCGCCTGCAGCTCGGAGGGGAGGAAGACCCCCAGCTCGGTGATGATGCCCCCGGTGATCAGCTGGTGGGGGGTCACGTCGAAGGCCGGGTTCCACACCTCGATGCCTGCACGGTGCAAAGGAGACGGACGGATTATAATCCAGCTTCATGAAGGAAAAAGGACTACCCGTCGCGGTCCGACTCCGATTAGAAAGGTATGTCTTTCTGCGTGTCGCACGGTGTCGACGCTGCTCACAAGCATCCCAAAATGCCATTTTTCCTGCACTACCTCAAGACCTCCATCCTTATTTCCGCATTACCGTCATCTCTTCTTAGCTCTGCGCGATATTTATATTATATTTATACATTTTCCAGGACACCTTACTCATTACCATTTCTTTTTTACGACCCACACCTCCAACTGTGCACCTGTTATTTCTACAACCATTCTCTGAAAGAGGCATCTCTTTCATATTTTGCTTTCTTGGTTTTGTTCATTTGTATCTCTATCTGGGGTTTCTGACTCGTGGCCCGCGGGCCAATTGCAGCCCTCAAAACAATATTTTGCGGCCCTCTGTATCCTGGAATCAAATCTTCGTGTTAGTCCGGCCCGCGCGTTTTCTCACATGCATCTGGGGCTTTTATGAAGTGGGTTTAAAAAAACTAATCTTTTCTTTTCATATTTCTATAAAAAACAAAAAAAAAGCAAAAAAAAACAGGGAAAATTAGAAAAACTGATTTAATAACCAGAATAGCCCCCATTAGCCTTGCAAACATTATACCTCCTCTTATACATGCTATCAATCAATTTTCTAACAAATTCTAGTGGCCAACAATAACTCAACAATATTTTTAGGGTGTAATTTCAGAAAAATAAGAATAAGAAAAACTTTATTTATCCCGGAGGAAATTGTCGTGCCAGTAATAAATAAATAAAAGTAGGAAATTGTATAAACAGAAAAAAAAATAAAATAAATAAAATATATTAAAATCATCCATTCTTTGTTTATATTCGTTTTTTAACATTAATCCGTCATGTATTTTTTTAAAGGAATAGTTCATTACATATAAAGATTTACACCTTTACACTAAAACAAAAATTAAACTAAGGAAAAAATTGGACTTAGTGTTACTTCTAGGTAATGATTTTACTGGTCTGGCCCTCTTGACATCAAATTAGGGCCGCATGTGGCCCCCGGACCAAAATGAGTTTGACACCCCTGATCTATATTCTTTATTTGCATATTCTTTTTCTATTACGACTATTAGCACACTTTTCTACCCTGCACTGCTGCTGTGACAACTGATTTTGTGGGATAAATAAAGTCTACTGTCTTTTTTTCTTCCCATTTGTTAAACCATTTCATGCAAACAGATCGAGCTTCAAAACTACCCTAATTTCCAAACTATAAGCCGTTACTTTACACTTAAACAATGATGCGGCTAATTTATGGATATTTTGGGGGGCTAACAAGCTTCATGCCGTCAAAACATTTAGCCGCGTCACATCGGACTAATTAAATTACCGTGCAATTCTGAGGCCGTTCAATTCCGACACCGAGGAAAAACTTTAATGGTTTTCGTGCGCAGGAGGAAGACCAAGATAGCGATCAGCTGGAGGAGGACAAAGCGGGGATAGAAAATTGACTTTTCCTTGTGTTGCTCGCTATTAATATTTACCTTTTTCCTCAGCCGTGTTACAGGCACTGTTCAGAAAAAGAGCATTTCCAGTAGGTAGTTGTGGATCTTACTAGTATGAATTTAATTCTGTGTAAATTTATCATGCAGCTGCAGCTTATAGAAAAGTGTGGCCTATAGATGTATATATTTATCCATTTTTAGCCGGTGCGGCTTATATTCAGGTGTGCTCAATAGTCCGGAAATTACTAAAAATACATCCGCGCTGGTTTTAGTCTGTTCGTGGGATTCTATGATGGTATAAAATGAGATATAGGACGTTCAAGCTGTGAAGCGTGAGAGGCGGGAGAACGTACTGGAACACGGCGTCCTCTCTGGGGGGGGCTCTGCTAATTAAAACCCCTTCTTTAATCACAGCGAGAGCGCCGCAAACGCAATTACAGACCGAATGGCTCGATCCGGCGGTGGCGGACTCGCCCGGAAAAAACACCCGGGGCGCGGCGGCGGGAGCGCGTCACGCCTATGAGGCGCAGGGTGTATCCCTCCGCTGCAGGATACCCAATTAACCTGCGTGCAGTCCTGCTACACACCTGATCTTGTTGTGTTACTGACGTAAACAAAACCGGAGGTTCTCGCACGCACACACACACACAAACACACTGAGTGCAGAGCATTGAGACCTGAAGTGATAAAAATTCTACCCTCAAAATAATGGGAGATGAAGATGTGTAAACCTGTATGGAGGCTAAATCATGTAGAATATAAATGCTGATCTGGGTGGGAAAACACTACCCACACACACACACACACACACACAAGTCTCACCTGGAGCTGCGACGGAGACTCCGTTTATACTGGTGAGCTCCTCCGGGGGGCGCACCTCGATGACGATGTCCCTCCCGCTCTCCAGGCTCAGGTCGCACGACGTGCTGGGCGCCGCCACGTAGAAGGGGATCCCGTGGTGCTTGG
Source organism: Fistularia commersonii (assembly GCF_037954325.1). Lineage (NCBI taxonomy): Eukaryota > Metazoa > Chordata > Actinopteri > Syngnathiformes > Fistulariidae > Fistularia > Fistularia commersonii. The sequence goes on from NC_141318.1 coordinate 3,645,348, forward strand.
CGGCGATGGCCAGCTGGTACGTGCCCACCTTGTTGGCCGTGTCGCCGTTGGCGACCACCCTGTCGGCGCCGACCACCACGGCTGGGGCGGGGACGGGGAGTGTTAGAGGAGGCGGGGTGAGGCGAGAACAGGGGGGAAGGGGGCGGCGTCACGGGCGCACACCTGTGATGTTCTTCTCTCTCATGGTGAGGGCCGCCATGCTGTCGGTGATGAGCGTGGCGGGGATCCCCTCGGCCACCGCCTCGTACGCCGTCAGCCTGGAGCCCTGGTTGTACGGCCTCGTCTCGGTGCAGAAGACCCGCTTCAGCCGGCCCAGGCCGTGGAGGCTTCGCACCACACCTGTGCACAAGGACTCGCAGCTGAGTGCTTAAAATAGCCACACACACACACACACACACACAGACACAAACATGGAGACGGAGTCTTACCCAGGGCCGTCCCGTAGCCTGCCGTGGCGAGCGAGCCGGTGTTGCAGTGCGTCAGGATGGTGACGGAGTCCCGCGGCACGCCGGACAGGATGTGCTGGGCCCCGAAGTTGCCGATCTTCTTGTTGTCGTTGACGTCACGCTCCAGCATCTCCTCGATCCAGGAGATCACGCTGCGGTGCCATTGATATTTGGGGGGATTTAAGGGAAAGGTCAGGTGAGTCATGTGCACATCTCTCGTTTACATTCCAGAACCAGCCGTGATAAACGAAAATCCTCGAAGTAGTGGTCATATTTTCCAATGCACATATATTTTTATGACCCTCCCAAAACTTTCCCAAACTCCTATAAACGCTTCCCATACTTGTGATGTATAGGCACGTAATACTCAGGAGATGCAGATGAAGATGCTATGGTGGCTGAGCCCATCAGAGCCAAGGATACAGAACGCCACGTTCTGGTAGGTTGTTACCTTAAAAAAAATGCTTATTTTACCATAAAAAAACAACTCAAATGAAAAAACATATAAAAATAAAGTGATAACGTAAAACAGCACAGCGAAAAATCCGCCATATTGAATTTGTGTATTTTTTCGCTGCATCACCGGTTTTGGCAATTTTACACGGCGAAAGTCGACATGGTGTGTCGTATCCAAGCAAAGATCAGCTCCGTGGGGTCGAACCAGTGCGTAAGATCCGGGCGCAGTTTGAAACGGGAGGAGCGTTGGACCCGAAGTTACGTTTTGGGGCGTGACGCCGGCATCTCAGGGTGCGCGCGCATCCCAAATTCCCCCTCCGCTTGGCTACGGAAATATGAAAAAGGACTTCATGCAAGCGAGGGCTTCATCTTCTTCAGCCTTCTCGCTCTCCTGGGTGCTCCTCGTTCCTCCAATCCCGGCTGTCGCTAGGTGGGGAGGCGGGGTCAGCTGTCAATCACAGGGACATCCGATTGATCACTCCGATGGACAAGTTAGTCTTCAGTTGACCTCCTGACTGTTTTTGGACTGATGATAACCCAGGCAGGAGAACATGGGCCTGACCATCTCGCTCCGGGATGGTCAGCAGCAGCATCTCCAGCGTTCCTCGGCCACAGCGCCTCCTCCCCGCTTAGCTGCGCGTTGTTTTAAAAATAGACACCCCCCCCACACACACACACACACACACACTGCTTCTCTTCCACGCTGACATCTAATTTTCACTTCACCTTGGATCCGACAACTCTCACGTTTTGCCGCCTCTCCCTTCCAACACCTGCCGACCGTGTTGCGTCGCCGCCGACGGCGGCAAGGTGAAAAGCGCCGGAGCTCTCCTTGCTGCATCAGATGGACGTCCTCCGGGTTCCAAGCGGACCAACTTGGGGAAACGGAAATGTTTGATTGTTCGGACGTCAACGGCCGAGGAGGAGACCGGGATTCTTGAAAACGGGCATCGCGTTAGCGCGCCCAACAAACACCCGAAAGGTTCATCGAGAATGAACGGTCCGCGGGTGTGAGCGGCCGAATGCTCGGACGTCCCCGGCCTGTGATTGACGGGCCACCGGACCTGGTTCAAACCTGCCTCTTAGCCATCGGTGTCTCCACTAATGACAGGTATTTTTCTTCGCCCAACGGCCAAATGTTTACCAAAACAAAACACAAATAAGTCAGGGTTATTCGGGCCCCCCCTCACCTTTCTCGCAGCGGCCCGGCGTTCTTCTCCATGCTCTCGTTCTCGGCGAACTCCATGAGCTCGCGGGCGGCGCGGCCCATGTTGACGGCGGTGGGCCTCGCAGAGGTCAGGTGGCACAGGGACTCCCTGATGAAGGTCACGGGGTCCTCGCCGCCGGCGCCCGCCCGCAGCTCCACGGCCAGGCTGAGGCAGCCCACGATGGCGATGGCCGGGGCGCCCCGCACCTGAAGCGAGGGGAACGGGGGGGTTCAGGAAAGTTAGCGTCACGACCAGAGACGCCTGGTGATCAACTTGTCACGGCGGCGTTGAGCGGAATCGTGCGGTCGCCTTCTTCCTGCTACCGTTGAACTCCATCATCATGACATCATCCTCGTTGCACGTATGGCTCATTCCTCCACTGTGACACACACACACACACACACCAAACCAACCCGCTTGTGTGTGTGTGTGTGTGCGTGTGTGTGCACCCGGCAGGGAGACAAAAGATGAGCTCAGACCCCCAGCTTGCATTTGGGAACAGAACTGGGGGTTCACCGTGCAAGAACAACACTCCAGCATGTTTCCACACCCCCAAAAGTAGGGGGCTAGAATTCATGGGTGGGGGTGGGTGGGTGCAGCGAAGGAGCTGGAAAAAAAAAACGCGAACAAAAAAAAAAAAAAAAAAAAAACCCGGCAGAGGTCATTAATAATTCATCAATAATCTCTCCCAAAGAAAGAAGGGGAGGGGGGGCCGTTTCATGGCGGGTGGCTGCTCGCAGATTCTCGGGTTTGTCGAGATCTCACGAGAAAAGAAAAAGAAAAAAAAAAAATCGAGAAGAAAAGAGGGATGATGAAGATGATGCTGAGGGAGGTGCAGCTGCAGGTGCATCAAAACAAATGAACAATAAATACATTAAAAAAAAGAATAACAAGAATAATAATAAGAGGCTGACGAGCGGGGAGCTGCGGGGAGCAGCTGCGAAGCACAAAAGACCCGACAGGAACACACACACACACACACACACACACACACACACACACACACACACACACACACACACACACACACACACACACACACACGGTATGAATGCACATGCAGCGGGCGTGCAGGACGGATCTGCAAGACTTTTACCTTCATGGACTTGATGGCCTCGTAGGCGTCCTGCACCGAGCGGATCTCATCGTACACGGTCTGGTGCGGCAGGAGCAGCTGGTTGAGGATCTGCAGGGAACCGGCCCGGTACCGGATCGCTTCCAGCGTCATGACCGACACGGGGGTTGGCGGGAGAGGGGTGGAGGTGGTGGGGATTGAAAAAAAAAAAAAAAAAAAAAAAAAAAATCCGAGAGAAGAAAAAAAAAACAGGAATCGATTGGTGCGCGAACGCACACACACACTCACAAACACACTCACTCACTCACTCACACACACACACACACACACACACACACACACACACACACACACACACACGCTCACTCACTCACTCACTCTCTCTCTCTCTCTCTCTCTCGTTCACACACTCGCCGGCTCGGAGCGGATGCGGGCTGAAGTGACGGCGGCCTGGCCGTCGGCGGTCCGGGAGAGGCGACGCGACGGGGGCCGGTGGGGTTGAAGGAGGGGAGGGAGCTTGGCGGCGGCAGGAGGAGGAAGAAGAAGCGGAGGAGGAGGAGGAGGAGGTGCGGGAGAGACGGAGCATTGGAAAAAAAAAAAGGGGGGAGAAGGTCCTCTGTGTGGCGCGGAGGGGAGATAGAAAAGGGAGAGGAGCGAAGGAGGAGGGCTTGTCGGAGGCTCCACGCTGACAGGCAGGCGGACACGGAACCACGTGTTCACCGAGCCGGAAGTGCTCGCCATCGAGGCCACGCCCACTCCGGGCTCGCGCGTCGTCTGATTCGATCCGGGCGTCTCTTCCGCATATCGCGCGCGCAGCAGCACCATCCCCCTTCCCGCTTCCTTCCCCCTCTTTGTCAGGGGAAATTTCAAATTTAAATAACATTATTAGCATAACACACACACACACACACGTCTCTCGCAAAGACTGCGGGCTTGTTGTTCTGTTTTTTGTTTAGGTTTTTTTGTTTCAGATTTTATTGTTCGGCGCCCCCGAGTTCCACCCTCGCCTTGTTGTCCCTTCGTCAAAAGTCTTCCTCGCAGCACTTCCGCTTTTAAGAAAAAAAAAATCAATTTAAATCTTTAAAATTCAATTATCATTGCACCATGGGAATATGTGTAGGAAATTGATAGAAAATTGAAAAATATCTACAATGTATGCAGCCTACTGGAAATTTTGCACAGGAAATTACTGTGGAAATGACAAATGGGAGATGTGTCCAGAAAAAAAATGTATCGTAATATTTATAAATATAAATATTGCTCGGATGGGAGGTTAAGAATGAGAGGTGAAACGTTCTCATGGAAAGTAAATTCTAGCTCAGTTGCTGAAAATATTTCAACAAGAATGAACCATGACCTGGACGCCTTCCATAGACATGTTCTGAAAATTTATATATTTTCGAATTATTCATTAATTTCAGTTGTGACTTGATATTTTTCTGTCCGCTATTTATTCTTCAACTGATTCACATGATCTGGACATTGACAAAAAAAAAAATATCTAGGAGGAAAACAAGTTGAGGAAAAGCCCCCAAAAATAATCAAACGTTTGAATTTTTACTTTGCATATTGCTTTTATTTCCTGCTGTATATGAGGTAAATATGTTTAGATGTTTCTAGATAAATCTTTTCTATACTTTCAGATTTTAATTTTAGCATGTCATTGTCTGTTAAGTATTTTATGTGGCTGCTGCCAAATCATTTCCCAATCCTGGTATCTTAAGTACATCTCGTCAACTTTTACTTTGAAAATAATACAATACTACAATATCAGGCATAACAGACTCATAATGTTGCTTTGCAATGACAACCATAATACACACACACAAAAAAAAAATAAATAAAGAAAAAAAAATCAATGGTGTCATGTGTTTACAGCAATCCCATTAATACATGAATTGCAGAAGTGTCATGAACTAAACATGTTTTCAGTTTTTATTGCTGTTTTACTGGGTATCCAATAATAAATGCATTAATGAAACAAACCCACACACTTTTTCTGTCCATTTTATTCAAATTCTACCACATACATAACTTCTCCACAAGCAGGCCCCGGTACATTCACACCTCTCAGCTGCACGAATCATCGTGACTCACAGATGCAGAGAAAACACTGCTGTTTATTTATTGGGTATAAATAGTACATTTATACTGATTGCCCTCAACAGATTGTAAAACATCAACCATATATTTTACACTTTCAGAAGAACAATGATTACTAAGAACCCCCAACGCCACAAAAAAACTGAAAAAAAAACTTACATGGAGTGAAATCGGTTTCCAGAGACTTACAGGAAAGAGCAGTCAAAAACAAAAAACAAAAAAAATCTGTGTGTGTGTGTGTGAGAGAGAGAGAGAGAGAGAGAGTACTGAGTGTAACCAACAGGACAAACTTTCACAATCACCCCCACCCTACCATGGCCTGACCGCCCGGCCACCACACTGAATGCTGATCAGCTTGGTCACCATGACAACAAGACAGCCTCAGAGGCCAGGAAAGTTTTTTGGAGTGTGTGTGTGTGTGTGTGTATCGAGGGGAGGGCTGACGTGGCACGGGTGCCCGAAGTGAGGAGAGGTCAGATCCTTGGATTTGAGAAAGGCAGCGCTGCTGCAGTGCTGTACTTGGTGCTGGTGGTGATGGGGTGGGGTGTAAATAAAATAAACGCCCCCAAACCCCCCCGCTGTTGGCTCAAGTAGTAAATAGTAGTGTTTTGGAGTGCTGCTTCTGTTTACATGCTTTCTTTTTTGGAGAGAGACAAGAAAAATAAGGACTTGAAAAGCAGTGAGTGCGTCAATTCATTCATTCACTGTCGATACAGCTTATCAGAAGAACAAGATTTGGGGGGCGGGAGGGTGGAACCAATCCCTGCTGACATCAGGACGAGAGGCAGGGTTTAACCCGGACAGGTCAGCTGGGCCAAGTACAAACACACCCAACCATTCACTCCGTCATTCACACCTATGGACAATTTAGTCTTCAGTAAACCTGCTAATTGTTTGTGGAGCGACAGGAAGACCGAGAACCCAGGCAGGGGAACATGGAGGTTCCGCACCCGGTTGACCATCACCTCGCTGCGAGTTGAGACTCTGGAGGTCACCTCACCTCAGGACTCTTTGCTAAAGGAGAGCCGCGGCAAGGAAATTAGGTCAAGCGTGTGACTGCTTATCATGTGACTGTAAAAAAAAACAAAAAAAAACTTAACTATCTGGTTGGATTAGAAATGGAAGAGCTTCGGGCTCAGATAGAAACAAACAGGCTCCGCCGTCGACGTCGCTTCGGAGAGCAGCAGGTTCCCACACATCTGGCGAAGCAAAGCAGCATGTCTGCGCGTATGGCGGTGTCTGGACCAGATTCACGCCGTCTGCCTCTGTCCAATTAGAAGACTGCGTTTCACCGAGTCTGCCCGAATCCGTCCCCGCAGGGTTAGCGCTGAGGCAGTTATCCAGGATTCTCATGGATCTTCAGAATTACGGCGCACGGTTTTGCCATCGCCCGCTGGCACGGATCTACGCTTTGCTAATTTAACTTATTTTCTAACCAAAATGAATGTTCCTGAACATTTAGTACAAAAAGTGATCTCATCAGCTTTAAAAGTAAGCTAAACTTAAAAACACAGTTGACAATAAATCAAGAAAATTGCATGATTTTACCAGCCAAAAGTGAAAATTGTGTAAAAATCTACTTGAATTTACTGAAAATGATGAAACCCACCATGCCCCTGAGAAGGAAAATCAAATTTGGGAAATTAAAAAAGTGAGAATAGTAATGAGGTTTCATATTTCTGGTTACTTGGATGGTCTTTGAACGTAGCACGCGTTGCTTGGCAGGGACCTCCAGTGTGGAAACAGAAGCAACGAGGGGAAAAAAAAGGGGAAAAAAAAAAAGGGGTGAACTCTGCCACACTGGCTTTTGTCCCTCATGTGAGCAGACACTCCGGCTTCCCACTGCACGACGGGGGAAGCACTCAGCCAGTGTGCAGAACAGTGAAATCTGGAGAGGGATTTTTTTTTTCTTTCCTTTTTTTTTTTAAAGGCGAAGGACCCGTCGCTAATTATTTCCTAATCGACGGCAAATAGACTTTAACTCCATTCAGGAGTCGAGGGGGGGGGGGGGGGGGAAATCCGAACGCGGCGCATTAGTTAGAACTCGCCGTAATCTCTGAGTTTAGGAATTAGAGGCGAAGTGAAGATGACAGAGGCAACAAAGGGGACACAGACGAGGAGGAGGAAGGAGCCATCCTTTTCGGCGGGGCTAAGCCCCGACCACGTTCGCCGCGCGCCGCTCACACCCCCCCCCCCGACCCCAGGGGCGACGCCACGTCTGATCCGGTTGTCTCCTTGGTGACACAAACACTAATCCCTCATTATGGGATGTAGGCTGCGGCGCCCCGAAGCCCCATTTTTTTTTTTTTTTTTTGATTTTTTAGTCCCATATCACACCACTCCAAATGCGGCAGATTACAGTAATCTGGGAACACTGGAGCAGACAGATTAGATAAAGATCATTACAAGCATAAAATGGGGAAGCAGGGGGCTTAAAAACACCCCAGTCTATTGGTAGAGCACTCTTTAGAGAACACACACACACACACACACACGCACATGCAAACACACACACACTTTCTGTTCATCCACCAAAATAATCTGAGCTGATATAACAGTTTAAACCACAAGTTACCCAACATCAGTTGGCAAAGGAGAGATTAGCGTTTTTCCAACTGGCCATAAACAGACGCCAAACGTTTGGCAGGATTCAGAGTCTCTCGGAATAAGCGCGTCTTTTCCATTTCCTTCATCTTGCTGGGCTTCGAGAAGGTCTTCAAAGGTCAGGGGGTCATGTTGGGTGGATTATTATTTTGGGACCTACAGGAGACACTGGCGCCGGATTACTTCACGGAACAATCTGAAATCAAGTTCTCAGCCTCCAGGTCGGACGTTCTGAAGCCGTCTCAAACGGGAGCGTTGAGGCCGAAAGTGCGTCTTCCTAATTTATAAGAATGAGGGAATTTTCAATTGCCGTAAAGGACAGTGATCAGCTCTTTTCTGGGAGCAGGGGGGGGGGGGCTCACATTTTCAAAATAAAATGAACTTCGGGGGGGGGTTCGAGAGTCGAGGGCGATTCACTGCTGGGTACTTTTGAATTGGAAAGCAAAAAGACATCAGCGATAAGCATAAAAAACATGATTTTTAAGCTTTCTGTGCCTAAGGCTGGAAGTAAACGGTTGCTGATTCGGCTCAGAACCAGCTAAACCGCCGAACGAGTGCAGCGGTGAAAACAACCGCATCCACTTTTGACATTGTTCTTGGAAAAACTACTCAAAAACCCGCCAGCCGTTTGGACAGAGAAGGCAATTTCTCTTCCTTCCTTCTCCTTTAACTGCAAAGAGAAGTCAGGTCACTTTATCCCTGACATTTCAATGCTCTTTGAGATTTTGCCTCTGTTTCCCTTGATATATCTATAGATATATTTATATTTTTTTAAGCGTGGCGACCCCCCCACACAGGCAGACGTTTAGTCGTGTCCAGATGTAGCGTCGCATCATTTTATGCCGGTTTTAAAGCAAGCAGCTGAGAGTCAAGCTAAAGGTGCTTCAAGTACATACATTAGTGTTTTGTTCTGCGAGTGTGTGCGGCTGAGCGTGGTGGGGGAAGATACAGGGAGGCCGACGCTCATCCGGCACGTTTTCTTTTGAGAGATTCCAGCTGAGGAGGAAAGAGAATGCATTTACGTACATGGAGATTTCCCCACCGGGGGCCACATCAGATGACAGTTTTCTCCTGATAAGAACAAAAATGTCTAACGTTGTGAAACCATGTGCGCGAAACAAACGCGTGACTTGAAAAACGGACTTTCAGATATGACAGCTTCTTCCAGGGGAAATGCCTGCCTAGTCTTCCAGGGTAATTTCTTCTGAAAATTTAATTTGATTATTGACTTTGTAAAAAAGGATTAGCTTTAAAATATGAACCACATCCAAATGCAGTGACTGAAATAATGAATCAGTACCCGCCACACTGAAGACGGAGAACGTCTTGCAATGCAAAAAAGGTTTCCCGTCAGCCCTTACCTCGGTCTCCACCATTTTCAACCTCCCCAGGGCGTCCTTAGCGGCGTCCTGTGTAAAGCACAGACTGATGAGACCCTAAAGCAAACCCGGTGACAGCTGTGCGGATGTGAGCGGAGGGTCTTGCACCCACCCTGTTGCCTTGGCTGGAGAACTTCTTCACAGAGTCGGTGAGGCCTTGCGTCAGGCGCCGCAGGACGTTTTCATACTCTGCAAGTTCAGCCGAAGGGGGGTGCGTTAAAGCCTGGCGTGGGGATGATCGGGACTTTTGAGAGGGGAGGCGGGTGAGATGTCACCTGTCAGCAGATCCGGCGGGGCACGCTCCAGCTGGGCTTTCTGCCACTGCAGCCGACGCGTGACCTCCCTGTGTTGGTGGACCAGGTCGGGCGGCGGGTCCCGACGGTTTTTCCTGTACTCTGCAATCTGAGGAGAAATGACACTGTGACCCACAAAACCCTCATCCACCCACTGGGAGAGAATTCTGTGCCGTTGATTGGGTTACGACACATGTGTACACACACACACCTTTCTATCCCAGCGCTCCTTGTCGTAGTTGAGGAGGCTGAAGCTGTGGAGTTTGTACTGGGGAGGGGAGTGATTGTGCTGATGGCCCCCGCCGCTCCCTTCATGCCTGGGTTTGGAGCGCGGAGATGGAGCCTGGCGTGAACACACAAACGCAACGCATCGCTACATGGGCATGGAATACATGTGTCTGAACAGGGGGGATGGTGGTGTCACCGGTTGTGCTGTTTTTATCGTATCAGAAGTACTACTGCTCAGACCACTTTGGTTTAATTGTACTTCACAGTGCCATCTTGACTTACAAGTTTCATTCCTTCTGTGGCTGGACTCCTAACTCAATTTGCGTGTGTATCAAATTAATTTACCTTCAGCTGAGGAGGTTGGGGGATTTTTCATTTGATGATATATCACTTCACTTACACACAACACACTCAGTGCTATGAGCATTGCTAAATGTTAACTTGCACATTTTGCAACACTTTATTGCTAAATGCCTGTTGTGTTTTTAAAATGATCAAACCGTCCCCGACCGGCTTCGAACAACTCTTCCCATGCCTCATCCGTTGACGTTCCCGCCGTCCGCTGCATCAAATCCCTGTAAAGGTCTCTTGCCTTGTCACAAATGACACTCTCCATCACAGTATTTCACCAACAACAACTTCTCCATCTCTTCACAAACAAATCTTCAACATGCAAACCTTTCCCAAGTTTTTACAATGACTTCCACTGGGCTACTGATTGGCAGGGGGGTCCGACTGTTTTTAAATGGCACGTCACAGATAGTGGTGGTCAAACGCTCATCCTCCTCGCTCCTAACTCAGATCTGGGCTCGTAACACAAAACAAGAAAAATAAATTTAAAAGAGTCAAGGTTCTGTACTTCTTCCTCTTTGGTCAAGCAAGACATGGAAGAGGTCACTGCACAGCGCTTTAAAAAAAAAAAGAAAAGAAAATCCTGAACAGCAGCGCCCCCTGGAGTGACTGCGGATTTTCTGTGACTACAGACTTAGTGGCACGACCCTCTTTCCAGATCAAGATGTCTGATCTTGGTTTCCAGCTTGCCTGTGAAGGACATGAATCACGGATCAGAACTCACCCGTTCCTTCTGCCTCTCCGGGGGAGAGAGCGGGGAGGCCGGGTCCAGGACCAGCCACTTTTCTGTCACGGGCTGGAACTCCACCCCTGATATCGGCTCTCGGATCTTCGCCCGCACCTCCAGTTTGCCGCCGGTGGTTTTCCGCCCATCCATCACCTGGGAAACACAAACCCCACATCAGTGCTGCGCGAGCAATTTTAAAAGGTGCACGCAATTCAGCTGGTTTGCTTGGATCGCTCACATCTATGATCTCTCTCACGTCACAGTGGTTCTCCAGAGCCTCGAGCTTCAGCTGGGCCGTGCCCACCACCTTATCCGTCTTGAAAAGACCCCTATCCACACACACACGGGACATCATGGGTTCTGCAGACAGTGATGCTTCCTGCGCTTCGCAGGTAGACGGGCAGCAAACCGGCCCTGGTCCGACTTCTTACCCCTTATGGACGATCTCGAACTTGACACCTTTGGACTGGACGACGCGCTTGAAGCCCCTGTGGCTCCGGTTGATGTTGAGTTTGAACTGCTCCTTGAACTCGGGGCTGCAGGTGCTCTTCACCGTGCTGGTCTTGTCCCTCTGGGCCTCCTCCTACATGCATATGCACACACAGGGATGCCATTCGCTTCACAAAATCATCAAACAAACAAAAACTTGAAATCGCACGGCGGCTTTGGAGATAGATTCTTACCGTGCTAGGAAAAGGAAACTCGAACTTGACACTGGCGTCCAAATCGGAAGGTGAGACCCCTTGGGGAGGAAAAAAAAAAAGGGGCGTATCAGTTAAACAGGTCTTTTGTGCTGTGGATCGCTTGTGTTCTTTTGGTTGAAATATTGCATGAAAAAAGTACTTCCTGTTTGAGTTCGCTCACGGCTGGATTAGTTGTTTACGTGCCAACGCTTGAACACGACACAGCGGCTAGATGTAACATAAATAGCTCGAAGCAAGAGGTTAAATTGAAGGGAGGGGGAAGAGCCCCCGACCCGTTCATCCAGGGGTCAGATGAAACGTTTCATTGTATTACTTAAAAAATACTAGGGGGGGTGAGATGTCAGCCAGACTATAAGCCAGTGATTTCTCGTACCTGCAGCTTATGAACAAACGAACAATTAAAACTTCAAGAGGGGTCTTGCTGACCAGACACCACTGTTAAAAACAGCAAGATGTCAAGTCGTGTTTTTTGCCACTGAAAACACAGATTAACGCCCGCGTGTGTTTGTGCGTGTTGCCAGGCAACGGGGAACTGAATGTGCAACCAGCACCAGGAGCGCGCACGTACGGCGCAGCCGGGACTGCTTCAATAGGAGCCGCTCTGTGGGTGACAATCTCGGTATGTCTGTGTGTTTGGGTGCGGCATGGCTTCATCTCCGCTTGCAGCTCCGCGCAGATTCTTGGCCGCTTGTCGGGCTGTTGTTCACATTTCACTCGTAGAAAAGACCCGGCGACAGTGTCATGCACACATCACACTTTCTCTAACACGGGCTGCCTTGGCCGGGTTTTTGGAATGGACTTGGCACATTGTGTTGGAGAAAAAAAAAACAAAAAAAACAAAGAGAGAAAAAAAAAAAAAAAAAAAGGAGCACATCTGATTTCAGAGATGGAAGATGGAGACCTGCCTACCGGAGGGAGCTGGAAGGTTGATGCCCCGGATGATGTAGAGCATCAGGTCACTAGACCCCAGGTTGGGGTAGCTCCTGGAGAAAAGCAAAGAAAAAAAAAAACAGGTGTCACGACCATTTGGGACCAGCATCATTAGAGACGAGCACGGAGCGCTCGGCCTCACCGAGAGCCAAACAAGCCCTGACTGCCGAGTGAGTCACTGCCAGGGCCTCTTGGCTCGGACCCGGACGATACTGGAGCCGAGCCAGGATGAGTCACAGTGACTCACTCTGACTCACTCTGGCTCTCCACGGAGAACATAGACCTGCTCTCACAAATAAATAAAGGTGTTTTCACCATCAAACATTTTTTTACTGTGTGTGTGTGTGTGTTGGATGGACTGAATTATGGAATACAGCGATGGCGAGTGTGACGGCGTTGACTCAAACAAAGAGCGTATAATGCAGAAATTTCAATTTGCACAGCAGTGTAATAGAGGTAGTTAGCTACGTTAAAAACAGTTGCATTCAAGGTACCAGAATATAAAGAAAATAACATTAAAAAACACATTAAAAAAAAAAAAGGAAAAACTAGCAGCAGTGTGTGTGAGGACAGAAAAGTATTTTGCCAATGTAGCGCTGCGGTATGCCGTCTCTTTTCCTCTCTGGCTAACAACAATCTTTGGGTGCGTGAGGAATTTAGGTGTGTGTGTGTGTGTGTGTGCGTGTGTGTGTGTGTCAAGGGCACGGCATCACACTGCACTCTGGGTCCCACCAGCTTTTTAGTTTTCACCTCTCCCAACAAGCACCAAGGATCAGGCCAGAATCCCTAGAGCAACATTTTAAGGGGCTTCGTTTCAACAGGAAGTAGGTCAATGAATGTATGCTGCTTTTTCCGGCGGACGCTGTGGGCAACAAAACAAAACACCCGAGGTGGGTGATGGTGCTATGCCCTGAGGTGAGAACCTGCTGACTTTTGCAATGACCCACTGAAAACTCAGTGCCATGCTATGGAATCTGAGGCGTTGCTCACTTGATGGCGTTGAAGGTCCGCTCCTCAGTGTGGCATCTGGGGACAGGGTGGCCCCTGGCGTGGGCGCTCTTCAGGAGCTCTATGCTTTTCATCGTCTCCTCTATCAGCTTCTCCACCCTGGGGACAGACACATGGATTGTATGTAGTGGTGACGTCAGAGTTGATTTTTTTTTTCTGACAGATGGCGGTAATAGACTTATAAACAGTTGTACCCCCCCCACACACACACACGAATAAATTCCTTGACAGGTTTAGAAAGAAAAAGCCGTGTAAATCGTCGACGTGTAAATGTGGAAAAAAAAAAAAACATGCAAAGTTTGTAGAGTAGAATGAAAGCAAGGCTCCATGTTAAAAAGTTGATCCATCACTGAGCCCTGTCTGTATTTCTGGCCCTGTCACACTCAGAGGCTTTTAATCCAACATGGCTTTTTGGTTTGTGTATGCAAGTGTGTGTGAGTGCACAGCTGTTCCTGTACAATGTCTGAAAACCTGTGGAGGCAGGAAAATCATTTTCCAGAGTTTGGAGAGGGCATCCATATGGCCGCTCCTCCCATCAGTCAGTCAAGGATGAAACTATGAAAATTTTTGACACTTAAAGTGTTTTTTTTTGTTTTTTTTGTTTTTTTAAAACGCCTTGATGACATGATTAAGGACTGGATTAAAACAGATTGGATCCAGAGAATAAAAACAAGAAATCCCCATCTTATATCTCATTAGTTTACAGACCCAACAATTTAAAGATCTAGAAGCATTTTTAAATAAATAGATGGAATCTGTTAAATCGAAAATAGCAAGATGCCACCAGAGGAAGTTTGGGAAAATTTACATGCGTAACCACGGACACAGTGATATTTCTTACTTGAGTGCCTCGCCCACGTTGTTCTTATCAGCGAGCTGCCGGGAGTAGCTCAGACATTTCTTGACATTGGAGGGGAAATCAGTGGAGAGGAGAAATGGACATCAACCATAGTCAGACTCAAAAGTTCAAAGATTGGTGATAAAAAAAAAAAAAATTTTTTTTTAAAAAGGGGCCTTCCCCAGCCCCCAGCCCCCACCCTGACCTCGTGCTGCTTCCGCAAAAGATCCATGACCCCCTGGTACTGCTCACTGGAGCGAGAGGAGCGCGGGGATGTGCGGGAGCGAGCCAGGGAGTAATCCTCCTCACTGATCGGAGCGCTGGGAATCTGTCATGATAGACGAATGAAATGAGGGGCACAGGACACTGAAAATATTCAAAACTTGTCATATCTGCATTTGACATTTGTATTTTTTTTAACCAGGCCAACCTGGCCTGGGAATACCTGATGTACTTAAAAAAAAAAAAAAATCCAATAAACTTGTCCTGCGCTTTGCCCAAGGCCTGCCTATCTGCCGGCAAAAATAACAAAAAACGAAAAAGTAATTTCTAAGCACGTGCAAGGATCCAGCAGGCTGAGAAAACGGCAAACTACCAGAGGCACAAGAACAATATTCCTGGAGATTACACTGCGAGATGGAGCCGGAGAGAAACTCACAAGTTCCGTGAGAGTAAAAGGGGTAGCCGAAATGAAGGGAGTCACATGGGATGAGTGGCAGGTGTGTGATATGAATAGCAAAGTCGCAGAGAACACACGCAGGTAACGTGCACGGGAACACATGCACAGGATGTGAGATGATGGTGATGAACACAAAAGCACTTTGATTTCATTCACTTTTCTCCCTCTTGTATTTCTTTCACATCTTGTGTTGACACAATTCACGGGTATGCTTTACCCTTCAACACACACACACACAATTCTTTATTATCTTCCTTTCAATTAGGCAATCTGAGTGTGTCTGACACCTTGGTTATATCAACCGGCAGGCCCGACTTGGCGGCCGTGATCATGGGGTCGAATCCCTTGGCATGTCTGAGGTGCTGTGCCGCTCCAGTCATGTCCTGCAGGCACACACACACACACACATATGTGTTCAAGATGCCATAAAAAAGGAAGCTGTGCTAATGATAAAAAGACAACCATATCAGTGTATCTATCTACAGCAGGCAGGAGGGGGAAAAAAAAAGTTCACAGCTTACCTTCATCTGCTTGGAGCGCAGTGCCGCGCGCATAAAAGCCTGTCGCCTTAGCAACAGGAAATCCACTTGCTGCTGGGCTGCAAGGACAATCATGAGGAAAATAAGTGAAACTCTTTCCGGTGAGCGCTCTGGATCCACAGCGACGGCCTTTCAGAACATGACCTCTCCACTTCAGGTTGCTCTGAAGGTGCAGAGTCTGGACAGGAGATTAAGAGTGAAGCGCAAAGGGGGCTGCTGCTGCTCGGCAAAAAAATAGGAATTTATTATTTTGGGTTTAATCGGTAAAAGTGTTATTGCCTATTTACTTAAGTCCACATGCAGGATAAAGCAGATTGGGGAAGGCAAGGGGAACACTTATGTTTCTTCAGATGTCTGACCAGATCATTCAGAAGCTAGAAGTTTAATTGTAATTCTCCTTTATTTCCCTAAATAGATCATGCTACTTGCTGCGCTGACATGAGTACATGCGCATGTCTGTGCCAGAAATTTTATGTCATCATGTAATATTTCCAATCCAGTGTTTATATTTAAAAGTTTAAGCCCTTCGCTGCTTGCCATATGAGCCTCCAGAGTAATCGAGTGCTACTGTCTGAGCGAGCCACTTAGTAAATATGTCTGCTATCCGGCCCAGTTGGTTTTGTTCATCAAAAAAAAAAAAGCTTTTTGTGTCCAGCGGACACAGGAATGCCAGAAAAAAAAACAAAAAAACAGGTCGGACCGCATCTCGGTCTCTGACCAATACCCCTGCGGCGCTAACAGATGGAAGTGGGTACAGTTGCCATTCGGGCAATGCCAAGTGAAAATAAACCCCAAGCTTCGCCGGACGGTGGAAGAAAGGGCCTTTTCATGTGCACAGGCCAGAAGGTGCACAGGTGAGCGTCTACACAAAAACCCAGACTGACGGCACCTTTAGGTCCTAGTTTGGGAGTGGCGGGGCCTCCTGGGGGTTGGGGGGCCGGAGACTTTGCTTTCTGGACAGCCGGTCGCACTGCAGGCTATAGCGGGACAAAGGGGGAATAAGGTCATTTTAAAAAAAAAAGGAGGTAAAAGAACAGAATTGGAAACTATTTTTTGTTTACTATAAATATCACACTGCACAGTTAATCCCGTACGATGGTATAACTAATGGTTTGACAACGAGCAGAAGCTGGCATGAGTTTAAGTTGATGGGAATGAAAGTCAGCCGGTCGTATTCTTTTGGCCGCAACAACAATTTGACCGTTTGGCAGTGTCTTCATTTGTTTTCCTTACCTTGGCAGCCTCTCTTGGACCGTCCTCATCTTCTTCATCTCCCGCGTCCGCATCCTGATTAGCAATCTTCATGGCCGTTTCCAGCACGCCCATGAAGCTCGGCTGGCCGCTCTCTGAGCCCTGGAGGGGGGGGCAACCTGGAAGAGCGGAACAAACGCATTCGTACAGAGTCGGACTGGGCGAAAATCCAGAAAGACAGATTTCCATACGTACCTGGCGGCACAGGAAGCTCGGACAGGTTGACAGGCCGCCCGGCTTTGTTAGCTCTGATGGCATCCTGATATTGCTATTAAGACAAGAGATGATTGACAGTTCTCTCATCCTCATCCGTCCTGTGCCATTTATAACCTGGTATTATTAGGCACTGACAGCAGCTCAAATCTTAATTATCAGCAAAAAAAAAAAAAAAAAAAACTGTCAAAGTAGGCTTTGGGGATAAATATAGAACGCAGGGACAGTGAAAGTACAAAAACAGCAACACCCGCGTGGAAATCAGTGTCACCAGTGCGTTTCCACGGAACACGCTGCAACAGTATTTGACTGCCTGGTGTTGCCAGGTAACGGGTACATCACAAATAGATGTTTGAGGGTACTTTTAAACTTGGGATGCCACTGGAGTCACTCCCAGCTCCAAGGAGGTTCTGCAGATAGACCGCCACCTCTTTTCTCAAGAGCAGGTTCAGAGACGGAGGTTGCGTGGCGCCTACCTTAACTATGCGCTGGTGCATGCGAGCCTTGCGGTCATCTCCTTTGCTCTTGGCTCCCTCTGCTGCTGACTTGTAGATATCCATCCGCTGCTGCAGGGCCTCCGCCAGGCTGCTGGGGGCAGGGAGCTCTTTGTGTCAGGACAGAAACACACCACATCTTCAGACTGGGCATAAGTTGGTTCACCCAGCAGCACTTTTTCAACAGAGCCCTGGAATGAAGGCTCCCGGTCCGAGGCAGTCTTACCCGCTGCGGCCACCTGGGCAGGAGGCGGGGCAGCGGAGGCGGCGAGTTTGGAGGAAGGTTGAGAAGAAGGAGGGGGAACATTCTGCTCTTCTACTACTTCTCCTGAAGTTAAACATAAAGGTCGTCAACAGAGTTAAAGGTGATCAGACTGTGAACAGAAGAGTATCAGGTTATCTTTAGCGGCACACAACAGAAGGCCGATTCAGACCAAAAGACATGGAGAGGTGGTCTGGATTCAACTCAAACCTCGGTCTGAATGCTTTGCGGTGTGTTGAAGATGTTTCATGCAGATAGATAGTCAAGAATAGAAAGGCTCACCGGGGGATCGAGGGAGTGAACCGAGATCTATGGGTTTGCCGCTGTCCAACGCCTCTACCAGCAGGTCCAGCTTCTGCAGGAACAAAAATCAGTTCTATTGGCGTTGAATTCAAACTCAACAGGTAAAGTGCCTGGGACACTGGCTCTGTCACCTTGGCAATGAGGTAGTGCTGCTTGGCCTGTTCGATGTAGCCGCTCTGTTTGGCATGTATGGCGGCCAGCTTGTACTCCCTCTGTCTGGACAGCACCGCCTGTTTCACCTCTGAGGGGAGGGCAAAGAGTACATGGTGGTCACATCTGTTGCCATAGATATGTTTTCTGAGGAGGGTTTTTTTTTCCCTATATGTCAAAATAGTTTTAGGTTTGACGTCACAATCCTGCTGCGGTATCAGTAATAATCTACAACTAAAGTATATTTGATGAAAGAAGAGAATCAGTCCTGCAATGTGTCACCTGAGTGCTGAGCATCTGGCTGGCTGGGCGTGAGAGGAGAGATTGCTGGTGTCTCTGGAGTGACAGCAGCCGCTGGCTTTTGGGGCAGTATCAGGTGCACAGGTTTGGAATTGGGGGCGACTGGTGTGGCTTCCCGTGCTGGTTTCTGATTGCCCGGGGGTGAGGGTGTGGGTACGGGTGCAGGCGCAGGCGCTGGTTCTGGAAGCTGTGGCTCAGACTTTGCTTCAGTGCTGGCCTTCCCACCAACAGCGACCGGAGGCGGGATGTCCTCCTCACTGACCGCTTTTCCCTTTCTAACAGACGTCAACATGGACTGCAAAGTCTGGAGTTGGCATAGGTTTGGAAAAACTTTTTCTGTCAGTGCTAGGAACAGAAAATCTGAAAATGTGTATTTGCAACAGAACAACTCAGCAGAAGAATGTAATCTGAGAGTATATGTTACAGACCCCCCCCCCCTTTTTTTCACATCTTTCTTTCACCTTCAAGCCACGGTCATATCTCCGGACTTTGCTCATTTCTCCAGCAGCCTTGGCATTGGAGGTGGCCAACTTGTACATTTCGATGCGCTCCAAGATGCAGGACTCCACCCCGGTTGTACCGCTGGGGGCGGCGGGGGAACGGGATATATTGCTTACAGAGGGAGTGGATGGTGTGACGGCCGGACGGGTGGGAGCAGGTGTTTGTTCCTCATTATCCTCTAAAACCTCATTCAATTCTGCCTGTAAAATATAAGGAGGTCAACGAGAGAGGAAGAAATAAGGATTATTCTATACTAGTTGACCCATCAAAATAAAATTCCAAATTATACAGATTAGGCATGTCATTTATTTCAATTCACCCATATCGTCTTTGTGTTATTGTTGAACTAAACAAACGTTTAAATTGTAAGACAAAAAAACAGCTTTTTTGCAGAGTTTTTGTTTCAGGTTTTGAAGGGGAAAAAAAAACCTTTATCAATTAATCAATTTTCTTTAAACTCATAGACAAAATAAATAATTTCAGTTTCCCAAAAAGTTTTCTTTTTAGATAAAAAAAAAGTGTATCATACCAGTAGATCTTCGTCGTCATCATCCAAATCATCATCGCCCATGTCGTCTTCGTCTAGGTCTTTCATGCAGAGGGCGGCCATACGCTCTATCTCAGCCATGGGGACAGGCGCTGGATGCAAAACACCAAGGAGTGAGAAGAAAAATTGTGAAACAGTTGCAGTTGTACAAGGCCAAAAAAAAAAAAAAAGGAAAAACTACTATCATGACACTTGTATCTGGCAGATGAGATGGAGCATTCTATTACTCAACTCTATCACTCAGCTTGAATTTTAATTCTAATGGTTAAAATTTTAGAATAAATGCTAAGAATTTTCAGACACTTGGTGACATTTTTACAGCTTACTAGCCTTAAGATAAGATACATTTTATTGCTCGCATGACAGAAATATTCAATTGTCACAGCAGCATGTCAGGGTGGAAAAGTGTCCAAATAGTAATAATAGAAAGTATATGCAAATAAAGGTATGCAGATACAAATGGACGAGACTCTGTAAAATATATACAATGGATTACAGAAAATGAAACACAACACAGAAATGCCTTTCGCAAGGAATGTTTATAGAAATAATAGTAGTATAGTAGAAGATGTTGGTAGTAAGAATTCATGAAAATCAGTAAGGTGTCCAAGAGAATGTATAAATAAATATTGCACGGTAAGCAGAGATGTATGTCGTGGGTAGTGCAAAAAAACATTTTGTAATGCCTGTAAACAGCATCAACACTATGGTACATTCAATGGTTTGTTTATTTGTGACATAATGAATTGCTGATTTTCAAGTAACCTTTTAAGAATGCATGGGGGATTTTCTTCAAATACTCAAAAGTGGATGTACAACTCATTTATAGCTCACTGTTGATTTTCAGATCCCTAATTCATTGTACTGCCACGCCGCCTATGACCTTTTACGTTATGTTTTGTTTACACAGAAGCAATGTCTGTCTGGACACAAATTAGCTCGAAAATATGGTTGAATAAATTTAGAACCCATGATTCGGTATTAAACAAAAGTATTTCATGTACCTGGTGTACTCTTTTTGCCTAAAGAAAAGGGTACATGCGCATGATGTATGTGGCTGTTTGTTCCTGAGTTTCCTCAAGTCATAACTCATCTTCCTTTCAGCTTTTTGTGCATTTGGATCAGTTCTTTTACCTACTCGGGTCAGCGATTAGCACAACAACGACTGCAACTATGTTTTTGGGTCAGAGTTCACACAATATTTATGTAGGATGTTTCCGACGTTGTCTGTTTCATACAAGCTGTGAAAAGTCATTTTCAAAGCTGAAATTAATAAAACATATATGAGGTCTTGTACATCACAGAAGTGACTGAACAACCTGGCATTTGATAGATACTGAAAAGGATTTCTCACAGCTGATGTAAAATGTGAAGTAGTTCAGGTGTTTTGTAGCAGGAGGCATCTTTTGGGTAAAAAAAACTTAATACAACTGATTGAGTGAAAATCGAATTGAGTGTTCATTTCATTCATCATTTATATAATCAAATTGTCCTTTCTCCTCGTATCTCTCAGTATATTAGGCAGAGTTTGCTTGAGTTTTTGGGTCAATAAAACAGCCGAAGACTGTCTCACCCCTGCCTTCCCCTTTCTTCTCCTGCGCTCTTCCTCCTCCACCTTCACCGACCAGACTGAGCAGCTCCGCCTCCAGATCTTCATCGTTCCCGTCATCGTCCATCCCTCCGTCCGGGGTCAGGTCGAGGAGCAGCCCCAACTGAGACAGTCAGATTTGTGGAGAAGTCACATCACCGCCGGACACCGAGCCATCTCGACTTCAGAGGCGAGGGTGGTTACCTGTTTGGCCCGCGCTGCCCCCTGACCCCGCGGGGGCGGGTTCCTGCTGCGACTCATTGGCGAATACCTGAACCACAGGGAGAAAAAAAAAACCAACTGAACCGATTAAAAACAACATTAAATACTTCGCCTTTTGCCAGTAGTTTGCTCGAGAATACCTTCAAAGTCAAAGGCGTCCAAGAAGCATAGCTTGTAGTTGGTGTTAGCTTAAAGCTAACTGAAGCCTAATTGCAATTATTTAGCTAATGGTATGAAGGCAATCTACCTGACGTTACCTTGTTAGCTTCCGGTGCCGTGATGCTAGCGGCGCCGGCGGCTGGTCGGTCTCTCAAGCCGGTTCACGTCACGGAACGGAGTTGTATCGGGGTAAAAACGGCCTAGATGTGCAGGACGGACGAATTCCAACGTTTACTCCGGGCTGTCATAACAGGACCGACCGACTTCGATCGCTGGAATTTACTTCCTACATTGCGTCGCCAATAGCAACATAGAATCCGCTTTACGGCGAGACGGAAATTGGCCGTTACTGACGTAAAACGTATGAGCGCGCTCCGGGGCGCACTCAGCACAGGTGGCTAGCTGGGTGAGCCTGGAAAACTCACTTCCAGCCGACACTCAGTAACATTTACACTTATACTCGACGTTAATTCAAACTAAATAGGCCTATAATTGAACTTTAATCAACAGTTATCCCAATTCATTCTATGCCTTATTACATATAATGTTGGGAAACCATGAACTTTGAGGTTGGTAATTTGGCTCTAAGCTAGTCGCTTTATGCTAACATGGAGCCACACCACCATGACACAAAATATTTAAATTCTGTATTATTTTTCATTAATATGTTATGCATGGTTATAACAGGAGCTGTCCAAAGATAAAGCCCTGATGGATTGCGGTGGTAAGTGAGATACTCCCACAAACACAATCAGGTGATCTGACATGCACTGTTAGTACAAAAAATATATGTATAATGTGATAAATGTATTTGGTCTTTCATATTCTAAGAATGCTCAGATCCACTGCAGCTGGAGCCATGCGGGATGAGAAAAGGGGAAAATAAGAGAGATGATCTATCCTTGACTGATGATGTGCAGGTTTCTTTCCACAAACAAAAACAAGCAACACAATGTGTTTTTTTAGAATTTATTAGCTACATTTCCCATTGATTTCAGGAAACTGGGGAAAAGTGTTCCCGGTCCCCGCTACAGAAATCAACAATTTTCATTCAAGTGGATCAAACAACAGGAGAGTCCACTCTTGGCACACCAGATGCTGACCAAGAAACACCGCCTGAGGAAAGTGATGTCAGATGTAAAAAGGAGAAAACAGCTGAATGTCCTGGTTATTTCCAGTTAGAGAGCCTTTGTATGCCCTGTGAAAATGATACCAACGAGAATGAAAACGACAACCATGACGTGAGGCCGGAGCAGAGCGGCAGGCCGCCGCTTCCAGAGTGCACAGATCAAAACCAGGTACCCCTGCAGGTGGATGAACCTTTTGTAACCATTTTGGAGGAACGGTTGGGAGGTGGAGCAAACTCTCAACAGGATTCAGAGTGCAACAAATTGGCAGGTCATTATGAACCCGGAGACATGTGCGCTGTTGAAGTTAAAGAAGCTGACATGGAGGCTACTGCAAAGACATGTTCTTCAAGGAAACGAAGTATGGACGCATGTGGCCTGACGGAGAAGGAGCGAAATATTTTCCTACATGAAAACAAGCGCAAAAGGAGGCATGATAGTGCGGAAAGAGTTGAGAACCAGATATGCAACACCAACGCTGGCCTTCGATCATCATCATCATCCCCATCCTCACCTCGTCCCATTACAGTGGCAGACATCACAGAGCCGCGTGAAGGAGAGATAAATCCTCAGTCCAGGAGTGCTGTCGCTGTTGACAGGTTGAGTCTTTACTGTTCCGAGTTTTCATATTGATATATTTATGAGTATGTGTCATGGCTTTAAGATACAAGATGACAGACATCTCCAGCTGAATCATGTCACCGTTTGTTGAAACAGGGACAAAACTGAGGGCCACGTCAGCATCTCTACCCCTGATCGGGCAGACACTACTTGTGAGCCATGCTGTCCGGGCAGAGAGTGCGAGGCTGGAGGAAGCCTCCTGCCTGATGATGGAGAGCAGACGGACTACTTAAAGACTGATCCATCCACAGCGCAAGATGCGGGGTGTTTGGGAAATCCAGACCAAAAAGTCTGTCCAGTGAAATACTCAGAGCCTTTGGCAAAAGCCATTGGGAGGGAGCAGGGAGATGAGGTGACCATGGCAACTGGTGACAGGGAGGGGGAGAAAGTTACAGATGCTGTCAGTGATGGAGCTGGTCCATGTACCCCGACTACAAACAACCAGCAGGAACTGAATTGTGGTTCTGTGGAACCCTGCACAGCTGCAGCAATATCTCATGGCCTCCAGAAGAAAGGCAGTGTGAGTGATGCCATTCCTTCAATGAATTGCAACTCCTCAGGCCAGTGTTTGGATGTGATGCTCAGAGTTTAATTACTTTGACTCCTGGCCAGTCTACTCCAATCATGCTTTGTCAAAAGAAAGAAAAATCCTTGATACGGAGTTGTGGCCAGAGACAATCATGTTTGGTTTGCACCAAGTCAACTAACGTATAGGCTGATTATATCACGGGTTCTGGGACTTTTGATGTTCCAACCCCTAAAATAAAGGTGCCAGAGGCCCCTGACAACCATCTGACCTCCAAGAAGTTTACACATTTTGATAACATTGCAGCAACCAGAGATGACTACACTCAAAGACAAAAAGACAGGGCCTTCTGTATTTTTTTCTCTCTGCACCACAGCCTTCTCCCAAGAACGAATCTGGCTCTTACACATCTGGTGCGTGTAGCGACAGCCCTCAGACCTGTGATGCTGCGGACCTGTCAAGCGCCGAATGCTTAGCTGATGCGTCAGACCTTCAGCTGAACACGAGGATTACCAGGTAAGAAGGAAAAGGGTCAAAGTCCACAACATATTGAGGTTCAGTATGATGAAAATTAAAATAAGAGGCTGGTTTAAATGAATAAGACAGATTTCTAAAAGAAAAAAAAAACAAGATAGAGAAGATTGAAAAACCATTACACACCTTTGTTCAGACCTGCGTCTCATATACTCACATATTCAATGGATTTCTATATAAAGGTGAAGGAATAACCATCCCAAATTAATATTTCCACACCAAACAAACCTACAGAGTAGCATCACGATTTTCAATGATATGTAGGGGAGCACCCAAGATCCCATTTTTCTTCCCTCGCAACTTTTTACTGTCTGCATCACTCAGGGAGGCCGAGCAGTGGGATAAGACCAAAGGCGGGAGGTACGCTGACAGAGGTGAAGACGCCTCGGACCTGATCTGCGGGCTCATCAGGGAACTCGCCTCGCTGAAGTAAGAGGCTAGAAGCTTACTCAGCTATACATGTTCTCAGACTCTACTTATTCCTCTCCCCCTTAACACTCCAGCAACACTTTTCCTTCCAGCTGCCACGTAAAAACTGAGGATCGCAGATCTGTGGTTTCCTTTGCTAGATCAAATAAAGAAGTTACACAGTGAGACGCAAATGGCTGTAAAGAGAATGGCCATTTGTGGCTGGGGTTCCTATCAGGGAAGCTCACTCCCACACTTGAACCCAACCTTCGTTTAGTGGTCCCACCACACACGAATGTCTACAACGTCACAACAATGGGTTTAAACAAACTTTGAAATGTATATGTTGTAATCAAACCTGACTCATTGCTGGAGTTAAGCAGCCCTCCATATTTTTTAGGGGGACAATGATCTCTTATCCAAAACCAAAGGTGTTCCCTCAACCAAGAACGTGTATAAAATTCGCTGAGCAGCTTTCTCATTCGCACAGCAACCCCTCTATCATCAATTATATCACATTTGACTTTCACTTCAAGACAATTCCGAATTCCTTACCATTTTCTGTTTCTTTACAGTCGAGTGGTTATGGGCGCCAGCCGAGAGCTTGACAACCTTCGCCATGGCAGTAAAACCTAAAGGGTCCGTCGTCCGTTGACATTTCAGATCCAAGTGCCCGCCATCTTTCTCTTTTGTACACGGGTTTAGGGGTAGTGTAGGTGTTTGCTGAATGTCCGATATTGCACTCTGGAATTCACCTGTAGAGATTTTACATGGAGTGGATTCGTAGTTGAGAGTACTTGAATAAACCAGCATTTTTTTTTTCCAGTAACGTGTGTGTACTCTCCCTGGCGAGAGCGAAACACTTAGTGGAGGAGACTCCGGGAAAAAAAAAAAAACACAAACAGATTCGTAACAAATACAGATTTATAACTTTAGCACACAGGAAATATTTACATGTAAATTTTTACGGCTGTTCATGGAGCAACACAAACAAAACTTAAAACAGGTAGCCGCTGCTAAAATTACAATCAACTGGATAAAAAAATGCTGACGACCATGATGTTAAAAGTTATTTCTGACTTTTGTATATTTGTTATGATTTGACAGCATCACCGCCAGGAACTGGTTAAGTCGGACATGGTTTTATGGATTTAAAATAGTCACTTTCTCCTCCCAAACACTCAAGTCTGCGAGTCGTTCACAAAAGTACATGAATGTTTTCTTTGTTTGTAGTCCAATAAAAACGTGCGCTGGAGAATAACTGAAGGCAAACTAAAAAGGAGACACAGCAAACGTGCAAACATGCATAAATATTTAGAAAAGAACAAAACTTACTTTGAATAAGGAATAATTAAATAGGAGAAAAAGGGAGGGAGAACAAAGTTAAACTTGGATTAAAAGTAGGCCGGTTGGAGGTTGGCCTTCAGTCTGTCGCCACCTGCCGCCCGGGCCTCAGGGGTAGATGGAGCGGTACATGGAGTCCACCCTGGGACAGAAGCGCTTGGTGTGGGCTTTGGCGCCGGTGGCCCCGCAGATCGGGCACACGTACTTCCGCAGGTACGGGCACAGGACCTCCCCGCCCCGGCTCTTCAGCCGGTGTGAGCCGTAGACCCCGGGGGACTCACCGTTGTGCTGGCAGAAGCTGCAGATCACCTGTTCGGACGACCTGCTGCGTTTCTTCGGCCGGGGTCGCGGTTTGCGCTCCGGCCTCCGGTGAGCGTCTGCTGGAGAGCCGGCGGCGCCCGGGCGGCGCGCCTCGCAGGCTCCATGTGGAGGCCGGAGGGCGGGATGATCCGGACGCGGGCGCCGGGTGTTCTCTTGCCAGGGGCCCGGGCTGGGGTCAGCGTCGAGGGCACCGATGCTCAGGGAGGCGAAAGCCCAGCAGATCTCTTCGATTTCCGGCTGACGGGCGGCGAAGCCCGGCGGGGGAGTACCCGGAGCGGCGTCCCATCGCATCCGGCGCACGACGTCCGCCAGTCCGAAATAGTCCCTCCAAGGCTGGAAACTTCCGTAGGGCTCCATGACGCGCGGAGGGTGACGGAGGAGCTCGACAGCGCAGAGTGCTGGATGTAATCAACAAACTCTGGCTGGTCAAACGAAAACACGTACCTTTAAAGGTGACTGGTGTGAAGATCTCTAGTCCCAATTTTTCATTTCCTAAGCAAACGAGCCAATCCCAGCTCACAATTGGGCAAGGGGCAGGGTTTTCCCTGGACAGGTCACCTGTCAATCACAGGGGCACAACTGGAGACATCCACTACTGACTTATTTCGTTGCTGGTTGTATTTACACTGTGGACACATGCTGAATCCAGTCGGCCACATAAATCATAGTGGAGAAGCGAGCTCGGCACCAAAGTGGGTTTGTGGCGGCCTAAAGCGTGCATGAATACGGACTGAAGGAACCGAGCCGTCCCAAGTGTGTTGAAGCAAACCTCTTATTTGCATAGAAGCAGCACAGTGCGCCTAATCAAGCAGTTAGAAATTTGTAGTGCTACTTTAAAAAAACATCAATACTTGTTACTTGTCAAAGTGAAAAAAAAGACATGGAAATAAAACCGTTGCATTATTTATTAAGAATTATATTTCAATGACAGACTAAATTGGTTTACAAAGACCAGTCCAAGGCGGGAGGCTGCGCTGCGGCATCCGATCTGAAATCCCAGCTTTCTGGCTGCTTATCACTTCTGCAATGACAGGGAAACAGCCACGTATTGCCGTCAGTCACACGAGTAGAGTTGCAAAATCTCCTTTTTGGTGATTTTCCCTTATTTCACATCTTCACTGACCTGCCACAGTATGACAGATTGAGGGCGGCGTAGAGCTCAGGGGTGCTGGGGGTTTGAATCCCTGCTGTTCCTGACCTTGTGGAGGATGGAGATATGGGCTCAACACCTGAGAAATCTGGAGGAGGGAAAAAAAAAAATGATAAATTGTTCTTCTGCCGCTCTTCAGCCAGGTTGAGTTGCAGACGCACTGAGGCCGGAGCTCTCCTCGCTGTTGCTTTTCATCCCTGGTGAGTCACACAGATAATGCTTCAGGTGGAAAGCCCTCTGTTGCTCAAAGTCACGCCGCTGGAATCACAGAAAAAAACAATTCGCAGACAGTCGTGCAAGAGACCCCCTTTTAAAAACCTCACTTTACCTCGTGGCTCAGTCGTATGGCGGCATCTGTGAAGGACTGACGCTCTTTTTCAAAAGCCCGCCTCTGCTGCTCGAGGTCCACCCAGCGCAACCGGAGCCGGTCCCACTCCTCAAGGAAGTAGGAGTCGGCCAGCTCAGGGGGAAGAGGCGACGCCAGGCTGTCCTTGAGACGTACGGCGGGCAGAGACCATTGTTTGGAACCGGCCGCGTCACATGAGCGAGAGATTTGAGGTCCTACCTGGAGCATTTGCTGCTGGAGCCTGACAATTTCCTGGGTCTCCCTCAGCTCCGACTCCAGCTGGGCCAGAAGCTTGTCGTGATCGGTGCCGACGTTGGTTTGGCCTGCGGGGAATCAATAAATGCCGATGACACCCTCAAAAACAAACAGCATTAAATCTACCCGCCAGAGAAAACATGCAGCGGTGTCGTACAATTCAGCTTTATTTTTTTTTTACCCTCTGAGACAACGTCATCCAGCCTCCTTTGAACCTTTTTCCAGCTCTGTACCACGCCTCCGGTTACATGGTCACCAAGTGCCTCCTCAGCTTCCGTCAACCCTTTTTCTTGGTCTTGGGCCTCCTTCGGAGCATCTTCGGCGCTTGACAGGGTCTGGAAAAGAGAGGTTGCACTGAAACACTCGGTCTTGGACTAAGCGCTAGCTAATCAGATCTCTAGGATTTCCCCAAATTCCCCACGTGTGAGAATGTGGCTGCAGGACGTCAAATTTAAAACCATCTGACGGCCCCCCTTTGTCTCGTCACCTGCTCCATGTCGACCCTGAGGGCATGGAGTAGCGTGGTGAGGCTGTGCCGCAGCTTCATGGCCTCCCGCAGCTCCGCCTCCCGGCGCTCTAACATCAGGCGCAGCGTGGCGTCCTCGCACCTGCAAGTGAGAAAGGGTGTGACGGTCAGAGAAGCGTACGGATGGCCCCGTCGGGGAGGGGAACCTTACTTTGCAGCAGAACGGGACAGCCTGCTCGGATGCTCTCTTCGGCCCCGACCTCTGAACGGATTGTTCAGCACCTCGATGACTGGAAAAACATTTATAAATGGAAATATAACCTCGCCACCAAGCGGGGATTATTCCGTGAGCCTCACATGGTCCTCTATCTTTCGACCGGTCGGTCAGCTGAGTCAGCCTCTCCTTCGCTTTGTTGAAATGTTGTTCTTTGCGCCTCAGCTCCGCTTCCTGCTGGTTACAACGCAGCTGCAACCGTGTGCACTGGATAATTTTAATAGGTGGTTAAAAAGAAAAGAGTATTGAGAAGGTGCTCAGGCAGGTGAGACATTCAACCATGTGTGGAATATCGTACTTTGTTTTTTTCAAACCGCAGCATGTCCTGCAGCCTCGCCACGTGCTGGTCCATCTCCCTTAGATGCTCCTACAATGTCGGCCCCCGTCACATGGTCAATATATCTCTTTTTGCCAACTCGTGCCCGGCCTACTCACCCTGACGGAGCCTCCGTGCACCTCCTTGTAAGTCCTGCGGGAGGCGCCCTGTGAGACACCACACCACCGGTCGGGGCTGGAGCCCTCATGAGGGTAAGGGTCTACAGTGGAGAGGAACAGGAGGAAGTTCAATTAAAAGTAAAGGACAGGCGTGAGTGAAGATCACATGCACACACATCCAGGTGTGAGATCACCTGAAGACTCCTGGGACCTCCAAGCTCTCATCTGAGCCAACCTGGAGGCCATCTGGCAGTTGTCTGCATTGTTAAGACACAAAGGGGAACCTTGGTGAAATATTTTGCAGCAATAAATCACCCTTGTGAAACTAAAAATGACAGGGCACAAGTGCGGCAGTGCCGAGTCTACACTCGCCTTACCTGAGGAGTGCACGCCTCGGACAGGTGCGGCTTCCTTGAGCACCAGGTGCTGGCCCATATGTCAATCACAGTGATAATGAGCAAGTCGGGGCAGAGGGATTTCATACTTTTAAATCGCTGCCCACCTTGTAATGGGTTAACATCTTGTGGACCTAATGCAAGAAAATATCAACAACTCTGTGACATTCTGATTAGCTCTTGAAAATAAAATGTATTTTCTCCCCAAAATAAACAAATGTAATAAATTTCAGAGGACTATGCAGTCAGATGTATCATAAACTTGGTATTTCAAAACCGAAATATACTGAAAAAGACAAAACATTTTGAATAAACACAGATGAAATATGAAATAAACACTTTATTCGACTTTAATATAAATCAATCTAATGTATAAAGTTCTTTTCCCCAAATGATCATAAACTACTTCACTTTTTACATCAACTTTTCAGTGCTTGTTAAAGGCCAGGTTGGTCAGTCGCTCCGGTGACCTAGAAGACCTCAGATATGTTTTAACTAATTCCAGTTTTGAAAATTACTAAGAAGTATTCTGTGCGAAACACGCAGCAGAAACATCCTACGCTTACACGAAAAACTAGTTTTACCTGTTCTAGAGTTGTTCACTGATCTGAGTAGGCAAGAACTAATCCAAATGCACAAAAAGCTGAAAAAAAAGGTGACTTGAGGAAATGCAAGAAGAGCCACGTACATAACGTGCATGCATGTCGGGGGATTTGGAGAAGTACCGTTCTCCCCAGATAGAAAAGGAACACCGTGTTAAAGGAATAAACGGCTAACAACTCCCTCTGCAATGCGGCAAGCCTCGAAAAATTGATCTATCACTGCTGAAATTTTAAAATTACTATCTCACTTCCTTCTCTTGTTGAATGCCCAGGGCCAACACGTCATCACCCCGGTCCCCTCTGCACGCTGATGAGCTGATGGGATTTGGATGAAAAAGTCTGAGGCAGTCGAGAAACCACACATGCTCAAGTTGTTCTGAGTTACACAAAGAAATTTAATTTCTAATGTCTAAAAGTAGCAAAGTTAAGAAAGATACAGGCAAACAGTAGTACAATTTTTATCTTGACTGGAACATGATTCAGTTGTGGAGAACAGTTACACAGGAAATGTGAGACTGATGTTGCACTGCTATCAAGGCATCGTGTTCCCGGGGTGGGACCTTCGGGAGTCAAGAGCTACGGGCCGGAGACGGTTTTCTGACTTTGTGTTGCGACTGTGTAAAAAGATCCGTGAATGCAATTTGGGGATTAAAAAAACCTGAGGGCGGAGTTTTCAAAACAAAAAAAAGGTCTCCAACTCTTACTCTTAGCTTAGCATCACCAGCGGTCGTAACAGGCCCGAGCCTGAACATGTGACGCATCTCACGTGGTTAGTTTCCAAACACCTGTGTGTGCGCAGACTAACACGGAAGTCACACTTCAATTTCCAAACACTGTAAGGCATTATTGTTTTTTTTTTTTTTTTAATTTACCATGTAAGCTAATACATGTTAATGTGTTTCAGAAAGAACCCCTTTCCCAGCAGCCACTTTGAGCAGGCATAGCATGGTAACACAAGAGTGTGACCAGTCAAGCTAATTCTGGCCCATGCGCCGCGACGGGCTGCTCGCCGCGGAGGAACGAACCACAACGAAAGCTCCTGATCACACCTGTGACAGTGCTACCTTGCCACAGAACGCTGCTGGCGCGGCGGTAGGTGAGCAGATGAGGACACTTGTTAGTAGGACAGACGGTTAAGGCTTTAGATCCTCGTCTTATGGCTGTAGTGTACGGGCGCAGGATGTAGATATCGTCAAACAGCACCTGGTTCGAATCGACGCCTCGCCTGCGGTGATACCTAGGACAGCGAGTGGTGATTTCCACTGAGGTGGATGATGTTGGTGCAGGAAAGTGAGTGAACCTGACCTAGTGCCAGGCGCACTGGGGATTAAATCATCACTCAGGTTAGTGTAATGACCAGCTTCTGACCGTGTCTTAGATGCAGAGCTTGAGGGTAACAGACAGAAGTTGTAATATTATTGTTTTTTTTGGCAATAAAGTGAACCAGTTCCCCTCTTTGGAGCCCATTGGCCCCGTGTCCCGTCATCCTGAAAGGAGCTGCTGGCGGATCTACAGCGACAACAAGTAGAAATGAGGACAGCCTTCGGGCACGCAAGTTCAGAAGCCCTCCACCCGTCTTGCCGTGCTGCAAGAGAGAAGCGTTAAGGGACACGTTAAATACAGAATCTGAAAGGTGGCCATGAGCTGGAACAAACGTGCGAGGAAAAGCCTACATTGTGCTGTTTCAGCAAGAGGAAGCCAATTATAAACTGAAGATAAACAATGGCCAAAAATACTTCTGTTTGACAGGCTGTATCAAATGTGTGTTAACTGAGGCTGAGAAATGGTATAAATTAAAAAAGCAATCAAACTGTCATATACGCCTGTAATTACATCAATTTTATTTCCTATCAATGAGAAGGGGCTGTCGCAAGTCCACAATACTCCATCCTAAACATCAGTGCACAAATAAAAGGTTAAATCAAAAAGTTCCACTGTCTGAATTCAGTTTAAACTCGAGTACAATATTTTAAGAGGTTACCAGGTAAGAAAATAAAACCTGAATAGCTCAGTGAGCGTGACCTGATGCGTTCATTTAAAATAATTTCTTAAAAAAAAATTCACTCTTGATGCATTTAACTTGTGGGCTTCTTTAAAAAAAATCAATTACTCTAAAAACAATTTCTTATCCGACACATACTACTTACAGCCAAAAGAATGTATAAAGGCTAAAGAGGAATTAAGAGTAGGCATGGAGAGATGAATGTGCATGGATGCAGGGTACTCAAAGCTAAGCAGATGGAGTCTGTAATTAACTACATCCCCCGTGTAATTAACAGTAAGCACGGCGGGGGAGGGGAGGAAAGCCTACCTCAGAACAAGGAGCAGGATTTGGGGGGCCTGAAGGGATTATCACTGGAGGGGACCCCGACCAGGAGGGGGTCCTTGGAGGCGTTCTGCAGACAGAAGTTCCTCAGCTCAGCAGCGGCCTGGGACACCTGCGGACCCAGACGGATGGCACCGTGAGTGTGTGTGTGTTTGAGAAAGACGAGGGTATCCTGTTAGTACATTAAGTCAACCCATGCTATTGTTTACACACACTCTAGGAGTTAACTTCTTGACATAACTAGCTAAGTTTGATACAAGTTAGCTTCTTGACATCACTAGCAACTTTGAGGCTAGTGACGTCTTTAGCTCCGGAGTCACAGGAAGCGATAGCGATCTCCCCACCACCTCCAGTCCCCCGACCGGAACAGTTAAAACTGACAGCCGTCAAACGCGGAAGAAAATGAAACTTCTATCGCCCTGCGATAGTTAGCTTTTAGCCGATGAGTTATGGGTAGTTTTTAACTCGTTTATCATAACCGGAGAGACTACAAAGTCTATGAGCAACAGTTGGACTCAACCATTCGGCGCGGGGAGGAGGGGGGGTTGCTAGCTTCGTCTTCCGTGTTTGTGTTTCTGCGTCGAGGGGCTCGTACCTTGATCCTGCGGATACTGGCCTCTAACCGGAGCTGCTTCACGGCCCTCTGAGCGATGATTAAATTGTTGCTGGCGTTGTTATTGGACATGACGGCGGCCGTAAGGTCGGATTTCAGGGGAGGAAAAAAAAAAAAAGTTGAGGGAGAGTTCACGTACGCGTCGACGGGCGAGCGGAAATTGACCCCAACTGCTCGGGGAAAAAAAACACCATAACCCCAGTCAGGGGAAACTTTGGCCTGCCCCTAGCCCCGCCTCCTGTTCGCAATCAAGCCCGACCAATGGGTATCAGAGCTGTCAATCAAACTCGCAAACAAAGCCACGCCCCCTCCCTGCTTGCACAGATCTTTAGGTTAAGTTTTGAGAGAGTGACCTTGAAAAGGCTGCAAGGTGAGCAACCAGTCTACCAGGAAATTCTTTTTGAGTTCAATTTCAATAATGTATCAGGAAGAAACACACTGCTGTCACTGGAGGGGGTAATTGTTGTAGTAAATCCAAATCCATCTTGGCAAAGAAGTACTCTGCCCCAGAGGGTTTTTGAATTTCTGCACACAAAACACTTGTTAGATTTCCAAAGGGGCCATTAAGTTCTCCTGCCCAGGTTATCTCTAGGTTCCCTGTCGTCCACCTACAGTCCAAAACAAAAATCAGTAGGTTAATTGAAGACTTCTGAATGGTTGGATGTCTATAGATGGCCCCGTTATTGACAGCTGACCAATTTAAAAGCCCGCCTCAGCTGGGATTGGCTTCACTCTCCCATCCCAGATATATAGTAAAGCTTTCTTTGTGGATTAATTGGTTATTTCATCACTTGTGCCTCAGATTACGATGCTACTTTGACTGGGAAAAAGCAAAATGTAAAAATATAATAACACCAAAGCACACCACCAACCATACTTAGTGCCCATGGTGCTGGAGCTGAGCAAACTTCATTATTTTACATCTGAAGATTATCTGATAGATTATTTTAGTCTGAAGCAGCAGTCCTAAGAGTTTTTTTAAAATAGAGATTACATGGAGATGAGGATTGAATAAGACAGGTAAGACGTGGACAACTTTCCACAAAATCACTACCAAGACATTTCAGTCTAGTTCAAAGTTCGATGTAATCCTTGTGGCTTGATTTTTCATCTTGCGAGGTATGACACATTTTTCACATTAAGTTTTTGTTTTCAGGTGAATGTTTATTTTATGATACTGGAAAATTATTATTGCTGATGTGATGCAGGAGGAAGTCGATACTGTTACCCAAACATGAAATAGGAGGAAATCCTGCAACAAAATCATCTGGATTTGTGATGGAAAACTCATTTGAACAAATGTAATTCTGAATGGTGAAACAACATAACATAAATGATGTGAGATCCCCCCTTGTCACAATTCATCGAAATAAAACATTTTAAGAAAAATCAGACTTGCATGCAAAGATGGAAAAATAGGATTTTAAATTGAATAACTGTAGTTGTACCCCCTGAACACAAGATGGGGGTGTAGCATTGCATTTCTTAAAAGTAAATGGGAACACGTTGAAGATGACGAAGAAACTCATACAAAAGTCTTATTTGGGAAGGAAATCCCCACCAAGATGCGACAGAAATGTCAACCTGTAGTTGACCAGATGGGTTACTGTTTCCCTGGTTTGTTTTAATCATTTGGAAAATATCTCCAATCGGAATGCCTCCTTGATTTGATTAAATCAACTAACACAGTCTACAGAAACACACTTTTCCCTCTTGATTTTCAAAAGTCAGTTCATGTCTATTTAAGTCATTCTAATTAAAGTTAAACAGAAAACAAAAGTACTTGAATTATTAAAACCCCCATCATGCATTTGTTGTCTAGCTATAGAAGAATTTCATGATCAAGAGCATTAACCAATCATACAAAGTGTGAAGATATCATAACTCAGCATTTTTTTAAGAATTGATTATTTAAAGGACTAAGAATGGCAGCATGGCTCCAGTTTCCACAGTATTTGAGAGGCTCAGTTGAGTGGGTTTTCCCCTGAAGATAAAGAGAAAATGAGAATTAACCTTACAATATTCATTGCAAAGATAAACTCGACAAATGGAGACCTACAACTTGTACTCACAAATAATGGGTCCGACGGTGACCTCCTTCATGGAGGGAACATCTGAAAGGGAGCGTTGTCCTCTTAATGAACAATGCTGTGTAGTGAGGAAGGGCCAGCGACAAATAAGAAAATTGAACGTTAAAGTGATTCTTCTTTTCCTCTCAGCTTTTCCCTTCAGGGGTCGCCACAGTGAATCAACCATCTCCATCTAACCCTGTTCTCTGTATCCTCCTCTCTCACACCAACTAACTTCATATCCTCTCTCACTAAATCTTCTCTTTGGTCTTCCTCTAAGTCTCCTGCCTGGCAGCAGCAATTCCAGCATCCGTCTACCAATCTATTCACTGTCCCTCCTCTGTACATGACCGAACCATCTCAGTCTGGCTTCTCTGACCTTCTCTCCGAAACATCTAACAGGAAGGGTCCCAGGAAGGGTCCCACAGGAGGTCCCGGCCCTGGGACCTCCTGTCGCTCCTTCCTCCTCTCGAATTCCCCGGGCAGAGCGTACCGCAGCTCTCAGTGGAGGTGGTAATTAGCGGCAGCTGGCCGCTGCTGCAGCTGGCGCCGATTCTCAATTGGACCCAGCCGTGTCTCCTCTCGGCAGCCGAGAGTGGCGGAGAGATGGCCGCCTCAGGGTTACTTCCGGCGGCGCTTTCTCTGAAACAGGTGAGTTTTGGCCGGGAGGAGGAAAAACAAATGCGATTCACCGACTTACCGAGCTGCGTTTTCCAGGTAGCAACTGCTGCTAGCTAGCCTGATAGCCGGCACTGGTCTGTTTTTAAGCGTCGTTTTGAGTTAAAAGGCGACAATAATTTTCACTTCTCCACTTCCACTACTCTTTCCTCGAACTTCTCCGCCCTTCGAACAATGTATATTACTATAACGGATTTAATATTCGTTGCTTGCTGGATGTGAAACTCCGCCGTGCTAAACTGTTCTCACGGATACAAAACTTAAAGCTCACCTGGTCTTGGAGAGACATCGGAGGGCACGAACCCTAGCAATTAAACAAATATACGTTTTAAACAGAATGGTTACAGACAAAACTATGTGAAGAAACATTTGTTTCAATCTATTAGTTGTAATTGTATAGTTTCATCGTACAATTAAGTAATTGATACACAGTTGAATTATTAGCTTTTCCCTGTTGCAAAGCATGTAGAGGTCTGTCATTTTTATCATAGGTACTCTACAACTGTGAGTGATAATCTAAAACGAAAATCCAGTTAAACACAGTGTATGATTTTTAAGTAATTCATTTGCATTTTACTGTATAATGTCCGTTTTTGTGGCTCCTGCCACGGGACCGGACTTTGTTGTCCCGGTGTGTTCAGATTATCATTCAGGGAAAAACGTCACAACGGCCAGGAACTAATCAAGCAAGAATGGTTTATTCAAAGTCAGGAAAATACACTTACGAGATATCCCGGGCCAGAATGAATGTCACCCCGCGAGGATCGTTCGGCTCCTCTAGACACCCGCTGAGACGCGTCCAGTCGAATGTGTAGATAAAGAAGTTCTGGCCCCGATCCAAAGGATCAGGCTCATTTTATACCTTTTGGCCAAAAGGGTCGGAGGGAGTCCTGACAATGGCTTCCCCGACCCCCCCCCGGTTTTACGCTCTCTAGGAGTGCGGGCATCTGGGGTGCGGGCATCGTAAACTGCGCTTCGATCAGAGCTGTTGGTCGGAGGAAGTTTTGATAAACTTCCTCCGACCCCTGGTTTACGCTCTCTTGGACTGTGAGCACCTGGGTTGTGTAAAACCGTGCTTTGATCGAAGTCGCGGTTCGGAAGAAGTCCTGATAATGACTTCCTCCGACCCCTGGCTCTAGTCGATTATCCCCGGGGGGTGTCATTGGAACAGCAGGGTAGCGCATTCCTTCACCTTACATGATGGGGTCTCACAGTTACATTTTACAGTCTTTGCAATTGATAGCGAAATAATGATGTGAGGTTGGAGATTCTATAATTTGACGTAGGAGATTTTGCAAGTCCCTCTCTTGACGTGAGCGTCTCCACGTCACACAAGGACTACAAAAAATAAGTAAATACAACAAATGCGTGCAAACACAAGGTATTATAACGGAATATTCTGACAATCCCTCTCTTGGTGTGACTTTGTCACACCACAACTTCTGAGAATGATCTAGCACAGTATGCCAGGGTGTAGACTTCATCATTCTAGTGTTCTTAATCGCGTGATTGTTTTAGCTTTGCGATCTTTCTGTATGTTTGGTCCTCTGTCAGGTGCCTTCTTCGTGTTGTGCGTCAGGATCGTGTTGCGGTGAGTTCAGAGGTGCACACGTGCCTCACCGACTTTTTCTAAAAGTGTTTTTCTTCAGACAGCCGGAGGTGTGTCTCCGACCGCCCCTTTCGACTCTTTATTCTTCGTCTTTGCTTTTGCTTGGAGGTCCAGTCTTCTGCTGGTAACGCGATGTTCCGAGGAGGGGGAACTGCCTTGGCGCAGTGGTTGAGGTGGAACCACGTCTTATGGCCCTCTACCTGTAGGTTGTGCGATGTCCGTTGTTGCACTCTGAGGGGGCCGTACCACCTTGGCGTCCACCAGCTGCTCTTGAACCTCTTCACATACACCCAGTCGAGAGCCTCGTCGTCTTGGTCCGGTTTTTCTTTGTCTGGTCCAGGCCTACGAGAAGACAGAAACGCTACAGAACCTGTTAGTGTGGCCCAGTATGCATCCAATAACACCGGAAGTGGTCCTGACATCGTTGGGACCCCACCCGCAGGATGTTCATACCTTCTTCCGGTATGAAGTTGATGCAGCGTGTACCCGCATCGATCATTCTGGGGTGTGTTTAGTGCAATGGGTAATGCTTCCAGCCATGTCAATTTGGCTTTAGAATCTGCTATTATTTTGCCAATTTCATTTTTAGAACTCCGTTGGCTTTTTCCTCAAGTCTCTAACTTTGGGGGTGGTACACTGAGCCATACTTGTGTCTGATACCAAAATGTGATTCTACCTGTTTCAAATGTTTTTCTGGCCTAGCATATTGCAGGATTGAGGTCATTTGGGTTGTCGTAAGGGATAGGCCTGCTGGGGAAAGTAGTCGTCCGAGGAATACCACTGATTGACAGTGTTTAGTTGTACGTCATTCAATGAACCACGTAGGCAGCGATTGAATATACTTGGAGAATTGGCCAAGCCCTGAGGGAGACGGGTGTATGTATACTTATTTTTGTAATGCGTAAAAGCGAGTTGGTATCGGCTGTTCTCATGCAGTGGGACACGGAAAAAGGCATTGGATAAATCGAGAACCGTGAACCATGTCTGGGCTGGCGTTATTGTGCCAAGAATAACCAGTGGATTGGGAACGGCTTCTCAAGCCGTCATACACTGGGCATCGACTTCTCTTAAGTCGTGTACCATTCGCCAGGTTCCATCGGGTTTTCTAACTGGCAGCAATGGGGTGTTCGATGCCGAATTTGAGGGAACCAACGCACCAGCTTCTATTAAACCGGCTGTGGTGTCACGGATTCCTTCTGCTGCGTCCGGTTTAAGTGGATACTGTGGCCTATAAATTATTTCTGGTTTAAATGCAAGCTTGACAGGGGGGGTGTTAATCAACCCTACATCAAAATTGCCCTTAGACCATATATGGTCAGGGATCTGTGATAGCATGGCTTCTGCCGCGGGGTGATCAGTTTTCTCCCTGCCATGGTATCTTTCTAGATCCATGTCTTGTGGTGTGGAGTTATTAGTGGTGTCAGACATGATTCGATAATATTTTGTCGATGGAGAGTAGACAACGCTTGGCAACTGGGTGGGTACCCAGTCGGTTAGCAATGACGCTTGTTTTGTCATTGGTCCTAAATTTTTGGCCTCACCTTTGATGTTTTGTAAGAGCGAGCAGTGTGGCACAGCTGTGTCAGACATGCGATACCATTCCATTTGTTTAGATGTCAGTTTAACAATTGCCGCTACTCCCGGCTCTCCCACGATGATGTCTCCCATATGCAACACGGACGGAATTTGGTCAGCAGCTGCAGCCCATCGCTCCGCATAGGTCTCGTCATCTTCCCTGGTGTAGTACATTGTGACATGCGGGGGGTCCGGCGTTGGGCCATATGTGCCCTTGTTCATAATCCATGACTTCCAGCGATAAAAGGTAGTGAGTAGTCCTGATTGTCCAGCTGTCTCTGGAGTTAGCAGCATCCAGTAGATGTGTGCCGGTGTTACTTCTTCCTGCGTCTGGGAGCTGTCCGTCACCATGAGCAGCACATCTTCAGTCGGGACTGTCGATGCCACTGTAGTCCCATCTGGAAACATGACTCTGACACCGTCTGGTGTACAGAAGATAGACGCACTCAATTTCTGCAGAAGGTCCCTGCCACAAAGTGGCTGAGGACATGCGTCAGTTATAAGAAAAGAGTGACGTAGAGTTTGTGTAGCACAAGATACCATAGCCGGGCGCGAGAGGGGCAGTCTTGATTTAGTCCCTGAGACCCCCACCACGGTCATGAAGGCAGACGATGGTTCTGGAGCCAGTGCAGTAGGTAAAGTTGAAACAGTTGCTCCTGTGTCCACCAACGCCTGCACTGTCTTGTTGTTCACCATGAGTTTGAGCCGTGGTTCTGCCGTGGGGGTGGGGCACCCCTATTGGTCATTTGATGGGTGTCGCTGCGATGCCAGGTCAGTCATCGGGGCTTCGTGCACCGCGGGCCCCGCATACTCTTGAGGATGTGGGTTCTGCCGATTAGACTGCCACATCCGAGGCGGGGGTTGGCCGCTCCACTGCTGGGGCGGTAGTGATCGTTGTTGCAAGTTCGGGCAGAATCGCCAGAGATGTCCCATCACTCCACATCCATAGCATGGACCCATGATATTCGGCCCTCTCCTTTGGGGGCCCTGTTGCATTACGAGTCCCTTCCCTCTCCAAGGGAGGGGAGGTCTGTTATATGCGGAACGACTGGGCGCATCTTGCTGGTACAAATTGATTGGGGGGTCATCTCGGGTGACATGTGGTGGGGAAGCCGGGGGCGGAGTGCTCTTCTTAGCTTCTGAGGCTTTATTTTGTGCTTCCTTCAATTGGAGTTGCATCAACATATTTTGTGTTGTTTCCTGATTAGTTTTGAGTTTTCTCTGTTTGTCTGCATGTCTGTCAACAGCATGAGCCACCTTCAGAGAGAACTCCGTCCACTCGCATCCCATCAACAGGGGGTCATCCCTTAGGGTATTCGATATATTATCTGGCAAACCATTCAGCACCGCTGACCGGAACCATGCTACCGCAACATCACTCGGTGGGCCTTGTGGGCAAACGCCAACTACGGATTCCCACTCTCCTGCGGCTCGCATTAAGAAGACCACGCCTGACTCGCCTTCTTTCGGGGAATATTTAATAGCAGCAGCATGAGTCCAATTCTGAGGGAATGACTCTCGAATGGCAGTATAGAGGGTGCCATGCACCTGTCTGAGAGGTGTTTCATGTCCCAAAGCGCTTGTGCCAGCTTTTGTTTCTATATCAAATATTGTGGATGCTGTAATTCCACAAGCAGCCTATATGCTGCGTATATC
This sequence comes from Fistularia commersonii, assembly GCF_037954325.1. NCBI lineage: Eukaryota > Metazoa > Chordata > Actinopteri > Syngnathiformes > Fistulariidae > Fistularia > Fistularia commersonii. Next base: position 3,686,236 of record NC_141318.1, read on the forward strand.
TCCCAGGGCCAGGCTAGTTCCCGTTGTAACATCCATCAATTTAGTGATCCAGGCTCCCCCTCCTTGGCCAATAGGGGGCAGTCTGGCTACTATGGCGGCCACATCTGCCATTGCATAGGGCTTATGACGTTCTTGGCCAATCTTATCCATCACGAGGGGCATTACACTTACTTTTCCGGGTCCTGGGCTATTATTCCCAGATGGGCACGTTCCGCCCGACCCCTCATCCTCCGTGCACTCTGACTCTGTACCGCTCTCTATCTCACTATAGGGCACACTCTTTCCGTGACTCGTCGCCGCTCTCGCGGCTGTAGTCTTTGACCTTGTTATCATTTGCCCCGTGATTACAACATTCTGTTTTTTATCCTTCCCTTCGCCTAACCGTCTTGACTTACTTTTTGCCTTCTGATTCCCCTGTGACTGCGTTACTGTAGTACTATTCAACTGGTGCCCCGTTTCATTTATAAGTGTTATTAAACTCTCTCGGTACTTCTGGTGATTTCCCCAGGCCTCCCTTTCTTCTGATCTAAGTTTATTTATGCATGTAAGCGCTGCACCCTTGTCTTGTTCTAGTTTTACTTGCTCAAGTGGGTGCTTGCAGCGACTTAGAGCTGTTTCTACTCGTTCGTATGTTTTCTCAGCATTAGCCAATAGGATTTTCAGTTTACTACGTTCATCCAACCAATATTCCATCGCGGCTTCACACTGTCTCATACTTTTGTCGACATCATTATCAAAACTGGTACCTGCATTCACTTCGTCTTGCTCCTTTTGGGTAGTGCTACTTGGTTCTGAAGGAGGGGCAGACGGCATGACTATCTCTCTTGCTCTGTTCTTCACGTCCGGCCCCTCATTATCAGTGTCTTCATCGTCTGTTGGGAGGAGTTGTCCCCTCCCCTTTACTGTCCCGGTAATTTCAAACATGGGGAGGAGACTAGTTGAGGGAGCTGCGGGGGAGTCGCTGGGGGTGGAGTAAGGAGGAGGCAGGCTGGGGTGGAGTTGCCGTCTCATCTGAGTTTGATGTTTTGCCTTTCCTGAACATGCGGTCGGGGTGGTGGTGACAGCTGCGGCTATAGTGCAGTCCTCTGTTTGTCCCTCCATTTTTGCCACAAGGTTTGCAATATGTGATAACATACTTACTCGTTCTGAGACAATATCACCTTTCTTGGCCCACTTCCCAGTGTTGCGCCTCCATTTAGGCACGCTACATTCTTCCTCCCACCTGGCTTTACAATAAGATATTTCCATTTTTCCGCTTAATAACTGTGTCTTAAACATTCTTGTTAAAGGTCCGGTGTAATCTGGTTTTGGCCAATAAGTTCGCTTTTTCTCTTGTTTTTCAAATTGTTTAAGTTTTACGGTCATCATCTGGGGGGTGGTGGTGTACACCCCGGACGTGAGCGTTTCTACAATCATATTCCATCTATCGGCGAAGGTGGGGGAACCACCTTTACCCTCCTCCGCCAGCACCATCTTACGATCAGTTTTCTTTGTCATTCACACAGCAATCTGCACTTTCACGCCTACTTCAACAGGCTGCCAGTTTACGTTTGCACCGTTAGGTTTCCACTGACACTGCTGCTTCAGCGATCCGGCACAGCATTCACACACAGAATTCAATATACGTATATTATAACCCTTATCCTTATCCCCCCCCCCCTTTTTTTTTTTTTTTTCTGATGTTCTATTGTTTTTTGTCTTCCTGATGTTCTATTGTTTTTTGTCTTCCTAATATTCCATTGTTTTTTGTCTTTCTTTGGCTTTTTGAACACTAACAGTCAGCACGGAGTGATAACTCCCGATTGCCCTGTTAGGTGGGGTCGTAAAACCCCCACTGCGCTTTATTGCCAGTGTCTCAGAGATTTCCTTAATCTCGACTGGTCTCAGACTCAGCCACCATAAATTTTCTATATTATTTAATTCTTTTTGGTTACCAAAACAAAACAAAAAAAATAAATAATGGGAACGGTATTTTGAACACTAGCGATCCACACGGCGCGATCAGTTCCGCTGATCCACTAGGTGGAGTTTCCGGCTCCCACTGTCTTCTTTCACAGTGTCTCAGAGGTTCTCCTAACCTCGACCAATCCTACATCACATCATCTCCTCCCTTTCCTCGGGGGCGATCTTTTGAACACTAACGTCGGCACAGACCATCGTCTCACTATGTCTGATATTCCGTTAGGTGGAGTTTTCGGCTCCCACTGTCTTCTTTCACAGTGTCTCAGAGGTTTTCCTAACCTCGACTGGTTATGGATTGATCACTGTTCTCCAGGAGTCCTCGACTCCTCCGGAGGTTCTCTCTCAACCTCAACTTCACTTTACTTCGGATCCCACACAATAACCCTCTGACTCCCCACTTTGATCGATTAGTTCCTCTCCGTCTCTTGTTTTCCTGATTTATTTTCCAATTTATATAATTTTTATTTGTCCAATTTCAGGCTCTACTCTGTATCAGATTTCGGTCATTCTTTGATTCCAGTAATTTATAATATTCAATCACAGTTTTTGGAAAAGGAAACTGCTTACCTTTAGTCGTGCGCACTGTGTGGAATCAACGAATTTCCGTCTTCGAACACCTTCGAGCCTGCTTTTCTCCCGGAGATATCCCGTCGGGAAGACCACACCAGTTGAAAATCACATTTGAAATCACGTCGGGGTCACCAATTTGTCCGTTTTTGTGGCTCCTGCCACGGGACCGGACTTTGTTGTCCCGGTGTGTTCAGATTATCATTCAGGGAAAAACGTCACAACGGCCAGGAACTAATCAAGCAAGAATGGTTTATTCAAAGTCAGGAAAATACACTTACGAGATATCCCGGGCCAGAATGAATGTCACCCCGCGAGGATCGTTCGGCTCCTCTAGACACCCGCTGAGACGCGTCCAGTCGAATGTGTAGATGAAGAAGTTCTGGCCCCGATCCAAAGGATCAGGCTCATTTTATACCTTTTGGCCAAAAGGGTCGGAGGGAGTCCTGACAATGGCTTCCCCGACCCCCCCCCGGTTTTACGCTCTCTAGGAGTGCGGGCATCTGGGGTGCGGGCATCGTAAACTGCGCTTCGATCAGAGCTGTTGGTCGGAGGAAGTTTTGATAAACTTCCTCCGACCCCTGGTTTACGCTCTCTTGGACTGTGAGCACCTGGGTTGTGTAAAACCGTGCTTTGATCGAAGTCGCGGTTCGGAAGAAGTCCTGATAATGACTTCCTCCGACCCCTGGCTCTAGTCGATTATCCCCGGGGGGTGTCATTGGAACAGCAGGGTAGCGCATTCCTTCACCTTACATGATGGGGTCTCACAGTTACATTTTACAGTCTTTGCAATTGATAGCGAAATAATGATGTGAGGTTGGAGATTCTATAATTTGACGTAGGAGATTTTGCAAGTCCCTCTCTTGACGTGAGCGTCTCCACGTCACACAAGGACTACAAAAAATAAGTAAATACAACAAATGCGTGCAAACACAAGGTATTATAACGGAATATTCTGACAATAACATAAGTACTTGATCACCTACCAACCAGTGAGAATTGTGGCTCATAGATCTATTAGTTCTTCTTTAAGAAGCCCTCCTGTTCTCCACTCATTACCTGGCTTCATGGCACCAGTTTGAACTCGTTACCTGTATAAAACACACCTGTACACAAACACACAATCAAACAAATTCTAACCTCTCCACAAAGGCCAAGACCAGAGCTGTAAAAGGACATCAGGAGCTGAAAGTCCATATTGCCCAGCGACTGCGCTGAAACCTGAAGGATCTGGAGAAGGTCTGTATGCAGAATCCCTGCTGCAGTGTGTGCAAACCTGCTCAAGAACGACGGGAAACTTCTGATCTCAGTCATTGCCAGCAGAGGTTTCAGGAAAAAATATGAAGTAAATAAAATGCAAATGAATTACTTAAAATCATATAATGACTTTTTCTAGATTTGGTTATAGATTCGGTCACTCACAGTTAAAGGAGTACCCATGATAAAAATTCAACCTCTACATGCTTTCATGTAGAAAGAACAAGTAATTTCTACACAGCTGATTTTTCAGCTGTGTAGAAATTACTTGTTCTCTTGCCGTCTGCGTGGTGTCATCACGACTCGTCCTCGGTGCAGCACAATTATAGATTTGATTTCCAACAAAATCTGAAATGTGTGCATCAACTCACCGTCTTCTGAAGAAACCTTTTTGTAAAAAAAATCTTTTTCAATTTTAACAAAACTTGATCGCTGCTGTTGGCCATTAGGGGGCGCTCACGCCCCAGCTGTCGGAAGTCTGAACCGGTCTCTGCGAGGATGGAGAAGATCAGGAATGAGTCCATCAGAGGGACAGCACATGGTAGCTGAGATGGTTTGGATGTGAACATAGCAAATGAAAGGTTGGTGAATTTCTGGTTTGCTCTGCTGATGTTCTTCATGTTTCCCTCCTACCAGGATGCTTGTGATCACACAAGCCAACAACCAACTGGGGGAGCTGCAGAGGATGGTTGCGCTGGCAGGGAGTTAAGCGCTACCTGGATGCTTTCTGGCCACAGATGATTTCTGGCTACAGATGATGAACTCTCCGATCCAGGAGACCAGCCGAAGCCGTCCAGTGGACTCAACAAACCAGCCACAGCAGGAGTATATATAGACAATTTTAATACAAAAGAATTGGCCAAGGCATCAGCTTGGCCAGGTCCGGAGTGTTCTGGGCCTGCTGCACTTCAAGGTGTGGACGCAGCAGACCATCTTTGACCCGGCAGTGAAGAGAGCCTACAAACTCAACTACGCTCAGCAGGAGGTTGGTCGCTCTAAAGAGATTGTCACCAAGGTTTTGACCCCAGGCGGGAGTGGTTGCACCGCATTTTGCACAGCATAAGGTGCACTGCATTCTAAAGTGCATGATAAAACCTATCGCATACATTGCTGTGTTCCCTTGGAAATAGTTTGGTCTTCTTTACTTGGCGCAGTTCACCTGCTTGTTTCCCTCTCTTCCGTACCATTGATTCACTAATGGTGAATTCTTTGGCGTCTGCTCTTTTCCCATAAACTTCTGTGTGACTGAAGGGGTTTGAATTCCCGCTTTGCAAGGATGTCTCTTAACAGGTGCCATTTTTGGGAGTCGATGGAAGCACAGTATGTACTGCTACTACAAAATGTGGCAGAGGTAATTGTTCTACGTACTTTTATCTTATTGATTTATGGTTTCCAGCGAAAGCGGACACCTGAAGTAAGTGTGATGTTGGAACAGTGTTGTATTCCAGCACTGCATAATTAGTTATCTAATGTTGTCTGATGTTGCAACTCATATTCAACCAAGGACTGACTAATACAACATACCTATGTCAGGTGGGAACAGTCCAACAATCAATCAAGCTGAGCGGCTTCATCGCTTACCAAAGTCATGCTAAAACATTTTGACAGAGTATAGAGCCCAGTGTGCCACATAAAATGAGGTGTTGCCTCCTGCAGGACGAGAACGCCGCCAGCAACGAGGAGGAGCAGCCGGAGGCGGCCAAGAGGAAGGAGCACGACGCTGTCAGCCAGATGGGTGATGACAACGTGAAGAGCGACACAGCGGAGCGTGACCAGGCCAAGGAGATGGGGCTTCTGAAACACGTGTCTGTATGTATGAATATGTATATGTGTGTGTGTGTGTGTATACAAACATATATATATATATATATATATATATGAGAATGATTTATCTTTTTTGCAGCTGGCTTTTGAATCCCTGTCCGTGATCATCAACGCCCTCACCCTGCTGGAGGTCAGCCAGGTGTCGGTGTGCAGGTACTGAGGTTTGCCTTCTCAAACACTCACTTGAATGATCACTCTCGTATGCTAACACCCATCTCCTGTCAAGCTTCAGCGAGCAGGTGCAGCTGCATCATCCCTTCCAGCAGCAGTTTGACGGCAGGTCCGGGGCCCAGATTCTCCGGCTGTACCAGTTCCACCAGAAGACCAGGAAAGCAAAGGTGTGTGTGTTTCTGTGTGTTGGTTCTTTGGAAAATTTTGGGTGGGGGTCCTTCTTCCATCCCTCTCTGCAGTTCCTGGAGGCCTACGCCTACATGTTCCTGGCAGCTCGGCAGCAGAACCTGGGATCTGCAAACTCTGGTTGTGTGCGTGTGTGCGTGCGTGTGTGCGTGCGTGTGTGCGTGCGTGTGTGTGTGTGTTTTTTGTATGTATGTTATGTGTGTATATGTATGATACATACATGTATATATGTGCATGTATGTATGTATGTGTGTATATATATATGCATACATAAGAATGTATATGATGTATGATTGTATATAAATACATATGTGTCTATCTACAGTGATTATATATGTGAGTTTATACCTGTGTGTGTGTGTATATACACATACATATGCAGCATATCAGGAATCATGTCAACACATCTCAAATTATGTGTGTGGGTTTATATGTATATCGTATATGCATGTGTGTGTATATAAATATACATATGTATGTGCGTATATATTTATATGCATGTGTTTGTTTTTGTGTCAATGTATGTGTATATACACACGTATGTCTATATATATATATATATATATATAATTTTTTTTTTTTTTTTTTTGAAAGCAAAATATTACTGACCACTTTCAGGATCTTTATCCATTTTAACCTCAAATCAGTGTCTCTGTATTTTACTTTAATGAAAATTGTAGAAACGCAATCTTATGTTATTTGGGGGATTAATGTCCCTGAAAAATAACATTTCCGGCCCCGATGTCTGCAGGACTCCATCCTGTACATCAAGTTTCCTCTGTTCAGGGGTTCGGGGAAGCTGCTGGGGATGCGCTCCTACATGAGGGAATCCCGTTCCCCTTCTACATCATCCTGTGGGACGTCAACGCCCTGCCAGAGATGCTGAGCGTTGTGCTCTGCCAGTGGTTCGAGCTCGTATCTGCCAACAATCAGTAGGCCTTTCCCACAAGCCATCAGGCGGCGACCCGCAGCACATCGCTGCTAGCGAAGGGAGGGAGGGGGTCGTCTGCTGTAAATATGCCTATTTTGACCTTGACCTTTTCTTTTTTTTTTTTTTTTTTTTGAAAGCGTGATCGCTTAGGTCTTGCACGCCGTGTGTGTGTGTGTGTGTGTGTGTGTGTGTGTGTGTGTGTGTGTGTGTGTGTGTGTGTGTGTGTGTGTGTGTGTGTGTGTGTGTGTGTGTGTGTGTGTGTGTGTGTGTGTGTGTGTGTGTGTGTGTGTGTGTGTGTGTGTGTCACCTCAATGAAGTTATTAAAATACCTCTGCCTGCCTTTGATGTATATACATATATGTGTGTGTGTGTATATACATACGTGTGTATGTACAGGACTGTCTCAGAAAATTAGAATATTGTGATAAAGTTCTTAATCTTCTGTAATGCAATTAAAAAACAAAAATTACTTTTTCATGATATTCTAATATTTTGAGGTAGGATTTTTTAATTTTCTTAAGACGTAAGCCATAATCAGCAATATTAAAACAATAAAAGGCTTGCAATATTTCAGTTGATTTGTAATGAATCCAATGTATGTATGACATTTTTGTTTTTGTAATTGCATTACAGAAGATAAAGAACTTTATCACAATTTTCTAATTTTCTGTGACGGATAAGATAAGTGTGTATTTGTACATACATACATGAGTTAGCATTTTAAATATATGCATGCATACATACATACACATGAATTACTGTGTATAGCATATTAGTTAGGTATAAATATATATTTGTGTTTGTATATACACATACATAATGTGTTTGATTATATAATTGTGTATGTATGTACATGTACACGTGTATATATATCTATATATAAATATACATCCGCATGAATATATAATCACACATACATGTGTGACATGTATTTACATGTGTGACACAGAGGAGTTCCAGGTCCTCCTAGCCAGAGAAGTCCTACTCTACAGAGACTCTGCTGATGGGAAAGTATCCTCAGCTGGTGTGGAGGTTTGCACAGGTAGAAAGAGCCGAGTCAAGGCTGTGGCACAGTACCTTAGTGGGTACCGTGATCACAGGTCGGGCAGGGCTGGGCAGCAACCCTAAGCCTTGTTACAGTTGGTACAAATAGGAGAGGTGCAGTCTCATTGAAGATGAGGTTCAAGCAGAAGTGGAAGAGGCTTGTGTCACCAGAGCGATGGGCATGAGCAAGCAGGGGGCCTGGACCAAGTGGGAGCAAGTCATGAGCTGAAAGATCACCTGGACTGATCTGTGGAGGGCGTAGCCACATCATTTAAAGTTCCTCATACAATTTGTCTATGATGTCCTCCCAAGCCCCGTGTCCAAGGCACCCTGGGACTCCTCGGATCCTGGCCTTTGGCACAGAGGGGTCGATGTATTGGTTCTTTAGGAGGTAGTTTGACAGCCGGTGGCAAAGGATACTGGAAAATGTCTTCCCCTTGACATTGAGCTGTGAGATGGTCCTATATTCCTCAATGGAGGTTGACTTCTCTTCCTTGGGAACCCACACCCCTTCTGCTGATCTCCATTGTTGAGCGACCTTCTCCCCCCTTCCAGATCACACTCCACAGAGTGTGCAGGAGTTTGGGGCACCTCTTGTGCACCAGGTAAGGTGCATACATACATGCCTCCATACACACATCCATTAAGACATAATACAAACATACATACACATATTCATAAGAATATATATACATACATACACATTTACATGTTATACATATTAATTTCTGAATACCCATACATATGTAAACATTCATCTACACATAAATACAGACAAAATACACACACATATGCACATACAGAAAAATATGAACATGTATTTGCACATACACACAGACATAGACATACATGCAAAAATATATACAGTACATATTTGCATACACACATATACATGCAAATATACATACACATTCATAAGACCACCTAAATATACACATAAATACAATAATTGACACTCATAAATATGCACAAATGTATACATCCGTACCTACATATATTCATACATATATATACACACACACATACCACATACATGTATACATAAATATGTATACACACATTCAACATATATACATGCATGCATGTATAACATACATACATTCATACATACACACACACACAAAAATGTACTTATACATACATACATTTATATATATATATATATATATATATACACATACCTTCATGTACACCCACATACATATCTATATATCTATTTACATACATACATGTATACACTCATACATGCCAACATACACATATACATATAAATCAGTGACGTGCGGTGATGTTCATGGCTGGTGAGGCACTGACATCATCAGTCAGATTTACAAACATGAACCCTAGCTTATTCACCATTATATTGGCAACAGTTAACGTGTTTCGTTTAAAATATCAGCATTCTTTACATATACAAACTGTAGCATAGAACAAAGCACATTAAAAAAACGTTATCTCTTACCTTTACTTATAAATGAAGTCCATGTGACACTAAGTGGTTTTCCTGTAGCTTAGCATTGTGGATGCTGATGTTGAGTCTTTGCTGTTCATTCAAAGCTAAATCCATCCTGGACATCTCGAATGTTTTTAGCGCGATTTGACTTTGAATGTGAGTGGTCGACCGCAGAAAAAAAAAAAAAGCAGAAAAAAAGCAGAAAAGGCGCTTTCTTACTGGACATCCACACAGCCAGCCTTTTTGTGTGAACCGCTCTTCAGTTTAGCTATGTAATCCTCCATTTTAGAAATAAAGCCAAGCAAGAGCAAAAAATGACTGGATGGCTGCACTTGACTTGCTAACTGTTTAAAGTAGCTTGCTATTGCAAATTCTATTATTCTTCAGCCGTGCAGTAAAAAGGATCCCTGGGATCATCAGTGCCCCCTACCATGAGGCACAGTCACTGCGTGCCTCAGTGTGCCTTTGCTGCCGCTTCACGATTGCACGAAAAACACGTTACAGTTGTTGACGAAAAAATTATACACATCAGCTAAAGTATGGAAATTTAGGTCATGTATTAGTGCTTGAAGTGTTTGAAAATTTTAATCTTGACATCCACAGAGACAGCAATACGGTCTCAGCCGCATCGCATGGCAGCGACCGCAGTTATTGTGCAATCCATAGCGGGCTCCGCTGCCTGCCGCGTCACCGCACAGCTCTTCTTCATATTTAAACGCTAAATGTGATTTTTTTTTTCAGCGATTTTGAAAAAAAAAAACAACTAAAAATGGTGCAGTTAGGTTGAAAATAACTTTATAGGACAAATCACTGAATAAATAGAACCATTCAAATTATTTTTTCATTTTACTTTTTTTTTCTTTCATGATGCCTGGTGAGGCCCGGCCTCACCTGCCTCTATTGACTGCACGTCACTGTAATAAATATACACACCTACCTGCCTACATGTATATACATACACATACATATCTACAACACAGATACATACGATCACCTTGAAATCCGGTCAGTCTTTCTATATATTGTGAAGGTCTGTTTTAATTTAAAACCATCAAACAGGGCTTAAGTGCCAAACTAAATAATGTATTGTTTTTGGTCAGACAGAAGAAAATGCTGTTTTTGGTTCATTCGTTTCAACAGGCAGGCAGCCCGACTCTTCCCGTTCATTTAGGGCCATCATGACTACCGGTTCAATATTTGCAAAAAGTGTTAATCAGTTATACCTTTGTTCTATTGTTCAAAATACGTGCCTGAGCAGAACACTTGGTGCGTCACTGTTAAAAAGCTCAATTCAATATCTACATTTTCTGTTTCACGTTTGAATCTAAACATACAAACAAACATTTGTCCAAATAATTCAGCACAGGAAATGACGTATTTCGTTTTTGTTTGTTTTCCGACCGATGTTATAAATTAGGGGGCGTGGCCAACGACCGGACCGGAAGTGGAGCCGTGCGAGCTAGCAGTAGCAGTGGAGTGGGACGCCGACGACGTGAGACAAACAAATTTAAACGTTTTTCCTTATGAAATTACTACAGTTCGATGAAAGAGTACACAAATCAAATTCGTCGGAGTGAGGCAGTGAAATTTGTAACCGTAATTTTGTTTCATTCAAAGGTGAGACGTCGGCGGGCAGCCGGTAAGAGGCTAGCAGCATTAGCATCGAGCTTCTTTGTTAGTTCAGGACAGACTTTGTTGGTGTCGTTGAATTCTAGAGTGCTAGATTACAATCGAATGTAGATGTTGCAATTGCTGAAGTTACGCTGTGCAGTCTGTAGCCAAAACTTTTCCGAAGCATTTACATGTTAGTCTCCATTTTGACAACAAAATCCTAGATTACATTGTGATGTGTAGTGGGACCAGGGAACAAGCAGAAGTGTGAAGTAGTGATGGGAATTCAGGCTCTTTTTAGAGAACCAGCTCTTACGACTCGGCTCACTAAGAAGAACCGGCTCTTTCGGCTCCCAAACAGCCCTTCAGATTTTTTTTGTTGCTCTAATCGACATATTACCAATAATAATGTAACATTATGCAAAATGAATTAATAATTGATAAAAAAAAATGTATTATACTACTATATTATAATAGCCTTTATTTTTTCCCCCAACAGTGAACTTTTGACTAATTTAAACTTTAAACTTTTTTATACTAAGCAACTTTAAAGTCAAGCAATACAGAATCCCTGAAAAAAACACAACTCAACAAAATGTAAATTAAAAATATTTACTTTCAGTGCAACAACAAATAGCCTATGAAATACAAGAATAAACTTTGAGCTTTTTTATACGTAACAAATTCAAAGTGAAACACAGGATCCCTGAAAAACAGACGAAATATGGATTAAAATATGAACAGATCTACAAAAAATAAATCATAAAATTCAAAACAATTTTAGCTTTTTATACACTCAACAAATTTAAAATAAAACAAAAACACAGAATCCCTGAAAAAATGCAAAACAACAAAATAAAATAATTAAAAATTAAAAATAAATTAGAAATATTAACTCTGCTATAAATAAAGTGCTATAAGTAAACTATAAAATACAAGAACTTTTAACTATTTACCCACCAACTTTTAACCACTTCAGACTGAAACAACATAGAACTCCTGAAAAACACGCCAAAAATATAAATTAAAATGTGTAAAACAAAAAGAAAAAGATCAGCAGTCTGTACTGAGGATTGGGATTTAGAAACACCAAGTGCAGACACAGAGGCGACACTAGCATATTGACCAATCACGTGTGCCTTCAAGAGAAAAAAAAAGCATCTCAAAGGGAGCCGGCTCCCCAACATTCAGGAGGCGGCTCATAGAGCCGTTACGTTTGCGAACGACACATCACCAGTGTGAAGGCTTGCTGCAAAATGACAGAATACACGTGTGTGAATGACAGTGAGAAGGTGGAGGATTTTAAGTACACTTGTCAACAATGCAGAGCAATGGAGGGTTTGGGAGAGGATATTAATGGATGGATTGAAGGAGGACATGATGTTAGTTGTTTTGAGAAAATGGAATGCAAGGAAGAGGTGGTTTGCTGAAGGGAGAAGAAAATATGGTTCTCAGAAAGTTTTAAATGGTAAAGTAACAACCTTTATCTCCCCAGCTCTTGGCATTCAATGCTGTTAGATGATTCTTTCTCATCGATCAGACCTGTTAAAGAGACAGTTCATCTAAATGTTGCTGTGACAAGTCTGAAGTTAGTCATTTTAGGATTGAAAAGAAAATATGTTGTATTTCCTGTTCAGTACATGAATTTCAAAGATAATTTCAATCATGAAATAGGTACATGAAATGATTAATTAAATCTTTTTTAGTTTTGAAGTCTAGAAATGATGCCAATGTTAATATTTTTATAACAGCTCCCTAGTTGAATGCTGTCCAATGAGTCATGTAACATGTGATGTGATCTCCTTGAGCAACTCAGATGGTTTGGTGTGGATTGGAACGTGTGTGTGCAGAGTAACTTCATTTGTGACGCCAAGGAAGCCGCAGCAGCACGTCAATTGCAGCTTGAATGTTGAATAAAGTTCCTTTTTGCTAATTTTGGAGTCTGTGTTGTATGTATTTCTGTGTCCTTTTTGTGTAAGAATAAGAACAACTTTATTTATCCCGAAGGAAATTGTTGTTCCGGAGTTTCAAGTAAAACATAAGAATAATAAATAATAGTAGGAAGGAGGGAGAATAAGTAATACGAATGTGTACAATACTTATACAACAAAATCCTATGTGTTATATATGTGTGATTTTGATGATTGGTGAAAAATAAAAGTTTCCTTTTCTATCGGGGACACACTCACACATGAGCCCCCCGCCTCCGCGGGTGGCGAGGGGTGGCTGGTGCCCATCTCTCAGCCTATAGGGCCGCCCTGCGTTGCACAGGGCCACAACATTCATTCCTAGGGATACTTTAGAGTAGCCGATCAACTTAAATGCATGCTTTTGGCCAGTGGGAGGAAGGAGAGAACCCACGCGGACACGGGGAGAACATGCCAACTCCACACAGAGGCAACTGCACACACTGGTAGATGTGGGGCTTGAACCCGAGTTGCTTTGCTGTGCGGCGACAGCTCTAACCGCTGCGCCACCGAGCCGCCCAACAGTGATTTGTGCGGATGTTATATTTGACATATACGTTGCGGTGTGACTCCCAAGTCCGGGTTAATATGTTTGATTGCCAATTATAATTTTTGTTACATTCATACTTTTTTTTACATTCAACTATGGAAAGAACAAAGTATTTAATAAGAATAGTTCCTTCATTCTTATCTATGATGTGTTATTTGAGTGTATTTGAGCAGTGTATATATATATGTCAATTTGACCTGAGCAATGATCTAAGTAGTGTAGTAAAATAAACTAATAAATTTAACATTGGATGTTTGTTTTGAACATGCGTATCCCCCACTGATAAATTCCAAAGTGACAGATTAAATAGCTCAAACCGGCAAGTCTTTTCTCATTGTGTAAGGAAAACACGTTTTATATTCAGTCTAATTTTATTTCAGTTAACAGTTGACTTGTGAACACTGAAAAGGAAATGTTGAGTTGCAGTCAGACGGCCTTTTGCTCCTCCTCCACAGGTTGGTCCCCCCTCAGGCGTGGTTGCTGAGATGGTCATGTATATACATACATGTCCTGTTTGTTATGAAGATGAGCAAGAAGTGCCCTCACAATTTATGTATATGGGGACATCTCCTTTGTGCTATTCCTTACATAAATACATATAGACACATATGCCGACATGTATACATACATACATACCTACATATATAGATACACACACACATATATATATACATACATACATACATACATACACATGTACAAGCATACATACCTACATATATACATATATATTCATGTATATAAACATACATACCTACATGTACTGACATACATGGATAGAAACATTACATTACTACAGTCATTTAGCAGACGCTTTTATCCAAAGCGACTTTGGGGGGGGCAAGTGCGATTAGTAGAAACATACATAACGTCATAGATACATAGATGCATATATGCACACACATACCTACATATAAACATACATAAATACAGACATACATACCCACATATATACACACACCTACATACAGGTATGCACAAATACATACCTACATATGTATACATACCGTATTTTCACCACCATAAGGCGCACATAAAAGTCTTAGATTTTCTTCAAATTGGTCGGCGCGCCCTATAGTGCAGTGCGCCCCGTGTGTGTGTTGTTGTAAGGCGGACGTAGTGGAGAACACTATGAGAACGTTCGAGGGGGCAGTGTCGGCGTCGATTGTATATAGAAGAATGGGTATATGCATAATACAGAACATCGTTGTTGTAACAACCCTGAAAACATCGCCGACAAACACATCCAACCCAACCGCATCACCAACATGGACGAGGTGCCGCTCACTTTCGACATCCCGGTGAGTCACGCTGTGGAGAAGAAGGGGACCAGCACGGTAGCGATAGGCACAACGGGGTACGAAAAGTCTTCTAGCCGCTCGGGATAAGGTGTCTGCCGGCACTATTGTTGGAGCTTTCGTAAAAGCCGACATCATGTCCGATTAGCCGCGCGGCACGGAAAGCGACTCTGACAGTGAAGAAAGTGAACCTGGCATGTCTGATGGAGATAAAGCGCAGCTGTTCAAATCAGAAACGGAGGATGAGGACTTCAGTGGGTTTGACTGGTGACGATTACCGGTAAAAAATGTGAATAACAAACTCAGTTTAGCTCCCGCTCTATTTTTAAATGAGAGAGAGAGAGATGATGAGAACAACTTTATTCATCCCGAAGGAAATTGTTGTGCCAGAGTTTCAAGTAAAAAAAATAACAGTAATAGATAATAGTAGAAAGGAGGAAGACTAAGAAATACAATGAAATATAAATTGTCTTAACTGTTGACCGTTAACTACAAAGATTTGAAGATTCCCTGCGGCTGAGGGAAGAGGAATTAAAAAGTCTGATAGCCTCAGGTAGGAAAGACCTCCTGTGGCGTTCAGTGGAGCTCCTTGGTGAGTGGAGCTCCTTGGTGTAAATACCACACTTGTATGCTTGTATGTGTGTGTTGTTGTGTAAGGCGGACGTAATAGAGGACACAAGGAGAACGTTAAAGGGGGAAGTGTGGGCGTGGATTGTGTATAAAATGCGCGCCCTATAATCAGGTGCGCCTAATGTGTGTGTCAAATACAACAATGGCACACATAACTGAGACTGCGCCTTTTAATACGGTGCGCCTAATGGTCGCGAAAATACGGTACATCCATGTAAACACACATATATACAAACACACATATATAAACATACATGTATACAAACATAGATGCCTCCATATATCCACACATACATACATACATGCAAGTATAAACACATACATATCTACATCTATACAGACACACATACATATCTACAATTCTGCTCACCCACATACATAAATACATGTATAAAACATAGATACCTACACACACATACATGTATACACACACAGATACATACATGTATATACACATACATTCCTACATCTATATATTCATACAAACATATATACATGCATACACACATTCATACCTACATATATACATACATTTTTCACACATATACATACATATATGGATATACACATACATAAATACATGTATACACTCACATACATACTTACGTACATGTATAAAATACATACATATATACATAAATACATGTACACACATACATACCTATATATATATGTACATACACAAACATGTAAACATACATGGATACTTTCATATATAGATACATTTATACACTCACATAAATACATACATACGTACATGTACGAACACATAACAATCTACATGTATACATGTAGGCACTCGGACGCCACCTCTGTCCTCATAGAGACGTGGAGATCGTGTCTCAGGAGGAAGAGTGGCAGGGTGGCAATCGTGGGCCCACTGGTTAATTTCACCGGCAGCACCAGAGGTTGCATCTTAGGATCCTTAAGGAAAATGCCAAACCTCCTCAAGGTCCTCAGGGAGATACTGACATGCATTTGCGTAAATATGTACACCTGCATGAAATAATTGTTATGAAAATATTTTAAATAACTCTGTAACTTAACTGTTCTGTGTGAAACTACGCCCATCATTTGAACCGATGTCTATGTTGAAGGAAATATCCTATAGTCAGTGGAAAAATTCAGCCTCAGTAGAGAAATACTGAGCACCAATAAATCAAAACAGTAGCATGTATTCAAAATGGGTTGTCCGCTGCTTGATCAACTGTCTGCCTTATAAACAAGTCCATATATGCATTATTCTTCCTGTCTAGTGCAGACTACTCTGTGCTCTGCATGACCTGTACCTTTTGGGGCCTCAAAATAAACATCCAAAGACCATTCTGACCATTCTTTGTTATTCACCGACTAGAGAATCTCAACATCATCTCTGCAACCTCCAGCTCTGCCTCCTGTCTTTTCTTCATTTTCACACAGCTCATGCCAGTTGACCAACTGCACTGCATTGCCAAGGTCTCTCCCGATTCTGATAACGAATTTGAGCGATCATGTTTCGTGTCACTAAACGATAGTTTAAAAACAGGCGCCATCTATTGGAGCTTCATGCAATGAGCAGCATCTGTCATCCTCACACCAGAACAGACAGAATTTCTACCGAATAGCTTAATCCACACCATATAACGCTCTCCGAAGCACCTGGAGACAGGTGGAGAGATTTGGGCCCTTTTATAGTCGCATGCAAAACCATAACTGACCGGGTACCCACACACCAACCTCAAGTTATGTACTCACCATCAATAAATGTCTGTAAAATGCCAAATCCTATCCAAATTGAAACCCTCCAATCCGTTCTAACAATTCACTACAGCCACTGTGCTGTTTTAATTCAATCTCTGACATCCCAGAATGCTTGAAGAGTGTTCCCCAAGGTCTATGGACAACTCACAAATATGATGTTGCCTTATACTAGCAGCAGCACTGGTGCATATAAGTGAACCATCTAGTCATAGACCGAAAGCCCCCCAAATCCCTCTTAAACCTGAAGCAATCGATGGAATCAAGCCAGTGTTCAAATCCTTATTCAATGCAGGAGTAATTAGACCCTGTTTCTACTCAGGTGTTCCCAGTGAATAAAATACAAGAATGGGGACAACCCATTGAAAGGAGATTCAGTAATGCAGTAAATCGTCACCCTCTTAAAAAAATCACCCAAGTAGTTTTTTTACAAAAATGTTTTTTTGCCTAAATCGTCTCCTCATGATGCTGACCACCTCTGGCAAAATTGCCTACATCCTCAGTTAAACAGATTGTGCCATTCTACCCCTTTAGTAGAAATTGCCTATGTCAAGAGTGTGTCAAATGGTTCAGATTTTTGTGTTTCCAGAAAAATCTGAAAAAATGCCTCGGGCGATTATTTTAAGAGGGTGAAGAAATGCTGCAGTCCAAGCTAGAACGCCGATAGTCCCAAATCCTCACACCATTCTGTCTCAAATCCCAAAGGCTTCCAAATGGTTCACTGTCATTGACCTGTCCAATGCCTTCTTCAACACCCCTGTACACCCAGACAGCCAATTCTGGTTCGCCTTCATGTTTGAACGCAAACTATAAACATTCATCCGGCTATGCCAGGGATACAGCGCATCACCCACAATCTACAACATGGCGCTCCGAGACAGTTTAGCCCCTCTATAGCTATCCCCAGGAACTACTATTGTCCAGTATGTAGATGGTATCATCTTAGTGAGCAGTGCAATGCTGACATTGTCACCCTTTTGAAACATCTCTACAAGGCAGGGCACAAAGTAAGTCTCTTCAAACTCCAGTTCGTATAATCCAATCACTCAGGCTGAAAACCTAACGGTGACAACATACACCTACGTTAGTCTGTGCAATCCACCAACCACTGACGGCTGCCTGCTCTGGCGAGAGATTAAAGATGGAGACCATCAATATGGTAGGGCGAAAACCCTGGTATCCATTCAAACGTACCGGATTATGCCGACTCAGAGGCACGCTCTGCATCCTCACCCTACTGACTGTAGTAATAGCACTCACGATAATTTTTCTGTCAGAAATACTGCACCACAATAATAACTCCAAGACGGCAAGGATGCCTTCCCCAGTTCGAGTCGCTCTGCCACAACCACCTCATCGATGCCCGGACGATGACAACTCCACAAGCGGAACCAGACGCTTCACCTCCTGCGACCGACCGAGCTAACATGGGATCTAGACAGATGTGCTGGTGTGACACTTGGGTGTTTGTCATAGCCGGCACAGGAAATGACTGGAACTGCTACAAAAGGGTTGCGCCCCCCACTTACCGAGAAGAAAAGAAGAAATCCGCACCAACATCCAGGACTGAGAATCACAGTCTGGTGAACCGATGAAATAAATACTCAACCCCAAAGAAAAAAACGCTCATTGTGTCTGAACTATTATAATTGATCAAAGAATGATCAAAAGGAGGGAAAGTTGTGGAAATATTTTATAGAACTGTGGAACTTTACTGTTCTGTGTGAAACTGCTTATTGTGTGGGCCTGTGTCTATGCTGTAGAGCAGTGTTCCCTGACCTTTTTTGAGCCACGGCACATATTTTACAATAAAAAAATCAAAATCACACGGCACACCACCAAATAAA
Source organism: Fistularia commersonii (assembly GCF_037954325.1). NCBI lineage: Eukaryota > Metazoa > Chordata > Actinopteri > Syngnathiformes > Fistulariidae > Fistularia > Fistularia commersonii. The sequence goes on from NC_141318.1 coordinate 3,705,271, forward strand.
TATGTCAAAAATGTTATAAATGAAATAGAATGATGATGCAGTCTCAATTTACTTACTCAGTGTGGGGCTATTTCTTTAACAGCACCAGGGCCAAGCACTTCTGCTTTCAGGTAGATTCAGACAGAATTAATGTCTCTACCACAGTGTTTGGTTGTTTGGATTTAGCGATGAGTTCAGCAAGTTTGCAGCCAGCTTTCAGAACTTTCTCACTCGTCCTGGTGGTTTCCTTCAACACCTGCCTTTCTCAGACTGTTTACACAGACCAGCAAAATAGTCCATGTTCTTATCTTGAAGTGAAGGGTGTTTACAGGACTGTCTCAGAAAACTAGAATATTGTGATAAAGTTCTTTATCTTCTGTAAAATGCAATTAAAAAAACAAAAATGATGTAATATATCTTTCTGATCTTGTTCCGGTTGTAAGCGGTAACCACAGTAGACGCTTGGGGCTCTTATTGTGAAACCCTAACAGAGAGCGGAAGTGTGGATGCTGTGTGTTGGGAAAATGACGGTGTGGTTTCTTGAACAAAAATTAAAGACGGGAACGTTACCCGGAAAAAGGGAAAAAAAAAGCAAAAACATATTTTTGTCCTTGCTTTTTCGGGGTAACGTTCCAATCAACCGAGCCGATTCCGTTCCGCCCGCCCGGTAAAAGTGAATCCAAACACAGTATAACGTTCATTGTATTGTCTTCAACTCACCATTTTTACTTTCTTTTGACCACCATTCATACTTGGACCTTCCCCTGTACGCCGCTGTTTGAGCAGTAGCCGGTTGACACACAGGTTCTTTCACTACCTGTTGTCATCTGGCGGAAGAGCATTTACCGTAAATTCCGGACTATAGAGCGCACCTGTATATAAGCTGCGCCTACGACTTTTTGAAAGAAAAAAGAAATTGTAAATAAATAAGTAAACCGCAAATGTCTATAAGCCACGGGTTTGAGATATTCACTCAGCAAGATGTTAAAGGAAGTTTTTTTTAATAAATAACAGTAACATCTACAACTACAGGTACATGACGTAAATACTTTTTTTGCAGAACAGATGCCGAACTTAACGTGCAGCGACTCTATTTTCCTTCTTCGACAGCCAGGCTGATCGATTTCAACTCGGAAGCCACATCAAATACCTTTCTATGCGTCTTTTTTTCATGCAGAATGGCTGATCTGAAGAAGTATCATAAATGCTTCCGCCAGATGGCGGAAGAGCATTTACCGTAAATTTCGAACTATAGAGCGCACCTGTATATAAGCTGCTCCTACGACTTTTTGAACGAAAAAAGAAATTGTAAATAAATAAATAAGCCGCACTTGTCTATAAGCCACGGGTTTGAGATATTGACTCAGCAAGATGTTAAAGGAAGTTTTTTTTAATAAATAACTGTAACATATACAACTACAGGTACATGACGTAAATACTTTTTTTGCAGAACAGATGCCAAACTTAACGTGCAGCGACTCTATTTTCCTTCTTCGACAGCCAGGCTGATCGATTTCAACTCGGAAGCCACATCAAATACCTTTCTATGCGTCTTTTTTTCATGCAGAATGGCTGATCTGAAGAAGTATCGTAAATGCTACCGTAATTACCCAATCGAAATCCATGAATTAGGCTGCAAACAGTAACAATGACGAAAAGACAAGAGGATATGAAAGTTGTTGGTGTGGGAGAGGAGGATACAGAAAAAAGGGTTAGATGGAGAAGGTTGATGCAGTGTGGCGACTCCTGAAGGGAAAGCTGTAAGGGGAAAAAGAAAATTGTAAAAGCTGCAGTTAATAAAGCCTCCTCTTCAATGCCTTCCTCACTTCACTTTTACTAATTTGTGCTACTTTGTGGTCTACAATAGTCCCCTCTTCTACCCTTGCCTCTCTTTCATTTTCCACATTTATCAGCTCTTCAGAGTACTCTTACCATCACTCTTCTAGCATCTGTCAATACATTTCCCTCTCTGTCCTTAGTCACCCGGACCTGTTGTACACCCTTTCCATCTATATCTCTCTGTTTCGCCAACCTGTATAGATCATTCTCACCCTCCTTACAATCCAACCAAGCATACAAGTCATCGTACGCCCTTTGTTTTGCCTTTGCTACCTCTATCTTTACCTTTCGCCACATCTCCCTGAACTCCTGTCCGTTCTCTTCAGTCCTCTCAGCATCCCACTTCTTCTTTGCTAACCGCTTTCTCTGTATATACTCCTGCACTGCGAGGTAACGTTCCCGTCTTTAATTTTCGTTCAAGGAACCACACCGTCATTTTCCCAACACACAGCATCCGCACTTCCGCTCTCTGTTAGGGTTTCACAATAAGAGCCCCAAGCATCTACTGTGGTTACCGCTTACAACCGGAACAACATCAGAAAGATATGCTACAATGACTTCATGATATTCTAATATTTTGAGATAGGATTTTTGAGTTTTCTTAAGATGCAAGCCACAATCAGCAATATTAAAACGATAAAAGGCTTGCAATATTTCAGTTGATTTGTAATGAATCCAGAATGTATGACATTTTTGTTTTTGTAATTGCATTATAGAAGATAGAGAACTTTTTCATAATATTCTAATTTTTTGAGACAGTCCTGTAGTTTGGAGATGGCGTTTCCGTTTACTTGGAACCACTCCACTGTTAGAGAGCTTTTCCCTGCACACCGGGCGGAACGGAATCGGCTCGGTTGGTTGCCCGGTAAAAGTGAATCCAAACACAATATAACGTTCATTGTATTGTCTTGAACTCACCATTTTTACTTTCTTTTGACCACCATTCATACTTGGACCTTCCCCTGTACGCCGCTGTTTGAGCAGTAGCCGGTTGACACACAGGTTCTTTCACTACCTGTTGTCATCTGGCGGAAGAGCATTTACCGTAAATTCCGGACTATAGAGCGCACCTGTATATAAGCTGCGCCTACGACTTTTTGAAAGAAAAAAGAAATTGTAAATAAATAAGTAAACCGCAAATGTCTATAAGCCACGGGTTTGACATATTCACTCAGCAAGATGTTAAAGGAAGTTTTTTTTAATAAATAACAGTAACATCTACAACTACAGGTACATGACGTAAATACTTTTTTTGCAGAACAGATGCCGAACTTAACGTGCAGCGACTCTATTTTCCTTCTTCGACAGCCAGGCTGATCGATTTCAACTCGGAAGCCACATCAAATACCTTTCTATGCGTCTTTTTTTCATGCAGAATGGCTGATCTGAAGAAGTATCATAAATGCTTCCGCCAGATGGCGGAAGAGCATTTACCGTAAATTTCGAACTATAGAGCGCACCTGTATATAAGCTGCCCCTACGACTTTTTGAACGAAAAAAGAAATTGTAAATAAATAAATAAGCCGCACTTGTCTATAAGCCACAGGTTTGAGATATTGACTCAGCAAGATGTTAAAGGAAGTTTTTTTTAATAAATAACTGTAACATATACAACTACAGGTACATGACGTAAATACTTTTTTTGCAGAACAGATGCCAAACTTAACGTGCAGCGACTCTGTTTTCCCTCTTCGACGGGCAGGCTGATCGATTTCAACTCGGAAGCCACATCAAATACATTTCTATGCGTCTTTTTTTCATGCAGAATGGCTGATCTGAAGAAGTATCGTAAATGCTACCGTAATTACCCAATCGAAATCCATGAATTAGGCTGCAAACAGTAACAATGACGAAAAGACAAGAGGATATTGAAAGTAGTTGGTGTGGGAGAGGAGGATACAGAAAAAAGGGTGAGATGGAGAAGGTTGATGCAGTGTGGCGACTCCTGAAGGGAAAGCTGGAAGGGGAAAAAGAAAATTGTAAAAGCTGCAGTTAATAAAGCGTGTGGAAAAAAAGGAGCAGCTTATTTGCTGGAATTTATGGCAATTGTTCCTCCCCCTCTCTGCAAGCTGCCTGGGTAGATAGACTGTACAAAGACACATTATTTGTGTCGAATAAATCATTTTTGGACCAATCGGGTGAAAGTGGCCATTTTTCCACAGCACACCTGATGATCTCTCACGGCACAATGTGCCACGGCACAGTGGTTGGGAATAGCTCGTTCTCAGAGGAAACATACTGAGCGTGTAAAACTTGCATTGGGGAACCGATAAGTCAAAATCGTAGCATGTACGCGACCTTGATGAACAAGATGTCGTTGTTGTTAATCAACAATCTATCTTCCAAACAATGTGTTCCTCTCCATCTTGTGCGTAAAACCAAGTAATCACACAAAAATACCTCCTAAAGGACGCTATTGACCATTCCGATCATTCTTTGTCATTCATTGACATTCTGAAAAAAGCCTCCAAAAGGAGCCTCCACGACAGAAGTATGCCAATTTTTTTCACGTTAAGTTTTTGTTTTCAGGTGAACGTTTACATTATGATGCTGGAAAGTTGTTATTATTTAAGTGAGGCCGGTAATGTAATAGCAGAAAACCCAGCAAACTCATCTGGATATGTGATGGAAATCACAGGCTCATTTGAATAAATTACTACTGGATGATGAAAACAACATAGCATTAACAATGCAGAGACAAATAATGTGAGACTCCCGCTTGTCACAATTTATCGAAATCAAATAAAAATAAATATATACAGAATAAGATTTTAAAGCATCACTGTAGTTGTAACCCCTGAACACAAAATGACGCTGTGTATCCTTTCCTTCTCTTCACTGCGCTGGGAAAATATTGCATTTCTTAAAAGTAGATGGGAAATCATTGAAGATGATGAAGAAACTCACACATACGGCATTTATTTGGGAAAGAAATCACTACCAAGGTGCAACAGAAATGTCAACCTGTAGTTGAACAGAGGTGTAACTATTTTCCAGGTTTGTTTTTATGATTTGGCAAACATCTCCTCTCCAAATTCCTCCTTTATTTGGTAAAATCAAAAAACATAGTCTACAGAAACACGCTGCTTCCTCTTGATTTTTAAACATTTTTAATGTCACTTTAATTAAAGTTAAAAACAGAAATAAAAAGTACTTGGATTTTTGATTTTGTTTCATTTGTCGTCTAGCTATAGAAGAATTTCATGATCAAGAGCCAATCATACCAATCATACAAAGTGAAGATATTATAATTCAACATTTTTTTTGGAATAAATGAGTATTTAAAGGAATAAAAATGGCAGCATGGCTCGTGTTTCCACAGTCCATTGTGTTTGAGAGGCTCAGCTTCGTGGGTTTTCCCCTGAAGATAAAGGGAAAAGGAAGATGAAACTTGCAATATTAATCACAAAGAAAAACTCGACATACTCGAGACCTACAGCCTGTACTCACAAATGATGGGTCCGACGGTGACCTCCTTCATGGGGAGAACGTCTGAAAGGGAGCGTTGTCCTCTTCGTGAACAATGCTGTGCAGTGAGCGAGGGCCAGAGAAAAAAAGAAGATTGAATGCTGAAGCGATTATGGATTCTTAAATGGTGGTATGAGAATTGGTATCAATAAAATGATGTGTTCGAGACTCACCGGGACACAAGAGGTGCTCCTCTTGTCGCACAGACTGAGGCGGCAGTGGAGGTAGGTCTCTCTGTATTCTCCCTGGACCAGGAAGAGCAGGGAGGAGAAACGAGCCCGCAGGGACAAGCCGTTCTCGACCACAGTCGCCTTGGTGGGATCCGAGGAACACCTGGCCAAGGCGGAGGAACGAGACATCAGGACCAGGACACAACTTAGCATGGTTACTGCCTCCTCTTCATGGAGCATGACACTCACTGGTGCTGGATGATGTAAAATCGCCTGGGATTGTCCGGGTCGGACGAGTAAGATGCGTAGCAGTCGTTCAGGACCACCGCAAAGGCCGGATCAGTGTTGTTCACGGAGACCCCCACGTACAGCCGCGAGCCCAACGGCAAGACGACCTCACCGGTCGGATAGGTTTCGGAATAACGAGCGTCACGGTACAGAACCATGGATGCTCTGGCACTGGGACCAGAACTGGAAATCCTGCTTGTGGACCTGTCAAGATAAAGGTCATTTTTTTCATGGGCGGGTTTGCAGAAGATGCAGGTTTGCCTTGATTTTTGTCACGCCATTGACCCACAGCGAAACAATATGAATGAATAAAATTGCAACGCGTAGCTTTTGAATTCAAGAAATGGCTACGTACTGCATGAAAGGTATTATTGCCACATCCAGGTTGCTCTCTGTGTAAAGTGGGTAGACACAGGAGAACAGGAGACTCAAAGGAGTCGGGTAGGAGCTGTTGTTTTCCTGATAGATAAATAACATGTTGGAGTAGGTGGCATGTGTGTTGTTGCTCTGAAAGACAAGAAGTTACCCTCAGTTAGTCAATTTCTGACGATGGTCCTCTGTGTCCGATGTGCCCGTTGGCTTTGAAGGTGAGGTGAGAGCAGAGAAGAAAACACACCAGGATGTGATGGGAATAAATTGGTGTCTTTACCTGGAGCTGGTTTCCACAGGCGCCGGCAAGAGTCTCCACTTCGTACCACACGATGCCGCTTTGCACCCTGGTGAAGGTGCAATTAAAGACTGCCAGGTTGCCAGAGATCGGGTTCAAGCCGGCGGCCATCAGTTTCTGTGAGTCCAGGCCGATTCTGATCTTATCGCGACCACAGATGAACTGGGACAGCGCAAACTGAAGGTTGTGGTCTGATAAAAACACACAGGTTCATCATACGCATGTGGATCAGATGGTACAATTTTGACTACTGAGTGCGTTATGGCAATTTTTCTCAATATGAAAATATGTATTTTTAAAAGGAATCGTACATTCACAGGTGACACCAGCATCTTCATTGTGACCACAGTTATGCTGCCCAAATCCTGGGAATCTGCATTTGGTAATTGAGGATTCATTTCCCATGCAGTTGACGTCATCCATCCAGATGGGTCCTCTCCCAGAGCTTAATACTGGTCCTTGAAATGCCGAAAGAGCCTGGCCACAACCCAGCTGTCTGCACACCACGTTGGCGTCGTATATGTCCCAGTAATCGTCACACACTGTCCCCCACTGTCCATGGTAGAAAACCTCCACTCTACCAGAGCAGCCGCTGTTGCCAGTTCCAACAAGGCGGACCCCACCTTCTTCTCCTGAAGTGCTCACTGGTGTTGAAGAGGGAGTACTGGCTGTGGATGGAGGTGTTGGAGTTGTTGTGCTGCTTAAGTCTGGTTGGACTGATTAGAAAATTAGAATGTTATTATGGTATTTCTTGCAAAAACCTCATTGGACATTCATTGCAGTACTAACTACAGTATTTTGGTATGCTTAAATTAGGAGGATGTCTTTCAGCTTATGCAGGTGGCCATTTACATTTCTTAAGTATGAGAAATAAAGGGGCGAGTGCACCTAAATATTGTTCCTGGTTACCTTCACAGATCACACTGGCGTCGTCACTGTGACCACAGTTGTGGAAACCGACGGGTAGGTGTCTGCATTCACCGAGCCCCCACTCATTGCCTGAGCACTGGACATCATCCAACCAAATAGGCCCACTGCCCTCTCCAAATCGGGCACTGTGTGGTGCTGAGAGGGCACTGCCGCAGCCCAGCTGCCGACATACCACCTGGGCATCATTCAGGTCCCATCTGTCGTCACACACTGTCCCCCACTGTCCATGGTAGAAAACCTCCACTCTACCAGAGCAGCCGCTGTTGCCAGTTCCCACAAGGCGGATCCCACCTTCTTCTCCTGAAGTGCTCACTGGTGTTGAAGAGGGAGTACTGGTTGTGGATGGAGGTGTTGGAGTTGTTGTGCTGCTTAAGTCTGGTTGGACTGATTAGAAAATCAGAATTTTATCATGGTATTTCTTGCAAAAACCTCATTGGACATTCATTGCAGTACTAACTACAGTATTTTGGTATGCTTAAATTAGGAGGATGTCTTTCAGCTTATGCAGGTGGCCATTTACATTTCGTAAGTATGAGAAATAAAGGGGCAAGTGCACCTAAATAGTGTTCCTGGTTACCTTCACAGATCACGCTGGCGTCGTCACTGTGACCACAGTTGTGGAAACCGACGGGTAGGTGTCTGCATTCACCGAGCCCCCACTCATTGCCTGAGCACTGGACATCATCCAACCAAATAGGCCCACTGCCCTGTCCAAATCGGGCACTGTGAGGTGCTGAGAGGGCACTGCCGCAGCCCAGCTGCCGACATACCACCTGGGCATCATTCAGGTCCCATCTGTCATCACACACTGTCCCCCACTGTCCATGGTAGAAAACCTCCACTCTACCAGAGCAGCCGCTGTTGCCAGTTCCAACAAGGCGGACCACACCTTCTTCTCCTGAAGTGCTCACTGGTGTTGATGAGGGAGTACTGGTTGTGGATGGAGGTGTTGGAGTTGTTGTGCTGCTTAAGTCTGGTTGGACTGATTAGAAAATCAGCATGTTATCATGGTATTTCTTGCAAAAACCTCATTGGACATTCATTGCAGTACTAACTACAGTGTTTTGGTATGATTAAATTAGGAGGATGTCTTTCAGCTTATGCAAGTGGCCAATTAAATTTCTTAAGTATGAGAGATAAAGGGGCAAGTGCACCTAAATATTGTTCCTAGTTACCTTCACAGATCACGCTGGCGTCGTCACTGTGACCACAGTTGTGGAAACCGACGGGTAGGTGTCTGCATTCACCGAGCCCCCACTCATTGCCTGAGCACTGGACATCATCCAACCAAATAGGCCCACTGCCCTGTCCAAATCGGGCACTGTGCGGTGCTGAGAGGGCACTGCCGCAGCCCAGCTGCCGACATACCACCTGGGCATCATTCAGGTCCCATCTGTCGTCACACACTGTCCCCCACTGTCCATGGTAGAAAATCTCCACTCTACCAGAGCAGCCACTGTTGCCAGTTCCAACAAGGCGGACCACACCTTCTTCTCCTGTAGTGCTCACTGGTGTCCAAGAGGGAGTACTGGTTGTGGATGGAGGTGTTGGAGTTGTTGTGCTGCTTAAGTCTGGTTGGACTGATTAGAAAATCAGAATGTTATTATGATATTTCTTGCAAAAACCTCATTGTTCATTCATTGCAGTACTAACTACAGTATTTTGGTATGCTTCAATTAGGAGGATGTCTTTCAGCTTATGCAAGTGGCCATTTACATTTCTTAAGTATGAGAAATAAAGGGGCGAGTGCACCTAAATATTGTTCCTGGTTACCTTCACAGATCACGCTGGCGTCCTCATAGTGACCACAGTTGTGGGAACCGACGGGTAGGTGTCTGCATTCACTGAGCCCCCACTCATTGCCTGAGCACTCTACATCATCCAACCAAATAGGCCCACTGCCCTCTCCAAATCGGGCATAGTTCGGTGCTGAGAGGGCACTGCCGCAGCCCAGTTGTCGACACACCACCTGGGCATCATTCAGGTCCCAGCTATCGTCACACACTGTCCCCCACTGCCCATGGAAGAAAACCTCCACTCTCCCAGAGCAGCCGCTGTTGCCAGTTCCCACAAGGCGGACCACACCTTCTTCTCCGGAAGTGGTCACTGGTGTCCAAGAGGGAGTACTGGTTGTGGATGGAGGTGTTGGAGTTGTTGTGCTGCTTAAGTCTGGTTGGACTGATTAGAAAATCAGCATGTTATCATGGTATTTCTTGCAAAAACCTCATTGGACATTCATTGCAGTACTAACTACAGTATTTTGGTATGATTAAATTAGGAGGATGTCTTTCAACTTATGCAGGTGGCCATTTAAATTTCTTAAGTATGAGAAATAAAGGGGCGAGTGCACCTAAATATTGTTCCTGGTTACCTTCACAGATCACGCTGGCGTCGTCACTGTGACCACAGTTGTGGAAACCGACGGGTAGGTGTCTGCATTCACCGAGCCCCCACTCATTGCCTGAGCACTGGACATCATCCAACCAAATAGGCCCACTGCCCTGTCCAAATCGGGCACTGTGCGGTGCTGAGAGGGCACTGCCGCAGCCCAGCTGCCGACATACCACCTGGGCATCATTCAGGTCCCATCTGTCGTCACACACTGTCCCCCACTGTCCATGGTAGAAAACCTCCACTCTACCAGAGCAGCCGCTGTTGCCAGTTCCAACAAGGCGGACCCCACCTTCTTCTCCTGAAGTACTCACTGGTGTTATAGAGGGAGTACTGGTCACGGATGGAGGTGTTGTGCTGCTTAAGTCTGGTTGGACTGATTAGAAAATCAGAATGTTATAATGGTTAAATTTGCAAAAACCTCAATGTTCATTTGTTGCAGTACTAACTACAGTATTTAGGTATGCTTAAATTAGGAGGATGTCTTTCAATTTATGCAGGTGGCCATTTAAATTTCTTAAGTATGAGAAATTATAGGCCAAGTGCACCTAAATATTGATCTTAGTTACCTTCACAGATCACGCTGGCGTCCTCATAGTGACCACAGTTGTGGGAACCGACGGGTAGGTGTCTGCATTCACTGAGCCCCCACTCATTGCCTGAGCACTGGACATCATCCAACCAAATAGGCCCACTGCCCTCTCCAAATCGGGCATAGTTCGGTGCTGAGAGGGCACTGCCGCAGCCCAGCTGTCGACACACCACCTGGGCATCATTCAGGTCCCAGTAATCAGCACACACTGTCCCCCACTGCCCATGGAAGAAAACCTCCACTCTCCCAGAGCAGCCGCTGTTGCCAGTTCCAACAAGGCGGACCCCACCTTCTTCTCCTGAAGTGCTCACTGGTGTTATAGAGGGAGTACTGGTCACGGATGGAGTTGTTGTGCTGCTTAAGTCTGGTTGGACTGATTAGAAAATCAGCATGTTATGATGGTATTTCTTGCAAAAACCTCATTGGACATTCGTCGCAGTACTAACTACAGTATTTTGGTATGATTAAATTAGGAGGATGTCTTTCAGCTTATGCAGGTGGCCATTTGAATTTCTTCGGTATTGGAAATGAAGGGGCGAGTGCACCTAAATATTGTTCCTGGTTACCTGCACAGATCACGCTGGCGTCCTCATGGTGATCACAGTCATGGAAACCGACGGGTAGGTGTCTGCACTCACTGAGCGCCGACTCGCTGCCTGAGCACTCTACATCATCCAACCAAATAGGCCCACTGCCCTCTCCAAATCGGGTACAGTCTGGTGCTGAGAGGGCGCTGCCGCAGCCCAGCTGTTGACATACCACCTGGGCATCATTCAGGTCCCAGCTATCGTCACACACTGTCCCCCACTGTCCATGGAAGAAGACCTCCACTCTACCGGAGCAGCTGTTGTTGCCAGTTCCCACAAGGCGGACCACACCTTCTTCTCCTGAAGTGCTCACTGGTGTCCAAGAGGGAGTACTGGTTGTGGATGGAGGTGTTGGAGTTGTTGTGCTGCTTAAGTCTGGTTGGACTGATTAGAAAATCAGCATGTTATCATGGTATTTCTTGCAAAAACCTCATTGGACATTCATTGCAGTACTAACTACAGTATTTTGGTATGCTTAAATTAGGAGGATGTCTTTCAGCTTATGCAAGTGGCCATTTACATTTCTTAAGTATGAGAAATAAAGGGGCGAGTGCACCTAAATATTGTTCCTGGTTACCTTCACAGATCACGCTGGCGTCGTTACTGTGACCACAGTTGTGGAAACCGACGGGTAGGTGTCTGCATTCACCGAGCCCCCACTCATTGCCTGAGCACTGGACATCATCCAACCAAATAGGCCCACTGCCCTGTCCAAATCGGGCACTGTGCGGTGCTGAGAGGGCACTGCCGCAGCCCAGCTGCCGACACACCACCTGGGCATCATTCAGGTCCCATCTGTCGTCACACACTGTCCCCCACTGTCCATGGTAGAAAACCTCCACTCTACCAGAGCAGCCGCTGTTGCCAGTTCCCACAAGGCGGACCACACCTTCTTCTCCTGAAGTGCTCACTGGTGTCCAAGAGGGAGTACTGGTTTTGGATGTAGGTGTTGGAGTTGTTGTGCTGCTTAAGTCTGGTTGGACTGATTAGAAAATCAGAATGTTATCATGGTTAAATTTGCAAAAACCTCATTGTTCATTTGTTGCAGTACTAACTACAGTATTTAGGTATGCTTAAATTAGGAGGATGTCTTTCAATTTATGCAAGTGGCCATTTAAATTTCTTAAGTATGAGAAATTATAGGCCAAGTGCACCTAAATATTGATCTTAGTTACCTTCACAGATCACGCTGGCGTCCTCATAGTGACCACAGTTGTGGGAACCGACGGGTAGGTGTCTGCACTCACTGAGCCCCCACTCATTGCCTGAGCACTCTACATCATCCAACCAAATAGGCCCACTGCCCTGTCCAAATCGGGCACTGTGCGGTGCTGAGAGGGCACTGCCGCAGCCCAGTTGTCGACACACCACCTGGGCATCATTCAGGTCCCAGCTATCGTCACACACTGTCCCCCACTGCCCATGGAAGAAAACCTCCACTCTCCCAGAGCAGCCGCTGTTGCCAGTTCCCACAAGGCGGACCACACCTTCTTCTCCGGAAGTGCTCACTGGTGTCCAAGAGGGAGTACTGGTTGTGGATGGAGGTGTTGGAGTTGTTGTGCTGCTTATGTCTGGTTGGACTGATTAGAAAATCAGCATGTTATCATGGTATTTCTTGCAAAAACCTCATTGGACATTCATTGCAGTACTAACTACAGTATTTTGGTATGATTAAATTAGGAGGATGTCTTTCAGCTTATGCAGGTGGCCATTTAAATTTCTTAAGTATGAGAAATAAAGGGGCGAGTGCACCTAAATATTGTTCCTGGTTACCTTCACAGATCACGCTGGCGTCGTCACTGTGACCACAGTTGTGGAAACCGACGGGTAGGTGTCTGCATTCACCGAGCCCCCACTCATTGCCTGAGCACTGGACATCATCCAACCAAATGGGCCCACTGCCCTGTCCAAATCGGGCACTGTGCGGTGCTGAGAGGGCACTGCCGCAGCCCAGCTGCCGACATACCACCTGGGCATCATTCAGGTCCCATCTGTCGTCACACACTGTCCCCCACTGTCCATGGTAGAAAACCTCCACTCTACCAGAGCAGCCGCTGTTGCCAGTTCCAACAAGGCGGACCCCACCTTCTTCTCCTGAAGTACTCACTGGTGTTATAGAGGGAGTACTGGTCACGGATGGAGGTGTTGTGCTGCTTAAGTCTGGTTGGACTGATTAGAAAATCAGAATGTTATAATGGTTAAATTTGCAAAAACCTCAATGTTCATTTGTTGCAGTACTAACTACAGTATTTAGGTATGCTTAAATTAGGAGGATGTCTTTCAATTTATGCAGGTGGCCATTTAAATTTCTTAAGTATGAGAAATTATAGGCCAAGTGCACCTAAATATTGATCTTAGTTACCTTCACAGATCACGCTGGCGTCCTCATAGTGACCACAGTTGTGGGAACCGACGGGTAGGTGTCTGCATTCACTGAGCCCCCACTCATTGCCTGAGCACTGGACATCATCCAACCAAATAGGCCCACTGCCCTCTCCAAATCGGGCATAGTTCGGTGCTGAGAGGGCACTGCCGCAGCCCAGCTGTCGACACACCACCTGGGCATCATTCAGGTCCCAGTAATCAGCACACACTGTCCCCCACTGCCCATGGAAGAAAACCTCCACCCTCCCAGAGCAGCCGCTGTTGCCAGTTCCAACAAGGCGGACCCCACCTTCTTCTCCTGAAGTGCTCACTGGTGTTATAGAGGGAGTACTGGTCACGGATGGAGTTGTTGTGCTGCTTAAGTCTGGTTGGACTGATTAGAAAATCAGCATGTTATGATGGTATTTCTTGCAAAAACCTCATTGGACATTCGTCGCAGTACTAACTACAGTATTTTGGTATGATTAAATTAGGAGGATGTCTTTCAGCTTATGCAGGTGGCCATTTGAATTTCTTCGGTATTGGAAATGAAGGGGCGAGTGCACCTAAATATTGTTCCTGGTTACCTGCACAGATCACGCTGGCGTCCTCATGGTGATCACAGTCATGGAAACCGACGGGTAGGTGTCTGCACTCACTGAGCGCCGACTCGCTGCCTGAGCACTCTACATCATCCAACCAAATAGGCCCACTGCCCTCTCCAAATCGGGCACAGTCTGGTGCTGAGAGGGCGCTGCCGCAGCCCAGCTGTTGACACACCACCTGGGCATCATTCAGGTCCCAGCTATCGTCACACACTGTCCCCCACTGTCCATGGAAGAAGACCTCCACTCTACCGGAGCAGCTGTTGTTGCCAGTTCCCACAAGGCGGACCACACCTTCTTCTCCTGAAGTGCTCACTGGTGTCCAAGAGGGAGTACTGGTTGTGGATGGAGGTGTTGGAGTTGTTGTGCTGCTTAAGTCTGGTTGGACTGATTAGAAAATCAGCATGTTATCATGGTATTTCTTGCAAAAACCTCATTGGACATTCATTGCAGTACTAACTACAGTATTTTGGTATGCTTAAATTAGGAGAATGTCTTTCAGCTTATGCAGGTGGCCATTTACATTTCTTAAGTATGAGAAATAAAGGGGCGAGTGCACCTAAATATTGTTCCTGGTTACCTTCACAGATCACGCTGGCGTCGTTACTGTGACCACAGTTGTGGAAACCGACGGGTAGGTGTCTGCATTCACCGAGCCCCCACTCATTGCCTGAGCACTGGACATCATCCAACCAAATAGGCCCACTGCCCTGTCCAAATCGGGCACTGTGCGGTGCTGAGAGGGCACTGCCGCAGCCCAGTTGTCGACACACCACCTGGGCATCATTCAGGTCCCATCTGTCGTCACACACTGTCCCCCACTGTCCATGGTAGAAAACCTCCACTCTACCAGAGCAGCCGCTGTTGCCAGTTCCCACAAGGCGGACCACACCTTCTTCTCCTGAAGTGCTCACTGGTGTCCAAGAGGGAGTACTGGTTTTGGATGTAGGTGTTGGAGTTGTTGTGCTGCTTAAGTCTGGTTGGACTGATTAGAAAATCAGAATGTTATCATGGTTAAATTTGCAAAAACCTCATTGTTCATTTGTTGCAGTACTAACTACAGTATTTAGGTATGCTTAAATTAGGAGGATGTCTTTCAACTTATGCAAGTGGCCATTTAAATTTCTTAAGTATGAGAAATTATAGGCCAAGTGCACCTAAATATTGATCTTAGTTACCTTCACAGATCACGCTGGCGTCCTCATAGTGACCACAGTTGTGGGAACCGACGGGTAGGTGTCTGCACTCACTGAGCCCCCACTCATTGCCTGAGCACTCTACATCATCCAACCAAATAGGCCCACTGCCCTGTCCAAATCGGGCATAGTTCGGTGCTGAGAGGGCACTGCCGCAGCCCAGTTGTCGACACACCACCTGGGCATCATTCAGGTCCCAGCTATCGTCACACACTGTCCCCCACTGCCCATGGAAGAAAACCTCCACTCTCCCAGAGCAGCCGCTGTTGCCAGTTCCCACAAGGCGGACCACACCTTCTTCTCCGGAAGTGCTCACTGGTGTCCAAGAGGGAGTACTGGTTGTGGATGGAGGTGTTGGAGTTGTTGTGCTGCTTATGTCTGGTTGGACTGATTAGAAAATCAGCATGTTATCATGGTATTTCTTGCAAAAACCTCATTGGACATTCATTGCAGTACTAACTACAGTATTTTGGTATGATTAAATTAGGAGGATGTCTTTCAGCTTATGCAGGTGGCCATTTAAATTTCTTAAGTATGAGAAATAAAGGGGCGAGTGCACCTAAATATTGTTCCTGGTTACCTTCACAGATCACGCTGGCGTCGTCACTGTGACCACAGTTGTGGAAACCGACGGGTAGGTGTCTGCATTCACCGAGCCCCCACTCATTGCCTGAGCACTGGACATCATCCAACCAAATGGGCCCACTGCCCTGTCCAAATCGGGCACTGTGCGGTGCTGAGAGGGCACTGCCGCAGCCCAGCTGCCGACATACCACCTGGGCATCATTCAGGTCCCATCTGTCGTCACACACTGTCCCCCACTGTCCATGGTAGAAAACCTCCACTCTACCAGAGCAGCCGCTGTTGCCAGTTCCCACAAGGCGGACCCCACCTTCTTCTCCTGAAGTGCTCACTGGTGTTATAGAGGGAGTACTGGTCACGGATGGAGGTGTTGTGCTGCTTAAGTCTGGTTGGACTGATTAGAAAATCAGCATGTTATCATGGTATTTCTTGCAAAAACCTCATTGGACATTCATTGCAGTACTAACTACAGTATTTTGGTATGCTTAAATTAGGAGGATGTCTTTCAATTTATGCAGGTGGCCATTTAAATTTCTTAAGTATGAGAAATTATAGGCCAAGTGCACCTAAATATTGATCTTAGTTACCTTCACAGATCACGCTGGCGTCCTCATAGTGACCACAGTTGTGGGAACCGACGGGTAGGTGTCTGCATTCACTGAGCCCCCACTCATTGCCTGAGCACTCTACATCATCCAACCAAATAGGCCCACTGCCCTCTCCAAATCGGGCATAGTTCGGTGCTGAGAGGGCACTGCCGCAGCCCAGCTGTCGACACACCACCTGGGCATCATTCAGGTCCCAGTAATCAGCACACACTGTCCCCCACTGCCCATGGAAGAAAACCTCCACTCTCCCAGAGCAGCCGCTGTTGCCAGTTCCAACAAGGCGGACCCCACCTTCTTCTCCTGAAGTGCTCACTGGTGTTATAGAGGGAGTACTGGTCACGGATGGAGTTGTTGTGCTGCTTAAGTCTGGTTGGACTGATTAGAAAATCAGCATGTTATGATGGTATTTCTTGCAAAAACCTCATTGGACATTCGTCGCAGTACTAACTACAGTATTTTGGTATGATTAAAGTAGGAGGATGTCTTTCAGCTTATGCAGGTGGCCATTTGAATTTCTTCGGTATTGGAAATGAAGGGGCGAGTGCACCTAAATATTGTTCCTGGTTACCTGCACAGATCACGCTGGCGTCCTCATGGTGATCACAGTCATGGAAACCGACGGGTAGGTGTCTGCACTCACTGAGCGCCGACTCGCTGCCTGAGCACTCTACATCATCCAACCAAATAGGCCCACTGCCCTCTCCAAATCGGGCACAGTCTGGTGCTGAGAGGGCGCTGCCGCAGCCCAGCTGTTGACACACCACCTGGGCATCATTCAGGTCCCAGCTATCGTCACACACTGTCCCCCACTGTCCATGGAAGAAGACCTCCACTCTACCGGAGCAGCTGTTGTTGCCAGTTCCCACAAGGCGGACCACACCTTCTTCTCCTGAAGTGCTCGCTGGTGTCCAAGAGGGAGTACTGGTTGTGAATGGAGGTGTTGGAGTTGTTGTGCTGCTTAAGTCTGGTTGGACTGATTAGAAAATCAGCATGTTATCATGGTATTTCTTGCAAAAACCTCATTGGACATTCATTGCAGTACTAACTACAGTATTTTGGTATGATTAAATTAGGAGGATGTCTTTCAGCTTATGCAGGTGGCCATTTAAATTTCTTAAGTATGAGAAATAAAGGGGCGAGTGCACCTAAATATTGTTCCTGGTTACCTTCACAGATCACGCTGGCGTCGTTACTGTGACCACAGTTGTGGAAACCGACGGGTAGGTGTCTGCATTCACCGAGCCCCCACTCATTGCCTGAGCACTGGACATCATCCAACCAAATAGGCCCACTGCCCTGTCCAAATCGGGCACTGTGCGGTGCTGAGAGGGCACTGCCGCAGCCCAGCTGCCGACATACCACCTGGGCATCATTCAGGTCCCATCTGTCGTCACACACTGTCCCCCACTGTCCATGGTAGAAAACCTCCACTCTACCAGAGCAGCCGCTGTTGCCAGTTCCAACGAGGCGGACCCCACCTTCTTCTCCTGAAGTGCTCACTGGTGTCCAAGAGGGAGTACTGGTTGTGGATGTAGGTGTTGGAGTTGTTGTGCTGCTTAAGTCTGGTTGGACTGATTAGAAAATCAGCATGTTATCATGGTATTTCTTGCAAAAACCTCATTGGACATTCATTGCAGTACTAACTACAGTATTTTGGTATGATTAAATTAGGAGGATGTCTTTCAGCTTATGCAGGTGGCCATTTAAATTTCTTAAGTATGAGAAATAAAGGGGCGAGTGCACCTAAATATTGTTCCTGGTTACCTTCACAGATCACGCTGGCGTCGTTACTGTGACCACAGTTGTGGAAACCGACGGGTAGGTGTCTGCATTCACCGAGCCCCCACTCATTGCCTGAGCACTGGACATCATCCAACCAAATAGGCCCACTGCCCTGTCCAAATCGGGCACTGTGCGGTGCTGAGAGGGCACTGCCGCAGCCCAGCTGCCGACATACCACCTGGGCATCATTCAGGTCCCATCTGTCGTCACACACTGTCCCCCACTGTCCATGGTAGAAAACCTCCACTCTACCAGAGCAGCCGCTGTTGCCAGTTCCAACGAGGCGGACCCCACCTTCTTCTCCTGAAGTGCTCACTGGTGTCCAAGAGGGAGTACTGGTTGTGGATGTAGGTGTTGGAGTTGTTGTGCTGCTTAAGTCTGGTTGGACTGATTAGAAAATCAGAATGTTATCATGGTTAAATTTGCAAAAACCTCATTGTTCATTTGTTGCAGTACTAACTACAGTATTTTGGTATGATTACCAAAATACTGTACCATAATCAAATTAGGAGGATGTCTTTCAGCATATGCAGGAGGCCATTTGAATTTCTTAGGTATTGGAAATGAAGGGCCAAGTGCACCTAAATATTGTTCCTGGTTACCTGCACAGATCACGCTGGCGTCCTCATAGTGACCACAGTTGTGGGAACCGACGGGTAGGTGTCTGCATTCACTGAGCCCCCACTCATTGCCTGAGCACTCTACATCATCCAACCAAATAGGCCCACTGCCCTCTCCAAATCGGGCATAGTTCGGCGCTGAGAGGGCACCACCGCAGCCCAGCTGTCGACACACCACCTGGGCATCATTCAGGTCCCAGCTATCGTCACACACTGTCCCCCACTGTCCATGGAAGAAGACCTCCACTCTACCGGAGCAGCTGCTGTTGCCAGTTCCCACAAGGCGGACCACACCTTCTTCTCCTGAAGTGCTCACTGGTGTTGAAGAGGATGTACTGCTTGTGGATGGAGGTGTTGGGGTTGTTGTGCTGCTTATGTCTGGTTGGACTGATTAGAAAATCAGCATGTTATCATGGTATTTCTTGCAAAAACCTCATTGGACATTCATTGCAGTACTAACTACAGTATTTTGGTATGCTTAAATTAGGAGGATGTCTTTCAGCTTATGCAGGTGGCCATTTAAATTTCTTAAGTATGAGAAATAATAGGCCAAGTACACCTAAATATTGATCTTAGTTACCTTCACAGATCACGCTGGCGTCCTCATAGTGACCACAGTTGTGGGAACCGACGGGTAGGTGTCTGCATTCACTGAGCCCCCACTCATTGCCTGAGCACTGGACATCATCCAACCAAATAGGCCCACTGCCCTCTCCAAATCGGGCACTGTGCGGTGCTGAGAGGGCACTGCCGCAGCCCAGTTGTCGACACACCACCTGGGCATCATTCAGGTCCCAGTAATCAGCACACACTGTCCCCCACTGCCCATGGAAGAAAACCTCCACTCTCCCAGAGCAGCCGCTGTTGCCAGTTCCAACAAGGCGGACCCCACCTTCTTCTCCTGAAGTGCTCACTGGTGTTATAGAGGGAGTACTGGTCACGGATGGAGTTGTTGTGCTGCTTAAGTCTGGTTGGACTGATTAGAAAATCAGCATGTTATCATGGTATTTCTTGCAAAAACCTCATTGGACATTCGTCGCAGTACTAACTACAGTATTTTGGTATGATTACCAAAATACTGTACCAAAATCAAATTAGGAGGATGTCTTTCAGCTTATGCAGGAGGCCATTTGAATTTCTTAGGTATTGGAAATGAAGGGGCAAGTACACCTAAATATTGTTCCTGGTTACCTGCACAGATCACGCTGGCGTCCTCATGGTGATCACAGTCATGGAAACCGACGGGTAGGTGTCTGCACTCACTGAGCGCCGACTCGCTCCCTGAGCACTCTACATCATCCAACCAAATAGGCCCACTGCCCTCTCCAAATCGGGCATAGTTCGGCGCTGAGAGGGCACCACCGCAGCCCAGCTGTCGACACACCACCTGGGCATCATTCAGGTCCCAGCTATCGTCACACACTGTCCCCCACTGTCCATGGAAGAAGACCTCCACTCTACCGGAGCAGCTGTTGTTGCCAGTTCCCACAAGGCGGACCACACCTTCTTCTCCTGAAGTGCTCACTGGTGTTGAAGAGGATGTACTGCTTGTGGATGGAGGTGTTGGGGTTGTTGTGCTGCTTAAGGCTGGTTGGTCTGATTAGAAAATTAGAATGTTATTAGGCTATTTTTTGCAAAAACCTTATTGGACATTCGTTGCAGTACTAACTACAGTATTTTGGTAAATTAGGAGGATGTCTTTCAGCTTTTGCAGGAGCCCATTTGAATTTCTTAGGTATGGGAAATAAAGGGGCAAGTACACCTAAATATTGATCTTAGTTACCTTCACAGATCACGCTGGCGTCGTCACTGTGACCACAGTTTTGGGATCATACCATTGGTTGTCTGCACTCAATGAGCCCTGACCTGCTGCCTGAGCACTGGTTATCACCCAACCAAACAGGCCTACTGCCCTGTCCAAACCAGGCACTCTTGTCGGACATTCGCTACTGCACTAATATCATTCTTATAATATTCTATAAATTCGGAGTATGTCCTGCAGTTCATTCAGTCATTTGTATTTCTCAACTATGGGGAATAGGTTTTCGAGTTAAATGAAACATTGATTGTAGTTACCTTGGCAAACCACGCTAGCATCTTCACTGTGATCACAGTTGTGGGATCCGATTGGTAGGTGTGTGCACCCACTGAGCCCCCACTCACTGCCCGTACACTCTACATCATCCAACCAAATAGACCCACTGCCTTGTCCGAACTGGGCACTTTGCAGCGCTGAGAGGGCACTGCCGCAGCCTAGCTGCCGACACACCACTTGGGCATCATTAAGGTCCCAACTGTCGTCACACACTGTACCCCACTGTCCACCATAGAAGATCTCCACTCTGCCAGAGCAGTTGCTGTTTCCTGCACCAGCCAGGCGGACTGCTCCTTCCTCTCCTGGGGCACTCACTGGTGTTGTCGAGGGGGTAGTTGTTGCAGATGGAGTTGTTGTGCTGCTGAAGTCTGAATGAACTGGAAGAAAGGAGGAGTTGAGTTGGACAGAATTCAGCTTTTTTGACAAATGTTAGCACATCACAGTTTTTAAGTAAGTTTAATTTGCATTGCATGTTCTGGAGCTTTTAATGAGAGGAAGCAGAGAGGCAGTTACAAATCAGAATGCTCTTCTACCTTTTTTCAAAAACCTTATTAAACATATGTTACAGTACTTAATGCAATATGATGGTAATGCAGCCTTAGGGGGCATAAGCCAGTGTCTTCCTAAGCCTGGATAAATGCAGGGGTTTGCGCCAAAAAAGTGCATCTCGCTTAAAACCAATGTCAAAACCTAATATGCAAGTCAAACCTATGAGATTCATACCGATCGGTCAGGCCAGGATTAACCTTGACTATCATTGGTGCCAATAACCTAGAGGGTACCAGTGGAAATTGGGCCACTGTGGGTCAAAGAAGGAGAGGAGGGTTGCATGATCAGAAACAGAGAGAGATGAGAAAAGGGAAGAGCCTGGGACCCAGAGTAGGGACCTTGAA
This sequence comes from Fistularia commersonii, assembly GCF_037954325.1. Lineage (NCBI taxonomy): Eukaryota > Metazoa > Chordata > Actinopteri > Syngnathiformes > Fistulariidae > Fistularia > Fistularia commersonii. The sequence continues at coordinate 3,726,927 of NC_141318.1, forward strand.
TATCCAGTCAATGACAGTACTAGCTAAGGAGTTGGTTGACATGATGCAGAGAAGGATGGTGTATATACTTTGTGTCCAGGAGACCTGGTGGAAAGGTAGTCGGGCTACAATCTTAGGGGGCAGCAGGTTTTAAGTTGTACTACCATGGTATTGACAAGAAGAGAAATGGAGTAGGAGTTATCTCGGAGGACGAGTTTGTTAGGATTGTTTTGGATGTGCAAAGTGTGTCAGAATGACTAACGAGTCTGAAGCTGGAAATCGAAGGTGGGATTCTAAATGTTGTTAGCTCACATCAGGTAGGATGTGAGTTACAGAAGAAGGAAAAATTTTGGAGTGAGCGAGAGGAAGTGATGCAGAAGATACTGAGAGGTAAGCGAGTGGTAATTGTGCAGACTTCAGTGGACATATTGGTGCAGGCAATAGAGGTGATGAAGGAGTACAGGGGGATGCAGCACAAGGTGAAGGTAGAGGTGGTAAAGGCCAAACAAAGGGCCCATGATGACTTGTATACTAGGTTGGAAAGTGAGGAGGGAGAGTATGTGATACAGGTTGGCACAACAGAGAGATAGAGACGGTAAGGATATGCAGCAGGTTACGTGTTTAAGGATAGAGAGGGGAATATATTGGCAGGAGTACTTTGAAGAGTTGATGAATGAGAAAAATCAAAGAGAGCAAAGGGTAGAAGAGGTGACGATTCTGGACCACAAAGCAGCACAGATTAGTAAAGGTGAAGTATGGAGGGCGTTGAAGAGGATGAAGAGTGGACAGCCAATTGGTGATGATGATGTACCTGTGGAGGTATGAACATTTCTTGGAGAGGGAGCAGGATCTTGGAGTAAGAAGATGCCTGAAGAATGGAAAAGAAGTGTGATGGTTCCCATTTTTAAGAATAAGGGAGTTGTGCAGAATTGCAGCAACTATAGAGGAATAAAGTTGATGAGCCATGCAATGAAGTTATGGGAACGAGTAGTGGAAACTACACTGTGAGGAGAAGCCAACATTTGAGAACAACTGTATGGTTTCATGCCTAGAGAGTACTACAGATGCAATATTTGCTTTAAGAATGCTTATAGGAAAGTACAGAGAAGGCCAGAGGGAGCTGCATTGAGCCTTTGTAGATTGAGAAAGAACTATGGTACTGTGCTAGAAAGTCTGGAGTGACAGAGAAGTATGTTACACTGGTGCAGGACATGTATGCGAGCTGTGAGACAGAGGTTGTGTGCAACCGAAAACTTCAAGGTGGAGGTTGGACAACACCAGGGATCAACTCTGAGGCCCTACTTGTTTGCAATGGTGATGGACAGGCTGACAGATGATGTTAGACAAGAATCTCCATGGACCATGATGTTTGCGGATGACACTGTGATCTGTAACTGCAGGAAAAGGGTTGGGTAAAATCCTGAGAGGTGAAGATAAGATGTGGGATGGAGAGAATTGTGATTAGTCATAGCAAGACAGAATATATGTGTGTGAATGAGAGGAACCTAAAGGGAACTATGAAACGAGGCAACGTGGAAACGAGGGGAGGAAAGCATTGTAACGGGTGGAGAAAAGTGTCAGAGGCAATGTGTGATAGAAGACTATCAGTCAAAATGAAAGTACAGGTGTACAAGACAGCGGTGAGTACAGGGATTCTGCATGGCTTAGAGACAGTTGCATTGAAGAAAAGACATGAAGCAGAGCTGGAAGTAGCAGGGATGAGGATGTTGAGGTTGTCTTTGGGAGTGGCAGGCATGGATAAGATTGGGAATAAGTCCATCAGAGGGACCCCTCATGAGTATCTTGGTGTGCTCTAAATTAGAAGGATGACCTGCGGTTTATTTATCTGTTCACTGTATATACCTTAGGTCTGGGGACTGAAATTGTAAATGCACCTACAGTAAATACAGTTTGTAATTACCTTTGCAAACCACGCTGGCGTCCTCCTGGTGACCACAGTTATGCAATCCGATCGCTGGGTGTCTGCACTCACTGAGTGCCGACTCACTGCCTGTACATTCTACATCGTCCAACCAAATAGAGCCACTGCCCCGTCCGAACCGAGCACCTTGCGGCGCTGAGAGGGCAGAGCCACAGCCCAGCTGCCGACACACCACCTGGGCATCATTCAGGTCCCAAATGTCGTCACACACTGTACCCCACTGTCCACGGTGGAAGATCTCCACCCTGCCAGAGCAGCTGCTGTTTCCTGCACCAGCCAGGCGGACCGCACCCTCTTCTCCTGCATTGCTGGTTGTTGTTGTAGGGTGACGAATGGTTTGGGTTGGAGTTGTTGGAATTGTTGTGTCCCTGAAGGCTGGTTGGACTAGAAAAGTGGAATAATATGATGGTCTTTCATGCCAAAAATCTTGTCTGACATATGTAACAGTTTTTACTGCAGTATCATAATTTTCTTTGAACTAAGAATATGTCCCTCAGTTCATAAAGGAGGCCATTTTTATTTCTCATGTATGGGGAATAAAAGTGCACATGCACCTGACTATGGATTGCAGTTACCTTGGCACACCACGCTGGCGTCCTCATGGTGGCCACAGTTGTGGGATCCCACGCCTCGGTGTCTGCACTCACTGAGCGCCGACTCGCTACCAGTGCAGCGGACATCATCCAACCAAATAAAGCCGCGTCCCCTTCCGAACCGGGCCCTTCGCTGCGCTGAGAGGGCAGAGCCACAGCCCAGCTGTCGACACACCACCTGGGCATCATTCAGATCCCATCTGTCGTCACACACTGTCCCCCACTGTCCATGGTAGAAGACCTCCACTCTGCCAGAGCAGGGACTGTTAGAGTTGACCAGCCTCACCACTGGAGCCTCTGTATAAAACAACCATAAGAATAATCAGCAAAATGTTTTGATCAGAGAATGAGAATATAGTATGGCCTAGTTTTAGTCGGGATTTTTAATTATCTGATGATGATACAATAACATCCCACAAAATGTACCAAGACAAAGACTGTCTTTTTACACAGTTGTCAGATAATTAATCTTTACAAATGTGAAGTTACCTTCACAGATCACGCTAGCGTCCTCATAGTGACCACAGTTGTGGGATCCCACGCCTCGGTGTCTGCACTCACTGAGCGCAGACTCACTGCCCGAGCACTGGACATCATCCAACCAAATAGATCCACTGCCCTGTCCAAATCGGGCACTCTGCGGCGCTGAGAGGGCACTGCCGCAGCCCAGCTGCCGACACACCACCCGGGCATCGTTCAAGTCCCAGATGTCGTCACACACTGTCCCCCACTGTCCATGGTGGAAGACCTCCACTCTGCCAGAGCAGGGACTGTCAGAGTTAACCAGCCTCACCACTGGAGCCTCTGTATAAAACAACCATAAGAATAATCAGCAAAATGTTTTGATCAGAGAATGAAAAGATATTATGGCCTTTTTTAGTCGGGATTTTTAATTATCTGATGATGATACAATAACATCCCACAAAATGTACCAAGACAAAGACTGTCTTTTTACACAGTTGTCAGATAATTAATCTTTACAAATGTGAAGTTACCTTCACAGATCACGCTGGCGTCCTCATAGTGACCACAGTTGTGGGATCCCACGCCTCGGTGTCTGCACTCACTGAGCGCAGACTCCCTGCCCGAGCACTGGACATCATCCAACCAAATAGATCCACTGCCCTGTCCAAATCGGGCACTCTGCGGCGCTGAGAGGGCACTGCCGCAGCCCAGCTGCCGACACACCACCTGGGCATCATTCAGGTCCCATCTGTCGTCACACACTGTCCCCCACTGTCCATGGTGGAAGACCTCCACTCTGCCAGAGCAGGAGCTGTCAGAGTTGACCAGCCTCACCACTGAAGCCTCTGAAAAAAAACAACACCATTAACAATCAGCACAATGTTGTTGACCAGAGAATAAGAGGAAGGAAATTGGTTTGAATTAGTTTTTTGGTTTGTTTTTAATGAGGTGGTGGCCATTTTATAACGAACCGTACAACATACAATACAATAACATACAATGACAGAGACTGGCTGTTTACACAGTGGTCAAACAATTCAGCTTTTAGGTAATGTGAAGTTACCTTCACAGATCACGCTGGCGTCCTCATGGTGGCCACAGTTGTGGGATCCCACGCCTCGGTGCCTGCACTCACCAAGCGCCGACTCGCTGCCCGTGCACTGGACATCATCCAACCAAATAAAGCCACTTCCCCTTCCGAACTGGGCCCTTCGAGGCGCTGAGAGGGCAGAGCCACAGCCCAGCTGCCGACACACCACCTGGGCATTATCCAGGTGCCATCCGTCATCACACACTGTCCCCCACTGTCCACGGTAGAGGATCTCCACTCTGCCAGAGCAGCTGCTGTTTTCTGCACCAACCAGTCGGACCGCTCCTTCTTGTCCTGAGGAAGATGAATTCATTATCCGGCATATGCCTGCTGGCTCTGTGGACTCTGGGGTTCAACAGGTTCTATCCCATCAAACACGATCCACAATGGAATAAAAACAAAAATAAACAGGATTTGTGCTGTGCCATTTTGATTCTTTTTTATGCGTTTCACCGACGTGAACTTTTCACCTCTCAAAATTAATGACATATATCGATTAAACAACCTTTTAATCTCCAGGTGACATTGTTGCCTTGACATTCAAATCAATCCCTGACAACACCGGACTTCAACACCTGCCACCCCAGGGTTAACAGACGAGGTCATCTCCGATGAGCCATCATTACAGACACAACACGAACGTACAACGGGATTGTACGTCTTGTCAACAAAGAAATTGCAGCTTCGTTGTGACAAGGTGCGAAAATCTGCAAAAGGACAGGTGGATGCACGCCATCGTTAGCCCTCTGTGACCTTGCTGGGAATAAACAGTTCCCTGCAGGCCAGAGCAATAATCTCATTCCTCGCCCACGAATGACGGGAACCTTTATTGGGACCGATGGGATTTTGCCTGCATCCTTGGTGAAATTGTTGGAAACTCAACTGCAGTCCATCTGTGTGCGACACATCATGTGATGCAAGCCCCGGAAATGCAAGATCAAAAATAAATATATATTTTTTTGATCTTTCAGAAAAATATCGTACCTGAAATCCTTCCCGTAATCATCAGCAACGTTAGGCACAATAAGAAACACCCGGGTATTCCCATTGTGGACGGCAACGAGGGAACAATCTCGCTGAGAATGACAGAGGAAGAGCGGCACCATAAGATGCTCTACCGTGGCATCGTGATGTGTGGAATCTATTTTCTTTTTCTGGTCTTGGTGTTCATTGGCGTTTACCTTCTGGAGAAGCAGAGCGAGCGTCCACGAGCCAGCCGACCAAGGGATCTGGGTTGTTCAAGAAGGCGGGGTATGAGGTACTTATACCCAGGTGTGCAAAGGTGTGCTCTGGGAAATCATTGGTCAAAACATTTGCTGTTGGCACGGATTCAGGGGACATTGGAAGAGCATCAATCTGGAGGGAAACAAAAGAAATACTTTTCATAACCGCACAGGTCTGTAAGTCAGTCGAGGATGTCCCCTCATCGCTTGACATCGCATGTACCTGCATGAACCTGTTCTCCTGGTACAAATCAAATCAGTTTCACTGATCACCTGTCTAAAGGTGAAATACCTAAGGGGGTGAGCCACTATGTTTTTTTTATTTCATTGACCCCAGAACTGCAGAAAAGATGGCTGTAAAAAATTCAGTGACTTGTCTGACTGGAATAGCAGGTGTTTTCACAGGACATTTTAAACAAACATCGCCTTTGTACACAGTGTATCACAATGCCGTATCTGTGTGTGATTTGTTTCCTGTAAATGTGGGTCCTCCTGGTAAATGAAACTGATGCGATCTAGCTTTTGATCGCCTGATGAGCACACTTAGACCTGTCCCTCATCCAGTAGAGCATGTTCCTCCTGCGCCTGAGCCAAGGCACCATCTTCACACACACACACACAAACACACACACAAAATCATGACCTCGCAACCCCATCTTCATCACCGGTGAATCATCCATGCGCACTCCCAATGCGAACTGAGGCTTTCGATTTGTATCTCAAGAAATCTGCCATCACGGGTCATGAAAACACACGTTTCCAGAGATGTCTCTGGAAACAAGAGCGGCCTCTTCGGCGGGTTGATATATTTCCCCTGAGCAATGGAGGAATGCAAGCACAGAAAACAAATGCTTCAAACAAAAGCTTCAGTGCTTTGTAAACGACAGATTAGATTTATTGTGTTTCTTTAAATTGCTGTTGTATGCATCACTCCTTGTCATTTTTCATCGGAATCAATGCGTTCATTGCAACCCAAGAGTTGCCATTTGTCTATCAAACCAGCGTCTTGTTATTTTGAGGTGAATGGTTGACCTTTGCACAAAAGAAAAATGTTGTCTATGCAATATTTGCAGCTCTCGATGTTGGTAAGTCCCGAATGCATTGGCCGAATGCCGCGTACATTCCTGAAAGCCCTTCGAGTGTTGGTTCTCATGACAAAACAAAAGAAAACTAGAATGCCACGCAGAAACAGGGACAGCACACTCCAGATGAATGATCATGAATCCACGACTTAAAGTGTGGGTTTGATTTTCTTTAACCATGAAAAAAGGCGGTTGCAGGTTCATACTGAGCTCAAAAGCAGAATAATTGGTTGGATAAAGTAAAGCCCTGTTATCAGGGTAGCAGTGTGTTTGTTTTTGTTTGTGTTTATTTGTGCCGCACGTGAGAAGCAGCTGGAGGCCAACAAAGTCTCCAAACAAACGAGTGCCCTCGAGCAAAGTAGCGAGAGATAATGCCTAAGTTGGTTGTTACAACAGTGTCAAGGCAGATTCGGGCGAAAGAAGCAAATGGTTGCAGGTTTTATTGTGTCAGCAGGTAGAAATCAAAACATTAATAGCCATAATAATGAGAACCCAAACTATGACCCTGTCCTAGTAACCCTCCCTTGTAGGAGGAATATATTTTTGAAAATGGCCCCCACGTTCTTCGCAAGAGAAAGCACGAAGCTGTGACAAATCAGTGGTGATAATAGGATTGGTGGACTCGGGTCGTCGCTGCCGTTCCAGCAGGGACCCACAGTTGCCGGAAAGCAAGTGGAGGCACTCGGACATTGCTTTTGTCTTCTCAGAGATCTTGAGGTTGTGTTACAGGAAGAAGAGTGGCAGGTAGGTAACCTGGTAACCTACTGATTATTTTAGCCGGCAGCACCAGAAATTTAATCTTAGGATCCCTGAGGAAAATGCTGAATGCAGCCTCAGGGCGGCACTGGGCCGTGTCTCTCCAAGCCTGCCTTGGGGGGGCACGGAGTAGTGTCTCCCTGTGCCGGTCTCAAGCCCGGATAAATGCAGAGGTTTGCGTCAGGAAGGGCATCCGGTGTAAAACTTTTGCCAAAACCAAACATGCGAGTCAACCATAACTATATCATACAGGATCGGTCGTGGACCGGGTTAACAACGACTGCCATTAGTACTGATGACCTACAGGGTACTAATGGAAATTGGGCTACTGTGGGTCGAAGAACAAGAACAAGAAGAAGAGGAGGAGTGCGTGTTCGGAAGCAGAGAGAGAGGAGGAAAGGAAAGAGTTTGGGACTGAGAGTAGGGACTTTGAATATTGGGACTATGACAGGAAAAGGTAGAGAGTTGGTCGACATAATGCAGAGAAGGAAGGTGGATATACTGTGGATATACACCTGGAGACCAGGTGGAAAGGTAGTAAGGCTAGAAGCTTAGGAGCAGGCTTTAAGTTGTACTATTATGGTACTGACAAGAAGAGAAATGGAGTAGGAGTTATCTTGAAGGAGGAGTTTGTTAGGAACGTCCTAGAGGTGAAAAGAATGTCAGACAGACTTATAAGTCTGAAACTGGAAATCAAAGGTGTGATACTCAATGTTGTTAGTGGCCATGCCCAACAGGTGGGATGTGAATCTGAAGAGAAGGAGAAGTTCTGGAATGAGTTAGATGAAGTGATGCAGAGTATTCCCAGAAATGAGAGAGTGGTAATTGGTGCAGACTTCAATGGACATGTTGGTGAAGGCAATAGAGGGGATGAAGAAGTGATGGGCAGATTTGGTATCCAGGATAGGAATGCAGAGGGACAGATGGTGGTAGATTTTGCAAAAAGGATGGAAATGGCTGTAGTGAACACCTTTTTCCAGAAAAACAGGAACATAGAGTAACTTATAAGAGCGGAGGTAGGAGCACGCAGGTAGACTACATCTTGTATAAACAAGGTAACCTGAAAGAGATCAGTGACTGCAAAGTAGTTGTAGGTGAGAGTGTAGCCAGACAGCATAGGATGGTGGTTTGTAGGATGACTCTGGTGACAAGGAAGATGAAGAGGACAAAGGCAGAGCAGAGGACAAAATGGTGGAAGCTGAAAAGGGAGGAGTGTTGCATGGTTTTCAGGGAGGAGTTGAGAAAGGGTCTGGGTGGTCAGGGTGAGCTTCCAGATGATTGGACAACAACAGCTAGTGTTGCCAGGGAGACAGGTAAAAGAGTACTTGGTGTGTCATCTGGAAGGAAAGTAGATAAGGAGACTTGGTGGTGGAATGAGGAAGTGCAGGAGTATATACAGAGAAAGCGGTTAGCAAAGAAGAAGTGGGATACTGAGAGGACTGAAGAGAACAGACAGGAGTTCAGGGACGTGCGGCAAAAGGTAAAGATAGAGGTAGCAAAGGCAAAACAAAGGGCGTACGATGACTTGTATGCTAGGTTGGATAGTAAGGAGGGGGAGAATGATCTATACAGGTTGGCGAAACAGAGAGATAAAGATGGAAAGGATTACAACAGGTCCGGGTGATTAAGGACAGAGAGGGAAATGTATTGACAGATGCTAGAAGAGTGATGGGAAGATGGAAAGGGTACTTTGAAGAGCTGATGAATGTGGAAAATGAAAGAGAGGCAAGGGTAGAAGAGGGGACTATTGTAGAACACAAAGTAGCACAATTAAGTAAAAGTGAAGTGAGGAAGGCAGCATTGAAGAGGATGAAGAGTGGAAAAGCAGTTGGCCCTGATGATATACCTTCGGAGGTGTGGAAGTGTCTGGGAGTAGCAGCAGCACTTTGCAGTCCTGACATTGTCCTTGTATCAGAGGCCACCAAGCAAGTGATAATGCTGGAGTTGACCGTCCCATGGGAAGACCGCCTGGAAGAGGCTTTTGAGAGGAAGCTCTCCAAGCACACGGGACTGGTCAATGAGTGCCAGCAAGCAGGATGGAGGGCAAAATGCCTTCTTGTAGAAGTGGGCTGCAGGGGCTTTGCGGCCCGGTCCTATGCCAGCACTCTGGGTTGTCTGGGCATCGTCGGGCAGCATAGGAGAAGAGCCATCTGCAATACCACCGAAGCGGCAGAGAGGGCCTCAAGATGGCTGTGGCTCAAGAGCAGAGAGTCATGGTAGCTAGCGTGCCAACTGGACACATGCCGGGGTCTGATCTGTCCTGGCTGGGTCACCTGGATGAGGGTGTATGATGTTGAAAGACCCGAAACACCCAATGATCCCAGGAACATCACTGAGGATGTGTCCAGGTGCATTAGTATATATATTTGCGCAGTAACTTTACTGTTCTGTGTGAAAGTATGCTTTGACTGATAAGTCAAAACAGTGGCATGTATTCAGAACAGGGTGTCCGCTGCTTGTTGATCAAGCAGTGCACAATATATGGAAAAACAAGTCCACATATGGAGTATTCTTCCTGTTCTGTGCACATTGGGGTTCAACCTGGTGGACAAGAGAGTAGGTAGTAGAAGATGGGTTCTGACTGTTGTTTGTGGCAACGCACCCAACAACAGTTCAGTTCACCCACCCATCTTTGGGTCCCTAGATGGGCTGCTAGAGAGCACTCCTACCAGGGACTCCCTCGATATACTGGGAGACTTGGAAGGGAGTGATGGGGAGGAACGACCCCCCTGATCTGAACCCGAGTGGTGTTTTGTTATTGGACTTCTGTGCTCGTAATGGATTGTCCCTAACGAACACCACGTTTAGACATAAAGGTGTCCATAAGTGCACTTGGCGCCAACAGACCTTAGGCCACAGTTCTTTGATCGACCTTGTGGCCGCATGTCCTGGACACACTGGTGAAGAGAGGGGTAGAGGTGTCAACCGATCACCTCCTGGTGGTGGGCTGGCTCCAATGGTGGTCAGCCCTGGCAGACCCAAATGTAATTTGAGGGTCTGCTGGGAACGTCCAGCAGAATCCCCTGTCAAAAGGAGTATCAACTCCAACCTCCGACAGAACTACAACCATGTACCGAGGGAGGCAGGGGACATTGAGTCCGAAAGGGCCATGTTCCATGCTTCCATTGTCGAGGTGGCAGACCGGAGCTGCGGCTGCAAGGCGATCGGCATCTGTCACATTGGCAATCCTCAAATCCGCTGGTGGACTCCAGTGGTGAGGGATGCCATCAAACTGAAGAAGGAGTCCTATCTGGCCTTTCTGGCCTGTGGGGTTGTGGAGGCAGCTGACAGGTACCGGCAGGCCAAGTGGTATGCGGATTTGGTGATTGCCGAGGCAAAAACTTGGGCACGGGAAGAGTACGGGGAGACCATGGAGAAAGTCTTCAGGTGGGCATTGAGAACATTCTGGTCCACCATCCGGCGGCTCAGGAGGGGGACGCAGTGCTCTGTCAACACTGTGTACAGTGGGAGCGGGGCGCTGCTGAGCTCAACTCGAGACGTTATAGATCAGTGGCAGGAATATTTCCGAGACCTCCTCAACCCCGTTGAAAAGCCTTCCAATGAGGAAGCAGAGCTGAGGGACTTTGGAGCGGACACACCTATTTTTGGGGCTGAAGTTGCTGAAGCTGTCAAAAAGCTCTTCAGTAGCGGGGCAGCAGGGGTGAATGAGGTCCGCCTTGGGTTCCTCAAGGCTCTGGATGTTCTAGGGCTGTCCTGGCTGACACGCCTCTGCCCCATTGCATGGAAACTAGGGACAGTGCCACTGGACTGGCAGACCGGGGTGGTGAACCTCTTTTTAAAAAGGGGGATCGGCGGTTGTGCTCCAACTACAGGGGGGATCACACACCTCAGCCTCCCTGGTAAGGTCTATTCAGCAATGCTGGAAAAGAGGGTCCGCCAGGTTGTGGACTTTGGATCCAGGGCGAGCAGTGTGGTTATCGTCCTGGTTGTGGAACAGTGGTCCAGCTCTTCACCCTCGGCAGGGTCCTCGGGGGGCATGGGAGTTTGCCCAACCAGTCTACATGTGTATTGTGGACCTGGAGAAGGCATTGATCATCTCTCGCGGGCAATCTTCCTGCTCCGGGAGGTGTTTTGTCAGGCCATGACTTGCTGCCCTCGCACTGGACATCATCCAACCAAATAGAGCTACTTCCCCTTCCGAACCAGCCCCTTTGCGGCACTGAGAGCGCACTGCCACAGCCATGTGGTGGGGTGGAGGGAAGTCTGGGCCTCACTGCTCTGGCTGCTGCCCCCATGACTCGACTCTGGATAAATGGAGGTAGATGGATGGATGGATGGATCTTAACATTATGATGTTCCTTGAAAATTGCTATGCCGGTACTGTTGCCCAAGCACGTAATAACAAAAAACCCTGCAAACTGAGGTGAAAAGTCTTAACAAACTAAAAAATCATCAAGATTTGTGATGGAAAGCACTGGCTCATTTGAACATGATGATGAAAACAACACAGCATTAACAATGCAGAAATAAATGATGTGAGATGGCACCATGTCACAATATATTGAAATAAAAAATTTAATTCTGGATGCTGAAAACAACGAAGCATTAACAATGTAGATAAAAATGTTTTGAGACGCCCCCGTGTTACAATTTATAGAAACAAAACATGAAAAAGAAATCAGACAAGCATGCAAAGATGGAGAAATAGGATTTTAAATCAAATTACTGTAGTTGTATCCCTGAACACAGGGTAGTGCTCTAGATCCTTTCCTTTGGTTCACTGCTCTGGGAAACTATTGCATTGTAGATGGGAAATCATTGAAGATGATGAGGAAACTCACACAAAGGGTGATTATTTGGGAAAGAAATAACCAGGAAAGTGCGACAGAAATGCCAGCTTGTAGTTGATCAGAGGTGTAACTAATTTTCTATTTGCATTGCTCAAGTATGGGGAATAAAGGTGCCAAATATTGCTCTCAGGGACCTTCACAGATCACGCTGGCGTCCTCATAGTGATCACAGTTGTGGAAACCGACGGGTAGGTGTCTGCATTCACTGAGCCCCCACTCATTGCCTGAGCACCGGACATTATCCAACCAAATAGGCCCACTGCCCTGTCCAAATAAGGCACTGTGCGGTGCTGAGAGGGCACTGCCGCAGCCCAGCTGCCGACACACCACCTGGGCATCATTCAGGTCCCAGCTGTCATCACACACTGTCCCCCACTGTCCATAGTAGAAGACCTCCACTCTACCGGAGCAGCCGCTGTTGCCAGTTCCCACAAGGCGGACCACACCTTCTTCTCCTGAAGTGCTCACTGGTGTCCAAGAGGGAGTACTGGTTGTGGATGGAGGTGTTGGAGCTGTTGTGCTGCTTAAGTCTGGTTGGACTGATTAGAAAATCAGAATGTTATCATGCTATTTCTTACAAAAACCTCATAGGATATTTGTTACAGTACTAACTACAGTATTTTGGTATGCTTAAATTAGGAGGATGTCCTTCAGTTTATGCAGGAGGCTATTTGGATTTCTAAGTATCGGGAATAAAGTGGTGAGTCCACATAAATATTGTTCTTAGTTACCTTCACAGATCACGCTGGCGTCCTCATAGTGACCACAGTCATGGAAACCAATGGGTACGTGTCTGCACTCACTGAGCTCCAACTCGCTGCCTGAGCACTCTACATCATCCAACCAAATAGGCCCACTGCCCTCTCCAAATAGGGCAAAGACCGGTGCTGCGAGGGCGCTGCCGCAGCCCAGCTGTTGACACACCACCTGGGCATCGTTCAAGTCCCATCCGTCGTCACACACTGTCCCCCACTGTCCATGGAAGAAGACCTCCACTCTCCCAGAGCAGTTGCTGTTTCCTGCACCACCAGCCAGGCGGACCCCACCTTCTTCTCCTGAAGTGCTCACTGGTGTTATAGAGGGAGTACTGGTTGTGGATGGAGGTGTTGGAGCTGTTGTGCTGCTTAAGTCTGGTTGGACTGATTAGAAAATCAGAATGTTATCATGCTATTTCTTGCAAAAACCTCATAGGATATTTGTTACAGTACTAACTACAGTATTTTGGTATGCTTAAATAAGGAGGATGTCCTTCAGTTTATGCAGGAGGCTATTTGGATTTCTAAGTATCGGAAATAAAGTGGTGAGTGCACATAAATATTGTTCTTAGTTACCTGCACAAATCACACTAGCGTCCTCATGGTGACCACAGTTGTGGGAACCAACGCCTCGGTGTCTGCACTCACTGAGCGTCGACTCGCTACCAGTGCAGCGGACATCATCCAACCAAATAGAGCCACTTCCCTCTCCAAACCGGGCCCTTCGCAGCGCTGAGAGGGCAGAGCCGCAGCCCACCTGTCGACACACCACCTGGGCATCGTTCAAGTCCCATCTGTCGTCACACACTGTCCCCCACTGTCCATGGAAGAAGACCTCCACTCTGCCAGAGCAGGGGCTGTTTCCTGCACCACCAGCCAGGCGGACCACACCTTCTACTCCTGGAGTGCTCACTGGTGTCCAAGAGGGAGTACTGGTTGTGGATGGAGGTGTTGGAGCTGTTGTGCTGCTTAAGTCTGGTTGGACTGATTAGAAAATCAGAATGTTATCAAGATATTTCTTGCAAAAACCTCATAGGAAATTCGTTGCAGTACCAACTACAGTATTTTGGTATGCTTAAATTAGGAGGATGTCTTTCAGCTTGTGCAGGAGGCCATTTGAATTTCTTAGGTATTGGAAATAAAGGGGCAAGTGCACATAAATATTGTTCTTAGTTACCTGCACAAATCACACTAGCGTCCTCACGGTGACCACAGTTGTGGGAACCAACGCCTCGGTGTCTGCACGCACTGAGCGTTGACTCGCCACCAGTGCAGCGGACATCATCCAACCAAATAGGGCCGCTTCCCCTTCCGAACCGGGCCCTTCGCGGCGCTGAGAGGGCAGAGCCGCAGCCCACCTGTCGACACACCACCTGGGCATCGTTCAAGTCCCATCTGTCGTCACAAACTGTCCCCCATTGTCCACGGTAGAAGACCTCCACTCTGCCAGAGCAGGGGCTGTCAGAGTCGACCAGCCTCACCATTGGAGCCTCTGAAAAAAACCAACAACAACAATTAGCATAACGTTGATGTTTTTGACCAGAGAGCCAGAGGAAAAAAATTGTCTTGTATTTATTTTTGTTGGGTTTTTATAATCATCTGAAGACAATAATATGGCATACCATACAACATTCTGTAACAAGCCTACAATACTGTTGAGAGGAATGTCCAGAGTTCTGTAATTTCCTATTGACTGTGAATGTGTTTCCGAGGAGAGAGGGGGGGCAGGATTTGCATGTAGATGTTGAAGAGCCGCGGAGGAAAAGAGTTTTTGAGCCTCTTTCGTTGTAGGGTTTTGAACGTCGCTGTGCTAATAAAATAAGGGTTTGTGTACCAACCACTCATAACTGTTGAACTTGTCTGATCGGACGCTACAATTCAATACACTAACACACTATCCAATATTCAATGACAGAGACTCGCTATTGACACAGTTGTCAATTAATCCACCTTTTCAAATGTGAAGTTACCTTCACAGATCACACTGGCGTCCTCATTGTGGCCACAGTTGTGGGATCCCACGCCTCGGTGTCTGCACTCACTGAGCGTTGACTCGCTACCAGTGCAGCGGACATCATCCAACCAAATAGAGCCACTTCCCTCTCCAAACCGGGCCCTTCGCGGTGCTGAGAGGGCAGAGCCGCAGCCCACCTGACGACACACCACCTGGGCATCATTCAAGTTCCATCTGTCGTCACACACTGTCCCCCACTGTCCACGGTGAAAGACCTCCACTCTGCCAGAGCAGGGGCTGTTTCCTGCACCGGCCAGTCGTACTGCTCCGTCTTGTCCTGAGGAAGATTAATTCATCATCTGGTTATGTCAACAGGTTCTCTCCCATCAACCGCTCTTCACGATGGAATAAAAAAAACAACACATGATTTGTGCAAAACCATTTTGATTCTTATTTTTTGTGTTTGACCAACATGAACTTTGTTTGCGTGAACTTTCACCTATCCAAATGAATTACATTCTAAATTAAACAATTGATTAATCTCTAGGTGCCATTGTTGCCTTGACATTCAATTCAGTCCCTGACAACCCCAGTTTCCACAAGGGGTGCCGCCACAGACGAGGCCATCGCTGATGAGCCATCCTTGCAAGACTTGAGTGTATGTCCTGTTGGCGAAGAAATTGTCTCTTTGTTGCGACAGCTGGCAGACAAAGAGCACAAACCAGGAACCTTTAGTGGGACTGATGGGATTTTGCATTTAAGTCCTGTGGAAACTGTGAGAACATCTATGCTGAAATTGTTGGAATGAACCGACAAACTCAACTGCTGTCCCTCCGAGCGCAACACATCATGCGATACAAGCCCCAGAAATGCAAAGTCAAAAATATATATATATTTTTTGGATCTTTAAGAAAAATATGGTACCTGAAATCCTTCCCATAATCATCTGCAGCGTTAGGCACAATAAGAAACACCCGGGTATCCCCATTTTGGACAGCAACCTGGAAAACAATTTCCTGAAAACAAAAGTGCAGAAGCGACACCATATGATGCTTTACAGCAGCACCACTGTGTGTGATATCTATTTTCTATTTAGTCTTGGCTTTTACCTTCTGGAGAGGCAGAGTGAGTGTCCAGGAACCAGTCAGGGAGGGATCTGGATTGCTGAAGATGAGGTGCGAGGTTTTTATACCTGGAGTGTGAAGGTGTGCTTTGGCAAATTGTAGGTCCAAATTTTTGCTGTTGGCACGGTGTCAGGTGACATCAATCTGGAGGGAAACAAAAGAAAACAATTTCACTGATCACCTTCGAAAAAGGGACATACCTAAGGGTGACACTCCACCTTTTTTTAATTCCATGAGTCCTATCATTGCGGAAGAGATGGCTGTAAAAAACACAATGACTCGTCTGACTGGAACAGTTGGTGTCATCACACTTTTGGTTTAAACAAGCATGTTCTTTGTCAACAGTGTCTCACAGTGCCGTACCTGTGTGTGATTTGTTTCCTTGTAGATGAAACGAATGTGACTGTGCTTTCGATTTCCTGATTAGACCAGCCCATCATCCAGTAGAGTAGGTCCCTCCCGCGTTTGAGCCGAGGCACCATCCACACACACACACACACACACACACACACACACACACAAAACCGTGACCTCGCTTTCATGAATGCTTCGGCCAAATGCCGCATGGATTCATGAAGCCTTTCAAGTGCTGGTTCTTATGACAAAACTAAAGAAAATAACTCAAACACCACCAGATGAGTGACAATGAATCACCGTTTTTCTGTAACCGTCAAAAAAGGGGTTGCAGGTTCATACTGGGCTCTCCCTCATAGGAGGTTGAAAATGCCCCCCGCGTTCTTCGCAAGACAAAACACGAATCTGTGAGAAATCAGTGGTGATGATCGCATTATGGGACCCGGGTCGCCGCCGCTGCCGCCAATCCAGCTGGGACCCGAACGAACCGGATGTCAAGTGGAGGCACTTCCATCGCTGCCATCACAGAGACACGGAGGTTGTATTTCTGGAGGAAGAGTGGCAGAGTAGTAGTCGGGGGGACCGGAGGCACCGGAGGTTGCATCTTGGGATCCTTGAGGAAAATGCTGAACCCCCTCCAGGTCCACCTGCACAAATAACCATGGTGGCGGTGCCAGCGGTGGGTTGGCGGCAGGTTATACGAGGCCAGGCTTATTCACTGGGCGGCCTGCGGGCCAGATGCGAACCAGGACCATGCTAAAAGAGCATAGCGCAACAGGCTGTTTCACAAGATTTCAGAAATTCATCCGATGTAGGAAATTCGGTATGCCATAGTTTTTCGCCATTTACAGACAGTGGTGACATTATCATGGACCTTAAATGCAGCATTCGTCATAGCATTGCAGCGGTCTACCCACAATGCATTGCAGCTGTTTTGCAGTTGAGTCAGGGTTACTGCACATCATGACTTGGCAGGATATCAAGGCAGCACAGAGCAACAGGAGGAAAATATGCACTTTTTATTCATTATCTCCATTTAAAAAAAAAAAAAAAACATCTTCGACAACAAATTGAAAAGTGCACATGAACAGTGCCGGGGTTGAGCAGAGTCTGAGGTTGTGGAAAATACATTCCCATTTGAACAACGATGAAGTCAATAAAATGGAAAAAACAAACAAATCACAAAAATACAATTCTGTGAAAAATTCTGTTGGTCACGACTTACTGGTATTTCTCAAGGGCAAATAAACTAAAATGACCAGAGTAGAAGAGCTCGAGTCCCAGGTTGATCCAAGCGTGCTGATGGTGGTCGTTGATGTGAAGTCAATGTGCTAAGCTTTTTGTGCGATCTCTGAGATATTTGCATAACCTCCATTATTTTTAAGAGGCAATAAGATGTTCACGCTGAAGGTATATAATTGACAAGTCACTATCATCACAAATGTGACTAAACCGGTTTGAAGGTTAGACATAGTTATCTGTGAGTGTATCTTTGGAATGCTGAATGGCTGGCTTTTAAATTGGCATCAATTTAATAATTCAGTTCACAGAATCAACACTTTTAATGCCGTGCATGGGAAGGGTACATGTGTCTGACACTCCCTTGGCATTTGCAGGGGTGGGATTTTAAAAAGATCCCCCAGCAAGGACGCTGATACTTTGAACATCTTTATTCCGATGAAAAAAAAAGTAGAAGATTATGAGTAAAAAAGTTTTCAGACTGTCTCTTCATCACTGCTGCTACAGGCACACCTAAGATAAATGTTATTTTTTCAATATAAAGGCTACAATAGCAGCAGTGTATTCTCTTTATTCTGGAGGCTTCAATCCACCCACTGTGTCTGAATAAAAATATCTAAAATGGTCCGTGCTGGATTCCGCACTGATCACCGGCGTGAAATTTGGCAGAATCAGAAGTTCAGTGGTGACATCCCCAGGCATGCTGGAGGTAGTTACACTTTCCTGAACTTTGTCTTTCACCTCATATATATATATATATCTACCACAAAAAAAAAATATATATATATGTCTTTTTTTTTTTGTTGTTGTTCAAGCAGGCCTCCCTCACTGGTCAAAAGGTTCCCGTGTCTCTCCTGCAGAAGGACTTCCAGACTCCGCCTGCAGTGCCGCCTCCACGCTGTCCGCATACCTGAAATCCTGCAGGTCAGCGGCGAGGAGAACCTCCAAGACGGGGAGCTTGTGGCAGGAAAAGGCCCCGGGCAGATGGCGTCAGCGGGAAGGAGAAGGGGCACAAAACAGCAAACACAATTAAATATGCAGATTCTATTTTGAAGTTTTATATAATCCCAGAGGAGGATGATGGTACCTGCAGTCCGGCAAAGACCAGGGGAACCTCCTTGAGACTGAACTGCCGCAGCAAATCCCTGATCTCACTGATGACCGTGTAATCCAGGACACTGACGTGGTGGCAGTCCAGGACCACGGGCCGAGGGGGAGACGCTGAAAGGTGGGGGGGCAAAGACAGCTGCCGTCAGCGTTTCAGCCCGGCCCGTGAAGGGGGGGAAAGACGTGCTGCTCACCCTGCAGAGCCTGCGTGTGGAGGAGGCGGCTGAGATGCTCGGCGGCGGGGAAGCTGAGCCCGCTGGCCAGCTCCACCAGCAGCAACCCCGGCTCCGACACCTGCGCGCAGTGAGTGGGTACGCGTCACCGCGACAACCTCGCACAGGAAAGAAGCACCGTGCACCATCTCACAAAGACTGTTTTGCCCTGCTGCCGTCCCCAGGTCAATTTATTCTCAACAAATACATCTATGTTGACATGAGAGCTATGAAATTGTTACCAGGTGACCTAATAGATCTGTAATCTTGATCCGCAGTTATTTCAATAGAAATTTTTAACACACCTCTTTTGACAGCGGGACTCAACCAGTCAATTGCTGAACAAATGAGGGATGTATTCGGTTGAGGCCTGTTGAGAGCGAGCGTCACAAACATTTTCTTTGGATACCTTTATCCGAGGCCTGGCCACGTTGTACATCAGCAGGGCACCAGAGACGGCAACGCCGCCTACGATGCCATACTGTATCTGCCAGAAGCTCATCAGGAGCGTTGTGGCAAAAGGCAGCAAGTCCAGCTCTGGGAAGAGGGGAGGGAGATAAAGCTCTCAGGTTTGAACCACGTCCATGCGAGAAACTTTGGCGTGGTGCTAAGAAGCGACGCTAAAAAACCCCACTGCATATCCTCCACATCTTGGCCGCGACGCGGTAATCCACCATCGGAGCTACGGCGCAGATGATGACGGCGGCCAAGGACGCTTTTGGGATGTAGTAGAAGGCCGGCATGAGGAAGGCCAGGGACAGCAGTACAATTACGCCTGCAAGGGAAAAACACACAGGGATGATCTGTCAAAAAGAAATCTCAAACACGGAGCCTGAACATGGCGGCAGGAGTCTGTGGTACACTCCCACATTCTAATATTGATTCCATGTTATTTTTATTACTTTCTAGTGAAACTAAATATGCGAACATTACGACGAAGAGCCTGAGGAAAACAAGATGAAATGTCCTGCAAATGTCAGGTGAACAATTAAAAAAAAAACACCTTTCACAGGAGCTTTTGACGCAGGGATGCCAGGATTACGTCTTTTTTTAAGACAAATTTGGGATAAAAAAAAAAAAAGAAATTAAGCATTTTTTTTAATTCATCTATTTTAATAATATACTCAAGACTCATTTACAGGAGGAGATCAAATGTAATCTAATTGTTTGTCCCAGATGCCAGTCATTGCACTGCTTGAATTGATATCCTTTAAAACACTGGAATTATCACTTTTAAGATTAGAAACAGCTGAAATGCCGACTGTCAAAGGGAAAAACACAGAGAAAGAAAAGCAGCGATAAAAAAGACAGTGTCGGACTATTTGACCAAGGTAACACTGATTCCACTCAAACATATATCAGTTGAAGGAAAAGATAATTGTGTAACATAAAAGGGATAGAATACAAGTCTTGTATTTACTGGTCAACCATGTTGAAATGACCTGGAGAAAAGAAGGAGTCTGACAAACTTGCGCCGCTCTCAACATATGGACGCATATGAGGATCATAAAGTCAAAACATGCAGCCACATTCTGAAAATGAAGAAAAAATCCTGCCAATGCATTTTAATTTTCAAATTTGCCATTTCTTATTGACATTTGATTTCCCGCGGTATGATTTGAAAATTAAATCTTATATGTCTTACTTTTGAATTTGGATTAAGTCACATAATGAGCAGTTTGGAAGAAGAAAGTGAAAATGCAGGTTTGGCTTACAAGTCACTCATATTAGTTACGAATCAAACTATGCAGCCACATTCTGAAAATGAAAAAAAGCATGTTTGCTGATGCATTTTAATTTGAATTATGATACCTACATGCTTCCATAAAAACAAAGGGAGTAGCTCAATGTATTGGACTCACTGGTGAAGATCCCTCCTGCCGGGGTGCAAACGCCAGTCTGGGAATTCACCGCCGTCCTGAACAGAACGAGACAAGATTGGGCTGCAGATATAAGAAGTTTAAAAAGAAAAGGCTTCATTTTATCCAAAGGAAGCACTACATATAGTCAACAGCACACCAAATCTATGATTGTTCAGTAAACATGGATGTCAAGATTTAGAGGGTGTTACATCAGACTAAGGAACATAAGATGAAACGTGAAACTCATAAGACTGTTTGTTGAGTCCTAAATTGCAACATTCAGAGATGTCACACACAAACACACACCTCCCAAAGCTACCAGTGACGGGGTACGCTGACACGAAGGAGCCCATGACGTTGGTCACGCCGATTGCCAGCAACTCCTGGTTGGCGTCGATCCTGTAGCCATTCTGACTGGCTGAGGAGAGATGGGGGGAATAAAACAAAAGAAACTTCACCACCCAACCACCAAACGCAGCTGTAGAAGAAAAGAGTTTTGCATCATTGGCGGGTTGAGGGCCGCCGGCGTGGCCGAGAAACGGCTGAAATGGAAGTCACCGAAGGCTTTGGCGATGGCGATGCTCTCCAGCAGACCCATGAGGGGGATCACGGCAAGGCCTCCGCCGAAATCCTGCGCAAAAAATAATAAACAATAGGAGGAGGAAGTGGTTTCTCTAGAAGGGAAAACAGGTTTTAGGAAGTGAAAGCCACCGGTTAGTCAGACCTGTCAATCCACAGGACTTACACAATCCCTGCCCAAAGCTGGCATGTTACCTTGACGATGTCGCCAAATGGAATTGCGGTGCCATTGGGCATGGTGTCTGAGGTGGGCGGTGGCCTGAACGGCGGGAGCCCCTGAGGAGTTTTTCCGGTTATCGTAAACACGTGATGACCGCTGACCTCCCAGGAGAAGGTGACGATGGACGCGGCCAAGACCACCAGCGCATTACGCACTGCTCAACACCAGAAAGAAAATTTAGTTTTTATCAAAAATGATGTAAAAATCACATGTCCACGACTCCTGGTGCAGACTAATCATGAATAACAACTACTTCATGAGAACACATAGGGGGTACTGACTCGTAGCAACTGCCCACACCAGTTTCCGGGCGACCCTGGCATAGACGCCGGTGTCTGCGGGGCCCAGGCTTGTCTTCATGAACACCAGCATGATCAGCACACCCAGACAGAGGAGACCCAGGACCACGTCGCCTATCCGTGCCTCCGGGATCTTCAGGAAGGTGTAGTAGACTTGCGGGAGGAACTCGTGCGGAATGTCTTGGAGTCCCAAAAGATTCTAGACACAGATTTTGGAGAAGAATCTGGATTTCTATTGGTTTCTGTGCAGGAGGTAATGGGACAATAATCAGAAAGGATGATATAAATGTATCTTATCAGGTTATCTTATCAGTTGTTATTGTCAGCTGACATTGGGGCTGAGAGGCAGGGCTTAAACTGGATGGGTCACCTGTTAGTCACAGGGCCACTTATGGAGACGTTGGGCCTGTAATTCACACCTACGAACAATTTGGAGTCCTCAGAGAACTTAGTGACAGACAGGAGCCCGGCAGGAGAAGCCAGCTAAACGCTGGGTTTGTATTAGCTGTGACAACCCCCTAAATTAAGACAATAAATAAAACTAACACAAAGCACGAGTATATTTGAATCGTTCCCACAATCTGTAACATTTGTGATGTGGTTGTATATGTTGAGGAACAAAAAAATAATAAAACAACACGTCAAACAAATGTGCTAATCTCTGAAGTACGATCGTCTAATACACTTGGTTTCGTTTATTTTTTTACTCTTTGTGTCCTGACTCACAGAAAAAAAAAACCACCAAATGTCTGTTTGCTCATTGGCTCATTTCGGTCTCTTTTGTTTACCATGAATCGTTGACCTGCTGAGTTTCCAGCAGGTGATAAAACATAAAACTATAAAAATGAAGCTATTGTGTAATATCTTGAGGTCAGAAGTCAGTTAACGATGTGTGTGTGTGTGCGTGTGTGTATGTGTTTGTGTGTCACACCTTGACCTGGCCAAAGCCAATTGTTATTGCAGCAGCACAGGTGAAACCTTTGATTACAGGGTAAGAAATGAAGTCCAACAGGAAACCTGAAGGGGGAGAGCTCTCGTGAATAAACAACTCCATTAAACCTGGATGGGTCAGCTGTCAATCACAAGATCACCTGTCAATCACCACCATGGGGCAACATAATAGAACCATTCACTCTGTCAGTCACACCTAGGGCCTTCAATGAATCTGCTGACTGTTTTTTGGACTGTGGGAAGAAGACGAAGAACTCAGTTGCACACTGGGCTCTACAGGCCAGAGAGAGATTTGGAAATCTGGACATATCTCTGCGTCTCAAAGGTTTCCATGGATATTTCAGTTGTTGCACAAGAGTTAAAACATCCTTCTCTATTTTTTAGTTTGTGCTGCTGCTTTAAAATGCAGTAAGTTAAAATAAAAAGCAGGCAGACGCAGGAAGTAATTGACTCAGTGGCAGGCAGTGATTGTTCTGCACTTTCACGCGAACCTCCGGTTTCCTCATTCAATGCTTCCTGAGTAAAACCTCAGAGCTCAGTCTGGACTGGATGCAGAACAGCGGGTCCCCTGCTGGGCAACTCCAACACGAAAAGATATCTTTTGAGGTCAGCGCACATGGGTGGTGGTGGTGGTGGTGGTGGGGTTGTCACAAGATTTTGGCATGACTCGGGCAGCCCTCGGCTCACCTAATCTCAGGAATGCCATGGAGGCCTGGATGAGTCCGCAGAGGAGGCTGAGGAGCACGGCGCGCCGGGGCTCGCCGCCCACCACAGAGAAACACAGGAGGGACATGATGGCCGTCGGACCCAGAGTCACGTCCTTGGACGTCCCCAGGAGGCTGTAGACGAAGCCCCCCATGAAGGCCGAGTAGAGCC
Source organism: Fistularia commersonii (assembly GCF_037954325.1). NCBI lineage: Eukaryota > Metazoa > Chordata > Actinopteri > Syngnathiformes > Fistulariidae > Fistularia > Fistularia commersonii. The sequence goes on from NC_141318.1 coordinate 3,750,400, forward strand.
CGTACTGCCGGGAGGGGAGAAGAGGGGGGTAATGAGACGACGGCTGGTTCTGGAACTCAAATCCACCGGATTTGGAGCATAATGCTTCTGAATTCTCGTGGGATGCAACTGGGGTAAAACACATAGTATTAGTCCACCTGTGTATCAACACGTGACCTGAGTTTTAAATGTATAACTTTTGTGAGGGAGGGAAATAATGAGCAAGATGAGCATTTCTCTCCACTTTTTTAAACCCCCTCTTAGTGATGTGTGAGACCTCCTCAGGTCTCTGTCCCACCTGGACGGGCAGGCCGGCCACCTCGGCGTAGGCCAGTGCCTGAGGGACGGTCGTCAGACCGACGGTCACGCCGGCTAGTGCGTCCATCCGGAGCCACCGGAGCCGGTACCGGGGCAGCCAGGAGAGGACCGGCAGCCACGCCCTCAGCGACCCGAGGAAGAAGCATCCCGGTGCCGCGTCTCTCTCCGGGGCTCGGTCCATCGCCGCCTCCGCCTCTGAGTCCATCCGCGGTTCCGACCCGGTTTCCTCGGACACCTGGAGGGATTTAACCGTCGAACTGGATCATCCCTCTCTATTCTTCGTTTCTATGAAACATAAGAAGTCCAAATATAAAACAAAAAACTAAAAAAATTATTAAAAACTAAATAAAATGAAAGAAAAAGAAAAGTAGTCCTCCGTCCGCCGGCTTTCGTTCTCGGCGCTGTTGTGTGTGTCACGTGATTGAGTGACGTATCTCGGTGTCTGTCACGTGATCCAAGCAGCAGGCATGAGCGCGTTTGTGTCAAACAAAGCGGATATGGCAGCGAAGCACGAAGGAAAATAAAATAGTACTTTATTTACGAATTAAATTTAAATAGTTGTGAGTCTTTACAGCAGGGGTGGGCAATTGTGAGGGGAGGGCCAACTCGATATCATCTAAATAAAACAAAATGAAAGTTACAATTTAAATATTTACATTTTTGCCATTTTATTTCAACTTTAAAATAATGAGTGATAACATAAATGTACCGACATTGTTTTGTGTGTAATCATCCATACAAAAGTCAACAAAAGGAAAAAAATAAGGAGTTTCTAAATTCAATGTTGATTGAAAATACTTACTAATATTCAAAGAAAATAGTTTGGCGGGCCGGATAAAAATGCGAAACTTACCACTTAAATCCAAACTTACGGTCTCATTTTAAATGCAGCATATAGTATATTTTGAGACTTTTGTATATTATTGAATAGTAGATGATATAAAAATACCAAGTACATAGTACTAAAAAGCGTAAGGATTTGGAAAACTCCTTATTCCGATTTGGCATACCGCTGCTAATTCTGATTCCTCCATTTGTCACGTGACGTGTGTCATGTGACCGCCCGTTCGGCTTGTTTCAGGAAGTGAAACAGACGAGCCCTCGCGCCGCGGTCATGCGCGGTTAGTGTTCCCGGAAGCTACCTGTAGGATTTACATCCCCATGCTGCGCTTGGGAGGGACTCAGTAGATTTGTTTCCTATTTATGTTGTTTTGGATGTTTCGTCCTCATCATCATGCTGCTCCTCGAGCTGCTTTTCATCTTTGTGGCAACACTTTGCACCGCAAACTCGAAGAGGAGAAACGTTCTCGTCATAATCGGTCGGTTGTTACATTCTTTTGAACTATCTCTTTGTTATAATGAAAAAATGATAAGTAATAATTCTTAAAAACGACTTTTTTTAGTGTCTGGAATCTGATTAAGTGGTGTTTCACAATGTGTATGGAATTCTTCTAAACGTTCTCCTTTTTTGGTAGTTTATCACTTTTATAAAAATCTCACCATGTCAGTGTTTACAAAGGGGAGTGCCCTGTTATAGTGCGAAGTCACCGCGGCACCATTTGTAAACACTCGGGTGGCCTGGGCCGCAACGTTACACCTGGGAGACTTTTCATAACATTGACTTTGTCTCCAGCACGGAACTGATCCCTTAAAGGGTCTACAGTCTGTCCCCTCCCATGAACCCAGTCTGGCTGAGTTTCACACCCTCTCTTGACCTTTCTGTGCTGGGACAAGTTGCTGGACTCACTCGCACTGAGGGTTCAAGAGGTCGCTTTTCCTCATCCCTGTAAACCGGTCACAGCGGTTCCTCCTGAAAGCTCCTCCTCTGGAGGGGAAGGGCGGCACCGCTGACTGTGTTACTGGTTTTTGGGAGTCACTTTGAAATGCAGCCTCTGTGGAAGGAATTACATGAAATAAAAATCAAGGCCATTAAATTGAATAGAAATAAGGCAATTCATGTGTGTTTATGCATTACAGACAGAACTGTTAATTTGATACTCTTAATTGTCTGTCTGCGTGAATCGACAGTAAATGTCTCTTATTTGTTGGCCTATGATTGACAGGTGATTGGCCCCGATTAAACCTAGCCTCTCTTCCTCTTGGCAGCTGGGATCAGCCCTTAGGCAAATTATTCAATTGAAACTCACAATGAAAAAAGTTGTTATTAGGATACTTAAAACACACACACATACGGTCTGTCTGATGAGCCTGTACATTTGCTGTCCTCCAGCTGACGATGCGGGCTTCGAGACAGAGGTGTACAACAACTCGATAGTCCGCACCCCCAACCTGCGCTCCCTAGCCCAGCGCAGCCTGGTGTTCAACAATGCCTTCACCTCCGTCAGCAGCTGCTCCCCGAGCCGCTCTACCATCCTCAGCGGCCTGCCCCAGGTGACACACATACATACACACACACACACACACACACACACACACACACACACACACACACACACACACACACACAAAAACACTTGTTTAGCCGTAACGACGTATTAGTGATATCTAATCTACCCTTTCTTTAAGCATCAAAATGGTATGTACGGACTTCATCATGCCGTCCATCACTTCAACTCGTTTGATGGCGTGCAGAGTCTGCCGCTGCTCCTCGGCAAAGCCGACATACACACAGGTACACATCCAAGTTTACCTAAATCAGGTCTGGTTTAGTGTGGGCGGGATGTTGCGTGCAAAAAGAATCCACATTTCTCTATGTTCCCCTGCCTGGGGTCTCTCCAAAACCCTTCCACAGTCCAAAAACAGTCAGAAGGTTCATGGATGACTGAAATTGTACGTCAGTCTGAATGAGGGAGAAACGGTTGGATGTCTCCATGTGAGGTCCTTTGATTGACAGGTGATCCATCCAGGGTAAGCCCTACCTCTCCCAATAAATTATCATGCCCTCCCTTACACAGGTATCGTTGGGAAAAAACACGTGGGCCCAGGATACGTCTACCCGTTTGACTTTGCCTACACGGAAGAAACTAACTCCATCCTGCAGGTGGGGAGAAACATCACGCTCATCAAACACCTGGTCCGCAAGTTTTTCCAGACCCACAAAGAAGAGGCAGCCGAGAGGAGGCGGAGCGCCAAGGAGGGTAGAGCTGGTGTGAACGTCACAAAAGACGAAGAGAGGCCTTTTTTCCTCTATGTCGGCTTCCACGACGTCCACCGCTGTGGACACTCCCAGCCTCAGTACGGAGCCTTCTGTGAGAAGTTTGGCAACGGTGAGATGGGGATGGGAAGAATCCCCGACTGGACACCGCAATATTATACTCCAGATCAAGTCAAGGTCAGTCAGTCACCAGAGATGAGTCGCAAAGCCATCGCTGTCGAGCTCCGAAAGTCCGACCAGAACCGTTCGATGTTTGAATCTGGTCTGTCTGCGTTCTAACTCAGGTACCCCCATTTGTGCCCGACACACCTGTGGCCCGGGCCGATCTGGCGGCTCAGTACACCACAGTGAGCCGGCTGGATCAAGGTGGGTGTGTGACACACAAAAACACACACATGGTGTTTCTTCTTTTAAAACAGCTTTCTGTGGTGTAAACTTGCCCCCCCCCCCAGGCATCGGCCTGGTCCTGCAGGAGCTGCGGGACGCCGGCTACGAGAATGACACGCTGGTCATCTACAGCTCGGACAACGGCATACCCTTCCCCAACGGCAGAACCAACCTCTACCGCTCTGGAACGGCTGAGCCCATGTTGGTTTCCTCGCCAGAGCACCGTGCACGATGGGGGGACACCAGCTCAGCCTACGTCAGCCTGCTGGGTAAGGAATACCGGAAGGGGCAAGGGGTTAAAATATCTTTATAAGTGACAGGAATGGGCAGATTGAAAGGTTTATACTGACAGGTGTAATGTACCAAATTGGTCACTAGGTGGCGCCTTCTCAATGGTACAAACTAGAAAGACCTCCACCATCAGGGCTCAATATATTTAATATTCCAGGACATTATTTTGTCTTTAGGGGCAAAATTAACAAGATGTTGGTTTTCAGAGATGCCTGCTTGTTACCATGTTTGATGAAAAACAACCCACAGCAGTTTTCCCTGTCATGATGTGACCGGACCCGACAATCTTAGCTGAGTTATTCATCTCAAAAACAGGCTGTGATGAAATGGTTGTAAATATTTTACAATGTCATGGGGAAAAGTGGAGTATAAGGTTGCATTTACATGTTTGTATCCATTCATGGTTTCTTCAAGCACATGCACATTTATAAATAAATATTTGCCTCTTCCTAAATTTTAGCGCGTAGTATTACTGACGATTTTGATTTTCTCAGTTTTTTGCAATGTCACCTTCTCATGTGTGCATTATGCAATCCATTATTTGATTGTCTCATCTCTTTCCTTTGTGCAAATTCACCCATTTAGAAAATCACGCGACAAAATCCTGATGAATCTCTGAAAAATTGAGCACGTCGTTCACCTCAAAAATCCATCAAAGAAAGCTCAGTTTAGCAGACATTAGCACAAAAAAAAAAGGAGTAAAAAATTGAATACATTTTATATACCATCATAGAGCATCGTGGCAGTTCAGGAGTCTGAGCTCGCTCCTTAAAGCAGGAAGGCTCCAGGTTCTAATCGGGTGGTCGACAGGGTTTTCTTCCTCATGTAGCCCAAAAACAGGTGTGAACGAGAGGGTTAACCCATCCGGGTTAAGCCCCGCCTCTAACCCTGATGCCCGCCGCCATTGGCTCCGCCCTCACTCGTGACCCCGTGAGCAGGATTAGCAGAGTAGACGATAAAGGATGAACGATAGAGTTAAAGGTTGGCTTCGTGATGCCGCGTCATTTTTCTGGTAAACCGTTTATTAGCGATGAGTCACTGATTTCATCTCTTCTATTGAATATCGAGAAATGATTCTCGGTGTTCATTTTTCCGACATTGAGCGTTCGTCTTTTCTCCTCTCTCCCCGGGGTCAGACATCACTCCCACCATCCTGGACTGGTTTTCCATTCCCTACCCGTCCTACCACCTCCCCGGCCGCACCGACGCCCCGGTTCACCTCACCGGCCGCTCCCTGCTGCCGGCACTGGAGAAAGAGCCGAGCGGCTGGAACACAGTCTACGGCAGCCAGTCGCTCCACGAGGTCCGTGTAAACCGCCCCCCAAAAATGAAAGAAAACACTCAGGAGTGAATCACGCACCTTTCTGACTGCTGTCCCTGTCCTCATCCTCCAGGTGACCATGTTCTACCCCATGCGCTCCATCCGCCAGGGGCCGTACCACCTTCTCCACAACCTCCACTACCGCATGCCCTTCCCCATCGACCAGGACTTCTACGTGTCACCCACCTTTCAGGACGTCCTGAACCGGACGCGCCGCGGCGAGACGACCCGCTGGTGCAAGAGCCTGCAGCAGTACTACTACAGAGAGCGCTGGGAGCTGTTCGACACCAGGTGTGTGGCCGCCACTGCCGCCAGGTCTCATGATGGCGCCTACGGACGAGGATGAGAACAAGGAGATAATCACTGCAGTGGTGTAGCTCTGATTCAAATGGGGAAAAATGAAGTGATTTGAATGAAAACAAACTTAATAATTACATGCTTTATCGTCCACTTATTAGGGTCCAACATTACTTACAATGCTGTTATTAATATAATCATACATGATTAAACTTCAGCCGACTGTAAATAAACAATATATAGGGTAGCACTAAGCACTGTACCACTTGCCATATTGTACACATATATTATTCACATTATTCCGTTGGACCCTGATTTTATTTGCTACTTTGACAAAGCGTTTTAATATTGGCTTTTTGAAATATCTTCAGGAATAAATCTGGAGGGAAAAAAAATGTCCCCACAGCAACAGAGCTTATGGAAATTTAGATAAACTTGGGATGAATGAGGACTTTAGGATTTAGAGACTCCAAGGGAGTTCTTGCCGTAGCCCGGCCAGCCGCACCGGGGAATGCTCGTGACTCTTGCTGTCCACGTGAAGGTTTGAAATCAAAAGATGAATTGATAAAAAAAGAAATCTGAATCCTGGAAGTGAACCGTTTGAATTTAGTGTAGTCGTCATCATCATGCATCAGGATGATGTTTTCCTTCTTCATTAATCCCAATTAAAAGCGTGGCTCACCGTCTATTGGACTTTTCAGAGCTGCCGATCTCACCCGTGACATCAAAGTGGAATTTCACTGATCTATTTATACCGCAAAGGATTTACGGTAAACAAACACACAAACAAAGCGGCAAAATGTGTTTTATAATCCGAATATTAACGCGCTTACCTGTGCTGCAGTTAAAGCGAGGCGTCGGTGTCTCAGAGACGGAATTTAACGGAAACGGCGAAGGCTTCATCTGACAAGTGCGTCTCATTTCTAACGTTCCCGGTCGCTGCGTCCCGTCCCGGTTTGGGCAGCCTCCATTTGCACGGGCATTGGCTTGCGGCGATGGCCTTCTCACAAATGGAAGAAAAAATGTTATTACATATGAATCGAATTATGAACTTTGAAGAGGCTGAAATAAAATTGGAAAATGCAATGGGGGGGGAAATGCTACATCTGGGAGGTTTTATGTTATCGGCCTCATATCGTCGACGCAACGGATCCACTAAGTAATATTCCAGGACTGGTTTGGAGAGCTGATGGCCTGGTGACATATGTACTCTCGACCCCCCCGTAGGACGGACCCCGTGGAGACCAGTAACCTGGCGTGGGACCCGGCCCACGGCGACATCCTGGCCGCCCTCAGGCAGAGTCTGGAGAAGTGGCAGTGGGAGACGGGCGACCCCTGGGTCTGCGGACCAGACCGTGTCCTGGAGGAGAAGCTGGAGCCGCGCTGCAGACCTCTAGACAATGGACTCTGATGGCCTGTAATGGCCCAGTCACTCATCCTGATTGACATAATGCCCGCATGCACGGGCGCATCCCGCCAGTAAAATACAATCCTCTGCCGGTGTATTTATATTTTTGTACGATATTTCCGCTTCTAATGAAAAATAAAGACACCGTAATGGGATTGGATTGTTTTTGTTGTTGCTGGTCTGATTGCCAGGGTCGGCTATTCCCTTGTTCCTCCTTCTAACCTGGCTGTACACACATAAAACTGATTTTATCTATATATTTTTACATTTTAAGATGAAATTCACCCATTTTAGGGTGCTTAAAAGCCCATTCTGTTCTCTTTATTGTATAAAAAAAACTCCATCTAATTGAACAGCACCTCTCCATCTCCTCCACCGAGGAGAGACAAAGTTGATGAAGCAATACTTCGGAGGTCAGTAGATCAATCAAGAAAAGGGGTTTATATTGATAAACCGACTACCAACACACACACATTCATTTTGAAGTGACACTGATTTGCGGCCTGTTCCCGTTGAATGATGCTCAAGCGAAAAGAAAAACACAGTATTAGTCGAGCCTCCTGTATTTATCGATCTGCCATCAGTCTAATCAGTCCAACTCCAGCCGCCGACCATGCGTTTGAGCATGCGCAGTGCATTTCCATCCTCCACAAACTCTCCTTAAAGTTTCACCTCGATGACGTCAATGGCACGTAAATCGTTTTTTTTTTTACTTTTTTTTTAACTTGCAAAGCATCTGGAGAACTGACGCGTCACACACACACACACACACACACACACACACACACACACACACACACACACACACACACACACACACACACACACAAAGTTCATAAAAAAACGGATCGATTCGGATTGGTCTTATTTTCTCTTTTTCTTTTTTTCCTTCTCGGGCAAAAAGACGCATCATCATCACCACCTTCATCCTCCTCCTCCTCCTCCTCCTCATCCGCCCACCTCCAATTTGATTTGCCGAACCTCCCCGGGTCACGACCATGTCTCCCAATATAAGCCGCGGAAAGTTGTCAAACACGCAGCGCGAACGGAACAACCTCCCCCCTCTGAAAAAAAAAAACGAAAAAAAAAAAAAAAAAAAGTGAAGAAAATAAATTTGTTTTATTTTTCCTTAGCGCCGCGAGTGGTCGAGGAAAAAGGAAAAAGAACCGGACCGGACCGCACCGCCCGCAGACACCGAGGGACCCCGGGATGGAGCGCTCGCTGTGGCTCGCTGTGGTTTGCGTCGGCGTGTCGCTGCTCGTCTCCTGCCGCCCCGCCGAAGCCTGGTACAAGCAGTCCACCGGGCCCAGCTACTACTCGGTGGGTCGCGCATCCGGTCTGCTCTCCGGCATCCGGAGGTCGCCGTACGTCCGACGGTCCGACTCCGACGAGACGCCGGCGGACAGCGGCGAGGGTGCGGCGGCGGTGGCCAACGACGCACTCCCGGAGGCGGGCCGACAGGTGTCCATCCTCCGGAGCATGGTGAGCCCCCGACGCGTAAAAACACGCGTCTCCAGCTTCATGCGATCCTAAAATCCTCACTATCATTGACGGAAAAGACGCTTAATAGTGATAATTATCAAAACTGAGCAGGATAGAGAGTTTTACACGGTGGGGTTTTGAGAAAGTCCGTGCGTAAAATTACGCAAAATTGGGCGGCGGTGCGTTCATGGACCGTTTTAACCGCATGGAAAATGGACACGGTCGCTGCACGGCGAGATGCTCTTACGCTCACACACATATTTGTCATTGGGAACTACTTTTGTTATGTGCATGACACCTTAGAGGTGGCGGTGGTGCGTCGACACGGTAAACTCTAAAACCCAGTAAAAGCACCGTTAACTTTACACTGCTGTTTGTATTTTGCGCACAAAAACTGGGCAAGAAAAGAACTTATTTTTCCTCCCTTCCGTTCCGGTTGTAACCCCCTGCCGCCCTCTCTCCTTGCAGGCCCTGTGCGTGAAGGACATCTCTCCAAACCTGAAGAGCTGCGAGCTGCTGCGGGACGGTGCGGGGACCTTTCAGTGCAAAGCGGACGTCTTCCTCACCCTGGACTCCCTGGACTGCCTGTCGGCGTGAGGAGCCCCCCTCGCCCCTCTCAACCCTCCGGGATCCGGGTGCGCTTCTCTGGAAAAACAACAGAATAAAAGTGTTTGTGAAGAGAAGGATGGACGGATGAAGGCGTGATGGAGGAGAGATGGAGGATAGCGGTCCTTCCCGCTGACCGTTGTTGACGGAATGTCTTATTTTGCATTTGGTTGTAGACAGGAATGTCGAAATTATTAAAAAAATTAAATAAAAACAAAAAATAATACATAAAACAAAAGTGTGGGATGTGTTATTCCATCACATTTTTTTCCAGCTTGCGCGGACACATGCGTGTTCACGGTTCCTTAACACACGACTGGTGGAGATGATTTCAGGTCAATTTATTTATTGATTAATTTTCATTTAACAACAAAAAAAAAACAAGGAAAGAAAAATAATCTACATCAACATCCGTTAATCTCAATTTGGGGAATTGAAATCACACGTCATCACACGCATTTCCCGTGTGAAATGTAGAGGTGGTAAAAAAAAAAAAAAATGAAATGTAAATGACAAAACAAGACACACTAAACACACACCATGAGGCACTTGGTGGGGAAGGGAAAGGGGGGGGGGTCAAGCTTTTTCTTTTCACGTTCCTGGTAATGACTGACAGGTGATGCCATCACCTTCATCTTCTGGATTGAAAAAATAAAAACAGCTAAGAGAGCATCAAGAGCGATGGAGAAAAGTCCAGAGAATGACAGAAAACAAAAGTTTCTGTTCTCGATTTCGGTCACAGTCTGTCCCGGGAGGTAAGGCGGGGGCGATCGGTGGCTTCGCCCGCGGCTAAAGCAGCGACACGGCCTCCAAATTCTCCCTGACGATGGTGTCCATCACCACCTGGAACACCACCTGCACGCTGCTGGTGTCGGTAGCAGTGGTGAAGTGGTGGTACACCAGCCTGTCGGGGGCGGCGCTGAGCGAGACGAAGGTGGCGGCCACGAAGCGCGCCGCCGCGTCCACGTCGCAGTCCGCACCTGGGAAGAAGGGGGGGGGAATGGCGGTGAGAGGCGGGGCTAACTGGTTGGGGCTTCTGATTGGGCGGCTGCGCGCTCCCTGCTGAGGGAGCCCAGGAGGCCCGGGTCAAGAATGTGGTCTAAATAATAATAATCACATAAAATGTCTTTGGATATGTTTAAAAAAACCTTATCCCTGAACTGATCTACAGAAAATTATATTAAAAAAATATATAATATATATATATATGGGCGCCCCTGAATATAAGCAGCATCGGCTAAAAAAATAATTAAATATGTGTACATATATAAGCCGCAGGTGTCCTCATAGTAACATGACAAATTTACACAGATACATTTTTAACTTTTAATTAACATACTGGTAACGTCCACAAATACGCAATAGAATTTTTTTTTTTTTCCCCTGAACAGTGCCTGTTACACGGCTGATGAAAAAGATCAACAATAAATAACACAAGGTAAAGTCCATCCATCCATCCATCCATCCTTCCATTGTTTTTGTCCTACTCCAGCTGATCTTTTTCACGGTCTTGCTCCTGCGCAATAAAACCATTAAAGTTGTCTTTTTCAGTCTCAGAATTGCACGGTAATGTAATTGGTCCGATATGACGAGGCTAAATCCTTTATCGGCATGAAGTTTGTTAGCCCAAAAAAATTCCATAAATAATCCGAATCGTTGTTTAAGCCACAGTGTTCAAAGCATGTGGAAAAAAGTAGCGGTTTGTAGTCTTGAAATTACAGTAATAAATTATTTACTATTAAATAACTTTGTTTAGCACACATTTCTCTGTGCTGTTCACGTAGTTGCAACAGTTTGCGTATTCTTTATTTATTGCCAGCTGTCTGGCTTCACTGTGGACAGAAATAATTGAATATCATTGTACAAGGTTTCCAGACTGTAAATACAACAATGAATACTATTATATTCCTTTTACACTGTAAAACGATCTTGTCTAGGTTGGGTGAATATACCGCGAACAATAGCATTATTCCAGGCATAGTATTATGCGGCGTTGACCTTTAACCCCCCAGGCTCTGATAGATAATCTACCGTTGATGAGTTGGGGGAATAATTGTAATCCCGGACGCGTGGGGGGAAGTGATCCTACCCTTGAACTGGGGGAGGTAGAGCCGCAGGTGCCGCCCGGAGTGCAGGATCTTGTCTTGAAAAAGGTCGATTTTGTTCATGAAGAGGATCTGGAACAGAGACGGGGGAGAACGTGGGTGGAGGGGGTCGGGGGGGCAAGAACAACCGATGGCTTCTCTCTCCGCCGGGAGATGGAAATCAATCCCGGAGATTAAGAGAAAAGTAAAAATGAATCGATTCGCACACGCGGCGTCCACAATAAACGATGAAACCAATAAATCAAGCGGTGTCACTTATTGTCACTTCGCAGATATTCACCTAAAATGCCAGAAAATAAATAAATCAAAATCAAATAGTGATGTCGGCGGCAGGATCAATTCAGCGAGATGCCGCGTCACCGTGCAATCAATCACTCGTGTGGTTTCAGCGGTAAAAATGAACACACACACACACACGCGCTGAGTCTGAACTCGCCGCTGCCGAGTCATTGGCGGTTTGGCTCATTGTCAGTCCAATTAACAGTGCGGCGCATTTCTCTCCATTGTGGCCTCTGATCCCGAAAAGAACCAAAGACGGCAACAACAAAAAAAAAAAGGAAGCTGATCATAACAAGGGATGCAGAGGAGGTGGAGCAGCTTCCATCCGCAGACAGGTAATTATCACTGACCGGCTGCAGAGGACACTGAGGTGACAAAATACCCCCCCTCGTACTCCAAACACACACACACACACAAATTTTTTTTAAAAATCATCAGGACACACTTTTGGGTTAATGAGCCCGTGAGCGGTGGCAATGTGATGGCCCACGCACCGCCGTTTAATGGCAGGTCTAATTGTCTTCACGCGTCGTTAAAAAGTCTTTCGCTTCCAAAGCAACGCCGCCCAATCCCTCTGAAGAAGTCGCGCTTGTGTCGACGCACGAGGTGTTTGATTATCGTTATCTGAGGGTGGAGGTGGAGTCCGGTTGGTTCGTTTAACCGTTCACTTATTATCGTTAGGGTGCGGGAGGCTTAACCTGGACGGCCCAGCTGTCAATCACCGGGACAGTAGATATCAGAGGTTTGGTGTTTTCATGGGTATTATTTTATGTGAGCATGGTAGATGTAGACAAACATTTATTCATCCATTATCTATGGTGTTTATCCTGCTCCAATCCAGAGCCTCGCAGGGATCGAGCCAATCACGGCTGAGATTGGGGAGAGAGGCGGGGTTTAATCGGGGCGTGTCGGCTGTCAATCACAGGGTCAAAAGATATCGTCAGAGATTTAGACCTGATATTATTACTGATATTATTTAGATTTTTTTTCAGATCTATACCAATATGTCACAAAAGTAGAAGTAGGAGATCATTCATTATTTCATTCATTATCTATACCGTTGAAGAGCCTCACAGGTTGGGAGCCAATCACGGCGGAGATTGGGGAGAGAGGCGAGATTTAACCTGGACGCGTCAGCTGTCAATCACAGGTAATCCATTTCATCAGAGGTTTTAAATTTTCACAGAAATTATTTTTTTTGTTTCTTTCTTGAAAAAAATCTGTATTAATGTCATCATAGCAGGTATAGATCATAACTAATTCATTTATCCAGTATTTATAACATTGAGGGGCCTCACAGGTTGGGAGCCAATCACGACTGAGATTGGGGGGAGAGGCGGGGTTTAACCAGGATGTGTCGGCTGTCAATCACAGGGTCAAAAGATATCGTCAGATGTTTGATGTTTTCACTGAAATAATTTTTTTTAGTTTTTACTTTGAAAATAATCTATATTAAATACATCACCATAGCATATATAGATGATCATTCACTGATCCATTCATTCATCCATTATCTGTACTGTTGAAGGGCCTCACGGGTTGGGAGCCAATCACGGCTGAGATCGGGGAGAGAGACGGCGTTTAACCTGGACGGTCAGCTGTCTTCGCGGAGATGTTTACAGTCTCTTTCACATCGACGGGCAAATTTAGTCTTCGGCAAGCCGGCTGACTGTTTTTAGAAGAAGCCTGAGAACCTGCCGCCATGATGCTGCTCCTGGATTTATTTTGTTCAGAAAAACAAAAATATACCCCATTCCTTTCTTCCTCCCGCTTTGTCAAGCCGATTTGCTCACCATGGACGTGCTGCGGAAGAAGACGTTGTTGCAGATGGAGGAGAAGAGCTTCATGCTTTCCTGCAGACGGTTCTGCAAAGAAGCGCAGACACTATTTTTTTGGAAAAAGTAAAAAAACGAGGGCGAGAGAGGAAGAGAACCAAACCTGGGTCGACCGGGTTCTAAGTACCGTCTGATTAGAGACTTTAGCGACGAGACTCTGGAGGGGGCGAAAAATGCCGGGGAGTGATTGGGGTTGGCTCGTACCACAGAGGGGTCCTCCACCAGGGTCATATCGTAGCCGCTGAGCGACACCACGAACAGCACCGCCCGGACGTCCTCGAAGCATCCGATCCACTTCCTGCGCTCCGTCCGCTGACCGCCGACATCGTACATCCTTGGAAAGAGAAACATCGTGAAGCTGAACGTTCCTATTCTCACCCTCATACAGCTCAAGCGTCCTTTAACGCCTCCGACCACCAGGGGGCGCCGTACAGACAACTCGATATTTACACCCTCCCACCCCGGCTCATATCCTGAAGGAAATTGCATTTTTTTTTTTTTTTTTTTCGGCAGCAAATTCAATAATGTTGACCGGCAACATAATTGGCATGTTCGTCGTTCCACGCTATCAGAGTGATTGATTTTCGCGTCGTTTGCTCTTTGCTTTATTACATGGCCAGGGTCGGGGGTGAAAACAAAACGGCCATTAATGGAAATAAGAAAGGTGGTCCATCGCAGAAAAAGCCGCGACCTTCGCTGTTACGAAATACTTTCCGCTGACTGAATCTTTTTTTTTTTAAAGGGGGTGGGGCTTAAAGTTCTCTGGTACTCATTGGGAACTGGTCTATTTCTGTTCTTTCATGAGAAAAAAAAAACATTTTGGGACAAAATTGAGCTGTCAGTCAAAAACAGCAACACAAAAGTGACACACACAAGCATGCACACACGCACACATAACACTACAAAAACCTCTTCACTTGACTTTCTCTCTTCATATATTTTAGATTAAATTTTGATTTAGAGGGGCAAGGTCAAAGAAAAGTTTTTGTTGAAATGCTCCCTTGAGTGCTGGACCGGGCTGTTAAAGATTTAAAAAACATTTAACACAAAAAAGATGAGGGATTTGTGTTGTAAAAAAAGGAGCGGAGGTGAGACAGGAGGCAAGAACAGTCGCCAATCGTGTCAAAATTTGAACAAAAAAGTGGGAAAAATATGAGACTGGCGCCTTAAAATGTTTTACATCCTTGCAGGAAGTTGTGTTCCTACACCCGAAGAGGAGCTGCTCATTTGCACAACACGAGAGTTCCCGCACTCAATTACTGGAACCAGGTGCCCATGATTTAGCAGGCGGACAGTCCAATCAGGCGGCTTCAAGAGAGCAAACACACACACACACACACACACACTTCAGCTCAGCAAATCAGAGGGAGAAATCATTTCTTAAAAACAAATCACTGTTTGTCTGCTCTTAAATAAAGGGATCAAAACAGAGCAGATTCTGCAGACAGAGCTGCTCTCTTAGAAGGGCAAGAATTAATTCAGTGTCTACACGGCACATCCGCTGCACAGGTGGGTGTAAAAGCGCTCAGATTGGATGTAAACATTGAGGAGCTCACTGTTTATCCAACAGAAAAGACATGAGTATGTGTGTGTGTGTGAAGTGTGTCCTCACCGGGACAAACCCTTTTCTTCAGCAAGATGCAATTTGCAGTGGCGAAGTTGCAAGCGCGAGCGTTCATGACCTTCCATACTGATGGCGTGACGTACGGCGGCGGAGAGGAGGCGTCTCCCTAATCAATGACCCGCTGCGGCGGTTATTGGAAGAAATCTGATATTGGTTTTAAAAAAAACAAAGAAAAAAATCTCCGCGGGCTTGATCGCATTCTGCGCTGATTCCGCCGCGACATTTTCACCCGAGACGATCACGACACGGCGGCACCGGGAGCCTGAAGGTCAACCTCCTACACAAGGAGAGGAAAGCAGCGGGGCGGGAGGCGCCCCCTCGCTCTCCCTTTTCCACATCCAGATGTGGCGCCGCCGTCCAAGTGACGGAGAGGTCTCCTCGGAGCCGGGGGGCCGAGATGTGGAAAAGATGACGCGAGTCGTCAAGGTTTCCTCTGCAAAGTGAACACGAGCTCGGCCCCAGATTCGATCTGTCGGAGGCTTTAAGCTGGAGATGTACGTTATCGATACATCTCAGCGCAACAGATGTGGACGATCACGAATTCATCCATCCGATCTTTAACCTGGACGGTTCACCTGTCAATCACAGGGCCGCATTTAAAGACATCCAACCATGCACGGACTGGTTTTTAAGAGAACCTGGAGAACCCAGGCGGGGTGACGTGGAGGACCCGGGGCTGGAGAGCTCACCCAGACAGACCCCGGCTCCCAAACACGACCTTAGAAAAGTAAAAATATTACACCCGGTTATTATCTTGCTATTGAGCCGCCCCGGTGCGCCCGTTCTGCTCCGTTGTAATTGTAATTGCCATAGGATGATTTTAACGATGAGGAGGGGTCAAAGGTCACCCTTGATGTCTGTATGCAAAGTGAACCCTCCAGGTGTGAAGCTGCGCGCACGCTCTCACACACACACACACACACACACACACACACACACACACACACACACACACACACACACACACACACACACACACACACACACACACACACACACACACACACACACACACACACACACACACACACACACACACACACTTCGAGGCAGCCAGCTGAGGTGCTCATTAAATCCCTGAATGATGACATAATGAGGCCTGAAGTGTTCATTTGATGCGAGTCTGTTCTTTTTTTTTTCTTTATAAATCACATTAAATAAAAAGCACTTGTTTTTATGGGGGACGAGTTTTTATGAAACGAGAGGGGAGAAAAAAAAAAGTTTTACGCAGAAATTACAACTTCGAGTAGTACTACACTATCAGTCTCTGAAGGAATGAATACTACATGTGTTGTATTCAGTTTGCGTGCACACTTGCAGTGGTTAATATCGATAAGTTAATTAACTTAAGACAATCGGTCATTCATTCATCCATAACCTTAACGGTTTAACCTGCTGAAAAACGAGCCAATCCAGGCCTGTTTTTGGAAAGGGAGGCGGGCCTTAACCCAGACCAG
Organism: Fistularia commersonii; assembly: GCF_037954325.1. Lineage (NCBI taxonomy): Eukaryota > Metazoa > Chordata > Actinopteri > Syngnathiformes > Fistulariidae > Fistularia > Fistularia commersonii. The sequence continues at coordinate 3,766,904 of NC_141318.1, forward strand.
CCAATCACAGAGTCAAACATCATCGCTTTCTTGGAATGATCGCAGAAGTCGTTTTCTCAAGTTTTTCAGAAAACACACAAAAAAAAACAGAGCAATATGTTCAATAAGGAGCTGATCTATGCAAATAAATATATTTGTAAAAAACTGACATTCCAAGAAGGTGACAATACGTATATACATAGGAAACAAGAGAGATCATTTTAATGGTATAAAAGGTGAAGACTTTTGTACAAACCATCAGAGTTGGCCTTTGACTTTGGATAAAATTTTTTAAAAAGTATTGAGTTTCCAGACTATAAGCTGCTACTCTCTCGCCCCCCACACACTTTGAACGCTGCAGCTGTTTTTTTTTTGGGCTAATGAGCTTCACGCCGCTAAAACATTTAGCCTCGTCACAACGGACCAATGAAATTACTGTCAAATTCTGAGGCTGTTCAATTCCATCACTGAAAAAGTCGATTTTAATGGTTTTAGCAAGCACTGAAAAAACTGAAAAAAAAAAAAAAACATATTTGTGTATGATACCGGTATGTATTTAATTAAATGTTTGAAAATGTTTCAGCGTAAATATCTCATGTCACAACGTGGCAATTTACAGACAAGTATGGCCTGTATATGCACACATATATATTTGTTTACTTATATTCAGGTGCGCTCAATAGTCCGGAAATTGACCAAGATGACCAACAATTCTCCGCTCCTCGTCCAGAATCAGACAAAGACTCCCCGGCCCGCAGTGCCTTGAGAGGAATTACAAAATATTTGAATATTCTTAAAAACGGAGAAGCAGCACGAAACATTTAAGCGATCATTAAATGTAGCAATTTAAACAAAAACGCGTTACGCTTCATTTGCATTTTAGTATTAGCATTTTTTTCCGCTCACATGTTAGGACTGACTATTCGTTCATTTATAGATATCCTGCTCAAAGATGGGGGATCAGCGCTCACCTACGCAGGATCGTAAGAAAACACTTTTTAAATACAATTTACAATAAAAGTAATACTTCATATTTCCAATTTAGCTGCTGAAATAAATATGAATAAACCTGTTTTGGCCTATTAGCGTGGAAAAAAACAACATGCTGTGAGTTTGGGGGGGAACGCCAAATCCCTCCCGCTCTTCTCTTTCCAGCAAAACACACCTCCTTCACACACACACACACACACACGCGCCAACCTCCTAAACCCCCCTATGAAATCATTCTAATTTTCTTCTTTTGTTCTTCTTCTTCTTCTTGCCAAGTTTGCAATAATTACATCAACATATGCTAAGCTCTGCCTCAACCCCGAGGAGTCTCTCACACACACACACACACACACACACACACACACACACACACACACACACACAAGTTGAGCACTTCCAGACGGTTATCTTTTCAAGAACTCAGCAGATAAGGTAGAGGGTGTGTGAGAGGCTGCAACAGCACCGCCACCCTCTGGATGGATGGCATGTGTGTGTGTGTGTGTGTGTGTGTGTGTCTGCCCAATTTCATCAAAATCCCAATAATCCAAAGACGGACAAGGACCCACAGGAGCATTTAAAGAAAGTGGAAAAACAAACAGTAGGATGTGTGGTGTGTGTGTAGGAGTGAGGGGTGGAATGGCATTCATCTGGGTAGATGAAGTAAACGATCAAAGCGTTTCCTCGCCGGCGAAACTTCCGCAGAGGTGACAACACGTCGATCGTCAAAGTGACTCACAGCGTTCGCGGCGTGGAGAAAAACAAATAAAAAAAAAAAAGAAAACCGAAGAGCCCGAGGGGCGCCGTGGACTGGGGACGTGACGGACGAGGGCCCGGTTCCGGATCCGGCTCCTGACAGACGCGATGCCTCTACAAGGTTTATATGCTAAACAGGGTTCTAATGAAAAGCTGTGTTTCATCGCAGGCGAGCGTCGGTGTGACGGCCAGGAGGAGACACTCGGACAAAAAATGATTTTTTGATGAAAAAACGTCAGTGACATTGATAAAATGATCTTTTCTTTTCTTATTTCTATAATAAACACAAAAACAATAGCGAAAAAACAAAACAAAAAAAAACGGGCGAAATTGAAAATATTGATTTACCAGAATAACCTTGTAAACCTCCTCTTATACATGCTACCAATTAATTTTCTAAAGAATTCTATGGAAAGATTTTCTCTTTAACTCAATGTTTTTAGGGTGAAATGTCATCAATTCCTTTTTAATATTTATTTTTGATATTAATTCGTCATGTATTTTTTAAAGCAACAGTTCATTATACAGTATACCCTTGTTTTTTGCGGAGGTTACGTTCCAAAAAGAACCCGTGATAGGCAAAATCCAACTAAACTAATACAACTAAATACTCTATTATACATTGCTTCTGTTGTCTTTATGTTTTTTTCTTCCTTTTTTATGGAACAAACGGAAGATTCATTAATTCCGTAATGCCGACCTACAGCCGCATAGCTTTTACCTTCCCTTAGCATGTCCAGAAGTTTAACTTTATCTGCGATAGATAGCATCTTCCGCTGCCTTTTGGGCCCTTTTGTCAGTCCAGAACGTTTTATCAACATTATGGGTTTTAGAGAAACTCGAAATTGCAAGAGAATTTGCATGTATGCGACGAAAATTTGGCAAGCTGTTTTTACGTACGTGTACATATTAAACGGCAACATTATTGACGCACAGGTAGAGAAGAAGCGGAGTGACTTTCTAGCCAATCAGAATTCAGAACACAATGCACGATGCAAATCCGTGAAGTGGCGAAACGGTGAAAAGTAAACCGCGTTATAGCGAGGGATCACTGCATGCAAGGATTTTTATAATTTACCTGTTTACCTCCTTTACACTAAACCAAAGAAAAAAATCCAGGAGCAGCATCAACTTGGTCATCGGACCAAAATGAGTTTGACACCCCTGGTCTAGAGAGACCTCAGGAGACACCGGCGGCCGTCCCAAACCCCTCCTCCAACGTTATTATCCGGGATGACGAGAGCGGGGGAGAATTCAAGTTCATCGACGTCTATCGTCCTGACAGATCCCGTCAAGGATGGAGGCGGGGGGGCGATCGGACGCCGATAAAAGGCGGGATAATGCGAGACGGGCTCATTGATCAGAGATGAATATGGCGGTGTGGCTGGGGCCTCCTGAGCCCCCTGCTGCTGTGCTGATAAGACCCGGCCGCCGCTGATCCACAAACACACACACACACAACTCTGTGTATATATATATATATATAAATATGTGTGTGTGTGTGTGTACGGTCAGCCGAATGAAAGGTGCCGTAATGATGTATTGAATGAAGCCGCCCATCTCCATCTTAAATCTGGGGCCGAACGGAGAGATAAGAGTGTCGCGGCCGAAGACGTGCGCTCTGCGAAGTCGAGCGCGGAACGTGACGGGTGACGACGTCCATCAGACAAGTTATGCCTTCTGAAGTATCACAAAATGGAGATTATTGATATTGATACAATGACATTACCATCATTTCCGAACTATAAGCCGCTACTTTTTTCAGCACACACGCTTTGAACACTGCGGCTGAAAGAATGATACGGCTAATTTATGGATTTTTTTGGGGCTAATAAGCTTCATGCCGCTAAAACATTTAGCCTCGTCACATCCGACCGATAAAATGACCGTGAAATTCTGAAGACTCTTATTTCATAGTTTTAGTGCGCAGGAGGAAGACGAAGATAGCAATCGACTGGAGTTGGACAAAGCAGGGATAGAAAATGGATGGATGCATGAGCTTTTCCTTGTGTTATTTATTAATAATCATTTTCATTAGCCGTGTTACAGGCACTGTTGGTAAAAAAAAAAACCTAACCAGTGCTTATTTATGGAGGTTATCAATATGTATTTAATTAAAAGTTTAAAAATGTTTAAAAAAATGTGTAAATATGACATGTCACCTGCGGCTTATAGACCAGTCCGGACTATATATGTACACATATTTTTGTTTATTTTTAGCCGCTGCGGCTTAAATTCAGGTGCGTTAAATATAGCAGAAATTAACATATAAATGGTAATAAATATACAAACATTCATTCATTCATTATCTATTGTTTATTCTGCCCAACCCTGTCATGAAAAGACATGGGCCTGACAGCATAAGAAAGAAATTTAAAAAAATAAAATAAGAAAAAACAAAAGTAAAAAAAAAAACAGTTAATTAAAACAGAAAAAAAAAAAAAAAATTTTACCCAGATTTGTTTGTTTGTCTTTTAGGAGAACTTTGATTAAAACTCGAAGTATTTGTGTTTGAAAGTTGGATATTTTCTTAGACATTTCATCCCACCCCAAGACTCCACTACCGGCTGCCTCTTAAAGAACATTCATTATAGGAAATAAATAATCATCGCAGGCCATTCAATCTTAGTTAATACTCCGAGGCTATTAAAATTTCAGCTTCTCTCCTTAATTACTAATTTGAGGTTGTAATTTTTATTTTTGGTTAATTTTCCAATGATTTACAGAAAGAAAAACATCGCAACAGCCATGTGCTGCATACTGTGGTATATACGGTAACATCGCGTAAACCGCATAAACTTTTTTTTTTTCTTTTTTTGTACCTGAAAATGAGGTGGTTCACTTTGAACTGGGTCTCGATCACGCCGGTCGTCCGCAGCCGCACTCGCAGGACGTCCGTCTCCGTCGGCACGTAGTCTGGAGACACGACGCGGGCCATGTTCTCGAAGAAACTACGACGAGGAGTGCGGGGCGGGGTGGCGGGCACAGAGGAGAAAAGGTTATGAAGGGAAAAAAAAAAAAAAAAAAGATAAACATTACAACCTGCAGACAAGCTTGAGATCAAAAGAAAAATGTGTATTCTTGTACTTGGAGTGTGTGTGTGTGTGTGTGTTCTGCTACAAGGTGGCGGTGTGCAGTGATAAGGCCGGAGCCCCAGGGGGCGCAGCGGCTCATCCTGATGAATATTCACTCCTCGCATTTAGCATAATAACACGCCGGGGCGACGCTTTCAGAGGCAGATCAGCTATTAGCGGCCGGCGGGATGGTAGTGCGGCGTGTGCGTGCGCACTCTGCCAGATGTGATCTTTGTACAAACACACGCAGTGATGTCTTGAGCGCGCCGCGACGGCCCTGACATTCTCAAGTAGTCATCCCGAATCAGACTCTTGGACATCGACGCGCCACCTGCTGCTTCAAACAAGACACAGCTACAGTAGGTTTTACACCAGAGTGTGTGTGTGTGTGTGTGTGACCCCTGCGAGTAAGGATACTTCTTGAAAATGTTCGATTCTCCTCTTCCTCCAGGTTTAGCGGCGGCGTGAATTAGTTGGCGGGGAGACAAGTGAGACAAGACGAGTGGCAGGCGGAGAAATAACGAGAGCGAAAGGGACTTGAAGTAAAAAAAAAAAAAAAAAAAAGACGTCTCCCGAGCACCATTTGAATACGAAGCGACGGGGATGATTTATGGCCGGCTGCATGAATCCAATAAAGCCGCGGCAGGTAAACGGATTCTCTGTCCGCTCATTTCGACTGGTGACTAAAACACACACACACCCTCCCGTGCAAAACATTTTTATGCATAGTTTGTGAAAATCAGTCACAAAGACGGAATGTGCACCCTTCGGGCTAACCGGCGGCGCTGCGAGTTAGCTGGAACTTTATTGGAGAGGATGTGAAAGTATTCCGTGTGCATCCGAAACACGCAGCTGGATTCCCTAAAAAAAACCCTAAAAAGTGGAAAGCAGTCCGAGTGGGACGTCTCCTTGGTGAGACTGTCATTCACCTGCAGCGCTCTTAGCATGTTAGCATGTCTGTCACTTCAGATCGACAATTGAACAACATAAAATAAAAGTCATTGTCCGTGTGTGATTGTTTTCTAAATCAGCCAAAATTGAAGCATCGCTTTGCAAACACGCAGTTGCTGAATGAGTTAAAAATCTCCACTTGCAAAGTGTTTTGCACTGGTTGGCATTCACTCACACACATGGCAGAGTTGCCGGGCAAAACGCAAACCAGACAATCGGAAGCAACTTGGGGTTTCGACGTTTAGCATGCAGCTCGGAATCAAACAGCCACCTTCCCATTGGAGGGCCGCCCAAAACCAACACGTAATCCGCGATGTCATTTTCTCTGCTTATTTTGGTGTTTACCATGTGTCAAAATCCCAAATTGCAAAGTGAAACGTGTAGCCAGATTAAAAGCTGTGAAAATCAAATTTAAAAAACAAACAAAAAAAAAAACACTTTTGTTACCAAACTGGCGGGGTGGGGGTGGGATTAAATAAATCCCATCACCCTCCCACGCGTCACCTGACTGTAAACACCAAGATGTGGAGATGTTCAGGTGCGCTGCTTAAATCTACCTAAAAGAAAATAACAGAAAAGAAATTAAAAGAAATTCACGAAAAAATGATGCCAAGAAGGTTCCTTGCAAGGATGCGGGAAAAAAAAAAAAATGTTGGTGTGACTGCGACATGCGGCGGTTCTCAGTGGGAACCGGGGTTGCCTGTCGGTGTAGATAACCCCGGAGCCGAGGCCTCTCGCTGGGGCGGAGGATGAGAACGGACGGCCTCCCGGCGGCTCCAACACGCCATCTCCTCAACCTGTTGCTTATTTTTAGCTCCTTTCGACCCCCAACACTTTTTTCTCGCCTTGCAGAAGAGGCAGAATCTCAAGCCCTTGAACCCACGTGGCCAAAAAACTCATCAACCCCAACACACACACACCTTTCCTCATCCGCCCTGCAACCCTGATACCCGCTGACAGCGAGCACACGGCCTCTCATCAGCCGTTAAGTCCAGCTAATTAGCCCCATGCGTGTCTTCGCCGCGGCGCGTCCCCACCCGCGGCCGTACTTACTACAGCGCAGAGTCATTGAGCTCGTACTCGTAGCCGCGGGCCACGGCGGCCCGCACCCCCTGGTCGCCCCACAGGCAGGCCAAGGCGTGGCTCAGGAAGGGGAAGGGGACCTGGTCCTCGTCGAAGCAACGACCACACGACAGCACCGAGTGGGCGTGGACCTGCAGGGGGGAAGCAGCGGCAAATTGTTGGTGGACGGACGGACAGACGGATGACAGAGCGGAAAAAACAAAGTTTAAGCTCTCCGCTTTCTAGTCTTTGTGATCATTATAGATGTATAAGTGAATGGATCAGGGCTGAGGACACACACACACACACACACACACACACACACAGTGGTGACATTTAATAGGGGAAAATCTTGGGTCATCATCTCCCAGCAGGATGTTGCTGTGTGGGCTGGCGGTCTATGACTTCTGATAACCGCCACAATGAAGTTCAAATCCAATTGAGTTCGAAAGAAAGAACAAAAAATACACAAAACGCCCACCGGTCATGTGATACTTCACCCTCGGACAGAGGGTTAAGAAAAAAAAAAAAAAACCTGTGTGTGTGTGTGTGTGTGTGTGTGTGAGTGTGTGTGTGTGTGTCTTAATGTACTTGCAGGCTGCAGCCGCAAAGGGGAAATGCTGCCATCTAGCGGTGAGATGAGGGTAGTGCATGGAAGGCAGCTCCATGGGAATAAACTGGGGTGTGAGTGAACTGGGGCTGTGTGTGTGTGTGTGTGTGTGTGTGTGCGTGCGTGTATGACGTCTACCTTGTTCCTGCTGTTGGCCAGGTTGATCCGAAGAACACCCATGCCATGGAGGACAAACTTCATGGAGGTAAGAAGGTTGTCCAGCACTGCGGCCTGAAACACAGCAACATCTGAGCGCCTCTGAATTCATGCTTGTGCACGTGTCATGGTGTAAGGGGCCTTGCATTGCCTGAGACCTGTGTGTGTAAGTGTGTGTACGTGTGCACATACATTTTGCAAGGGACAAACTAATCTAGTTATCTAGTTTCAGTGCTTTCAGGGAAAAAGAAAATGTGCTTCATCATCCTCTTAGTTCCCCTGCATGTCAGAGGAAGCCTGTTGTTTTCCTCCCCCTAAATCACTTGGTCAAAGAGGGAGAACCAGGTCAGACCTCTACAATGCAGGAAGTACAAGGCAGAGACTTCTTACACCTTAGATCTGCGTGTGTGTGTGTGTGTGTGTGTGTCCTTCACAGCCTCCTGGTGGAGCCCAGGTGTCCTTCCTCAGTCACTACACCCAATTTTTGGAAAGGTGTCGAGGGGAGATAAGTGCATCAGCGGCAAAGGAGATGCTTTACGTGTGTGTGTGTGTGTGTGTGTGTGTGTGTGTATCTGATCGATTTGCATGGGGACTAATCCACTCCTGTCATCCCGTCAGCCTGGATCAGGGCAGAGGTTTTAACCAGTCATTTCTTTCTAGTTTGGAAAAAGAAAAATGGTTTGAATTTATGAAGAAAAAAAAGTGCAGCAAATTATATATATATATATATATATATATACACACACACACAAACTCAAATTCATCCATTCATTCATCCAATCCATCCAGACCTACGGACAATTTAGTCTTTAACTAAAGATTTCTCAAGACATCTAGTGAATATTTAAAATAAGACACACAAGAATAAGAAATAAATAAGAAATAAAACACACACACAGACACACACAGAGCTTGAGGCTATGGGTATATTATAACTCCAACACGAAGTATAAGTCACCTCCGGGTAAGTACAGAGTAAGAGGACACCCTGTTTTCATTTGTGTGTGTGTGTGTGTGAGTGTCGGTTGACAGGAAAGGCGACAGACAAAGAAATCCCGAGATCCCTCTCTTCGCTCCTGGCTATCGCTTCTCCCCCGCCCGTACCTTCCTCTGGGTTCGTAGGCATTATGGGTGCTTCTGCGGCGGGTCCGGAGGGCGGGGACGCCGAAACCCTCGCCACGCCGGCAAGATCCCTAAAACCAGACACGCGACCGGCGTTCCTGTCCGGCTTTTTAAACTCGGAACACAGAAATAAACAGGCTGCCCCCGTGTCTCCAAAACACAAGGAATGCTGCTAAACTGGCCTGATGTTTGCACAGTAACGACAGCCTGCTCAGTGAGTGTGTATGTGCATGTCTGTGCGTGTGTGTGTGTGTGTGTGTGTGTGTGCACGCTAGCAAGTTTTAATATATCTGTGCAACCAGCACTCAGACACCTGAACAAACACACAGATTCCAGGATGAAAATATATAAAAATCATCCCCCTTGTTGTTGACATAGGAGTGTGTGTGTGCATATGTGTGTGTGTGTGTGTGCTGGAAAAGAATGGGAGGGGGGGGGGTCAGTAAAAACAACACCGCGGCCTCAGGCTGCAAATAAAAGGAGGGATGAGACAAAGAGGAGCCCCCTTCCACCCCCCCGGCAGGCCTTCCTGTTGTCGTCCCGTCCGGGTCGGCGCGGGTAACCCCGGGTTACCTGCAGGCTCTCGTGTAACCAAAACACCTAAAAAAAGTTGAAAGTGGCAGTTAGGTTATGAAAACGAGACAAAGGCGCTGCGTCTAAACACGAGCCGCCCTGATTACCGGAGAAGAACCGTGAGAACCCGGCGCCAGGCCCTACACCATCACGCCACTCCTACGGTGGTTCGGAACGCCAATCGTCCCGCCCCCAAAAAAAAGGAAAAACACGAGCTGGCGGCTTTAAATCAATGCTCTATCTCTTCATGACAGCAGGATTTAAAAAAAAAAAAAAAAAAAAAGGGGGGAAAATGAATAAGATTTACTCACGTCGTCGTCCCAAAAGGGGGCGGAGCTTAACAGTCAGACGCAATCGCAAACATTGGCATTTCAGCTTCGGGATGTGAGAAAAAACAGTCGGTTGGCCTCGAACCCGAAACACCTGAGGGGCCTCTCCTGCCAGAAATGTCATTTCCATTACATTTCTACTGTTTGTTGTTTTTTGTTTTTTTTTGCCGACAGGCGTATCCCTCTGATTGGGGGGTCGGCTCGGTTATGACAGGGAGGAGGGATCTGAAGCGTGACGAAGACAAAAAGAGGCCGTTTCTGTCATCACACACTCATTGTGTGTCGTGCATGACAAGAGAGGATGAAGAGGACGGGAGGGCCGAGAGAGAGAGGAGCCAAAACGGGGGGAGTAACAGTGCAAGAGGATAAACATTCAGTTTACAGTTGATAGGGGTAAAACAAAGTGTGTGTGTGTGTGTGTGTGTGTGTACTGTACTGTTTCAGCCCGCCCCACAAAATCACGACCCCTCGCACCGCAAAGGAATTTGGCTTTCAGTCTCTCTCTCACACACACACACACACACGTACACACAAAGAAGAGCATATGCGAGCCAAACCGTTGCATACCAACTTGGATCGGACCGTGTGTGTGTGTGTGTGTGTGTGTGTGCATGTGTAAATCTCCATCCCCCACAGGAACTAAAATATGACCTGGTTTTCCGGCTCTGCTTCCCCTTCCCTTTATCTCCTCTAAAGTTTGTTTTTAGGCCTGATCTCTGCGTGGAGGTAAAGCGGGCTTCCTCTCCAGGACCGTCGTCCACACTGGAACAATAAAGTTACGAAAAGAAAAGAAAAAAAAAACGATCGTTTTCTACTTGAAGTCTAACGACTGAGGGGGAAAAAAAGCCCTTTGTGTGCAAACAGACTTATCTGATAAAACACACAGTCGGCGTGAACCAGGCTGGAATCTAATCTCCAGCATGTGTGTGTGTGTGTGTGTGTGTGTGTGAGAGTGCGTGTGTGTGTTTGTGTGTGTGTGAGTGTGTTTCCAACCTTGAAGCTCATGAGTTCCTGCCTGGTGAAGCCATTGCTGTGGATGATCTTCATCTGTTTGACCAAGGTGCTTTTGCCGCTCTCTGCCGCGCCTGGAGGAGTAAAGAAAACACACACACACACACACACACACACACACACACACACACACAAAGTAAAACATTTAATGACTTAAGGCAGGGCTGGAAAACATGCACACCTATATTTACATGCAGCTACAAATCCTAGTTAGCTCTCTTTAATAGTTTTAGCGGGGATATGATTTCATATTTTTTTGTTTTGTTTTTGCATTTTATTGTAAACTCTGTCATTTCCTTTATTTAATTTAATTGATTAAGGGTTTTTTAGAAAGAAAAATTCAGCCCCACACCCCGTGAACGCGCGCGCGCACACACACACACACAAACACACACACACACATTTGGTAAATAAAGCATTTAATGATTTAAGGCATTGCTGGAAAACATGCACACCTATATTTACATGCTAGTTTGGCTCTCTAATGGTTTTATCAGTAATATCTAAAACATGGTTTTGGTTTTGCAGTTTTAATGCAAATTTTATTAGTTCTTTTAACCAATTTGATTAATTAAGTTATTTTTTCAATTTTTTTCATTTTTGGAGATAAGATTTAAGATTTTTTTTTAGGATAAGTAAAACCTTGAATGACAAAATTCAACCTATACGTCCATATTTACATGCATAAAAAAACAGCTGCAAGTCTTATTGTTGATATTATGTGATATTATTGTCATTATTTAACAATTATTTGCTTTGTTTTTTGCAGTTTTAAAGTAATTTATCCTAATTTGGTTTTTTAGTAGTCAAGCCTTGAATAAGACAAGTGTGTAAGCGGACGTATGTAAATACACACACAGACACACACACGCGTGTGCACGCGCACATGCACGCGCACATACACAAACATAGACCCTATTGATATTTCAGTTGATATTATTTAAAATTTGCTTTGTTTTTGCAGTTTAAATGTAAATTCTTTCCCCCCCCCAATTCGATTGATTATGTTTTAATCAATCAAAAGTTAAATAAAAGTTAAGTCAACCCTTGAACAAGTGACATATCGGGTCGGACGTGTGTGTGGATACCGCACACACACACTCGTGTGTACACGCGCACACGCACGCCCTCACATGCATGCGCGCACACACAAACATAGACCCTTTTGATATTTCAGTTGATATCATTTAACATTTGCTTTGTTTTTGCAGTTTAAATGTAAATTTTCTTTTTTATTTTTTTTAATCAATCAAAAGTTAAATAAAAGTTATGTCAAGCCTTGAGCAAAGTACATATCCGACCCCACGGCCCGTGCACACCTCGCGTACGCACGCACACACACACACACACACACACACACACACACACACACACACACACACACACACACACACACACTTGTAACGGAACGCAAGGTGCGTGCGGGACGCGCACCAAAGATGGCAGCTCCTCACCCAGCAAGAGGATCTTCACCACGCTGGTCTCACGCTTTGCGTGCTCGTAGAGTTCACGGTCGATCCCGGCGCTGTGGACGCGAGCCTTCCTCTCCTCCTCCGTGGATTCGGTGCCGAGACACAGACCCATCCACCCACCCCCTCCCTCCACCCTCCCAGGCGCGGAGTGGATTCGAGTTTAACGTGGGGTCACCGTCCCGGCCATCACGCACACGACCCCGGCCACCGGGAGTCGCGCGGGAGCCGCGGATCAATTCCCGCGCGCCTCACGCATCGTGGGTCTCCCGGTCAACTCTTCCCAGCCGTGGAAACTCGCAACAAACAAACTCGCCGACGTCCACGCAAGTTCGAAGCGTGTCCCGGAGCCTCCTCTTCCTCCTCCTCCAGCCGGAGCCCAGATGGAGACGATCTGGACTGCCCTGGGAAGTGACGTGGGGAGGGAACTGCCGAGTGGGCGTCCACGACCCACCTGTGCACGCGTGGAACGCGTGGAAGTTTTGTTTGAGTCAACTTTTTTTTTAATTCGGCACATGCGCACTAGTGCCCAGGTGATGGGAGTTTTATTTCACGTTTTCTGATTCTGCACATGCGCACTAATGCTGAGGTGCTGGGAGTTTCGAGTATTTTTTTTAATTCTACACATGCGCACTGATGCCCAAGTGATGGGAGTTTTATTTACCTTTTTTATTCGACACCTACGCATTAATACCCGGGTGATGGGAATTTTATTTAACTTTTTTCTTTTAATTTGGCACTTCTGCATTAATGTTAAGGTGATGGGGCTTTTGAGGTATACATTTTTCTAAGTCGACACCCACGCACTAATGCCCCGGTGATGGGAATTTTATATAAGTTTTTTAATTTGGAACATACACAGCAGTGCGAAGGTGATGGGGCTTTTGAGGTATATTTTTTAATTCGTCACTTACGCACTAATGCCCAGGTGATGGGAGTTTTATTCGACTTTTTCTGATTCACCACATACGCACTAATGCTAAGGTGATGAGAGTTTTGAGTATTTTTTTAATTCGACAGATGCCCACTGATGCCCCAGTGATGGGAGTTTTATTTATCTTTTTTATTCGACACATGCATGTTAATGCCCAGGTGATTGGAGTTTTATTTAACCTTTAACCTATAACTTGGCTCTTGAGCACTAATGCTAAGGTGATGAGGCTTTTGAGGTATAATTTTTTTAATTCAACACTTACGCAGTAATGCCCAGGTGATGGGAATTTTATTTAACTTTTTTTAATTTGGCACAAATGCACTAATACCCAGGTGATGGGGCTTATCAGGTATACATTTTTTTAACTGATGGCTTATGCACGAATGCCCAGGTGATGGGAGTTTTATTTGATTTTTTTTTTTAACTCTGCACATGCACCCAGATTATTATAACTTGATATTGGCAACATTATAACTTGTCACAGGGTCATGATCAGAAATGGAAACGACAAGGAAAAAGAAGTATAATTATTTATAATTAAATTGAAGACATGGTAACCAGTAAAGTTCAGCTGCTGTTTTGCATGTTTTCGGTTATTCATACCATAACTTTGAAACTGGTATTTGCCTTTCGTTGCTGTCCACAATTTTATTTTTAATTCACAAGAGGTTTTGATAACCTTAAAAGAAAGTGGCCTAGATGAAGTGTGAAAAGTTTAAATTATGCAAAAAGATTAAAAAAAAAAAATTACAATGAGATAAAAGAGAGTGAATGGAAGATCAGAAAGAAATTACATTTTTTGTCTCGCTTCCTGTGTCCTTTGTATTATCTATTTTAATGTTTGAACAGTAGAACTTAGGTGAAATTAATAAACTGTTTGTTTTCCCATTTATTTCATCAGTTAAAAAAACAAACAAGCAGGAAGCTGAGCAGCACAAGTGTGTTTGTGTGTGCGCGTATGTGCATGCGTGCATGGGGAGGGGGACGCTCAGTCAGCTGACGAATCCTGCGGTGCAACTGGCACCTCTCTTTTGACTCAAGAGCCGTGAATGAGACCGGACCGGAACCAGTCCGATCCCTTGGCAGCCCTGACCTCATTTCACAGACCTTGCAGAGTGCGGTGATCAGCTGACCCAACACAGAGGGCTCCAAGAAAACACACACACACACCAGACCACACACTTTGCCGCTGACGCACCTTTACTCAGTGTACACGATGCAGTACAGTTGAATTTCAGCCAGTACAAAGGCTCAACTTTTTGCTTTTTTTGTCAAAACATTCCTAGCTCAACTCCACGTCCAAATGCCCAACATGACAACGGAAGGTAAAAACCTGAAATCTTTCAGGTAAAAACCTGAAAATCTGAAACAAAACAGGTTTTGTTTCAGGATTGTCTTGTGAACAAAAAAAACAACATATCCAACAGAGGGGAAAAACCGACGGAGGGAAGAGTGAAGCGTTTTTACTGACCCAGACATGTTCCAGTTATTTGGAGGAACAAGACAGTGGATTCAGGACACACAGTGCTAACGCTAGCTTTAGCTTCAGGAATGAGGCACTACTGTCACGTGCAGCAACAACAATCGCTCACAAATTGACAAACTTGGTTCAGCCTGTGCGCACACACACACACACACACACACACACACACACACACACACACACACACACACACACACACACACACACACACACACACACACACACACACACGCAGTGCAAATTTAGATAGCTAAAATCCACAGTTATAATCATACCGTTTCACAGATTAAAAGGGTTGATCTTAAAAGATGGTTTTGAAACAACATCTAGACTTTAAAAAAATAAAACAAAATTGACTGTTGTTATCTAAAAGTGCTGAGACGGAACATGTGAGCATTAGAAATTTACCGGTGTAAAATTCATGGACGTAATCAACATGGAAAGCATCAATAACTTATGATAATTGCACTGTTTTAGCCACAGCGCAAACACATGGATGGTGTGCATGAACATTCAGGACTGGAAACAGTGCACGCTGGAAAAACAGATATAAATGTTTTTAAAGTGTTAAGAGGAAGATAGTTGTAAAGGGATTTGCAGACATTATTGTGTGTCCAGGAGGCTCCACTCCAATCCCCTCTAGTCGGTGAGAACGCTCCCTGGTGGAGGGTCGGACGCCGCTTCCTGGGAGCTGAGACGGAAGACACGGGGGGGCGACGTGAACCTCCGTCCAACTACTGAGACCCCGGGGCTTCGCTCGTCTCCCCTCTCCTCCTCATAGCCTCGATCACCGCCATTTCTTTGGCCTCCTTCTTCTGGTTCCTGGCCTCAAACTGCAGCCTGAGAGGAAAAGCAAAGAGTTTAGTTTGGAAGAGACCACAAGGCCGGGGTCGGGGTCGGGTGTGTAGCCCCGCAAGGACCTGTTTTCAATGATCCTCTGGACGATGTCGTCCGTGGTCAGGTTGTTCCCGCTGTCAATGGTCCTGAAGATTCCCCTCGTCTTAGGCACCTGGAGCAAGGAACCACACAAAGAACCACGTAAGACCACATCCTGTGTGTCCTGTTGAATGTTCTGAGTGTGTGCGTTATGAGCAAAAAGCACTCACAGCGTATGGGTCAGACCCGTCCTTATCGGGGAACAACTCCGTCATGCCGTGACACACCATGTCCACCTGCACACACGCACACACACATTATGCCAACATCACCTGGGGGTGGACAGCAGGTGTGTCTCAGGAGCAACCCTGCAAGTTAAACTGTTGTGATTCCTAGATTGACCACAAGGGGGCGCCCGCGATCAGTCTTCAGTAAAAACTCCATACTGATGAGGTTTTACTTTTGAGGACACTTAAATTCTCAGTCAGTACAAAAAGAAGACTGAGGATTGAATTGAACTTTTTAAATCCCGATCACATACAAGGAGCCTTATTGTACTTCTGAATTGAATCAACGATTATTTTACCAAATACTTTACAAAGAAAAAGGCTATTTAAATGGCTTTTTAGAGATTGGCCTATGATACTGTCTTGCGCTTCCTGCTCCTGTCAGTAGGTATCTATGGCATGACCTCATTCTCTGTGCAGGAGGTAAACAAAGGTGAAATTGTGGTAAGAGCCAGCAGCGCACCTTGAAGTGATCCAGGAGGTCCTTGCCCACGGCGTAGGGGGCGCCGATCACCACCTCTGAGACGTACTGCGGAGACACATGCCAGCAGTGAGGACGCAGAGCGGCGTAGTCGCGGGAAAAACCTCGGTAAATGGTGCCTGACACACTCAGCACGGTTGCGATATTTGGGCGGGGAGAACAAACGGCGCATGCAGCAGATTCAAGTTTCTTGAAAACTACAGGGCCTCATTGTTCCCCATGGAGCGTGCCAGGCCGGGCCAGCCCCCGCAAGCCCCCGTCAGGCCCCGGCGTTTCGCAGTCCTGAGTATGTGCGTGTTGGAACTCACCCGGCACGCCAGGACGCTCAGTGTCCTCTCGTGGATGTTCATGATGGGATAGTTCTTCCCTTTGTAGCGGTTGACTTCCTGTGAGGAGGAATCGCATCAGAACCAATGATCCGCTCTCAAAGTAGAGACATCCTAACATGCTCCAACCCCCGCTGATGTTTCCCACGCTTTCCCGGGTTCACATTTCCAGCGAGGAATGAGTTCTCGCAATTACCTGTGTGTGTGTGTGTGTGTGTGTGTGATTTCATCGTACCTGGTCAAAATGCAAGCCCACAATAACGTAGGGCCTCTCTGCCTGTTTGTAGACCATCTCCAGGAAGTCGACGTGGCCGATGTCTGCCGGGCGTCTGCGGTCAAGGGAAGCGAACCGAATCAACGCCGGAAAAGGGGTCTTGCTCTGAGGTCACGCCCCCCATTGGCTGTTTCAAAGTGAGGATACGGAAAAGGTCGAAGGCCCCCGCCACGTAGATGATTGTGTCGCCGGGCTGAGGTTCCTGCCCCGAGGCGAACTGGATGATCTTCTGTGACGTCTGCAAGAACTGAGACACCCCCGTCCATGGACTGTGGCCTTTAGGACCCTTCGAACACAAAACGGTGCTCTCGTTTAGGGACGGGGGGGCAGATCGCCATCGCACTCTTTGACGAATTATGAAGAAGCGGCATGTTTTCCAGGAAACTGAAACACCGTCGCTCATCATCTAAACCACTTATCCTGTCACACTCCGGGAGGCGGAGCTTAATTGGACAGGTGCCGATCACAGGGATGAATTCAGAGGCGTCCAACCATTCACAATTCAGTCTTCAGCGAAGAGGAAGAACATGCAAACACGAAGTAAGAACCCAGTCGACCGCGGGAATGCCGCGAGGCAAGACGCTACAGGCCGCACCGCAGTAATTCAAAGTACTCTTTGATCAAGGTTAATTATAACAAACACAAAAAAGAAAAATAACAAGATGGGTAACTGACCTTGCCAAAGTTGTCGGTGTGCTGTTGGTAGTCTGGGTTATCCTGCAGAAATAATACATGAAGGGGAAATCATGTATTAGATATCGAAACAAACAATTCACTGAGTAGTTAGAACAGACAGGCACGCACATGGTTGGGAGGCTTCGTAGGTGTGTCGGGACGGTGGAAAGAAAAGCTTCCGGCTTAAATCCTGTTTTTTTTTTGTGATAATCTCACAGGCTTCCATTCATTTATTCATCATTGACGGCGGGCAGGAGGCAAGGCTGACCCAGAAAGGTCACCTGTCAATCACAGCGCCGATCACCACTCGCGCTTCCATTCACACCAACAGACCATTTAGAGTCTTCAATGAAACATCTGACAATTTTTTGGGGTGACGACCGAACCGGGAGGGAAGCCAGGCAGGAGAACGTGCAAAAAACACGGGAAGGGCTGCTGATCTTCAGTCTTTATCACAGACAGAAGAAGAACAAAATGCGGGTTGGTGCTTGCTGATAAATCCGCTGCATCTGCAGGACGTGTTGCAACACATTGATTATCAGTTTGGAAATTCCAGCGTTGAAAGAGTGTTTGGTGATGCCCATCCTTTGCATGCAAGTGGTAAGAAGAACCACATTGGAGTGGATTTTTACCCCCTTTTCATATTAAAGCATATTCAATTTTTTCTCCAAAGATTACAGTCTAATAGAAATGACTTTACTTTTCCGACCACAGTTTCTCAGAGGAAGTAAAATCAGCAGCTACTCTATAATCATTGTGTAACTAAACACAAAAAGGCCTTTAAGATCGTCAAGCTGATCACTCACCATGTTGCTGTGATGGGCTTTGGTCATGAGGAGCATCCGTCCCACCAGGTCGGTGGTGGAGACGCCCTGCGTGCGTTTACACTCCCTGTAGCGTCCTGCCCGCTTCACCTCTTCATAGGTGTCCTTGCCGTCCACCGTCAGCGTGATGTCGTCTGGGGGGGAAGGGATGGCTGCGCCACATCAGCACGCCGCCAGAGACGACCCACGAGGGTGTGTGTGTTTGTGTGTTACGTACTCACCCCCGTGCACACAGAAGTCACAGTTGTACTGATCCAGCGTCTCCAGGGTGGTGACATAGGGGGCGCCCTCCACGATTTCATCCACCCACTTGATTGCCCTGACCATCTTATAGCGCTCCTCCTGGGTGAAAACCGGGGGGCCCTTGTGCTTGGAAATCTCCACTGCGGCAGGCGGCGGGAGGCAACAGGGGAGAGGGGGGTGAATTACAATGAAAACACATATGCTTGCAATGTGGGGTGGATAACAGATGCACAGCGGGCCTGCTTTTACTTTATTTCTAGAGTAAAATACCTAATTCAGCTTCTAATCATGTTCTGGCCATGCAAACAGTTGTGTGAAAATAGGAAATTAACTGATTATCCAACTTTCTGCAGCCAGTCATGTTGTTCATGGACTTTTATTAACAGCTGACCCACAAATCAGTGTGTGTGTGTGTGTGTGTGTGTGTGTGTGGGTGTGAGTGTGTCTCCACGTGTGCCGCCTCCTGCTAACACTGCTATTTCACTGCTAACAGCTAAGACAATTTATATTTCATTATATTTCTTATTCCTCCTTTCCACTATTGTCTATTACTGTTATGTTTTTTACTTGAAACTCTGGCACAACAATTTCCTTCGGGATTAATAAAGTTGCTCTCATCTCATCTCATCTCCTTACGATCTGTGTGCACGCCAACAATGAGGTGATCTCCCATCCCTTTGGCCTGCCGCAGCTGGTTGGAGTGGCCGTAGTGCACCATGTCGTAGCTGCAAGGAAGAGCAACGTCATCAGCGCGGTAGCAACGCACTTCGGTCTCTTCTAAAACTCGCCAAACAACAAAACATCACACCCGGCTGACACAAGGACGAGGCGGGGTTTGATGTTTTTGGATTGGGGGAGAAAAAAAAGGAAAGCCTGGAGAGAAGCAACGCCACGTTCAAACAGAGAACCCAGCAGGTCACCTGAATCGATGACAAAACGTCCGAGCGTGAAGAGAACTGAAAAAGGTTACTGGGAGAAAGGTTGTGACAGCAGAGTACCAGTGTCTATTTGTTTTCTTTTTTTCCCCTTCCGATTCACTTACGCTACGCGCTCCCCTCATGTATTCAAATACACAAATCAACGTCAACAACGGCAGGCAGTGACTCGCGCACGATTGGATTTGCTCAGTTGATTGGCATCCCAGGTGTGTCACAAATCTGCAGTTATAAACAATTACACCCTGTAGAAGAGTTAAGCAATCCAACAGGCTACTTTAAGTTGAGCTTGTTAAGGAGGCATGTACAAACTCCAGCTCTTTGATTTTTCTTTAAATCGTCTTTGTAATTGTGAGATCACATCAACTTGCGAGGGGCTGCACATAAACATGTGCCATTTCTTAGCATGTAAAGCTTCCGCTGGAAGACATGTTATTTATAACCACTGCGGGCGATGAGCCGTCAAACCAGCTGTCAGCAACTGGGTCATTTCCTTCCTTGCCCAGTGATTCCATGAAACCTCATACTCTTCTCTGAAATAGTTTTTTTTAAAATTTTTTTTTATTTTTGCATTATTTTCTTATACAGCTGTGCAAGACATACATCCCAGCGTGGTATAACAATGTTCTTCAACATCGGTTTGTTTCCACTTGCATTCTGTGCATACACCATTTTTTATTCCCCTTTGATGTGTCATTTATCGTTGCTATTTTCACATACTGACCTTGATCAAACTGTCCTTACTTTACGTGTAAACATTTTATTTATTAGCTGAACGGTGCTGTTAGGCAACTTCCAAATCTGCTGTTGCGATGCCATTTCTACTCTGTTGGTTTAAAGACATGCCCTGACTTTTTCTTATTTTAAATCGTGCACATAACTTGAAGAAAGGATCATCTCCTTAGCTGCAGTGAGCATCTTGTGACAGTTTTATTATCAGGAAGGGTAACATCCAGTGCCCGTGTAACCCAGGCGTTACGTTTATGAGCCTTTCTGAAGATATGCGTTTACCGAGGAAGACTGAGTCGGACATCTCAAACTTCCACCTCAAAAGATGCACTTTAAAAAAAATTATATACACCATGAGGTATTCTGGTTGTACATGGTGCTATTTGTCTATATAACTTTATTACCTGGCGTGTTTACGACTGGTTACCTCGCGTTTTTCTTCTCATCGCTTTATCGTTCAGGACGCGCACCGGTAAGTAAACGCAGCTTTGAAAATAACCTTGAGGAGGGCGAGGCGACAAGAGTTCATGAGATTATGTGCACCGGACCTTGTCCCCGGCTCGCCTCCTGCAGCTGAGCCGCAAAACGGATCAAATATGCAACAGCGGCCAGGGGGCGGAGTGAGGACAACATGGACCGATACATTTAGCAAGTGAAAGCGCGTTAAGACGTTGGTTATGCGCGGTGGAAAAGAGCGTCTGGCTCCGAGTTGCGCTTCTAGTTGGCTCGAAGCTAGCTTGAAACGGTTAGCTAGCGCTTGTTAGCGAGCCTGGTGTAACGGCGCTGCTAACAAGGCGATAGTGGGTTTAAATCGAAGCCCGAACCGAATCGGAGGTCGGACTCACCAGCCATCGCACCACAACCGGACGACACGCTTTCTCTTCTCCGGGCTGCACCCTGAGTTTCCCGGCTTAGCGCTGCCGGCTTCCACCGGTTGGTCGTCGGTGGCGTGAAGACCGTTTTTAATCATTCTGACACTCGGGCGAACAGCTCGCTCAAGAAAACGGAAGAAAACAAAAAGTGGCGGCAGGAGGTGCTTATTTTGTTTGTTTTTTCTTATCAAAATCGGGCTTTGACCGGAGAATGTTTCCGAGCGCGTCGCTTCTCCGGTGTCCGGCAGCCGATCAGCCGACGCCTCCGGGGGTGACGTCACATCGAACGAACCCTCCTGCTGGGAGGGCTGCGACTTAGTGTCACGTGGTCTCTAAGCCCCGCCCAACTGCCTGATTCATGAAAATATAAACAAATTTGTCATTTAGATTTTATTAAATTACATGTACATATATTTTTTTTATTTTAGCAGCGAATCCGTAACTACAGCTTAATTTCAAATATCAGTCCGTATCTGCGTGCACTTTATACTTCATACCTCATAGTTTGATGTTTACTGCTTACTGTTTATGTAGCAGGGCACTTGACTGCTAATTTGCACTTGATTCATATTATTGTATTGTTAATTTCATGACACTGTGGTCCTTTATATGTCCAGTATATGCGGAGAAACTGACATAAAGCTGACTTTGAACTTTTGAATTAAAGAAACGCTTGGTCGAATAAATATTACATTCACATGTTGCCTGCTCCTCCTCCCTCATTAAAACAACCGCTTTCTTCCAACTTTTCCAATTCTTTTTTTCTTTATTGTGTTCTAAATTGAGATTTCTCCAGCTCTTCTTATGTTAAAATGTTAATGCGAAATATTTAAGTATTGATTTTAAAAGCAATCTTTTGATTAATGACATGTTTTAACTGTGTTAAGACCTTAATGCAGGACTTTAAACCTCCTCACTATATATATAAATGTATACACACACATGTATAAATATATTCAGTCAACTCATGTAATTAATATCACAAAAATATCTTAACATTATTCTATATGAAAAGAATCACAAAGTTGTCCAAAATGTCATTTAGAAAAAAGAATAGTTTAATATTTTTCACAATATTTTTACCCCCAAAACACTCAGGAATCTTGCATCTCTTAGTCCCCAGCCAGGTATTTTAGGAACACCAGCTTATTATGGCTACAGTAAGTCCTGGTTTTCATAACCTGTAACACAACATGGCTGGACATGATTATTTATATCAACAAAAACTTGGTTTATTTAGACAAACACACAGCTGGTCATTTTCTCACATGTTGGCAGAGAGTAAACAGTTTGACACTGACACTAGTCAAAATTTCATTTTAAACTAAAAAAAATAAACATTAACTTTCCCGGAGCAGCTTAGTCTCTGCATTCTCTGCAGATGAGTTTGGATACTAAAGGCTGTTAAATAACCCGTAAACCTGAGGAGAGGTGACAGCAGAGTGAAGGTCTGAGAGGTCAGTCAACCAGGAAATAAAAAAAAAACAAAACTATTAAATATCAATGAGTTCTGTTGAAAAGGTAAATCCAATAATCGTAATTAACAATGTCTACAAAAAGACTACGAAAATATAATTTACTCTATACATACAGCAAATGCTTGACCTCTTGATATATCTTCTCTGGCAGCACTTGCTGTTGGTTTGCTGCAGTTATTCAGATGTTATAAACTATTAATGAATATAACATTACCTCCCCACTGTTGTAATAATACTCAAAGCACCATTTCTGACACTTGGACAAAACAAAATTTCCGCCCTTGTGCCTGTTAAACAGAACCTGAACTTGAATATAAAGAGATTCTCTACTTAAGACCTGACAAACCCTGCATCCATCACTAATTTTTCCAAAGTGGTTTTGGTCATCTTTGAACGTAAACACAGCTGGTTTAGCAACCGCTGTCATGCAAACAACAATATGACGCACGGCCATCACTGTTCTGTGATACCAGCGCGGCAGCAGGCCAGTTTTCTCGCCTCTGCAGTTTGAGCCAGAGGAAAACGCCACCCCCTTCTGATCCCGCCTTATACTCTTCAACCAACTAAAGGACACCAACCCATCCTGACAGCTCCCTGAAGGTCAGAGTAGTGCTGGAACCATGGAACATGGAAAACGCCGAAAAGCTGTTTGGGAACCGTCCCTGGTAGCTGCATCATCACACTGTGGACTCTTGACGGTCTGGTGACCATCTGTGGCTATGCCATTTTTTTCTTCCTCCTTCCTTTGCCGTAGCCTCGTCCAAACCACCCACCTTGGACCGCTGTGTCCCTGCCCCCTTCCATGGGGTCATCCAATGGCGGCTCTTCAGTGGCGTGGGGAGTGATGACCTCCCTGGTGTGGCTGTCCATGTCCTCTGGCTCCAAGGGTGTGGCTAGACTGAAGATGATGTCCTCGGCCCTGGAGAGAGAGAGGTGTGAAAGCTTAAGTGATTAGTGTGTGGTTGTGTTTATGTAATGGATAGAGAATTTGGGGCAGTTGAATTCACCAAACTGTACATTTTAAACTGACAAGTACACATTCACCTTTCTAAACAGAAAAAAGATACTAAAGAAGAGATCTTTCATGAGATCCTCATACCAACCAGGTCATTGAAAAAAATAAAATTTAAAAAAACAATAAAAAAACCTGTTGGAACTACTTTCCTTGCAGAACCACACACTTTACAGAAAAAATAAAATTTGTGTGACAAGGACTTTCAATTGCCAGCCTGAGTGCTGGCTAGTAGCCATGCATTTTTAAAGATGCCTAATTGTCATCTTGTGTAAAAAACTAAAAACAGATTTTGAGGCCTTGTGTGAAATCTCTGCAGCGCTCCAGCAATTCATCCCATATTAGTGTTGTTGCCTTTTAATGACTAAGTGAACACACGAGTCACATATGTTTCAGTGACGGTTTGGTAGCCAGCAGACATCTATTTCCTTGCTTCAGATAAGGGAGAAACGGCATCCATTTTCTTAACCATCATTTCAGTGATTTAAATAAAAAAAGACAAGACGTTACCTTTCATACACAGGAACCACGACGCTCAGCTCCTCCATGAGACGGCTCATAACCTCGTCACACTTCCCGTTAATTTTCAGCACAGCCAGGTCATCCTTCGGCGTCCACTGGGAATAAACACACAGCCATGTTGCAGGAGAATATCACGTGGGCCTTTTGTTAAACATAAAAATATAAATAAAATCACCAGAGGGTGGCCGAACCTGGAGGTTGACGATGTACAGTTTGGGTCTTTTACTGGCCGGCCTGTTCATGCACCACAGACATGCGTATTTCTTCAGCACCTGCAGGGACAGACGGAGCTGGTCACACATCAATAAGCAAAGGGCCAAAATCGGATCTGAAGACCAAGATTGCTCTGTTGCTGGAACTATGGGGATCCTGAACAGAAAAGTTTGGTGACGCAACAGGACACATACCTTTAGACTGGAGCCCAGGCACAGGATCACGTCAGCCATCTTGGCGGCCTCGGCAGCTCCCTTCCAGTTCAGCGGTTGCTCCAGGGTTCCCCGTTCCCCAAAGTGCACAATCGTGTCCCTGAGTTCACAGCCACAGTGGCGGCACCTGCGGCCCGTCCCGTGGCGGTGCAGTGATGTGCGCTCTGTCACGTCAAATAGACGAACGTACTCCCTGACTGGAGAGCAGGATGTACACACCTGAGGAGGGATGACACCAGACCGGGAGGTTGGTATGGAAACAGCTGAATTAGGTAGAACAGCATCAAAGAGGCAGAGGGCGGGGTTTAACCTGGACGCGCACCTGTCATTCACAGGGCCACATATAGACATCCAACTACTCACTCCAAGGCATTATGGACAACAATCTAACATTTCTGACACAGATGGATTTTTCCAAGTTTCAACAACAAACTGGAAAAGACATCTTGTAAAACAAAAAGATGGTGAGATATGTTAGATTAGATGCAATAACATAACTTTGCCCCTTCAGAGTGGTTCTGTGGTGCTCTGATGGGACCCCGGGAAGATATCTAACCACATTTCTGGGAAAAAACGCTGGATTTTTCGGGGTATTTTGAGTTCACTCATTATTCATACATTCATGGCATTTTCTGGGATGTGCAGGAGTTCCTATAAATTTAAACAAAAATGTTTTATGAATATCCTAAAAGTGCATTCATATTGCATCTTTGGCCTTCAGCACTGCGTGTCAAGTTTTATTCCCTACAAGACTGACAGGACAAATAAAAGCTGAATAAAGATTCAGGATTTCCATACTTTTTCTTATTAGAAATAACATAAAAAAAAAATCCCGCCTCACCTCGATGAACATGTTGCCGTGGAGCTCGGATAGGACGTTTCTTGGCAGGCCGCTGCGTATGTGAAGTCCATCGCAGTTCTGAGAAACGACATGCTTCACCTGCGTAAAGACACATGTGAAAGAATGTAAAAGAAGCATCAACCGCACCCATGGGTGGAGCCGTTTCAGTTTGTGGAGCCCTGTGGGCCAGGCGGTTTTTCATAAAATCCAGATTAGGAAAACATATAGAATCTTAGCCCAGATCAGACAATCGATGTCTCGCACTCTTAACCAGATGTGAAAATTTTCAATAATTCATCAACAATTATGAGAAAATCTAGGGAGAATTTACAAGTCCAAGTCTCACACATACCAGGCCTTCCTTGTAGAGCGCCCTTATGCACATGTGGGTGAGAGTTGGCTCCGCTTTGCTCAGATCCGACGAACTGTGGAGGGAAAGAAAGGAGAAAAGGATGTGCGGGGCAGTTCGAACTCAGTTACGGAACCGACAATTCAGCATCATCGAGCGCCGTACCTAACTCTCTGACCCTTCTGGAGTTGAGTCCACACCCCATTTGGGCCCCTGTAGTCTGGGATGGAAGCTGCCTAAAATGAAAGGCTTTAATTAGCTAACCCGAAGTCTTTGGTGAGGACATGAAAAAACAGCAAAGAAACCAGACGCTGCCATACCGTGCTGATACCGGCGCCGGTATAAACCACCAGGTGTTTGGCCTGCCGGACCACCGTGGCCAGCTGTTTAACCTTGCGTTTAAGTTCATCTGCATCATCGCAAACCTGCAGATTTTAATCACAAAAAAGACAAGGAGGAACAAAATAAACAACGTTTTGAGACAGCAACTGTGTACTACTGCCGTATGAAGGTTCCTTTTTTATGAATTTTCAGGCACATGGAAGAGTGCTTGTTTATAAGTTTTGCTATATTAAGGCATCGCTTGCCTTCCATTCAGCACTGAGAACTCTTACCTTAACCTTGACTTAACACATGGCTTACCCCTTCGCTTAACCCGGAGAAATAATCCAGGTGATAATGTTTGGTTGCATGAGGACCCCTCTGCTCTTAAATCTTTTATTACCCAAGTTAATTTACAGTCATAATTAATTTTCAATTGATTATGTCTAAGAAGGTGGAGCTGTAGTATTTTTTCTTAGCTTATTTTTTTCATTTGGTATACGGACAGGTACAGTTCGTATTTGGATCATTCCATGCCGCTTCACATTCTTGCCCTTGTTTAAGGTGACAATCGAAATTTGAATGAAACTGCTGGGTAAAAATAGCATTTTCAGCTACAATGTTCATTTTAATATAGTTTTACGAGTAATCATGGTACTTTTAGAGATACATTTCTGACCATTTCCGTGCGGGCCGCTGCAGTTTAAACCCCCGAACCAGTTGGTTCGGTCCACATGGCCGTTTCCGGCCGGCACGGGCCGGCGAAAGCCCATTTCCCATTTGACCCTCTCTCACCTCTTCTTGCTTCCTCTTCAGCACATTCCTGCGGTCCTGCCTCCGGCACAACTCCTCCGCGGTGTCCCGGTGGAGCCGCAGAACGGCGACCTCCTCCTCTGACCGCTCCGCCTCCGGTTTCTTCAAAACCCGTCCGACCTGCGGTTCACGGAACACGAACGACTCAAACCCCCACCACTCGTTCTCCCATTTAGCAGGGTAGCTTCGCAAAAGTGACTGTAAATATAGCTTCATTTAGCCTTACCAGCCGTAATATCTCCCTCTCGCTCTCCCGCTGGAGTATTTTAGCTTTTTCCAGGGCTTTTCTCTCGGTTCGGGAGGAAAGCCGGGGCTCCGCCATCCCGTTCGCATCAGCTGAGGAGTATCGCCGTCTTTTCAAAACAAAGCTCGTTGTTCGGCGACCAACTGGAGCACAGCGGAAGTGGCCCGCTTCAGGGGGAGAGAAGGGGCGACAGCGCCCCCTGCCGGTTGGGAGTCTACACGTCGGCTTAAAATCAGCACAATCCGCTGCGTTCAGGTGTTAAAAAGGATTTATTAGCGACTACAAACAAATAAATAACGTAGAAAAAGGGTCCAAAATCATGAATAGTAAAAAAAAGCCAACCATTTGTTTTGGCTGATCCAGTTAAAATTGGGGAACATTAAAAGGCAACTCTTGGGAAAAGCATAGTATACACAAGCTAATGTGTGGAAAAAATTGGAAATGCATTGAAAGAGACCACTGTGCATTTAGGTATACACTGGTGCTGGTGGTAGAGGTGGAGGACGACGGTAAAGAATCAAGCAGTTGTAGTTTCCACGTGTAAGCCTACAGCTTTAACAATGGTTCGCTGAGAAAAACACAGCAAATAAGCAGAAATAACGATTTGGCCTTACGAGTCGAAACAGCTGGGTGACTCTTGAATGTGAGACCACTACTTTCAGGATAACTTCAGTGTTCATTGTAGCTGCTGTGATCTCACACCTTGGCTAAAAACTAAAAAAAAAATATATTACAATATAAAAAGTCACACGGCACTTTGAACACAACAAAAGCAAATACCCTACTCTCAGTCAAATTTGGAATTGGAGCGGGTTGAATCCTAAATTATAGAATACTCGTGTCACAACGCAAGGCCTCGCCGGGTGTCCTCCCTGGGACCTATCAAGGGACGTGTCACCGAGGTCGAGATGAGTTCGTGCTCTTGGGAACCCTCTGACGATTTTCTCCGACCCTCCCCGGCTTGGGCTCCTGAGGCTGCCTGGCTGAGAGCCCCACCTTGCGATCTGCGCCCATAATACCCCTGTGTGTTTCTGTTGCCCTTTTTTGGATCCTGGAGGGGGAGGAAAATTATAAAATATATATATATATTACTTTTAGTCAGCTTGTCAGCTAAAAATCTTATCTTTGTTTTTAGCTGACAAGTATTGTTTTTATATGTTGTCTGGATTACGAGTACAATGTCCTTGTAAAGAAAACTCACATCATTCCCCGCTTCCTCTGGAGTGATTTCTGCGTTGCTGCCGACAGAGAGGTCTTCCCTTTAGGTCCGCCAGGGTGCCTGCCCTGAAAATTCAAAAATAATCACAAAGGACAGGTCAGTCTCCCCACTAACAAACACGTGAGCAAACAAATAACAATGGGTCACCTTCATCCACACCAGGTAAGGCTTGACAGGGATGTGGGGAAATGAGTTTTTTTCAGCAGTTTACCTGTCGCCTGCGCTCTCTCTCCCTCGCCAGTTCCCTGTCCCAGCTGATCAGCTGCATCTTCGCTCCAATGGGCAGGTGGAAGAATATGTCGTGAACCTCGTGACGGGCGGCTCTCAGCTGGTGGGCGGTGGGATGAAGTTAAGACAGCAGATGATTAATGAACACATGGAATGGATGCCCTTCTACCTGCCAACAAGGAAAGTAACTGCATATTGGCGGTATAATCCAAGTTTTGTCTGCCCTCGTACCTGCAGGCCGACTCTCTGCCGCAATAGAAGGTCCTGACGGCTACAGACTTCACCTCTGCCAGGGCTCTGCTGCTCGAAGGCCTGCAAGAACCGCTGCGTGTCCTGGATGTCAAAGACACACACGTATAGAAACACAGACAGCGCTATGGGTGTCTTTTTCCAGATGACACAGGTGATCTAAATCCAGGAGTAAAGCGAATGTATAAAGGGGGGAAGGAATCCCATTGGCTGCTTCGGTCTGATTTCTTGCTGCTTCACTGCTGTCTGAGGGTTTAGAACATTAATGGCTCACTGTCGGATCTCAAGATGTTGATAGTATTCTTCAATTTCCAAAGATATTTAAAGACAAAATGTAACCAGTCAACAGATCAAACGAGGTGTTTGATCACAAAAGACACCCATTTGTCCATAAATCAGCAAACTCAACTCATTGTCTTTCTTAATCCTTTGGATTGCACTTTTTTCATTTTAAATGCCAAATGTGAATTGAGACAATACTTCTGTCAGTCTATCAGAGGTGTAATGACCTTTATATGCTGAATTTTCAATAGAATTCCAACATTCCTACAAAAAAAAAAAACTGATAATGATGTGATCTTTTCAGCGCTAGCGAAATTCTCGCTATTTTTCTTTGCCAATTTGATGACTTCTTCCGACAACTTTCTTGCTGAGGTCTAGGCAGCGTCCGGCAGATTTTTAAGTGCATTTGGGGATATTTTTTGGTGCAACCCCTTGATGATCATAAAAACTCAGGCCAATGTTACTTTCATTTTAAAAAACAGTTTGATTTAATTTGTGACTGCATTTGGATGAAAGCTCACGAACTGGGTTATTAAAATTTTAGATATATAGAACTCCACTTTGCAGTACCACAATGGGTGGATATTACAAGTATCCTCCAGCGTTACAGCACACCAATTTTCAGCAGGACAGACACTGGAAAACTGAGGCACCAACATCCATTATCCTGTGTTTTCATTGACATCTGTGCTTTTTCAGCGTGAACGCCTGCCTCATGAACGGAGGGTGGGGGTCTCAGCGCGCACCTTTCATCCATTTTAATGACAGCCAGACTGCGGCGGCAGATGTGACACGGCTGCGGCGACTCACCCCGACGGTGCGCACCAGCTGCGCCACCCTCTCGGTCCTCAGCAGCCTGCGCGTCAGGAAGCCTTTCACCGCCGCCAGCAGCAGGGGGCGGCAGCACCCTAGCAGAGAGCTGGAGGGCTGGGGTGGGCGGGGAGGAAAATAAAGAAATAAATACATAAGATAAAGGCGAGAAATAATGAGAAACAGAGGGGAAAGGGAGAGGAGAATGCTAATTTCATCAATGACAACCAATTAATTTCCCGAGCAGGTTTCCAAGGTCTTTTGGTCGGCATCTGTTTATTACATCAGTGCGAGTGGACGCACGGCTCATCCTGGGGAATAATAAAGAGAACAATACACAACTGTTGAGCTGTCACTCACCTGTGGATTCTCCAACATAAACAGAACAAATGAACTGCTGGGATTAGAGATTAGAGGGCAATGAAAGAACGCCGGATGGAGGAGGGAAGAAGGAGGGGGGATATTTGTTCTCTCCTGAGAGGGTCAATCGCCCGCTGATGAATTGAAATCGCAGATGAAACTGTTCTAACACATCTGTCATGAGACAAACACGTATGTGTGTCGGGACACCTGAGACAGGGTGGGAAAGGTCGATGTGTCCCCAAGACGTGAGCCTGACGTCGGGCACGGGAAGGACACGCTCCGGAGGAGACTGTAACGCGTCGCCAGCGCCTGGGAAAAGGGACGGACAGACATGGGCATTGGTCGGGGGGGTCGGAGGGAGTCCGGGGAACGCATGCATGCATGCATTTGGAAGCAGGCGAGGTTGGGAAACGGTAAATTGGAGAGGACGGCAAATGAGGTGGGAGTAAGAAATTAATTGAGGGCGAAGGGAGAGGGAGGCGGAAGGATAGCGGCGGGACAGGGAGGCACGGTGGATGAAATGACAGGGAAGGAGCGGAGGAGGAGGAGGAGAGGGATGACGAGGATAATGAGACGGGAGAGACAAGGAATAATACACCCAGAGAGTTGGAGGGGGAAAAAAAGGACGTTGGAGAAGGTATGAAACAAAACAAAGGGAGGGACGGGAGGGGAGGAGAGGGGACCATTAGCGATCGCACTCGGCGGGACGATTTGGCACTTAACCACAGACGCTCATGAATTAAACAAATGATCCTTTCCCTTTCTGTGTAAGTTACTCCGCTCCCATCCCGCCACTACCAGAGAATCTGGTCCGGCCGGCCGGCTCGCTCTCTCATCACAGCTCAAATAACAGAGGGGGGGGGGGACTTTCAACGTAAGTTTTTTTTTTTTTTTAAATCAAAACAGCATTTGTTAATAATATTGCTGTTGTGGACATAGGAATGTTAAAACGGAGATGGTGATTAACAGGGGCAAGGACGACGGCTGGGAACGAGTGCCGATACGAGCCCAAGCCAGGGGAACTGGTTGCCAAAGAACAGCAGGCGTCCTTGAAGTGCTCAAGAGCGTGCACACACACACACACACACACATACACACACACGTGACCGTGCCAGCTTGCCTCTTAGGGATGTCATGAAACATTTATGTTGGAATCCCTGTGTGTGTGTGTTTTTTTTTTTTTTTTACTGGAGAGTCTGAAGGTCTCTTGTAATGAGCAGATGTCTGTAGTCTGCCCACGACCCAGGTCTCTAGAAGCAAAGCCCTAACAGGTAGAGCAACAGTGTGTGTATGTGTGTGTGTGAGAGAGAGAGAGAGAGAAAGAGCGAGAGAGCATGCATATATGAGAAACAGAGCCAGAGCAATTTCAAAAGGTTGGCGCTTCAAACAAACATTTAGGCTTGCTAAGCTATCGCAGCCTCGTGAATTCGTAAAGGAAACTCTCGCAGCCGGTGTTCATCTTTATAAAGTGTGGAGGCGCCGCGGCTGAACGTCAATTCTTAATGTCTCCGAGGTGACTTTGGGCGGAGCCAAGCGCCTTGACGGGTGACTTGTGGCTGCTGTACAGAAATTTATTCCAAATCTGTACCGCAATGACTGATGCAATCTAATGCAAGAAGCAGGGCAACAGGAGGGAGAAAATATCAATGTTTGCACCATCTTAAATGTTAGGGCCTCCAAACATACAGTAAAATACAAATGACGAGTCAGACTGTGATGCGGTTTAGCAGATCATGCGCAATTTTCACATAGTGAAATTCATTCATTCATTCAAACCTTTATTATATATGTTATTATTAAATAATAATAACATATATATTCTCTCTTATTAAACAGCTCAGAATATACAGACGTGTTCAAATTTTTAATTTGCAATTATAACTCCCGGGCACAAAAACAGAATATCTGTGCCCGCTCAAAGTTGGGCCCGGATTGGTTTTGGAATGACTTGCAATTTCACAAATTTCAGCTCCTGGGGGGTGTTTAAAAAAAAAAATTGAAAAAAAATGTAGTTTTCACTGAGCACCCAAACAAGGCTGTCGCATGTTGAACATACACAGCAAGACTTTGCCAAAGGGATTTCCGAACACATCTACAAAACATTGCTATTGCCTTTATTTTCATGCGTTTTTCCAGAAACGCTGTCACACTGGAGGTGAGCCACAACCACGCTCGATTGAGACGATGTGCTGTACTTTTTTGTCGCCTCATAATCCGGAGATCGTGATTG
The DNA here is from genome assembly GCF_037954325.1 of Fistularia commersonii. Classification (NCBI taxonomy): domain Eukaryota; kingdom Metazoa; phylum Chordata; class Actinopteri; order Syngnathiformes; family Fistulariidae; genus Fistularia; species Fistularia commersonii. The sequence continues at coordinate 3,799,308 of NC_141318.1, forward strand.
TGATTAATGAATCATCTCCCCGCTGCCTCACCTGCAGCAGCTCCTCTTGCTGCTTCCTGTGCTCGGCCTGCAGGGCTCGGATCTGGGCTGTGCGGAACTCTTTCAGCTGCTCCTGTTTGTCCCCCTGACTGCTGCTGTTACCTTCACACCACGCCGCTGCAAGGAGGGGGTGAAAAAAGGACAATATCTTAATATAGTTATCTATGTTTCTATGTATATAAAGTGACTGTGAGATAACTTCAAACTAGTTTAGTTCAGGTCCAAATCATGGATATAGGATACTTTGATTTAAAATTTTTTTGCGCAAAGTTCCTGGAAGAAAAAAAATATCCTTTTATCAGTTTGTTGTGTATAACGAGTAACCTCCCTGACTACGAAAGCACTTGGATCATGCAAACTGATTAAGAGCGAAAAAGCAATGGCCTTTTTTAAAAGAAGAAGTGACAATAACAGTGTTGCACTTCCAAGACCGGTATTTCCTTGTCGACCGCATCCAGAAACTTCTGTCTCCGGATTTACAGCAAACTTGCCAATTACGCAAACAGTAGATCGGGTCAACACGTCTTATTCTGACATTCATCTCCTTCTTGAAACAGTGGATTCTATTAGCTGGTCTCACCTCTGGGAGTGCTGGAGTCGGGCCGGACCACTGAGCCAGGCGACCCACCGCCGGTGTCCGTGCCCCTGTCCGGGGTCTCCTCAGTCCCGTGCATGATCAGTTTGCGTTTGACTCCGGAAGCCCGGCCTTCACTTCCGGCGTCGTCCCCTGGGGTCATTTGATTCTCCTGAGAAGACAAGCCCGACCCATCGAGGAGCCACAGCCCGGAGGGCGTGTCCACGTCGAACGACTGGTTGAGGGACAGCTGATGTGGAGAGTCATGATCCGCCTGCATTGAGTTGTGCTTTCTTTCCACAAGATGGTTACTGGCCTCGGACAGCACAGAGATGTTATCAGGAAATGGAGGCTCAGAGGGAACGTTCCTGAACACATCGGGAATGCGCATCCGCTGGGCCACAGAGAGGATGCACTTAGCCGGTAGCTGCCGCTTTTTACAGTCTTCATATCCAGACCACTGGGTTGAGCCGTCTCTGCATGCACTAATTTCTAAATTAACCGCCTGGTGTGAACAAGGTTCATTGTCAGTACTGCCATAACTCGAATCATGCTCGGAAGAGTTCTGCTCGGGGTCCGAAGTATCAAATGATTGTCTCCTCTGACACTCGCTGCCTCTTTGATCTCTCTCACTATCGTGGCTGTCCTCCCCCCTCGTATCCTCCAATTTCTTGCAGTCACTTTCACAAAGATGGTCATGCGTTTGGTCTTGGATTGGCTCGGGTTGCCCCATGCTTTGGAAGCATGGCTCAGTGTGCGGTCTGCTGTCTGCCTGGCTCTGGCCCTCCAGGCTTTCAGTCAGCGTGCACTCCAGATCTGAGATCAGTTCCCTTAAACTAGACAGGCTCCACTCCAGCTGATCAATGTGCTGCGAATTCTTGGCCAAGGCACTTATGACGCCGCTCTCGACGGCCTGACGATCCAGTGTGCCTCTACAGCTCTGACATCTATCGTGATCTGTATCAGCCTCTCTGTCTGAGTTGGAGCAGATAAGAATCATTCCCTGGGAGAGCTCCGTTCCATCTGTCGTCATACAGCTTCTGCTCCTGCAATGAACTGGACTCCTACAGAAATTGGGTGCAGGTATAGTGTCATACTTTCCTCCAACCTTAGAAGAACCAGGGGGACAAAAGTCATCCTGCAGAGTAATCAGTTGAAGGGCTTCCTGTGTTGGGGAGGTTTCCTTCAACAATGATTGCTGCTCCTGCAGGAAGGCGGTTTGTTTACTATCTGCTGTGACCTCTTGGGAAATGTTGAGCCTATTATTTTTCAGGGTGGTTTCATCCTCATGACCGGCCACGCTCTCAGCACCTGCTACACGCTGGCCTTCAGACTTCCGGCTCACCCTTTTCCAGATTAAACCACGCTCCTGATTTTTGCTGTTGTTTTCAACGGGCATTTCCGCCGACAAGATAAAAGTGCCTTTCCTCTCTCTGTGTTTCTTCCCCTCTGCAGTGACGGTGCCCTGGTTGGGGAATTCATCATTTTCCTTGTCAGAGAGGCTCTGCTCTTCCATTCTTGGCTGTTGCTGTGCTCTCCCATGGACTTTAGCATTTTTGGCTTGATTCCTGAGCATCCGCTGGCGATGCCGATATTCTTGAGACTTCTTCAGCAGGGCCTGGAGGCTGAGACGGTCAGGCTCCTTGGGTGGCTCTGACTCAATTCTGTGTGCCCAGTCATCAGACAGCTCTGTTTCTCCTGTATTGTGTTGAACAGGCCATTCTGTGGCCGGACATTGCTCGGTGCTTACCACCTTAGGCGAATCTGAACTATCCGAAGAGCCAGTGTTTTCTAGAAAAAGGACCGGAACCTCAGCAGCAAGAGTTGTGTCTGAATGGTCACGTTGGTCGGTTTCGGGCACTGTTGGGGCAGATACCTCGTCTCCTTTCTCACCACAGCCCAGATAACTTTCTTCAGCTCGCTCCACCGGAAAATGTTCACACACAACCAAATCCTCCAGCAGTAGGGAATTGAACACATCTTTAACCGGGTCGAAATCATTACCAGCAGGTGATTCCATACCACTCCTCTCCAACTCTTCTCCATCCATGGGCGGGTGGTTGGTAATATTTGGCATCTTGGCAATCGTATCCGAGGTGTTGAGAAGGAAAAAGTTACCGGTTGCGTCAAGTCCCTCCCTCTCTTCTCCAAACGTTCCAGAGGCGCTGGTGGTGTTTCCCATGTCCTGGTGGGTCACGTAGCCAGACGATTGTGTCAAGCGGCCTCCGTCGTTGGGAGAACTTGAATGTGAAGCATTTTGGCCACGTCGTCTGTCAGTGGTGGATCCCTCGGGGTTCTCCTGCTGAGGCGTCACATCAGATGTGAAAAAGCCACCATATGCAGTTGATGCCAGTGGTGGGAATGAGATGGCATCAGTTCCACACATGACGGGAGGCGGCGAGAATGACAGATTGTCCTTTGTTGCTGCAGAATGTTTACTTTGCGACAGTGGTTCATCCAAGATGTTTGGCAAATGTGATGACTTTGTGCCGATCTTCAGTTCCTGGAGCAAATCCTCTAGTGTTGGTGTGCTCCTCAACTGCAATCAGGATAGAACACAGAAACATCATAGTCATTCATTGATTGATTGATAAAATCACACAGAGAATCATTTGCTCTTGCCAATTTTTGAGTTTGATGAACATCTCTATATTAGCTTTTAGGTGAACATTTCTATATTAGCTTTTAAGTGAGGACTTGTAGACAGCGAAACTGCATATCACAGGAAGAGTGATGGAGGTAAAGGCTCAACTTTACTTGCCTGCACACTACGGAGAATAGTTTCCACATGGGCCAATCTCTGATTTTTGTTGACGCTCCTGCGGGCTGCATATTTCTGTGCTGCTTCTCTGTGCCGCTGTATTTGCTCTCTGCATTCTTCCAAGACCTGGAGTAAACAAACAAAAAAAACAAACAAACAACAGGGGTGAAGTCTCAAAATCACAACAATACCGTTATAGGTGTGGTTTCTTTCGGGATTTTTGATTGTAATGATGAATACAGAATTGCTTTGTTGTCTTATTGTACTTGCAAAACCATAAAATCGACAAAATGGTAGTTTGTGCTTTGGTCGATTGAGAGTTTGGCAGCACTTGGTCGAATGGTGAGCAGTAGAATGGGGTTCTTACCAGCGGGGGCAGGATGGGCTGTCCATGGAAGCGGATGAGGGAAGGCGCCGGTGATGGTCGGGGCTTCTCTTCAACATTCCTCAACTCGGAGAGACGACGTTGAACAAACTGGTCGTAGTTCTCCATCGAGTTGCATCAGCATACCGGCACTAAGCAACTTCGGATAGTTCGTAGGGTTCTACTGACGTTGGGCTGTCCCGTCAGCTAACGCTAGCCCTGGAGCTCCAGAGGCGGCTAGCTAACCAGCGGCTTACCGAGCTAGCTAACTATCGCGAATTGAATTGTGAACCGCAGAAAGGCAGTTTACCAATTGAGTTTTATAGTTAAGGGTACGGTGATATTTCCACCAAGAACACGCCAAAAATTATGAAGACATCAGAGAACAAAAGTATTATTTACATGTTTACCCGCCTCTTCTCCCGCAACAACTGTGACAGTTTGGAGACCCTCACAAAACCCGGCGGACTCCTGTGATTTAACCTGGATGTAGTCGAAAAAGCAATTGGAAAATAATTTAAAAAGAAAACACGAGTGTCATTTTAATTTTTTAATTAGTTTGATAAAAAATGTGTTATAACTAGTCGCCAAAAAAATGTCTGCTTCTAATATTAAAATGTTTATTATGGATCATTGTGTGGTTTCGGGACTCCATGTTTTCTCGCGATCTTTGCCGGCAGTCGATGGGAGGAGCCTGGCGGGGGCGGGGGGAGTGGAAGGGGTAGTAAGCAGGTTCCTCCCACTTCCACTGTGAAAGGGTTGTGGCATCATCAACGCAAAACAGAAACAACGGGCACTACGATATGTCGGCGGGGATTCTGTATCCCAAAAAAAGGAAAATGGAGAACAGCAACATACTGTGGAGGACAATATTCACGTGCTTCTTGTCTTGAGGAAAAAAATAGAAGTGCCACTATTTTTATTATGTTTACTTCATGGTCACCAAGTGTTGTGCCTTCCTGGTATTTATTTTTATTTTTTTTCAATTTTCTGACTATTTCTGACATCTGCTTTGTAATCTGTGACATAACGGTCGTAGTTTGTATCCGCATTTTATGAAAGGTGTCATTTTTAAAGCGGTGATAAACTTTGTTAAATTCAATGATGCTGCAGCAACTCAGTTAAATGGAAGTCATGTTCCACACATTTCAAAATCGGTTCTTCAATCTGACTGGTCTTCAAAAAATTGATGTTTCATCTGCAAAGTTCATCAAACATCTCAAGTCTCAAACAGTCATTAAAATATGCAATTGCTTGGAAAATTAAGAAACAGATTTTATCTTTCCTGTGCATTGTGTATTTGCAAGTGTATTTGCAGTCCCTATGTCCTCTATTGTAAGTCGCTTTGGATAAAAGCGTCTGCCAAATGCAATGTAATGTAATGTAATGTAATCTTGAAATGATGCTGATAGCCAATGGTTGATAGAAAATTACACAAAAGGAAGCCGATCATTTTTAAAAGTTTTTATTGGTCATATACAAAATAAAGTAAGCTGTTTATCAACAAACATACAGTATATACATCGATAAATTAAAAGATGCATCAGACTGATGATGAAACCGTTAATTTCATGATTACCAGTACCTCTTTATCATCACTTGTATCTACAAATTGAAAAAACAAAAAAAAAATCAATAATTTAGTTGAAGATAAATACTTACAAAGACTGTCACATTTAAGTATTTTCCCATAGAAAGTACAATATAATAATTTATTACACCCCATACAGAAATATTACAAAACACAGAATTTCCTATTACAAGGGCTCTTCAGAATAGGCTACGCCATATTCACACAAACTCACTACTTTTCTAGCAGTTTTTTTTCCTTTTTTAAAACTGACCATCAATTACGGTACTTTGTGTAACACAAACAAACAAAATGATTTCCGGCTCTCGGGAGCAGCCTGGCGGAAACGCTCATCGGCAGACACGCGGGTGTAGAATTAAAACAGTTATTAGAAAATCAACTAAAGGGTGCAAATAAAAGTCACCTGAACCTGAGGAAGCACGACCAAAACATAATTTAATAATAACAACAATAACAACAACAGCAATAAGAGACCAGAGTCCTGGAAAAGCGTGTGCAAGAGAGCAGAGGAGGTAACCAATAGTTACTTGACAGAAATGGTAAACAAACGATAAAACCAGGACTGTGTTTATTTGCCCTCATTGATCGAGGTTAGGAGGTGGGTGGGGGGGTGATTAAGTAAGTTGGGAAACAACCCAGTGACCACATGGTGACTGGCTAGGCAATGTGATAAGGAGTTAATGATTTACAACTTCCTGGAGACAAAGGTGTTTTGAAGCAGCCCCATCTTTAAATACGGGCCTTGTCTCCGCCAGCCTCTCTCTCACCGTTGTGATAATACGTGAGGGCGTGACTCCGCGCCCTCTGACCCTGCCTCCTCCTCCTGACTATCCCCACCTGCCAATCCGTCCGGGATGCAACAAAATAAGGTCAGCGTCCCTTGACAGCCCATAAAACACCTCTGTGGAAAGACAGCACAGTCATTCCTCAGTGATAAGCGCCGAAGGTCACGGCCGTCGGCCGACAGGTGAGGCTTGAGGCGGAGCCAAGACCTGACTTCATCGGAGATGATCAGAAGTCAGAGCTGAGCGATATATCGATATGTCATAAACATTTAAAAATGGTTCGCTGTTCTTTTTTTGGGTCAAGTACTGTTAAAAACAAACATGAGTTAATGAAATCAAAAGGAACAAATCAGAATAAAATCTGTCATTTGTCATCTGTCAATTATGAAGAAATTAATGATTAAAATTGTATGTTTAACCATTAATTAGTTTTAGGTGGTTACTCCTGCTGAGTAATCACCTGCAGCCTAAATAATTACCATGTCATTATTGTGAAAGGTATCAATATTGTAGGAACTTTCTTTTGTTTTAAACAGCACATTGCCCAGCCCTGATGAAAAATAAAAATAATTTTCTCAAAGGTGGGCCACCTTCGACGATATCTTTGTTGCGCAATGTGAAACCAAACCAAGTACAGGGAGACCTATGGGAGACACTTTACTCACGTGACACCAGTTTCACATCAAGATCACAGGGAGCGCTGCTGTGGCAGCAATTCTGATATTGCTCCGTTGCAACTTTTAGGCAATTATACTCTGTGTAACACAGAGTTCATCCATTTTTAAAATCAAGATGATCGCACAAATGAAAAAAATTAGCAACGTGTGCTGTTTTTCGCCGGTACATCGCGAAAATTTTGGACGAGAAGTTTACAAAAACCCAACTTGCCACAGGCAGTCGCCACCCCCACTCCGTTTCCCGTTCCCAAGAGCAAATGAACGTTCGCCATATGTCCATCAAAAGTGGGATGATGACTTTCAGCAAGCTAATATTGATAAACAACAGAGGGAGGGAGCCACATATAACAAATAAAGTTTTCTGACTCTGATGATTCTTATTCTGATAAATGTATTTCCATCCTTCTTGTTAAATGCCTGTTATTTAACTCATTGGGGAAAATAGCTGTCCTGTTTAACTGTTTATGTAATAATTAACTGCACAGAATTGTATTTATCTAGTTAAATAATCCAATTCAAAATGGGGGTTACTTGTACCTCATATTACTGTAAACCCTTGACAGACAAGCCATTAAATAGCACAGAATCACAGACAAACGTTATTTCATTTCCCTGACACTTACAGAACCAAACCCGCCTCCTCACCAGAAAAAAAAAAAACAAAACAGGAACAACATTAAATACACACAATATAAAATCAACACAGAAGGAAACAATTCTCTTTTTGTGTCACCCACTACAAAAATAACTTATTAGAAAGGAGTTGGGGCCCTTTTTTTTTTTTTTAAATCTTGACTCTCACACTTGGTTATTTTGCCTGAACGCACAACAGCGTGAAGTTCACGAGGTAAACCGAAACTCTTTCCACAAACTGCGAGTAAACGTCACGAGCACACCTGGAGCCCGACCAATACACTGACCTGCTGGTTCCAACCGGCTGATAGTGGCCTTTTCCAGATAGCTCACTGACATGGGAGTAGGATGGCCTACCTGACAAATACCCTAATTGATATATTTAATGTTGGGGTGGACATCTGCTGATGGATGCGAAAGTTGGTCTGGAGTTTGATATGTGAGAGAGGATTTGTGCTGGCAAGGAACCAGAACCCTTACTGAAATGTCAAAATGCTAATCCCATTAACTTGGTTGACTTGGAACAGTCACAGGGCCACATACTATCTTAACACATATCTAACTATTCATCCTGTCATTCACATCTATGGGCATTTAGTCTCCAATGAACCCACTGACTGTTTTTTGGACAGTGGGAGGAAGACGGAAAACCTGGCGAGAACACCAACAGGAACCAGAAGAACATGGATGGCTGATTTTAACTTCCAAATGCGTGTGTGTTCCTGCTAGCTGGGGCCACCTATCATTAGCATCTGTTAGAAACTATGGAGTTTAAGCTTGCTCTAGTGTGACATTTAAATGTGGCTCTTGTGAATTTGTCTTGTTATCCTCAACCCCCACAAACACCCAACGGCATCGTAACCGGTCGGGCTCCACGCGCACTCCGAAACGCTCACACGTGTAAAAAAACAAAAACAAAACACACCGTCTCGGCTGCCAAACAAACCGGTATCAGGGTTGTCGCCGTGAAACGGTAATAGTTACAGTCATCTCGTCACATACCAACACAGCACGCCACACGCTAGTTCACTGACACACACACACACACACACACACACACGAGCCTAGTCACCAGAGAAGAAAACAAAAAACAAAGCTATTCAGTAGTTAAGCCACTTTTGGTACAATTGCAAAATAGAGAGATACTGTATATCAAACAGATTCTGTTTTTTTTTTTCTTTTTTCAAACAGGTTGTTACAAACAATGCAAAGATAGTAGTTTTTTATAAAACTCCGGACTCTACCGTACACAAAGATTCTTCCAGGATGGAACACCACGCAAAGACTACCTTGATAGTAAAGCTCGTCTCAATGACATCCCATTTATGTGACTGAATACCTAAAAAGAACGACAACAACAAAAAAATAAAAATAAATTAGCAGGTAGCAATTAACAGTAGCTTGTCAAGCTGGATGTTTCAGCATGGAAGAAACAAAAGAAAAAGCAATCTCAAAATGACTTGTGAACTTAAGATTGTTTTGAAAAAAAAAAAGGTTTTGCAGATGAAGTGCCGAGTCACATAAACGGGGGGGGGGGGTTGATTTTTTTGTATTATTATCACAATTGATAAGAATCCCGACAGGTACGACACAGCCCATACGACGATGCAGAACTAAATGCTGTCACAAGCTGGCTCCTGATTGGTCAGTGGATACCATGAAGCACAGGTACAGTCGGAATTCTGTACTCGATCCAAAGTTTGTCCGCAACTCGTCGTCTTGATGCAGGTCACGATATGACCAAGGCACTTGCCCCTCCACGCTTCACTTTATCGCCCCCCAGCTTTGCACAGAACATCCACGTCTCCTGTACTGAGGCAGAGCCGGGGAAATTTGATTGACGCAAAAACATTTTTTAAGTATACAATTTGTCACCCTCCCCCTTTCCTCTTTCCTGTTGGAATAACGTACGCAATGGCGAAAGAGGTCGATCTGGGAGGACAAAGATGAGACAAAGCTGGCGTTTGGACGCGGAAAGTGATGAGACCGTTCGGATAGAGTGAAGTGAAGAATTTAAAAAACGGAAGAAAAGAGCAGGTAACTGAATATAACAATACTGGAACAAGTGCCACAGAATTTCACAGAATTCCTGATATACAACAATTCACACACACAGAATACACTTTGGACATCATGTGAATGACAACACAGTACAAAAACAGTAGAAATACGGGTACACTGCTGTGTGTGTGTGTGTGTGTGAGTGTGTATGTGTGTGTATGTGTGTGTGTGTGTGTGTGTGTGTGTGCGTGTGTGTATATATAGTATATATATATATATATATACACATATATATATCTATATATAATATATTTTCTATTATTCTTTTCTGAAAAAAAGTTCTTGGCTAGGTGGATCAAGATGGGACTTCTAAGCAGCCACTGAAGTTGGCAGGTCACATGAAAGGGTGGATTTTGAACCAGGGAGCTGATTTGAGCTAAACCTGTGGCTGATCCAAGATATTAACTTCCCCAAACCCAAATTCCAAGGCTTATAGCCATGCGATAAATAAGCTTCATTTTTCTTCCTGTTCTACCTGCTGCAGTATTAGATCATTTAGACCATTGATGATTATCTATGAAACAAGAAGAAGCTGACTCCCAGTTGTGGTGCAGAAGAGGATCAGGGACAGACAAGGAAAAAAAATAGTTTTGCACACGTGGCCCAAATCTTCCTCTGTGCTGTTTGTATTTACAATGATCCATATTCAATAACAGAGCTCCGGCCCCCTTTTTCTGGTTTAAAAATGGTCCTTATATCCTCCCCGTTATCAATAATTATGTAATATCTATGTACTCCCCAATTTCTAAAGATGATTATCATACATTTCCAAACATCTGGTGTGGAGAGAAGAAATAAAGTCCAGGATTCTGTGACACTTGCAGGTGTTCAGTGACTGCAGGCGCCCGCTATGTCTGTCCTGTGCTAGATGAATATGCACTGACCAAGGCTTTACAACTGCGAGCGAAGCTCCACCCTCCGCCTCCTCCTACACCTGCACCGAGTCGAGTCAGGTGGGAGTAATGTGCCGAGGCGCCGCGATCAAACCCGCCCAGCCGTTTTGGGGTCAGCGCGGGTGCGGGAGAGGAGGCCGGCCGAGAAGAGCTGTTCCGGCCCAGCTCGCCCTCATCCATCGGCCCACCCCTCTCTCAAGACCGCGCGTCTGTTTTTGACTTCACTATTGTGATCACGCTCGTCGCCGTCGCCACCTTCCCCGGTATGAGCGGCCCGATGACAGACGACGCCACCCCGCCTCCGCCCCCGCCGGCCCGGACCCCAACGCCGACGTTGGGGCTCCGTGCCACAGTCCTGGCAAAGGTCTGCAACGCCTCATACTTAGACCTCAAGGCGTCCAGCTCGACACGCATGGAAGCGTTCTCGTTCGCCAGTTTGTCCACCTCCTGCTGCAGCTGGGCCTTCTGCTTCTCCAGCTCCTCCTTCTGGGTGACCCTCTTCACCCGGCAGCTGGCGGCGTAGCCTCGGTTCTTCAGGGTGCGCCGCCGCTGCTTCAACTGTAGGATCTCCTCTTTGGAGAGCCCCCTGAGGTGCTGGTTCAGCTCCCGCACAGACATGGTCACCAGCTCATCGTCCGTCAGGCTGGTGCCATTCTCCCCCGGCTCTCGCTTCACCTGTCAGTCAGATGCCAGATGAAGAGCGAGACATCAGGTTGGGGGGGGGGGGGGGGGGGTGTTAGAGAGGCCCATGGCTAAGGCGATGTAACACAGTATCACACACATGGAATGGCGTGTTCGACGCGTGCTCTTTTACCTTCAAGGCTTTATTTCCTTTGTTTGTCGTCGTCATGCCACAAGAGCCTCGCTCTTCTGAACAGACCTAGGGAGGACGCAGAGGTGAGCGAGGAGAAGAAAACGAAGAAGAAAACAGTCAGACAGACAGTACATCTGACACTATGGTGTGCACGGATCCTCCCGGCATCCAAAGCAAACTTGGCGCGCTTTAAAAGTGTTTTAAACGGTTTTATCCAATCAATGGGAAAACCAAAACCAAAGGTGGACCGACATCGACAGGGACGAGCGGAAAACTTTACCTTAATCCAACTCCACGGCAGGAGCGCCGTTGCACGAGCATGCTACAATGATTACGCCTCGGTGCGAGTGAAAGTGACAAGCGTTTCTCAGAATTTCCCTGACTTCCTGTTTCCTAATGGTTGAGGCCGGCGGTACCCACTTGGCGAGAACTGAACTCCCATTGGTTGGCCTCGGGCCAGCAAGTGTGAAAGAAGAGGAAGTGGTAAAATTTTGTGGGAAGGAGTCCAGGGGAAAACCAACTGTTAGAAACCGCGTGCATGCACGCACAGACACACACACACTCTCGCACACGTCTGCATAATGACAATATATACACATATATATATATATTCCAAGGCTTATCAGAAGAAGAAAGATGTAGATGTAAGAGACAAATATAAAACCAAAGAAAATGGCGTGCACACACTCGTACCAGAGGGACAAAAGGGGGGAGGAGGTCAACAACAAAGAGGATGAGGATGAGATCAGTCCTTGGAGGACGAAGCTCCACAGACGAGCATCTTCACAAGCTCTCAATGAGACGCTTTGTATGGTGCGTTCGTCTGCCTCTCACCAAAATCCCTGCGTGTGTATGTGTGCGCGTTCAGTAAAGGGCAGCTATTGTTGCCGCTGCTGAGCGATCATCATGAGACCAGTCATGATGACTCAGCAGATTCTCGGCCTTGCTCTCTACGCCCCCCTCCTCACCACCACTTCCCCTCGCTGCGCCAATTTTTGCTCTTCACTGTCACTCTCTGCCCCCATCCTCTTCTGTCTGTACACTCCTTCCACAGCCAAAATGTGACAGTTGGGCCAACATGTAACAGATCAATCCAAAGGTCACTGGAGGGGTTAAATGCACAGGGTGGGAGGGTTGGACAGTCCTCAACACCTAAAACCTGCTTTTCCGCCAACAGCCACACCTGATAGTGCTGAATCAGAAGTTTACCACAGCTAATCTGCTGATTATAGAACTGCCATCACTACCACCTGTCCCCCCCATAGCTTCTGCACGATGTCAGTCAAAGCAGAAACAGCTTCAGAAAGTATATATTTCAACAATCTAATCGCCGAGTCGGCACAGTAGTTTCGGCGAAGCGACGCAAAAAAAAAAAATCAGGCAGGACGGCCCGTTTCTGCAACCCACCCCCCACATTCTCTCACATCTCAGGGGAAACATTAGCGAGAACCAGAGAATCCTAGTTTTTGTTAACAGCTGCGGGTCAAAGGTCAAATTCAGGTTATAAACAAGAGGTCTGACAGCAATCTAAAACACATGGCTATTTCATCATTTTTCTAAATAGAATTGTAATGTTCGTGAATGACTCAGAATTTTAAATGATTTTTTTTTTCCATTAAATGTAGCCATTTTTCATAAAAAATGAAAACTAATCTTCGATATAAGCAGCTAGTTTAAGCTAAAAAAAAAAAGAAAGAGCGGAATAAATGGCATGCAGCGTGCAGCTCCCCTCCCTCGCCCCCGACACAGCTGGAGGTGCATCATCGCACAATAGATGGATCAAAGACATGGAGGATGAGGGTGGGTGCTGCAGGGGGTTGGGGGTGGAAGAGTCAAAGCAGTAGGGGCAAAAAAAAAAAAAAGGAGGCTGTTTTCCTGCCAGGCACCAGTTTATTTCCCCCGTGGCTGAACCCCCTCCCACCCCCTCCATCTACACAGAACAAAAAGCACGCCAGCAGACACACGCACCTTCCCCCGCCACCCTGGGACGGCACAATTATA